>NC_060119.1:585808055-586434662 GCF_021461395.2 Schistocerca americana
AAAGATTCGCGTTTCTCTAAAGTACAAGTTTTTATTGTATCCGTATCAGCCAAACAATAATTATGATTTCAAGAATGACGTAGACGGCGCGTAAAGAGATATTTCATTTGGACTGGCTGTCATTATATCCACGGGTGGTTTATTCTAAAGCGGTTAATGTTGCTGTTTGTGAATCTTGTGTGCTTTCCTTTTCATGTAAAACGCACGGTAGTCCACATAAGTCACTCATAAGTTTTCCTTCACCAATTTCAGAGAGGTTCACCAATCTACAAAAATGAATACGAATTCTGGATGGCATAAAGATGCAGCTGAAGGGACAAGCAATATTGCTAATGTTATGACACTCAATACTAGGCGCGTAGAAGACCTCCTCAACGTGAATCTTCCAAAATCTGTACCAATTACTCACGCTAAACTGAAATCAATTGTGTGCTAGAATGCGAGAGGGAACTAACTCACACGCACGTGTAATTGAGATATTTTGTATTTTGCTTTTGCCTTTAACAGTCACGTATTTCGCTTGTGAACAGTTACTTGTAGTCCTAAAATATACGAAAATTAAAATTTCCTTTCGGAGTCCATTTTCTGTCTGAAAAATGTCAGCTACAGGTTGTCAAATTGAAACTTTTACAACATTCAATTATTCACTAATTACTTGTTTGAAATGCGCTTAGGTACAGATTTACTTTACGATAAATTTCTTGTTGCATTTTAGGAGTACTAAAAATGTCCGGGGTTCAGTTCTGATGTTAAGTTTCTCCCTGCTTTCATTTCTGATACTTCTTGTTACCTTCGTCTTCCTTCGATTTATTCTCATTCGATATTCTGTGTCCATTAGACTGTTCGTTCTATCCAACACATCTTGTAGTTCTTCTTCACTTTCATTGAGGATAGCAATGTGATCAGCGAATCATATCATTGATATCGACTCACGTTGCATTTTAATCCCACTCTTGAATCTTTCTTTTATTTCCCTCATAGCTTCTTCAGTGTGTAGATTGAATAGAAGGGGAGAACGCCTACACACCATTTTAATACGTTTTTGGTCTTTCATACTCAAACTATTACAAAGACTGTCACCAAGACAGCTCAAACTGGTCACTGTTGATGTGAAATGTCGAAGGTACGTCATGGTATAATTATGACCTGAGGTTTAAAGTTTCAAGCAGTTTAATTGTACTTCCTTATGTACGTAAACCACCTTCCATTAATATGCATTCCAATTTTGGAGATGGCTCGAGTCTTATGATCGATCCTAATAAAACACAGTAACAAACGATATTATTAGAGATACTTTATAGGGAGTATTAACTTGTTTCCTCCAAAACTGCGTTTCCCTTATTTTCGATAAAATATACTACATTCACGTCTTCACATCGATGAATGCAGTACCAATCACGTATGTAGTAAGTGGTCGACAAAACCTTCTGATTTCAAGATATCTTTAAATGACAAACTTTGGAGTGGGAAAAAAACACTTATACAGCTCATAAAACATCGTTAGAATAATCTGACACAAACAAATCAGTTAGTTGAGCTACTTTCTCCGTTTTTCATTCAATAATGTGATATGTAATAACACATTTGATATATTGATGAAGAAGGAACGAGACTACTGCATTATTCGTCGTGACATACAGATGTGCGACTCTGTTCTTACAAGTTTCACCAAAATGGGTCATCTCAGTGAAAGTCTATGAGTTTAATATAAACATGTTACGGGACTTCGCTGGAGCTCATACACAGCCTCAGGGAAAAGGACATGCAGAAATTTCTTGAGCAATGGAGATTGGAGTATTACTTGTCGTGTTAATATATTTGGTCCCATCACACTTGACGAGCAAGCGCCAAGGATGCTACTTCTGCCAGATGTCTCATTGTGATAACGCCCGTTACACTGAAGAGCACGAACACATTGGTTTCGGACAGTTTTGTGGGTAACCACCGTGCGATCTGCCAAGGCCCACGTCGCATCCCTCAAAGAGAATTCGGGTATTAGTTATTTACAGGCGCGGTCAAACACTTCGTCTCATATCTGTCCGCCCATCGGAGGCATGTTATATTTGACTAGTACCAGATTTACAGCCTCAGTTTTCTTCCTGTTTCAGATCTCGTACACGACATTCTCAACGTCTGTTGTAAACTGTTAGTTTACTGCGTAGGAGGTGATAAAATTTGATTAACCTTGAGACGAAACAAAGTAAATAGCCGAAAATAAATAAGGCTACGTCAAATTCTTCCTTAATATCTAAGTTTTGTCATACACTCCTGGGACATGAAAAAAGAACACATTGACGCAAGTGAATAAGGCCTGTTATACTAGCACGGGACACTATGAGAGGGCGGTGCATGCGACGATAAAACGCGCCACATTACGGCCACACCAAGAGCTGCGTTATCAGCCGTGAAATGCTGCAAGTTGCTCAGCGGTTGTTCACCGCCATAGCCAGTGACAGCCAGTTTGCCGTGGTATACGGAGCTCCTTGTGTGTCTTCAATATCGTCAACATGCCGCGACAACGTGTACGTGAACCATTTGTGCAACTGACGGAGTTTCAGCGAGGGCGTATTGGGGGCCTGTGGGAGGCCGTATGGACATACCGCAAAATTGTGCAACACATGGGGCGAGAGGTCTCCACAGTGCATCGATGTTTTCGCCAGTGGTCAGCACAAGGTGCACATGCCCGTCGACCTGAGTCCAGACAGCGGCGACGTACAGATTCAGGCCAAGACCGTCGCATCTTACGAAGCACCGAACAGGTCAGCACCGTCACTTCACAACAAATTAGGGACACTGTTGCTCCGGGGGTATCATCGAGAACCATTCACAACGGTCTCCGTGAAGCAGGGCTACGATCCCTCGTGCCGTTAGGGCGTCTTCCGCTCACGCCCAACATCGCTCAGCCCGCCTCCAGTGGTGTCACGATATGCGTTTATGGAAGGACGAATGGAGACGTGTCGTCTTCAGTGATGAGACTCGCATCTGCCTCCGTGCCAATGACGGTCGAACGCGTGTGTGGCGTCGTACAGGGGAGCGCCAAAATCTGGAGTGAGTACGACAGAGGTACACAGGACCAGAATCATTATGTGGGGAGCCATACCCTACACTGGCCGTTCTCCACTAGTGATAGTAGAGGGAACATTGAACAATGTGCGGTACACCGGTCTTGCTACCGTTCAAGCACTAACAAGGCGACATGCTTTTCCAACATGTCTCCCGTGCCACCCAACGTGCTCTTCAACGTGTACGCCAACTACCCTGACCAACATGATCCCCAGATCTGTCCCCCATTGTTTGGGACCAGATGAAACGTCATCTTGCGCGGTCTGGACTACCGGCACGGAATCTGGCCCAGCTGAGGCATCAGGTGGACAGCGCATGACAGGCCATTCCTCAAGACTACTTTCGGCATCTCTACGGGCATCTTCATGGGAGAATTGCACCTAGCATTGCTGCAAAAGGAGGGTATACACAGTACTAGCGCCGACATTGTTGACTTTACTCACGTGGGTATGGCTCCGTCTTTGTGATCTTGTGTTGTATACGTCCCCAAGAGTGTGTCAATAAAATTTCCCTCTGCTGGGTAGAAATGTATATCCTATCTCTGGATAACCGATATTTCACGCAGAAAGTTTTCTTTATTTCCTCTGATAACTCAAACAAAAGCAGCAAGGGTAACGAAAGGAGAAATTTCTAAAGGGAATTAAAGCTCAGGCTGAAGAAACAAAAAACTCTGACGTTTTGTAGATGCCCTTGTAATTCCGTTAGACACTGCACTTGGAAGAGCAGGTGAACGTAATTATTAATGCCTTGAAAAGAGGTTACAGAGGGACATAAAAAAAGTAAAACTTGGCTAATGGAACGTATTTGAGTTAAATCAGGCGATGGTGATGGAATTAGATTGGTAAATGAGACGTTAAAAGTGGTAGCTGGATTTTGCTGTTTGGACAGCAAAATAAGACGGTTACTGATGTAGATGTGATATAAAATTCAGACTGGTCATTACAGGAAAAGGATTTCGGAAACAGAGAAATCTGTTAACTTTGAACACAAAGTTATGTGCTAAGAAGTATTTTCCGAAGGAGTGTAGCCTTGTAAGGAGCCGGTCCTGGTGGCCGAGCGGTTCTAGGCGCTACAGTCTGGAACTGCGCGACCACTACGGTCGCAGGTTCGAATCCTGCCTCGGGCATGAATGTGTGTGATGTCCTGAGGTTAGTTAGGTTTAAGTACTTCTAAGTTCTAGGGGACTGATGACCTCAGAAGTTAAGTCTCATAGTGCTCAGAGCCATTTGAACCTTGTAAGGAAGTGAAGCATGGCCATTAAAAACTGCAGACAAGAAGAGGAGTTTCCGAAATATGGTGCTACATGAGTCAGCTGAAGATTATTTCGGTCTATCGGATAGTAATGAAGAGGTATTGTATAGAACTGGGGAGTTATTGTATTTATGGCACAACTTGACTAAAAGCAGGGATTCGTTGATCCGACAAATGTTGAGGTATCAGGTAAACGTCATTTTGGTAATGGAAGGAAGTACGGTGGGTAAAAGTAGTCGAAGGAGAGCAAGGCTTGACGACAGTACGCAGATTCAAATTGGTGTAGGATGCAGTTCATGCGTCGATGGTGGGGCTTGTACAGGGTAGACTACAATGGAGAGCTGCAGCAAAGCAGTCTTCCGATGGCGTACACACCAATACCTTCCCGTAAGAGTAAAGGAGTTTTGCTATTTAGGGAGTAAAATAACTGATGATGGTCGATGTAGAGAAGATATAAAATGTAGACTGGCAATGGCAAGGAAATCGTTTCTGAAGAAGAGAAATTTGTTAACATCGAGTATAGATTTAAGTGTCAGGAAGTCGTTTCTGAAAGTATTTGTATGGAGTGTAGCCATGTATGGAAGTGAAACATGGACGATAACCAGTTTGGACAAGAAGAGAATAGAATCTTTCGAAATGTGGTGCTAGAGAAGAATGCTGAAGATAAGGTGGGTAGATCACGTAACTAATGAGGAGGTATTGAATAGGATTGGGGAGAAGAGAAGTTTGTGGCACAACTTGACTAGAATAAGGGATCGGTTGGTAGGACATGTTTTGAGGCATCAAGGGATCACAAATTTAGCATTGGATGGCAGCGTGGAGGGTAAAAATCGTAGAGGGAGACCAAGAGATGAACACACTAAGCAGATTCAGAAGGATGTAGGTTGCAGTAGGTACTGGGAGATGAAGAAGCTTGCACAAGATAGAGTAGCATGGAGAGCTGCATCAAACCAGTCTCAGGACTGAAGACCACAACAGCAACAACAAGAGTAAGATTTAGTCCTCGTCCTAAAACACCTTAAAGAAACCTCTGTAAGGAGTTAGAAACGTCAAGTACAGAATGTACTATGCAGTAAAACAGTTAGGGCATGTCTTGATTTGTGCCCGGGAGCTCAGCCCGTAGAGCATTACCTGCGAAAAACAAAGTCTGCGTAACACACGTCTTTGAAGCATGATGAATATGTTTTTGTCGAAAAATGTTATTATTCGTTGCTTTTAACTTAAATAGTGTAAAATTAAAAGTAACTAATTTGCTGTTTCTATGTATTCAGATACAACAAAGATGGTTTTAGTGTGCCATGAAATCTGTTTACGTTTGTAGCTGTAGATAAATAAAGTTCTGAAAACTGAAAAATTTTCCCATTTAAAGTAAAACAAAAAAATAAATCCATTTTCTTCGTAACACGTCATAATTATTTAGACCGATAACAAAACCACAATAATCTCCAGCTGGATATATCTTCGCCCTCTCCGGGACTCCACGCAAAAATATTTTTTCGAGTCACAGTCTCCCGCACCTGAATTGTTTGCCGGTTGCTGACGACGAAATTCCCCGAAAGGCTGTCGAAAGGCATTATCTGCTTCCTACCCGTGAAGGTGGTGAGGGGATTTGGTAGGGCTTCGGGGATTTTGCCGGGAAAACCGTGGGAGCCTACCACACAGCTCCGATCTTTCGAAGAGTGGTTTCATCAGCAGCCTAAATGCTTCTACGAAAAGCGGAGTGGGTTTTTGTCTCCCACAGGGAAACAGCCTCAATGGTAGAAGAATTCTAATCATTGGTTTTCGTCGAATAAGTTCATGTGGTGTAGGGATACACTTAGTGATACTGTGAATGGGGCTATAGTTATTTTTCTAGAGTAGTAGTCGATTCTCCGCTTACTGGGATACTGCGGAAGTTGTATTCAGGTCAGTGATTTAGTGACGTTTGCAGTAAGTTTCGCGCTTGCTTTGACTTCGTGGGACACAGCTCCACAATTAACGCACAACGGTACATAGACAGTGCAAAAGCTGAAGGACTTCGGGAATGTTAACAGAAGGCATTATTCTGCTGCAGAATAACTCCCGGCAATATGTTACCAAGGTTGTTTCGAATGCACTGCAGAAGTTTCGGTGGGAAGCATCATATTCGTGGTCGTCGATTTGATTCGGGTGGAGAGGCATACGCTAGTTTACATTCATTGTTACGCAGACATATGTAAATATTTTTCCATGAAGACAAGGACCGTGTCGCCCCACAGTGGGCTAAATGTGTTAACAACTATGTCGAATACTTTTGTAATAATAAATAGTTCGCTTATTTTTTTCCGTATGTCTCGTTTTCATTTGACTGTCCCTTACATCAATTGTGCGAATGCATTGTTGCCATTTCGAGTTTCTCTTTTCACATCATGCTTTATCATAATCCCATTCGGCCTTTCTCCCTAGTGAGATTACACCATTTCTCGTCGTTGACTGCAATTGTGGAGCTACAATTTTAGTGGGAGTTATTGCTAATCAAGTAAATGAGAATCATAATTGAAGCAAGTAAACAATGATGTGTCACTTGGCGTAGTTTGCGTGAATTTACGTGTTATCGTTAAGGCAGAGGAGTTAAGGGTTGTAATTAGGCGGCAATGAATCATAAACTACTTTTTGATATTATTATACTTCGTTACTGCAAAAATTGGTAGTGGAGGTCTTATTATCATAAACTGAAGCAACTCTGAACTTTTAAATTTGTATTTTTGAGAGATTTCACAGATACGTTTTGTTAACTCACCAAGCAAGGAAACAATGATAAGTCAATAATAAGCCATGTTAAGTGCATCCACTTTTCAAGCAAAGAATGTTTGTACGTGGAGATCTACATGATTACTCTCTGCTTCAGAAATATGTGCCGGGCAGAGGGTTCGTCGAACCACCTTCAAGCTACTTCTCTAACATTCCATTCTCTATCAGCGCGCGGGAGAAACGAACACTTGAATCGTTCCTTGCGAACGCTGGTTTCTCTTATTTTGTTGTGATGGTCATTTCTCTCTATGTAAGTGGGCGCCAATAAAATATTTTCACACTCTGACGAGAAAGTTGGTGACTGAAATGTCATAAGAAGATCCTGCCACAGCGAAAAACGCGTACGTTTTAATGTCTGCCACACCTTCTCGCGTATCATACCTGTGGCATCCTCTCCCCTATTTCGCGATAGTACAAATCGAGCTGACTTTCTTTGAACTCTGTGAATGTTACCTGATGAAGACCACACACCGGCAACATTACTCCAGAAGAGGGCGAAAAAGCATATTGTAACCAGTCTCTTCAGTAAACCAAAATACGCCCACAGGAGTCGAACAGACACCTCGCGAATCTGTATAGATCAGCAATAAATAGACACTACCAATATTAATGTCTATCTTCGTTAAGTGTGTATGTTTGTGTGAGCACTACGTAGGAATAAATCACTAACATCTGTTTTTTAGACAGTGAGAAATTATCACTTAATACTAAAAGAAATAACAAAATAACGCGATATCATTGTTGCAATGCTGACAGAAACCATTAAAATGAATAAACATAGAGCTCAAACAATATAATATCTCTATCTATATGTAAAAATTCATCACAACTAGTGAGTGTAATTGTGACTAAACACTAGCACAAAAATTATGTTTAAACCTTTACTAAAATTATTAGTAACTGATTACATCAGTCCTTTATGTGGTAAGGTTTCATGTCGTGATGAGGGTACATTCCCTTCACTTTCTTATTATTGGGGTGACTTAATACATAGGCTCTATGATTAGGTATAGAAATGATGCTATAAGGTTTTGAGTACACAAGTGAGTGTTTCTTGTTCTGTCTTTTAAGCAATGATGCTTTTGAATGGGTATTTAGTAGTACTTTTGTGCCCACTTGGTATGTCTGTGTTTTCTTCAGTTGTTGTCCGTAATAATTTTGCTTCTGTTGAGGTTTTCTCTTCAATATGGCTAATGCTCGACATTTCTTGCCCTCTCAATGCATGTACCTTGGGTAAACAATTAACCCATTCATTGTTCTCTCTCTTATTCATCATTAGTTTTGTTGGTGTAGACTCAGTTGATAAATGAGTTACACTGTTACAAATATCTTAAAATTCCTACAAATAATCCATCCACAATGTCTGTCTATGATAGGAACATGTTCTAATACATCTATTTAATTTACGAAATAATTTCTCAATTAGATTAGCTTCCGTGTAGAATCTGGAAATTAAAATTTGTCTACTCCCATCGTTTTATAAATATCTCGTCTGTCGGTGTCTCGTAAAACTGCCTGCATTGTCAGACAACAAATAGCCTAACTTTCAAATAGGCGGCATGTAATCCGTCGTGAGTCTGTGTCTGAAGGACTGCGCAGTACGTGCCTTGTTTGGATATAATTTTACATTTTTAGTCAATAGATCGTACTATCCAACAACGTATTCAACATTTCCTCTAGAATGAGGCAAGGGTCCCATTACGTCCCTCTAGCTCCATGGTTCGAAGGTTTTGCCTTCTGACATATTTGACACATCTTTCTCGTACTTTGCACAGTTCTTCTTAGATTGGGAATATGGCAGTACCTTCCAATTTTTGTTCTGAGCATGTGTATACTTCACAATGTCCCCAACCTACGTGTGTATACCACATTATTTTCTGAACATAGTCTTGTGGATGGAAGCACACTAATTGTTTGACTGAAGATGTCGTCTGTGGAATAAGACATTATCATGCAATTGATGCAGCTCATATATTCTTTGTGAATTTTCTACCTAAACCTACTGAATGGTGTGATTCCATGAGGAACTGTTCATTGTAGTTGTGGCATGTTCTTGCACATTCTAAAATATGCCCTTCGATTTTCCACATCCTTCATTAGCAGAACTTTAAATTCCGTTGTTTGGTCTTCTATTTCCGTAGCTTTGGCTAGTCCTTCTGGTAGTCTTGACAGGGCATCATGAATAATATTGTCTCTGCCATGGACATATATACTATCAAAACAGTATTCTTGTACAATAAGCGTCCATTTAGCTAATAGAGGATGTAAAAGCTTGCAATTATTCAGAAAGCTAGATAATAATGAAATTTTCGAAATGTTCACGTAACTGCCAATACTTCCAATTTTGCGGTTGCATAAGCTCGATCACAGTTAGTGGGCAGTCAACTTGCATGAGGTACAGCACAGAAGGTATGTACACCATCAACTAACTGGATCAGAAGTGGGCAAGCTCCCACTCAGGTGTTGCAAATAACATTTGATCCACAAGTGGTGTGACCAGATTACGTGATTCAGGCCCTAAGACAGTATTTAGTGCAGAAATGGATATACCCGAGCTCGCATTAAGACCGAATGGTAGTATAGTAAATTGGTAACTGTACACCAAGCAAAAGAAGGCAGTAATCCTCTTTTGATTCCAAGTCTAATAGGACTTGCCGAAATTAATATCTTAAATCTATTGTCAAAACAAATCTTGATAACAGGAAATTTTTGCATTAAATTTTCTGTGTTGGGGGTTGTGTTGTTACTGAAAGACTAGTCTTATTTATTTCGCTGGCATCCAGAATCGAGCAAACACTCCCATCTTACTTGGGTATCACATGTAATGGATTAAAATAATGACTACTGGACAGCTCAATAATGTTCCAGCTATGTATTTGCTTTATCTCACGGTCTGTGGCAGATCTTAGACCCAAGGAATGTAGTAATACCTGCGACAGTATGTTTTATGAGGTTTCTCATTTAAATGACTGACATATCCTCTTATAATGCCTGGTTTCTCTTCAAATGCCATAGCATTATTGTTTCAATTCCTGCTTTTGTTGAGGCATCAGGGCATTATATTCAGTTACTTCTGTACTGATCTTCTGTAATATGCTTAGGTTAGAATCACTAGTCTTTGGGTTGATGATCTTCCAGCTATTATCCTGAGTGATGAATTTTATCGCAATCCTTTGAGAACAGCTCCAATGGAGTTCCTACTTCTGTACCAGATTAACTGTCAGAGGCACTCCACCTATAGTTAACATGGGCTTACTGGAGGCGAAGTCAGTTATTGCATTCATCTCTCTGAGTAATTCGTACCCCAAAATTAAGTCCACAACAAGATTATCTATAACTCCATTACTGAGACGCATTTTGATTTTTGTTTGCGGGTTAATTGAATGACAGCATCCTCCTACAGGAGCAAGTATTTCGCTGTTCGCCATGGATAAGTCAACAAATTTGCTCGTTCCTGTAATCTCTTCATAAAAGCTGTGGAGATAGCATTTACGCTTGCGCCCGCATATAAGATAGCTACAGCTTTGAATCCGCCAATGCTCACATTAACAGCTGCTTGCGGCATGCTTTTCGGTTTTATCTTACAGAGTTTGTCACCATGCAATAATTCGTCCCTAACGTCAGCACCATGATTGTACCTCATCATCTTAATATTACTGTTACATCCCCATTCACTAACTCCGACCGGCCTTTCGGGGCTAAAATTGGTCGCATCTTGTTTTCCTACCGTCCAAGGTTCGGTGGTGTTTGTTTATCTGTAACTTTAGTCATGATTGGTGAATGATTCCGACAATCACTACTCGCTTTATTTTGCTTTGGTGAAATAGCAGTATTGTGGCTCCAGTGTGACGTTCCTGGATTCTGTTGATAACCGGCATTAAATCGCCTATCATATTTCTTGTTCTTGTATTATATCCATGGCTATTGCCATTTCCATTTCTTTCATTATTGGCACTGTTAAATCCTATGTTGAGCGACCGTGTTTGCTGGTTTGCATCAGCATTCACATGTTGCTGGTAGTCGTTTGTGTGTTTGCTTCGATAATTCTTTCTATTTGACCCGTTATGTCCATTTTCATTGTTTCTTATGGTTGTGATGTCTTCCATTAATATATCTTCGGCATCTACTGCAGTCAAAAACTCATCAAACTTGGTTTCACTGACATGCAATAATTTAGTTTTTATGTCCAGCCGCAATTTCGCTTTCAGTATTCTAATGAACTCTTTTTCAGATATCGGTTCTACCAAATATTTAGCCTTATTATGATACCTCTCAAAGTATCTGCGAAGTGTGCCTAAATATGAACTGTAAGGTTCGAGTTTGTATGTCTGCTTAGGAATCCTCTCTTGTATACCAAAAGACCAGTATTTCACAATAATAGCGTGTTCAAATTCAGCGTACGTATTGCAGGTTTCTGCTGTTTGAACTGCCCACAGGGCTCCATCTCCTAAAATATGTCCACTCACGTAATTAATATTCTTGTTTTCCGTCCACATTAGCAGTAAAACTTCTGTAAATGATCTAATAAAAACAACTGGATGCGTAGTCTTCTTTCGTAGATTATAAGATGGAAACTGTCAATTACTTTCTCCGCTACATATTACGCCGCATAATCACTAACATGATTTGCCATTACATCCACATACGGCAAAGTTTGCGTATGGACCTGTGCATTAGTCCTAAAAGCTTCGTGCGTTATGTGTGGACTAGATCATTCGTTTACAGATACATTCTCCGCGACAACTAAGTAATTATATCGGCAAATGTGATGTAAATCATTTACTTGCTTGCTCACATCTTCGACCTGCTTGCAAACTTCTAACTAATTCCTGTTGGCTAAATCTCTCTGACATGACATCCTTTACCACGGACTGAACCATTTGTTCAACAGTATTAGTAGCTGTGTGTCTTGTTCACCTAACCACTGCTGGAGAAAGACTGTTAATTGTTCCGTTTGTTGCGTGAGTTGCGCTTTTATAATGTCACCATGATCCCGAGTCACATTATCTACTGCTTGTAACAGCTTATCAACACTATTCGAGATCTCATCTTGGCCTAAATTTGCATTTTCAAATTCCGATTTGAAAGTATCAAATGCACATGGAAAATGCGTGTGTTGACATCGGAAATGATCAAGCTCAGTGGCTAAACTCGTTTGTGCGTCAGAAATCTGTTGAACTGGACTCCTGAGCACAGTTTGCGACTCTACTACTTGATTCTACAACGTAGTTTTAGTTGCCTGCAATTCGGTTTTTAATTCAGTCTGACAGTTTTGATATTGTGCCTGAAATTCAGTTTTTAACGCTGTATGGCTATTCTACAACTCAGTTCATAGCCCCCTTTTAAATATGATGACTTTTGTTCAATAAGAGATAACATTAATATATTCGGATCAGCAGCGTCTTGCACATTCGCCTTCAGAACATTTGTTCGTGCCGTCCTGCCATTTTAGCTTGCTGTCTCGTTCTGGCCATAAAATTATTAATATCGTACACAGATCGTGTGACACAGTTTACATTGGTTAAATTAATTGCAGCTCGGTTCTCAACATTACTATGTTGCAAAAACGTGTTTGCCTGTTATGTAACAGCACTCCACAAACAGTCTAATATTGCTTACGTAGCGATAATGTCGGACAGATAGTTAACACAAAAAATCTTTGTTACTAACTACGTCTAATAACGAAAAGGAAAATGCCTATCTGCCGCTAATTCTTTCCTACAATACCCGTAGAAAAGGTATCAGAGGTAGAGGCGAAAATGTATACCTACTTTTCGTATACTGCAACAATTCTTTGCTCTCCAGTTTTCTGTTATGTACACTTTTCCATCAATATTACTCGATCAGTCATACTTGAAAAAGAAATACAGTATTTGTTCCTTGTAACAATAATACGCACAATATTTGTAAAGTACAATACTTAATAATGTTCATGTTTCTATGAAGACACAAGGTGTCTCCCGTCACGTCACCAATTGCTGTACTATTTTATTTGTTGTGGTGTTTTATGTTGTTTTATGCTATGTTGGATTATTATTTGGACGAGATTTTAGTTTGTCCTGTTGGCTTTCAAGTAATGTACTGTCAACTAAACTCGTCGTTTGCGTAATATGTCGAGTGACGAAATCTTGGTAAAGCGTTGTTAACGCTATTTAATTGCCAGTTATTGGGTCTGTAAATAATAGCCACGTGACTGCAGGTTCATTGGCCACGTCTTCACTGTCTCTTAAAATGCACATCAGCGTAGACATCTGGAACTCTCTAAATATTCATGAGAATTTAATTGTAGGAGAATAATTAATTTCGTGTTTCACCTATTAATCAGTTGAGATGAGCTCCTTTATTTCTTCTACACAATAACAATGCATGTGTAGATATTTAGTAATTCCAAGATAATCTAAACGAGAACAGTAGACAGAAGAACAATCGTCAGAATAATTAACATTCCAAATAACAACAAAATTTATATATAAATCAGAGATGACAGTATTGTTCATACCTCTCTGCAAGATTTCAGCGTCTTTGATATCTAAATATGTACATCGCACAGTGTCAAATAGTCATTTCACTATTAAAATTGTTCATATTAGATTGTGACATTACACAATCACCCCATGCGCTTCTACCCTCCAACTCTACCCACCCTCTACCTCTACCCCCTCCAGACTGTTACACCACTAGAATACAATTTTTCCCTTAAATTGAGTCTACTGCTCCTGGACAAGGTACAACAAATTTAAATTTCATTATTAACCCACTTCATTTAACAGTTAATAGTACTATAGTACTATTAAAACACTATTTTTAATGATATGGGACTTTGGAATCCTTTGCATAGAAGAAACTATTAATGCAAGAAAAGAAATGGGCATGTCCTTTTTTGTAGCAAATTTAGTGTAGTTTAATTTTATACTGGGAAATATATCCGCTAGCAGGTGCAGTGTTCGCGTCAATCAAGAAAACATACAAGAAATGACATTTAAATTCCCTCCCCACATCCGCACTTACACCCCACCAATGAGGATTTTTAGTATGTTGTACATTACATTCCTTTCTACCACTGTACGAAACACTGGCGATTACGCAGTTGTTTTCCTCTTTATTTTGCTTCGTTGACTGGACTATTATGGCTTCTCGCACCATTATGCCTGATGAGACTCCTTTACGGTTCTGCTACATTGTGGCACTGACTACTCCCCTGCTCATAAACGGCCATCCGTCACACACAGACATAACCTGATCTCATCAACAAATCTTTGCACGTCTTATTCTTCCACTTACAAAAATGCGGGCAGAACGCTGCTGAGGAGTGAGTGCTTGGTGAGCGGAATTCTTTTCTGTAGCTTTGCTTCTGACAAACTGTTCGTGATGATTTTGGCTCTGTTGTCTGGAACTAGGACGACGAGCATGTGCACATTCCATCGACCACCGATAGCAACAATAGCTTTAACTCAGGTACAGTGGGTTCATCAATTCCTAATTAGGTCCGTGCAGTAGGTCCGTGCAGACTACTGCAACCCCACAACACATATACACCGAAATTTAGTTAACTGCATGAACTCTGGATGGAAGCCCCGTCTTCATCTACAGCTACACCTACACGTACACTTCGCGTAGTGTACTTCTGGTACCACTGCCTTGGCATGTTTACAACCTTTGTTAATCCAGTACGATGTTCCAAACAGGAAAGACAGTTTCAACAAGTTATTTTGGGCGACGTTCTCTTCTTACCACGTTATTCCTGCTCCATATTCAGCATTGATGCTCGAATCATTGGCTTGTGTGCTCTATGTCAGTACCCGGTCGAAACATCAAGATTCTACGTAATATATTTAGATTCGTGTTATTTTTATTTGGTAACTATCGTTCCCCACATTAACGCTGGTGGCTTTTGTCGTCAGGCTCAACAGTAACATTTGTACTAGTAGAGGACGGCACTGATAAATGGGCATGGTATGTCAAAAAATATATAAATGACATACAATAGTTGGAAAATAAAATTAAATCGAATATAAATATATGACGTAGAATCGCCATGTTCCAACTGGGTACTGACACAGGGCACTGTTGCCAATGATTCAAAGACCCGTAGTGAATATGAAGCAGGAACAACGTGCTGTTAATGAAAGAACTGGGCCCACAATGACGTGTTGAAATTGTTTCGTCATGTTTCGGGTTAACAAAGGTTGTAAATATGCCAGGATGGTGGTGCCACACACCGTAAGGTGTCTTGTAGAGTATATGTGTTGTAGATGTAGACGGAATTGACATCGAGAGTTCACGCAGATAACTAAATTTAGGTGAATATCTATTCTGGCGCTGCAGTAGTCTTTAGGCTTGATGAAGAGTTGATGAACAGATTGGACCTGAGGTGTTAGCCTTGTGTCATTGTTGCTACCGGTGGTCCGAGGAACGTGCACGTGCTCGTCGCTTTAGTTCCAGACAGCAGAGCCAAGATCATCACTAACGGTTTGTCAGAAGCTAAGCTACAGAAAATAATTTCGCTCACCAGGCACTCACACCTCAGCAGCGTCCTGTCCTGATGCAAGTGGAAGAATAACAAATGAACAGATTTGTTATTGAGATCAAATTATGTCTCTGTGTGACGGATTACCGTTCGTGAACAAGGTCTCGAGCATGGAAATGGCCGTTACCACAGCGTGTGGAGCACAGACAGGAAGGAGTCTCATCAGGCATAACGGGGCGAGAAGGCTTAATAGTTCTGCACTAAACCATTCCACACGGTTCGCACCTTGCTACAGCTGATATAATGAACAATCCTCAGTTAGCTACAGTTTACCTATAAAGCAATACTTTGTGGTTTATGCACATGAATTTCTCGAGTAACGCAGTTTGTAACAAACGTTCCACATGTCGGTATGTAACAAATGGTACCGATAACTTCTTTCTACAGTTATCGAATTTTGTACATTATTGTCTTGCAATGGCGTTGACACTGTCGACAGATTTGAATTGCAGACAATCAACTAAACGCACAGTTACATTCTCTTTAGAATTAAAATAGCGCAAAGAGCGCTAACAACCTCACTTGACTAATGATGAGCAGTAATGATACTTCATGCTGGCCCCGGAAGGTTTTCTGTAGAACGGAAATGGAAAATTTCCACGTTTTCAACCGGTACCATTAAGAGATCCACATTTATACCAAGCTTATGGTGTTACGAGACATAAACAACTTTAAATTTTCGCTTAATATTCTTTTTTACCTCCTAAATAGGACTGAAATGGTGTCTTTGGTGGCCTCCAGATGGCGACTCTACAGTCGATCGCTAGTACAACGAGTTGAGGGCTTTCCGCTGGATAGTGCTGCTGTTGGGGGCCACCTTGCTCTGCTAGTACGATCACTGACCTCCCGCTCCACCATATTTGTTCTCATTGTTTTGTCTTTGATCTTCGAAGACGTTACAACAGTAGTGTAATTTCTGATTCGCTGCCCAGCCATCTTGCTCTTCTAGTTTGATCTCTGGATCCCCAAAGATGTTCCAGTAGTAGTTCATTCTATGCACCCCAGACCCGCCATCTTGCTCTGCTAGTTCGGTTTCTGACCCCCTGCGCCGCGTCTGTGTTCTCATAGTTCGGCATCTGACCCCCCACCCCCACCCTCTCCACTCCACTATCTTTGTTCTGATTGTTCATTCTATGCACACAATGAATTTACACTTTATAAATTGGTGAGCAGCTGTTGTACAGCTTTTGAGGCTCACCCATGGCCACATCCCCACGCTATAGTGCTCACTTTATCATCACGTATGAAGTGTTTATCATCTTTTCCCGATATGAGAATTTATATTGTGTTATAGTGGAAACTGTGTCCAACTTGTAACAAGTTACATGCTGAGCAATCGGTTTATCAATAGCATTCAATATCTAGTTTCAAGTGCTAGATGGCACAACGATTTTCTCGGACTTCTTTACAAGGTCACTTCTAATTTGTGTTAGTTGCCTAATGCTGATACTTTACCTGCCAGAGTCGGATGATCACGGCGCAGAGTATGTAACAATCGGAGTCTCCCCACCTGGTGATGGAACCATTACAGCATTGAATGCAGCACTGGCATTTTAGGTGATATATACCCTGTACCACACTCACATCCAGAGTCTGATGATCAAGGTATAGTGTATGTGGGAATTCGTGCCTGCATCCTTGATACTGGCAGCCGCATAACATCAGACACAATGCTTGGTTGATACGTGAAACACCCTGTTCATTGGTTCTTCTAGTCGAGACACTCTGGAATTCCCTGGATCATAGTGTTGTTGAAGCATTCTACGTCCTCTTTGGTGTTAAATTGTAGCTCTTTCTCACATTATAGCATATTTATGCATATAAATTTACATATAGAAAGGAACGTCCGTTATATATATTCATTTCATCAGTTTTAAGCTCTGGAAACTGATTTCCGATTACTAGATGCACAATAACAACTCCACCATATCTTGATACGACATGACTCCTACTTAAGCAGTTGAAATGGGATTGCGTATTACAATAAGCATGCTCTGCGTATTTTAATAATTAATGCAGTTGATTTAGATGTGGAAATATTTTTTTTGAAGCTCCATTGTGCTTAGAAAGTGTGCGAGATTTTACGTATAGTATAATTTTATTTTGCTAAAATTTTCATATAAATCTTTAATTACATTTTTGTATAATGATAAGCAGTCTGAATATATATCTGTGTATGTGTGTGTGTATGTGAGCGTGGGTGTCTTTCCTTTTTTACTTGATGAATAATTTATTTACTTTGGAGATAATGACTTCGCCATTGTCCTTCGAGACGTTACACCTGTATCACCTTCTTAGGTCATGATATGTGTCTGAATAACAAAGTACTCCTGCAATTTAAGTGATAAATCGTAATGAAGCACCTTATTCCTTACTTCCTAAAATGGTGTCTCTCTCTCTCTCTCTCTCTCTCTCTCTCTCTCTCTCTCTGTGTGTGTGTGTGTGTGTGTGTGTGTGTGTGTGTGTGTGTGTGTGTGTGTGCAATTTTTATTAGATGTTGATGTGGTTTTAGAGAACCATAGTTTCGAATGCAGCAGTTTGTTTCGACTAGGCTCAATCATTTGTAGTACCTTCCAGTCAATACCAGCGATTATATTTCTTCTACTAATACATTACATTCATTCTCATCCTAAACTGTGTTAATATAGTGTCGGAAAATGTGTTAGTTGGCGGTAGTACACAGCGTCATACCGAAGACCCTTTACGAATTTATATGCCGTTATAGCAGTTAAATATTTAATTTGAGGAAGGTACACCAAGAACGTGCCTAAATAATTACATTCAGAATGCCTATTTGTTTGTGTCTGCCTAGTGTTTATCCTGGTCAGATTATTTCCTAGCTTTGAAGCCCAAATTTAAATGCATTATTTTTCTTAAACCATGGATGTTTAGGCGTGAAAACAGTATTGAGACACAACTTGTGTGATTACTTTTTGTGTTTGTATTCGCCTAGTATTTTAGGAAATACGTGTTCTACGCATTTGTAAATCAAGTCAGGTCATTTTCGATGATTTAGGCCTAAATTGGGATGTCTAGTGCCTTTTACTTTTTTAAGGTATGAAAATAGGATTGAGGATCTTAATTTGGAAGTCCACACAAATTTTCTAGGCTCCAGTTTGACAAATATGGGTATAAAATAACATAGTGACATTCGATGTAAACATTCTGACACTCTTTTGCAGTGAACACATGGTGTGTGTCGCGGGGCGATCACTCTGTTTTTAAATAATTGAAAAGCCACGATCGCTTCAATATCGTTTACTAGATGACCGGTTTCAGCACTCTGAAGGTGCCATCATGGGGTCTGTGAAGGTATAACATAACAGGTTTGAGGGAGGGCTTACATGAATTATTACAGAACCACATACCTGAAACGTGGATTAACATTTATAAAACCATATGGACATCATGGAACATGAGACAGACCATCTGATAAAAATCATTGTCATAACCAATAAAAAAATAATAAAAAACTGCTCTCATGGTCGTTCTTTCCATAAACTATAAAACGGAAGTCACCAGATGAAACAACCACTGCTCGCCTAACACCGGTCGGCATCATCACTGCCCTGTCCCGCGCAGGCTTACCTGCTGTGATTCTAGCGGTTCACAACCGGCCACCAGACAGCGCAGTCCAAGCAGCGAACACACAGTCCCACGGTATAACCACTCATTGCTACCAAAACATAACTTTACTGTAACTGCTTGTTACATACCCATGCAAAGCCCACATTTGCGCATACATTTCCTGTACATACTATCATCACTCTAAAGTACGTCAATTACAAAGTAAAAGCATCTGAGGCACAGACATTATCCTTTGGCTCCTTACAAAACTACATATTATAATTTACCTTTATTCATATAAGGACGTCAGGAATATGCATACAGAAAGCTGTTCATAACATGACTTACGTACAATGTGACGAGCGATTAAAACCTGTATGCTGGGCTTTACCTGTCTAGGCACTATGGTCTTAGGTATTGTAAGCGCTAAAAAAGAACGTATTAACTTGCTATAAAGTCCCTCGCCATATATACATTCGTTATGAGCAAGGTACGAATCAACTACGAAAACTTTCATAGGCACATGGAATTAAGAAATGCCAGGTCAGAAGCAAACCGAAGGGCACAGAAACAGGGGGGAAAATGGCATGCGGACCAAGATGCAGTGTGACTCCACGTTCGCTCCCATCGGCATGGCACTCGTTTCGTCCATAGGTCTCCCCGAATGGGGAATAATGAAAAACCACATTACTATGATACCAAAAACACAAGCGTTCTGGCTTCATACACAAATATTTGTGCAAAATACAAAAATAATTAAAATATGAACGTAACGAAGACACGCTTGGCGGGCAATGGTAATCATCGCGTAAAGTTTTACTAGCGAAGCTGGCCAACTACACTTCAAGCCTTATAACAAGTATTTACTTTACCAAGGTAGGCCCTCCTAAAAAACACATAAATAACCTTAGCAGTATTCTAAAGTTGGCTTTCCGAGCATAATAGATACACAGCACCCATCACAATGTGTGAATAGGTCGCACAGGGTCTCTAGAGCACCGCATCAAATATGTCAAAGAAATTATGATCCGCCGATTCTAACTGGTCGTTCAACAATTTTCTCGGAAACCTCGTTCTGCTTTCGTAAATTTCGCTGTTTTCCAAAACGTTCAGTTGGCTTCCTTTCGGTGCTTTATGCAAGATTTTCATACCTTGCTGCATATCAGTAATTTTATGGTTCGAATCCCGCAGATGGTCACCCAAAGCGGATTTATTGTGGGCACTCGTGTGCTCACGAAAACAGGTAAAAAACGATCTCACTGTCTGCCCCACATAAAAACCTTCACACCAGCCACATTGTAACCTGTATACGATTGAAGAAAGCATTGATAAATTTAGAAACACAGGGTTTCTTCTCTGCTTCTCTACCTACAACACAACACTCCATGCCACCTTCAATGCTGGCGTAACATCTAGTGCTCAATTCCGCACTACATTCGTGTCCGGACACTCCCAATCAGGTACTGTAGATTGGCTGATGAGATACGATTCAAACAGTACGTGCGTGCTTTGCCACACGTGTGTTCAGTCAGTGTTTAAGAGCATCACCTAAATGATCGGCTCAATTCAGTGGAGGACGCTGGAAGAAATTCGCTATGTACTGCAGGTAACCTTAGTCTCATATCCTGAGGTCACAGAAGTCATGGAATAGTCAAATGCACATATACAAATGGCGGTAGTATAGCGTAGAAAAAGTGTAAAAGGGGAGTGCTTGGTGGAGATGCCGTTTGTAATCATGTGATTCAAATGAAAAGGTATGGAACGTGATTAAAGCCGCAAGACGGAGGTTAACAGACTTTTAACGCGGAATGGTAGTTGGAGCTAGACGCATGGGGCATTCCTTTTTGGAAATCGTTATGGAGTTCAGTACTCCGAGATCCACGGTGCCACAAGTGTGCCGAGAATACCAAATTTCAGGCATTACCGCTCTTAGCCCGCGAGGTTAGACGTGAGGTCTAACGCACTGCTTTCCGGGCGGGAAGGCGTGCCGGTCCCCGGCACCAATCCGCCCGGCGGATTGGTGTCGAGATCCGATCTGCCGGCCAGCCTGTGGAGGATTTTTAACGCGGTTTTCCATCTGCCTCGGCGAATGCGTGCTGGTTCCCCTTATTCCACCTCAGTTACACTATGTCAGCGATTTCTGCACAAACACTTTCTCCACGTACGCGTACACCATGATTACTCTAACAGGCAAACATTGGGGTTACACTCGTCTCTGGTGACACGTTCCCGGGGGGCCACTGGGGGCCGAACTTCACAATATCCCTGGGTTCGACGTGGGGCGGCGGTGGGGTGAGTGGATTGCTGTAGCGTGTTGTGGGGTTGTGTACCACTGAAGGCTACAGCTGCGACGAAGCCTCTCCGTCGTTTCTAGGTCCCCAGCTCCATACAGTTCCACTGGACTCGCATTCGGGAGGACGACGTTTCAATCCCGCGTCCGGCCATCCTGATTTAGGTTTTCCGTGATTTCCCTAAATCGCTCCAGGCAAATGCCGGGATGGTTCCTTCGAAAGGGCATGCCCGACTTCCTTCCCCGTTCTTCCCTAATCCGATGAGACCGATGACCTCGCTGTTTGGTCTCTTCCCCCAAAAAATCCAATCCAATTCAATCCATACAGTACAATACGATACCTCTCTCAACGAAAAACGCAGTAGCCCACGAGTTTCACTTAAGGATCGAGAGCAGAGGCGTTTGCTAGACTTGTCCGCGCTAACATACCACCAATCCTGTGAGAAATAACCGCAGAAATCAATGTGGGGTCCACGACAAACGTATCCGTCAGGACAGTGCGGGGAACTTTAGCATTAATTGGCTTTGGCTCCATCTGGCCGACGTGATTGTCTTTGCAAACAGCACAACAGGCCTCTCTTGGGCTCATATCGGTTGGATCCTAGACAACTGGTTGACCGTGGCCTTGACAGATTAACCTCGATTGCTGTTGGTACGACCTTATGATAGGTTTCGAGTACGGCGCAGACCCCACGAAGCTACGGACACAACAACACACTGCAAGCTAGCGGTGGCTCCATAATGGTGTAGGCTGCGTTTACTTGGAATAGAAGGGGTGCTCTGATCCAAAAGAAAGATGATTGACTGGAAACTGTGATGTTAGGCTACTTGAAGACCATCTATCTGCATCCATTCGTAGATTTCATGTTCCCAAACAACGACGGAATTTTTATGGATGACAGTGTGCCATGTCACTGCGCCACAGGTGTTTGACACTAGTTTCAAAGACATTCTGGGCAATTCGAGGGAATTGTTTGGTCACTCAGATCGCCCGACATGAATCCCATCGGACCTCTATCGGACACGATCGAGAGGTCAGTTCGTGCACAAAATACTTAACCGGCAACACTTACGCAATTATGGACGGCTATACAGGCACCATGGCTTACTATTTCTGCAGGGCACTTCCAAAGACTTGTTGAGACCACACCACGTAGAGACGCGCACTATGCCGGGCATATTGAGATGTATCCCCTGACTTTTGTCGCTTCAGTGTGTATATGTGAGCGACATTCCACTAAAATACATTAACTTCATTTTATACCTCGTGTAAAGACTACAAGGAGGTTATTAGAGATATTCAGACGCATACTGCCCGGGTTCAGGTATCCCTTTGCACCATCAGCTAATCCGAATGAAATGGTGGAATTGCGAAAATGTTTCACCAGGCATCCGATGCCACACACGATCAAGAATGAATGTATGAGAAAAAGGAAGAGTGCCAAAGGGATCAGAAAACGTCTTCTGTCGACTACTAAAATAAACTGTACATTTTTGAACCAAGTGATACACATTTCGTATATATTCACAAAAAAGCTTTTTAAGGTATATATATATTCATATGAACTCTTATAGAACATTAATGACGCTGAATAATGTGTCAAACAATGTAGCGTCCCTATGGTGTGTTCCACATTACCTCTACATCAGCCGTCAATTCAGAATTACAGAGTACGAGCACGCATGTTCCAACATGGATTTTATATAATCTGAAAGAGTCGGTCTGTATACGTGATGGAGGATGATTTATTTAATAGATTCTGAACCTCTTTACCATTTTTTGACGAATCATGTTGGCTTTTGTTTCTGAAAGTACATTGACGCTTCTCAAACGGAATAAGGATCTTTGGCAAAGAGACAGCTTTAAATTATGAGTAAATCTCGGAGTTTCCCTAAAGAACAGTGACACCTGCAGGGTTCCAGTTCAATAAAGTAATCAGAACGCACTTGTTTCGGGTCTCACAGAATTTTTCATTTGCTAGAATACATCAAGGCTATGCTGGCTTGGGAACGACTTGCGCTTAGTTCCGCAGACGACGTCCTTAACTAAAGAAATCTACCCGAGGTGGAAAAGTTATCTTGTTTACAGCCGGGCGCAATCTTGAAAAAGTAAATGAAGGAAGGTCAGTATGGAAATTTTAGAGCTGAAAATATGATTCTAATTGAAGCATCACATTCTTGTTTTTTCTATTTGTTAATATCAGAGCCGGTAGCTCTTACAACAGCGACATTTACATAAGCAAAAGACGATCATAAAACTTACACACACAAATAACGGCCTTTATGTTTGCAGGTGTGGAAATCGCAGATTTCGTTCGTTGAACTGTCATAGACAATGTTCTTTAAGCCATCAGTGCTTCGCCTAGTTTAAAGCTTTTTCCCTAAGTCTCATTACCTTGTGTTCACCTGTTCATGTCGTCACATGTACTAATTGCTACATTTCGATAAATTATTTTAGATGTTATAATCCCTACTTGGTTCTATAACTTTTCCTAAAATGTCGCACCTGGTTAATTCTGCACTATCGATAATGGTATTAAAGAAAATTAAATTTTCGTTTTTGACAATTTAGCATATTCCTCACATCGGCTTAGGAAAAGGATCGTTGCGGCCATTACAAGCGTCGTACCACTGTTTCTCTTCTCATGGCTTCTACTTCTATTTGTACAAACAAACTTCGTTCCAAAAATATCTACTCCCGTTTCTATCATACTCGAGTACGGAGCGAGGAGAAAATGGCACCATGTCTCTCTCTACACGTCTTTATCTTTTTTATATCGTTTCCCTGGTCCGTACGGGAGAGGCTGAAGACTTGCTGTACAATCTACATCAAATACGTGTTCGCTAAATTGATCAACAGACTTTCGCCAGTCTTCAGTCACCATTCCACAAAATTCCCTGTTCATGTCTGCTGCAATTCAGCAAGGCGTTTACCGCTCTGTTCCGATCCTGGCATGAAGACTGTGTATTCCTTCGAAGGACGGGTGGAAGATTACTGTTTGACGTCCACTCGACAACGATGTCGTTAGTGACCTATTACGAATTCTTTCTGGGGAAAGACATAGGAATGAAGTCTGTAAAGTTATTTTCCAAAGACGCCATATCGGAATTTGTCACAAGCTGGTTAGGGAAAACACGAAAAACGCAAATCTGGGTGCCTGGAATGAATTCGACAGCCGCCAACCCGAATATGAGTCCAGTGCCTTAACCACGGCGCCATATCGTTCGTTGTATTCATTCACCTTCATCCTTCAGGAGAACATGATAATCACACCAAACAATGGAACAGTATCCTTGAATACGTTGTACTAGTTTTAACAGGTGCATTCCATTTTTGGCCAGATGTCTGCCCGGAGCGAAAACAAGTTTCTTAGAAATTACACAATGGTTTTTTGTCCGAATGTTCATAGCCAAATGAAGGGTAGGAAATGGACAAATGGGGTATCTAACTGACAAGCTTGGAGCCTAGTTTCACAAAAAGAGGCAAGTTTAATTATTTGGAAGTAATCATGGTAATTAAGAAGAACTTCGTTAGTGATACGCCGAGAAGTTAAAACATTTCATGAACAGCTGCTGCTACCTACATTAATGAAGCGTCTAAAAATATTAAATCAGAACATAAAATGAAAATTCGTTGTTTTCTCTTTGTCTACGTAGTCTTAATAACAACAGAATATCGATCGATACTTAAATATGTTATATTTCTAGCTTTCGAAACAAAACTTGAAAACGAAAAAAACTGAAGGAAAACGATCAAACGTATTGTAAAACGATTTGTTGAATGTAAGAAACAAAACAGATTAGAGAAACATGTGATGCGCCTTTGAATAAAGTGCGAAACCATTCACAGCTGATGAGGAGCTGACTGAGTATTTTAAATCCAGTGTTAGAATCTTAAAATTTTAAAGAGTACTAGAGGATATTGGTCTGTTGGAATTTCACACAGTGGTCACCCTACGTCACTACCATATGAACATCTCAGCTGCAATTAGTTAGAGCTTCACTCAAAAATGCGTCAAAGGTTTCCCGAATGTATTTTAGTCCTTAATTTTAGACAAATTATTGCACAAAATAATCGACTTTTTTCAAAAAATTTTAGTTCTTGGGTCAAGAGATTTAACAAAAAAGCACATGAAACCACATTCGGGATGGGTGGACGTGGCTCTCAACTCAGATCCTCCCGAATGCGACTGTAGTGTGCAGCACAAGCACAGTTGGCACTAGGAGCGCTTGTTCATAGATCCCGTGTAGTTACTAGTTTACATGCTGTCTTGCTGTAGCAGCATTTATAAAAAAAATAAGTGCTCACTAGGGCTGCATCTCATGAAGTATTAGTTGGTCAAGGTTAAGGGAGCAGCAGTCCGTTGTTTGTAATTTTAGACTTTGCATCGGTCTTTGATTTCAAGATTTTCTTAAATACTCTGTTCGATTACTGGTTTCGATCCACTGTGATAATCTTCAGCCAACTGTAACAGCAGCATAAAATATAACAGATAATGAAACTGAAAAACAGTTTGGAATGATCCGTGCGATGGCGGCAGAGTAGGTATACTATGATTGCAGCTACAACAGAAGCAAGGATAGTGCATGGTAGACTGAGAAATTATTGTAGAAAACCAAAATCATGAATCACGCTATACCTCGAATGCTGGAATTTTATTTGACGCTCAGTGCTCTACCAGAAGACGATGCAACCAGTCACAACCGCTGATATATGAGGGTTGTCCAGAAAGTAAGTTCCGATCGGTCGCTAAATGGAAACTACAGTGAAAATCAGAAACATTTTATTTGCAAGAGTTAGCTCCACTTTCCAGATACTTCTGTACATAGTCGCCGCTCCGACTTAGACATTTGTCGGAGCGTTATACCAAATTTCCAACACCATCGTCATAGAAGGCAGCCGCCTGTGTTTTCCGATAATTCTCTACACTTGTCTACAGCGAGTAGTCTGTGCCCAAGTGTTGTCTTCGTATCCAGCGTTTGATGTGAACACAGATGATACTATGGACGAGTCAATTAGGGCTGTGTTGAGGGTGATCGAACACTGCCCTTGCAGAGTGCGGCTGAGAACTGCCATGTAGAAGGAAGTGCGTGGCAGTTGTGTTAGGTGGGCTGCATTCATTAATGCGAAGCCTTTCAGCAGGCCCTCATATTTGGCGGGAGACATCGTTGTTCTAGGCACCTTTACTCGCTCGCAGTGCGCTCACAACTGAAAAGAGCGTCTTGATGCGATCGACGGCCATACTATAGACACTACCCAACACATCTGTGCAAACCTTCATCGGGTTTTCACTCTGGTGTCCATTTCGCGACCAATCGGATCTTACTTTCTCGACAACCCTCGTATACTGTGTCCTGCCTCCCTGTCCTTAATAGTAGTGTTGTTCTGCTAACAGTTCATCATAAGTCTTCTGAGAAGAAGGAAAGTGTAGATATGGCTCAGGCATGGCCTCAACTAGACCAGTGCTGCATGATTGACCAACACCCCGCAGTGTAGGGGGATATGAGATGGAGTTGCAGACTGAGATTTGCAGTGGGTGGCCTATTTACGGCGAGACAGGTCAAGAGGTATTTTGTTACCCACTTGTTCAACTGCCACAAATACTCTAACTAGAGTTTAAGAAATTCCACTTTTCACTATACTGAAGGGAGCCACATTTCCATCTCGTGCATTGTTCAAACAAGATGCTGGATTGCACTGGCGGTAGGACATTGTCTGTGGAAATTTTAAGAGAAGCAGGGAGGCAGTAACGGGTTGAACGATTCCGCTAGTTATTCGAATGGCTCGAATGGAAAAATAGCGGAGTTCATTTCTTGCTCTATTAGCCAATGCCTGTAACAAAAATTGATACACTCAATGGGAAAAATCATCCTGGTTGATTTGCTCAGGACGCAGCCAGTCGGCGGCCACCCTGGGAGACGTCCAGGATCTGGTGAGCCCCAACGCCGCCATGATGCGACTGCTGGGGTTGTGGGGCGCGCCGGTGGCGCGCGGCTGGTTCTGCTTGGCCATGGTGGGATTCGTGGCGGTCACCAGCGCGGGCAAGCTATGCCTGGACACCCCCGAGGAGCTGACCGCGCTCGCCGACTACGCCTACACTGTGCTTCGGCTGTCTGCCATTATAGTGAAGGTAAACGCTCTCTAACAGGACGGAGGAAAATCAAAAACGAGCGTCCTCCGTCACCGTCTCAATGAATAAATTGTCATTGACGCCTTAAACAACTCGAACACCACACATATAGGCTGGTCATTAATTCTCGGTCCATTTGTACGAAATAATGAATGCATCTACACAATACGCAGGTATATTGCCAATCTATGTACACATTTTCGTCACACTTCAACATGGCTTCAGTCCATTTCGAAGCACTGCTCTATCTATCTACATCTACATCACACTCCGCAAGCCACCTATTGGTGCGTGGCGGAGGGTACTTTCGGTACCCATATATGATCCCTCCAACCTTGTTCCACTTGCGAATAGTGCGTGGGAAGAACGATTGTCGGTAAGCCTCTGTACTGGCTCTAATTTCTCGAATTTTCTCCTCTTGCTCAATACGCGAGATGTATGTGGGGGGAAGTAATATGTTTCCGCCTCCTCCTGAAAAGTGCTGTTCCGAAATTCCAATAGTAAATCTCTCCGTGATATACAAGGCCTCTCTTGTAACGCCTGCCAGTGGAGGTTGTTTAGCATCTCCTTGGTGCTCTCTCGCCAGCTAAGAGATTCCGTGACGAATCGCGCCGCTCTTTGTTGGATCTTCTCTGTCTTCTCTATCAGTCCTATCTGATAGGGATCCCAGATAGACGAACAATACTTAAGAATCAGGCGAACAAGCCCCTCATAAGTCACTTCTTTCGTGGATGAGTTACATTTCCATAAGATTCTTCCAATGAATCTGAGTCTGGTGGCTGCTTTTCCCACTATCTGTTTTATACGGTTATTGCACTTAAGGTCGCTCTGGGTGGTTACGCCTAGATATTTTACGGCAGACGCTGTCTCCAGCTGTTTGTCATCAATAGTGTAGCTGTACAGTAGTGGATTTCTTTTTCTCTGTATGCGCAATATGTTACATTTATTTACGTTCAGTGCGAACTGCCAGAGCCTTCACCATTCGTCAGTTCTCTACAGGTCGTTCCGCAGATTCTCACTATCTTCTAACGTTGCTAGTTTGGCATAGACAACTGCCATCATCTGCGAATAGCCTTAAGGAGCATGCGACGCTTTCTACTATAGATCATTTGTATACAGGGTGAGTCAATAACTATTGCCACCAAGAATAACTCCTAAAGTATAATAGGAGCTGAAAACTTTGTGGTACAATTGTTGCATGGGACGACGGGGACCATAATGTGACGTTGGTTTTTTGTTGCTAGGTGGGGTCGCTTCAGAGATATGGTCAACTTTTTTTTTTAATGGGATGCTAATGTTTGGTTCTCATATTCTGATAGCGGCAATCGATACGAATCCAGTGATGTGTAACAGTAAGGTATTTGAAGGTCAACGAAGGTCACAAAGGTGGCATGAAGGTCCATTAACAGAAGGTGTTAGAAGTGATGACCTTTGGTATCAATGCAGTGCTGCAATCTTCTTATCGTGGATTGAGTGGTATTCCTTCTCACATCGGCACTTATCGAAGCACATGCTCTGACAATTCTACCTCGCGTATCTTCAGGTGTAGTTGGAATGTCTTTATAAACAATGTCTTTTACGAATCCCACAAGAAAAAATCCAGAGGCGTCAAGTCTAGCGAACGAGCCTGCCACGACACATCTCCTCCACGTCCAATCCAATCCAACGATTTGGGGATTGTCTCTGCAACTCATTTCTAGTCATCAGCGAAAAATGTGCCGGACCACCTTCGTGTTGATATCACATTCTGTTCCTTGTTCTAAAGTTATTTCTTTCAATAAAAGACCTAATGTTTCTTGCAGGAATGTGGTGTACTTTCTACCATTAAAATTTCCTTCGATGAAATAGGGGCCTATAATTCTGTCCTCCAGAATCCCACACCATACATCCACCGACCACGGTTTTTGTTGAGCAACTTGGCGCAGACAATATGATTTTCAGTTGCCCAATAATGCGTGTTATGCAAGCTAACATTTCCATGATTCGTGAACGTGGCCTCGTCAGTAAATAAAATCAAATTAATTAATGTGTCATCCCTCTGAATCTGAAGTACCAATTTCCGTTTCCTCGTTAGTAACTTGCCTTTGCCGGATATGTTTCCGATGCGTTAAAGATCCAGTTGTTCTCAATTTATCTTACACATATTTAAATGTACGACGTGTAGGGAGAGTACGTTGAGGATATCTTTCAGCGTATAAGTCTCTAGCACTCACTGAATTTCGTTGGCATTCTCCGTAAATGAGGAGCATATCGACTTGTTCTTCGAAGGAATACATCTTTCACATTCGCTTGATTCGACGATACTAGTCTTACCGTTCATAGTAGTGTTGTATTGCGAAACCGTCGAATGCCGTTTACTGTTTGCACGATACACGAGAAAGAATTGTCGGAGCGTGTGCTTCGATAAGTGCCGATGTGATGAGGAATACAACTCGAACCATGATAAGAAGATTGCAGCACTGCGTTGATACCAATGATAATCACTTCGAATACCTTCTGTAAATGGACGTTCATGCCATATTTTTGACCTTCGTTGACCATCAAAGACCTTACTGTTACACATCATTGGATTCGTCTCGATAGCGGCTATCAGAAAATAAGTACCAAACTATAGTATCTCATTTAAAAAAAAACAAAGTTGATCTTCACATCTCTGACGCGACCTCGCCTACAACAAAGAACCAACGTCATATTATGGCCCCCGTTTCCCATGCAACATTTGTCCCACAAATTTTTCAGCTCCTATCATACTTTCGGAGTTATTCTTGGTGGTATTAGTTAGGGACTCACCGTGTCTATTGTAAACAGCAACGGTCCTATCACACTTCGCTGTGGTACTCCGGATATCACTTTTACATCAGTCTATTTAGTTCCGATAAGAGCGACGTGTTGAGTTCTATCTGCAAAAAGGTCTTGAATGCAATCAAGGTCTGCTCGCATTTTTTCATTAAACGGCAAAGCGGGACGGTGTCAAATGCCTTACTGAAATCAATGAACACGGCATTAACTTGAGCGCCGTTGTCCGCTGCGCTCTGGATCTCATGGAGGAACAGAGCGAGCTGAGTTTTGCAGGATCTCTTTTTGCGGAATCTATGTTGATTTTTATAGAGGAGATGTTCATTTTCCAAATACGTCATAATTCTTGAACATAAAACATGTTCCATAATGCTATACGAGATTAATGTCAACGATATAGGTCTATAATTGTGTGGATCTGTCTTACGGCCTTGCTTAAAAACGGGAATAACCTGGGCTTTTTTCCAGTCGTTAGATACCTGTCGTTGCTCAAGCGATCTACGATAAATTACTCCTAGAAGGAAGCAAGTTCCTTCCCATAATCTTTATAGAATCTTATAAGTACCCCATCTGGTCCTGAAGCCTTTCCACTTCTAAGCCACGGTAGCTGCTTTTCAATTCCGTGGTCGGTTATCTCAATATCTGCCATTTCTATGTTCGTACAACGATTGAAAGGAGGGACAGAGTTACAATCTTCCGAGGTGAAACAACTTCGGAAGACCGAATTTAGTATTTCGACCTTCTCTCTGTTATCTTACGTTTCGGTGCGATGTGGTCGCTGAGAGAAGATTTTGACCCACTTACTAAATTTACAAACGACCAAAATCTCTTAGGGTTTTTACTCACGTCGGTTGACAATGTCTTACTTTCAAAATCATTGAAAGCTTCTCTCATTGCTCTCCTTAAGCTTATTTTCACTTATTTCAGCTTTTGTTTGTCAGCTAGGTTTTTACTTCTCTTGAATCTGAGATTAAGTGCTCTTTCTTTACGTAGCGCTTTTCTAACACGGCTATTAAACCATGGTGGATCTTTCCCATCCCTTAAAACCTTACTCGAAAAATACTTGTCTAGAGCATATTGAACGATACCTTTGAATTTTTTCCGTTTGTTGTACACATCTTCGTCCTCATGCAGAGATATTCTGAAATTATCATCCTGCCATCCTTGCTGGGCAAATATATCTTCCTACCTTTCTTAACATTCCTTGTAGGACCCGTCGTCATAGATGCTGTCACAGCCTTATGATTGCTGATACCTTCCGCTACGTTAACTGATTCGATAAGTTCAGGTCTGTTTGTTGCCAGGAGGTTCTCTTACTATCTGCTCAAGGTAATTTTCGGACAAGACATCCAGAACAATGGCACACGAATCCCTGTCTCTTGCACCAGTTTTGATGCATAACGCTCCCAATCTATACCTGGCAAGTTGATGTCACCATCTATTACAACGGCATGATCAGAAAAATTACTAATGATATTCTACAAGCTCTGTCTGAAGCGCTCTAAAACTACAATTCCTGACCGAGGTAGTCTATAAAAGCATCCGATCACCATTTGTGACCGTTCTTTGACACTTTATTTCACACAGATTTATTCACAGTCGAAATCCGTGTTAATCTCGCGAGATTTTTATCGAATATTTTACTGCAATAAACACGCCGCCACAATTGGCGACTAACCTATCCTTATGATAAACATTCCAATCTGAACTTCGGATTTCATTGTCATTGACGTCTGGTCTCAACCAGATTTCTGTTCCCAATACTATCTGTTGATTATAACCTTCAGTAAGCGATACTAATTCGGAGATCTTTCCTTGGATGTTCCTGAAGTTTACTAAAATCATATTAACCTTTTCGATCTCTGATCTGCGAGGACCAAGATTCTCTAGGTCGCTTTGTATGATTTATCAGGCAAATCGTCTGTGATCTCGACGGAACGTTTCTTTAACATAAAAAAGCCCCATGTGCACGCCACATGCGCACCACTACCCTGGTAGGCGCTTCTTGTGTGTAATCCACGCCTGACCTATTAAGGGGAACCCTACAATTCTGCACCCTATAGCGGAGGTCGAGAAATTCGCATCCGATACCATCGGAAAGTCGTCTGAGCCTCTAGTTTAGAGTTTCCACTTTGCTCCAAAACAGAGGACCGCGGTCAAAGCTGAGTTCGATGCTACAAATGGACAGTTTGGCGTGCACTCTGCGTTCGTTGCTACTTGCCTTCATTAAATCCTTCAGCCACCGAAATGAGTCGAGGAAGGCCTCAGAACCCAAGCACAGGCGTCATTCGTGCCGATATGTGCCACTACATGGAGCCGGTTCCACCCAGTGCGTTCGATAGCCGCTTGCATGGCCTCCTCCACATCACAGATGAGACCTCCCGGCAAACATACTGAATGCATACTGGAATTCATTCCCGCCTTGCCTGCTACACTAAGTGACCAAAAGTATCCAGACACCCCCAACAATATACGGTTTTCATATTAGGTGCATTGTGCTGCCACCTACTGCCAGGTCCTCCATATCTGCGACCTCGGTAGTCATTAGACATCGTGAGAGAGCAGAATGGTGCGCTCCGCGGAACTCACGGACTTCGAACGTGGTCAGGTGATTTGAGTGTCACTTCCGTCATACGTCTATACGCGATACTTCCACACTCCTAAATATCCCTAGGTCCACTGTTTCCGATGTGATAGTAAAGTGGAAAAGTGTAGGGACACGTACAGCAGAAAAGCGTACAGGCCGACCTCGTCTGCTGACTCACAGAGACCACCGACAGTTGAAGAGCGTCCTAGTGCGTAATAGGCAGACATCTATCCAGACCATCACACAGGAATTCCAAACTGCATCAGGATCCACTGTAAGTACTATGACATTTAGGCGGGAGGTGAGAATACTTGAATTTCATGGTCGAGCGGCTCTCATAAGCCACACATCACGCCGATAAATGCCAAGCGATGTCTGGCTTGGGGTAAGAAGCGTAAACATTGGACGATTGAACAGTGGAAAGCGGCGTGTGGAGTAACGAATCACGGTACACAATGTGGCGATCAGATGGCAGGGTGTGGGTATGGCGAATGGCTGGTGAACCTCATCTGCCAGCGTGTGTAGTGCCAACAGTAAAATTCGGAGGCCGTGGTGTTATGGTGTAGTCGTGTTTTTCATGGAGGGGGCTTGCACCCCTTGTTGTTTTGTGTGGCACTGTCACAGCACAGGCCAACATTGATGTTTTAAGTACCTTCTTGCTTCCCACTGTTGAAAACCATTTCAGGGATGGGGTTGGCATCTTTCAGCACGATGGAGCACCTGCGGCGGAGTGGTTGCACTACAATAACATCCCTGTAATGTACTGGCCTGCACAGAGTCCTGACCTGAATCTTGTAGTACACCTTTGGGATGTTTTGGAACGCCGTCTTCGTGCCAGGCCTCACCGACCGACATCGAAACCTCTCCTCAGTGCAGCACTCCGTGAAGAATGGGTTGCCATCTCATTGAACGTATGCCTGCGAGAATGGAAGTTGTTATCAAGGCTAAGGATGGGCCAACACCACATTGAATTCCAGCAATACCGATAGAGAGCGCCACGAACTTATAAGTCATTTTCAGTCAGGTGTCCGGATAATTTTGATCACGTAGTGTATCTCCCTGAGCGGCTCCGTCACCCACTTAACATTGGAGCTCTCAATGACTAGCATAACCACCCGTTATACTTGTCCGGACTGGGCAGGAAAATCGACCTTTGGCCCAACAGGAGAGGCATCCCATCCTGGCTCAGAGTTATCATCAACGCTGGGTAGCACCTCGTACCTGTTGCTAAGACGTAGGGAGCCAGCCGCACGGCCTGCTCCCGTTCTCGCCATCCGCCCAGTGACACGCGAACCCACCACTGTCTGCCACCCACTCTGCAGTGAGGATCGACCTGTCAGATGTAGCGTATCAAAGCCGCAGCGACGTCCGTCTCACCAGGGGATTCCAGTGACAACAAAGGTGTCGCACGTCTCGTCACAGGCGCCCAAGTCACCGCAACTTTGAGCATTACCTAGAAGCTTGTCGACGGTAGCCAACGCAGCTTCCAGCTGTTTACAGACAGCAGCCAACTATCCTTGTATCCGCTCACAACAAGCACAGTCTCGAGACGTATCGTACTGTGTATAAAATAGATGTAAGGTCTCAGATGGCGCTAATGAATCTGAAAATATATCAAGTAGAATAAAGTAACACTAAAAGTTGCTGTGCAGATTTCTCATTGTACTCTGAGGTAGCAAGCATAATTAAATTTCTCTGCTGAAGTTGATGTACACTACTGGCCATTAAAATTGCTGCACCAAGAAGAAATGCAGATGATAAATGGGTATTCGTTGGACAAATATATTTTACTAGAACTGACATATGATCACATTTTCAGGCAATTTGGGTGTCTAGATCCTGAGAAATCAGTACCCAGAACAACCACTTCCGGCCGTAATAACGGCCTTGATACGCCTGAGCATTGAGCCAAACAGAGCTTGGATGGCGTGTACAGGTCAGCTGCCCATGCAGCTTCAACACGATACCACAGTTCATCAAGAGTAGTGACTGGCGTATTGTGACGAGCCAGTTGCTCGGCCACCATTGACCAGACGTTTTCAATTGGTGAGTGATCTGGAGAATATGCTGGCCAGGGCAGCAGTCGAACATTTTCCGTATCCAGAAAGGCCCGTACAGGACCTCCAACATGCGGTCGTGCATTATCCTGCTGAAATGTTGGGTTTGGCAGGGATCGAATGAAGGGTAGAGCCACGGGTCGTAGCACATCTGAAATGTAACGTCCACTGTTCAAATTGCCGTCAATGCGAACAAGAGGTGACCGAGAAGTGTAACCAATGGCACACCATACCATCACGCCGGGTGATACGCCAGCATGGCGATGACGAATACACGAGTCCAATGTGCGTTCACCGCGATGTCGCCAAACCCGGATGCGACCATCATGATGCAGTAAATAGAACTTGGATTCATCCGAAAAAATGACGTCTTGCCATTCGTGCACCCAGGTTCGTCGTTGGGTACACCATCGCAGGCGCTCCTGTCTGTGATGCAGCGTCAAGGGTATCCGCAGCCATGGTCTCCGAGCTGATAGTCCCTGCTGTTGCAAACGTCGTCGAACTGTTCATGCAGATGGTAGTTGTCTTGCAAACGTCCCCATCTGTTGACTCAGAGATCGAGACGTGGCTGCACGATCCGTTACAGCCATGCGGATAAGATGCCTGTCATCTCGACTGCTAGTGATACGAGGCTGTTGGGATCCAGCACGGCGTTCTGTATTTCCCTCCTGAACCCACCGATTCCATATTCTGCTAACAGTCATTGGATCTCGACCAACGCGAAGAGCAATGTCGCGATACGATAAACCGCAATCGCGATAAGCTACATTCCGACCTTTATCACAGTCGGAAACGTGATGGTACGCATTTCTCCTCCCTACACGAAGCATCATAACAACGTTTCACCAAGCAACGCCAGTCAACTGCTGTTTGTGTATGAGAAATCGGTTGGAAACCTTCCTCATGTCAGCACGTTGTAGGTGTTGCCATCGGCGCCAGCCTTGTGTGAATGTTCTGAAAAGCTAATCATTTGCATATCACAGCATCTTCTTCCTGTCGGTTAAATTTCGCGTCTGTAGCGCGTCATCTTCGTGGTGTAGCAGTTTTAATGGTCAGTAGTGTATTTATAGATACCTGTTATCAGAAATTCTGTTCACCGAAAAGTTACTGCACGAGATAAACATTCAAAGTAGAATGCGCTGATCTAAACTGTGTGCTGTCTACTGGCACAAAACTGGAACCTAGTGGTGTGACGAAGATTTTGGTGACGGAAAAATTTACACTAGGAAGCCGCCCTACACAAGGATATTCACAAGACTTACGCAAAAACAGAAACTACGATTAATTTTCTAACCAATAGTCTACACAGTATAATACACACGTATAGTTCACTTCTTTGCAGAAGCACGTGAACAAAAAAAACCTACATCCTCAATCACATCTTCTGAGAGAGCCCACGGTGCAGCCCAGATTAGAATTCTATATCCTGGAGATTCTGTACCCTTGTTCTGCACACTTGACTTTATGCACCCGAAACGAAGGATATGAACTCGATGCTGAAATGACCGTAGTCTTCCCGAACCTCTGCCGACCTATCTGCTTCGATCTATGCAGTCTCTTGTTATGAAGGGTGCTCGAAACTGTTTGAGCACAACAGTGTCGAAAATGACTTCTTGCTGGAGCTGTTTTTACATGAATTTCTCTCGCATTTAAAGGCAAATGCTCGCTGTATCTGTGTGTTCTGCAAAACTGAAGGACCGATAATAATCAGTCTGAGCCACACATAAACATTTGGTGTCTCTTTGCCATTCAGTGATGGCGAGACGTGGCTTGTTAGCCCGTATGTGGCAGTTTACGCAGATTGGCCTCATCGGTGAACAAAATGTGATCCAAGAGGAGCTCGTTGTGTGAAGCCTATATCAAATCATAAAAAAGCAGTTTGGCGAGCTGCGTAATCTTCGTGGTTTAATTTGCGAAGCACCTGAATATGTTGTTTTATTTAGTCCAAAACTTTGAAAATAGTTGATTTTGCCATGACAAGGTCGTCGATAGAAATGACGGATTAATGCATCGTTCTTCTTAACAACACAGGCACTGCAACATCGTATTTATCCGCCGATACCAGGCAGCGACTTTCAGTAAAAATGTCCTTCCCTGTATGGAAATTACACAATTTGACGCGGGAAAGACGACGTATGGAAGTTTGGGTTTAGCCGTCAGTTCCTACGTGAAGCAGAAAATCCAGGTTCGAGTCTCGGTCTGGCTCAAATTTTCGTTGTTACCTATACATTGTGCAGCTGGGATCTGATCATTATCGCGATTTCGAATCATTTCTTGTGATATAGGTACGCCTGACCACAACACCCGCCCACGGTAACAAGGGAAACCGAGAGCCGAAATTAGAAGAGCGCATGCATACAGCAGAAACGTAGACACTCTCGGTTCTGATCTGACAGAGTTTATTGCATCCCGGGAACAGTATGACCTTCCATCCAGACTGGTGCTCCTGTAGTCGGTTGCCATGCCAAGCCAACAGTCTTTATTGGTCACGACGAGATTTCCGGTGACACGGATCCATTAGGCAAGCCGTGAGTGTAGGGTTGCTAGTTTTAACTTGTGTAAATTCATAGCACAGCACTTTCACTAGACTCTTGGTCTACAAACAAAGGCACACTAGAGGCCTCTTCACTTCATTCAAGGAGAAATAACAACAGTCAGCTCTCCACCTGCTCAAGCACCACACAGGTGATAGTTGTTGACAAGGCATCCTCCCTCTTTGAAGAACGTGAAGCAGAACTCTGCACGTCATGTAGCTCTGTGCTCCACTCCTAAATGTGTGGAACTTGATTGGGCGCCTATGTCACCTCCGGGAAAGTCGTGTTCATAGCCCAAAAAACTGACGGCTTTTTTTCTTGTCTGTGTAGACTTCTGCGCCGCCTGCATACTTCTTGTGCAGCTGTATTTAATCGGTGACAGTAAATATCTAATCACTTGACTTCAGTATTGTTTCCTCAGAACTTCCTTTCAAAAATTTCACCGTAGAGCAGTCAGATGCTGACCGCTAGCAGTGCCTAAAGCTGATGCACAGACTTTCCAGTCGCTACTTCATATCAGAATTCTGGTAGGTTGCCATTACTTTCCGTCCACCTGTCTCCATGTGTTATATAAGGTACACACAGCAATACCGCATTTAAAACTGTCACACAAGTCTGTGTGGGACTTGGTTCGACTTTCCGTTTTTGAGACAGCAATGCTAACTCAAGATCACAGTGGCTGTGGATTGTGAAGCAACTTATCGCTAGAAATCATAGCTCTTGACGGGGTATTTGCTGAGCGCCTGCATCGCATACGGACAATATTTGAGGGGATCTAACGAGTATTCTACAGTAGACGACTTTCTGACAATACATTCCAAAACAGAATAACGCCAGACTATATTTTGTCCGAAATACCGCCGATCATATGTTTATAAGTAGGCTCATGTACCCAATTAATAGCCTGCAGCCGGCAGTAGTATTTCACTGTGGACTCCAGTCAATTTAGCAGCAACAGACAGAAGGCGACCAGTGTCTCATTGATTTCGCAGTTAAAACGTCGGGAAGGCACTGTGAGTTCGCAGAATCTTGACGAAATTCTGTTTCTGTAATGGGAAGAGGATTTTACAGGCAAGACGTTTTTATATATATTAGCCATAATTGCCAAAAATTACGTTCATTTTTGACTGGTTGTCCTGTTGTTACGCAATTTTGCTGTCCATTTATTAGTATAGAGCTATAACTGTCCCTTACGTCGCCTCCATCCTTGCAGATTTCGGCTCAGTGTGAGCTGCATGCTTTGGTATCACTTTTCGGGCAGTGCAACAACTCCAGTAGCTATTCCTCAGTTGCAAAAAACAACTTTAATGACATACAAAAGGAGAGGAACATCTTTCATACTCTTTTATTTAACTTGTGTGAGGACGGTTCTGTAATGGCATTACATTCTCGAATAAAGTGTCACATTGCCCCTTGCGTATTTCATATTCAGCCATAGTAAGTCCTACTACCGATGTCAGTGACATGATGAGAATCTACCAGAATATTGTTTGTTAAAAGTGTATATCTCTGCATTGCCGCAGGTTGCCTTCTTCATTCTGCAGAGGAGAACTATCCAAGAACTTGTGAAGCAATTGGCGGACACCAGGAAGACCTACGGGAGAACACAGGCCAATCATCGTGTCCGCGACTTCTATCAACGCCGCGCCACCACTATCTACCGCATCTTACAGGTTTGGAAAACAGTGACGCTGACCTATGGTACCAGTAAAGATTATTTAGAGCCAATCGCTTAATTTCGTATTACCCATTGGATCCCATTATATAGTCACTCTACGCGCACATTTTTCAACAGCCTAGTAAATAAGCTGCAACTGTGATTACGTACTGACAAGTGTAAATGATCAGTTCATAACCGAAGTCGTCGAATGCACGAAACACGATTTTAGCTGTGTAAAATTCTCTTGTTCAGGTCGCATCACATATAAGTAGAAATTAGAGCTTTCGAAGTTCTACACCGTCTCCATCGCTAGGAGATGACTGATTGGCAGGAGTGATGTACGCCCCAAATAGTCACTGTGTGATTTACTAGAAAGGAGGAGATCTTACGACTTTTCGATAATGAGAAGAGAGAAACATGCGTTTTGGATCAAATTTGATTTCTGACAGTCAGGTTGCCCGCATGCAGGAGCAAACGCATGGTGCTCTTAACATGACATTCAAAAGCTCCTTATAAGGTACGCTTCACCCCTTATTTCCCATTTTCTTTTGTAGAGATAAACCAATCAGAGAACTTCCATTGTAAGGATTGTTGCGAAAATTCAGAAAATAAACCAGATGTGTGACAATATGAAGTTGTTCTCGACCAGTGATGATGGCAACTGCGTTATGTCTCTGAATGAACTGTCCGCCAGGCCTGTGCTTTACTTGTCTGCGCACAGCCAAGTCCTTACACATGCACTCTCTTACAAAAAGGCCATTTTGTACAACATGGCATAATCTGGTCAGCTGAGCATCTGCATGAGGAAAGATGAAATATTCTTCCTGACTCGCCCGTTTGAACGGGAATGGCAGGTCGAGGTTGTAAGAAAAACTCCGCGATATACAGGATGTCCCAGAAATGTTGCGACAGACTTGTAAGGGAGATAAGGTAAACCATAAAGATTGACAAGTGCATAGCAGCCCATAGCTGCTAACGTCTTCGCTCTCCGTTACGTGCACTGTACGTGAGACAGCTGGACGGACTTGCTTAAAAATGTTCCAGCAAATACGAGGGGCAGCCTGTGGTTCCAACATGGCGGGGCGCCGGCTTGTTTTGGAGTGGCTGATCGTAGGCGACAAGTCATTCCCTCGACGATCGTTTGGGCGTGATGGGTCGGTTCCTGGCCCCTGCTCACCAGATTTATCGAACCCTTGTTTCTTTCTGTGGTGGGCAATTAAATCTCTCGTGTATCTCCGTCCTGTGGAATCGAAATAGACCTCGTCAAAAGAATCATCTGTGCAGCTGCTACAATCAAAGAAGCTGCTGGTTGTTCGAGTGCGCCAAGCCGTCGGTGCTAGGCATGCGCGGCGTCTGATGATGCAATTCAAGCATCTGTTGTAACATTAGAGTTGTACTCATCCACAATAAATGTTTCAAATGACTCACTGTCTTGTTTCCTTTCCGATCGTCGATCTCTGCTCCCACTTACCTCTGACCTTTGCAGTCATGGATTGCTATGCAGCCGGCCGTTGTGGCCGAGGGGTTCTGGGTGCTTCAGTCTAGACCCGCGCCACCGCTACGGTCGCAGGTTCGAATCCTGCCTCGAGCATGGGTGTATGTGATGTTCTTAGGTTAGTTAGGTTTAAGTAGTTCTAAGTTCTGGGTGACTGATGACCTCAGATGTTACGTCCCATAGTGCTCAGACCCATTTGAACCAATTTCTATGCAGTTCGCATTCATTGTGCCACGTCTTACCTGGAGGTTTGTCCCAACACTTCCGGGACTCACTTTGTAGTTCATCGCATGTTACCATTTACTTGATTCATCCACAATCAGTACGTCTGAGTCACGTTTACATAATTTAATATTTATCGTGTGACAATATATATGCAAAGACTACAAAACTACTACACATCAACATTTAAGCGCAACTCTCCAGCATAAAATAGCACAAATGACAACAGCTATGATCGATATCAAGGTCTTTTACGTATTTTACAGCATCACTCATCACTGTGAAGGAACCTTCGAAACGACCCTTGTAGGCACGTGCGGAACAAGTCGATACAACGTGAGCAACTGTCCGTCGCTCCGCACCACAGTCACTGGATGGTAATGAACATTTTCCCCACTTGTGGAGAGTGTCTGCACATCGTCGATGGCCCGTTCGGATGCGGTTCAAGGTAGAGTTCGATAGAATAATATCTGGACACGATTGGGGAATATATCGACATTTATTGTACGTACGAAAGGGAAGTAGCTATACGTTAGAGTACTCAAAACATCAATGGATTCGAGAACATTTACTATATTAGAGAATACACGAAAAATGCATGTCCTTAAATAAGACGGTTGCATTGTATTTAAGTGTTGTGGTCTCGACTTGTACATCTAGTAACAGAAAGGTGGCTTGCAGACTCTAAAACTGAGTACTCTAACGTATAGCTACTTTCCTTTGGTACATACAATAAATGTCGATATATTCCTCAATCGTGTCCAGATTTTTACGTAATTTGTATATGAAATAATTTGTATACTTTTCTTGTACATCTGCAATGGCTTGTTCTTCTTCTACTTGCCGTGTATATTACTCCATCATCGCAGTTATTTTTGTGAGATATTCCAATTTGCGATTTTTTCCTTGCATATATGTAAGACATAAACTGACACTTAAAGAAATAATTTGTTTAATAATTAATGCTTTAAGTTTGTTTGATACATTGCTTTCCTAGATTAATATTATTCATTGCAACCAGTAGTGATTCGCCACTGTATTCGGTATTGTGGACAACGATCTCCTAGATAGAGAAAAATATGTTTCTCCAGCTAAAATAGAACACTTAATAACATTTTCATAGAGCAGTTTCCAAATACACTGTCTGACAAAAAAAGTGAATCACCCAGAAATTGTGTGTCGATATAACTTCTTACTGTACACATCATCGGTTGCTATGTAAATGAATAAAGTTGACATTCTTTTACGGGTAGAACACCCACCAGAGTACATTATTGTTATCCAGTTTTAGTGTTTTTACAAGGTCTGGTACGATATATAAGGGGTGTGAGCAGCATCGGATGTTGAATGGTCACTGAAAAGGACACGAAAATGCTGCGTACTTGTACGAGACGATGTTATCAGCACCTAACACGTTTGAAAGGGTCTCATTGTGCGTGTCCTTAGGGCCGGCTGGACGAATCGTGCAATATCCAGTTTTTATGGGTCATTCGGATGTGACAATGACCCAATATTGGAGTGCAAGTTAATGTGTGGGTAGGACCAGTATTTGTCAAGGTTCTGGTAGACTAAGTTTGAACGCCTGCCGTCTGGGGATAAGTAAAGGTATGACTTCATCGAATGGCTGGAAGTGGCTGTGGGAACTCTAATGGCACCACGGTACGTCATGGATATTCTGAGATATAGTCAGCAGGGATTCAGAAAATATCGTTCTTGTGGAACGCAACTAGTTCTTTGTTTACACGATGTAATGAGTGCTATCGATAGGGGATCTCAGACTGATTCTGTATTTCTAGATTTGCTTTTGACACTGTTTCTCACAAGAGGCTTCTAATCAAACTGCGTTCCTGTCGAGTATCATTTCAGTTGCGCGAATGGATTCGTGATTTCCTGTCAGAGAGGTCAGAGTCAGAGCACGTAGTAACTGACGGAAAGTCGTCAACTAAAACAGAAGTGACGTCCAGCGACCCCCGACAAAGTCTCACATGCCCTCTGCTGTACCTAATCCGTATAGGTGATTTAGGAGAAAATCTGAGCATCGCTCTTGGATTGTTTGTAGATGCTGCTGTCCTTCATCGTCTGATAAAGTCATCAAAAGATGAAAACTCGTGTAAGGAATTCGAATTAACGGCAGGAAAGTGACCACATTGCTGTTCCTGTCTGCGTTTTACTGTAGTGAATGTGATAAACTGATTTTATAGCTGTCGCATACCTGACAGATACACTTCGAAGTTTAATACCTCTACTTATTTAGAATACTTTGTATCTCCTTGAAAGAAGAACATACCTGGGCTATATTTTTTTTTTCAACCTTCGATGGGTCGCGAAATTAAAACCACAATAAGAATCGGGATAAGCTTTGCGCAGATAGTGTGAGTCTCGGAATGCTCGTCTGTCGCATCATGTCGCAATTTTCAGTTCTGAGACCACAGTGGGCACATAAAGATGCCTAGGAAATAGAGTATCCCCTCCAAGTATGAAGCCCTGCTGAGAATTTTCGCCTAATTTCATGCAGCAGACATAACATAACTGTCATGTGGTTCCTTTTTCCCGAATATTTTCGACAGCATACTGCAGAGACAACGAAGATGTTCCTGCAGCTTTTTGGATGGGAAGTGATTGATCACACATCATACAGCCAGGACTCGGTTCCCTCTGATTTTCGTCTGTTCGCTCATATGAACGGCTGGCTATGAAAACAGCATTTTGGCACAGACAACGATCTGCAGACCAGCATAGGGAATCGACGGAAATCACAGGTTGCTGCATTCAATGGAGAGGGTAATAGAATGTTGATACCACATTACGACAAATGTCTAAGTTGAGCTGCAACTGTGTACAGGGAGGCTGTAGCTAAATGTTGCAAGTGAAACATTTTTGCTTTTCACGGTGGTTTCCATTGCGCGACCGATCGGAAGTTGAAAAAAGAAAGATAATATACATAATAAAGAAAGAATAACGCCAAGAGCGTGAATTTTCGTTTTCAGACATTCGTGGTGGCACTGGTTTGTTTGTGGGTCAGCGCCCCGCTGCTGCACCACAAAACGGCTGATGACTTTCCTGACTCAGAGGAGGGCGACCGCCGGCCGCCGATGCCCACCTGGCTACCCGAGCAGTCGCCGCCTTCGAGACGGTGTTCGTGGTGCAGGCGCTGTTCGGCACCATGTCGCAGCAGCTCTCCTTGCTGCTGGACACCTCCTTCTACGAGCTGACGCTGCTGGTGACGGCCGAGTTGCACGTCCTCAACGACAACCTTGCAGTGAGTGCTCGGGAGAGCGGGCGCGTCTACCGAGAGAAAGGCGAGCTTTCCTACTGACGTGCCTGGACAGAAAAGAGAAGAAGTAGCTATTCAATCAATTAAACGAACTGCTGCTCCACTCACTGAGCATAATGATAGTCCAGGAAAGCTGGTATACATGCAATTCGTCGTAAACGTACGTCATCATCAGGACATTATAAAGTAAGTATTTTTCGCTGCTGGAAGCATAATACTTTATCATTGAAGTGCTGTCACCATGAATTCCGGCTGGTGTGCGCACGTGTATGTACTAGTTTCATTGTACCCTCCATGAATCCAAAAAGTTTCGAGACTGGCTTTCATAAAAAAAACCGACAACTGAAAATGGTCGTTTTAATGCTTCACCTGTTCGAGGTAGTCTCACCGCATTCGGGTACAACGCTGAGAACGTTTATACGACCATGTGAAACCGTCATAAAAATCTTTCTTTGGGATACTGTTCAACTCTGACTTGAATGTCGCTGTCGGAAGTTCCATGCGGCTTTTCGCGGATGATGCTGTAGTATACAGAGAAGTTGCAGCATTGGAAAATTGTAACGAAATGCAGGAAGATCTGCAGCGGATAGGCACTTGGTGCAGGGAGTGGAAACTGTCCCTTAACATAGACAAATGTAATGTATTGCGAATACATAGAAAGAAGGATCCTTTATTGTATGATTATATGATAGCGGAACAAACACTGGAAGCAGTTACTTCTGTAAAATATCTGGGAGTATGCGTGCGGAACGATTTGAAGTGGAATGATCATATAAAATTAATTGTTGGTAAGGCGGGTACCAGGCTGAGATTCATTGGGAGAGTGCTTAGAAAATGTAGTCCATCAACAAAGGAGGTGGCTTACAAAACACTCGTTCGACCTATACTTGAGTATTGCTCATCAGTGTGGGATCCGTACCAGATCGGTTTGACGGAGGAGATAGAGAAGATCCAAAGAAGAGCGGCGCGTTTCGTCACAGGGTTATTTGGTAACCGTGATAGCGTTACGGAGATGTTTAATAAACTCAAGTGGCAGACTCTGCAAGAGAGGCGCTCTGCATCGCGGTGTAGATTGCTCGCCAGGTTTCGAGAGGGTGCGTTTCTGGATGAGGTATCGAATATATTGCTTCCCCCTACTTATACCTCCCGAGGAGATCACGAATGTAAAATTAGAGAGATTAGAGCGCGCACGGAGGCTTTCAGACAGTCGTTCTTCCCGCGAACCATACGCGACTGGAACAGGAAAGGGAGGTAATGACTGTGGCACGTAAAGTGCCCTCCGCCACACACCGTTGGGTGGCTTGCGGAGTATAAATGTGGATGTAGATGTAGATGTTGACCCCTCATGAGAATTTCCGCCATCTGGTGCTTCGTACTGATAACACAAAGTCTCGTCACCCTTGACGATTTTTTCCAGATAAGAATGTTCCGCGTTTTGCATTTCTATCAAGTGTCGGTGGACGTCCTCAACCTTTGTTCTTGTTTGGGAGTCAAAGTGTTTGGGACAACTTTTTTCACTCACTTTTCTCTTGATTCAGAGATGTGCTTCATTATGATTGTTGACAACATTGGAAAACTAGGGCAGCACGTCCACTACTTACGCTGTCTGCTGACAGCTGACTTGTGTAATGCACCTGTGTTGCTTAGAGTTGTTATTCAAGCTGCCACCGTAGTTGCTCTACTGACGTCGCTTGTCAGTCTTGGAACTCTTTGGAAATAATGGGCCGAATCACTCCAAAATCGGAGGATGTGTAGACCAGTGAAACCGAAATAAATGATTGAGATTGAAAAGAGATGGGGCGCACATTGGCCCAGCATCGGCCTCTATTATGGCACCGGAAAAGCCTGACTGGTTCGCCAACCTGCTCATCAACCACATTCGCGATCCGTGCGACTGTGGGTGGACAGTGGCTAGCGCTTCTCTGACCAGACCTACCTGTTATGACGGAGTGGAGGCTGGCAGGTAGTGGGGAAAGAAGGTAGGGCCCACTGGTGGAACCATTCCACCCAAACCACAGACCAGACCACGAGCGCATAGCCCGCACACCGGCGAGCGGGTCAGGGCTGACCCATTCAGCTGGCGGTTTACCAGAGCAATCAGCATGTATATGAGCGCCTTTACCCTAAGCTCAGTAGGTGCACAGCCATCAAATTAAATGGAAACGTGCAAGCAAGCGCCAGTAGGCCTCGTCGACGTCAGCACGTGGGTAAATTTCAAAGGGGCGGATAGATTGATGTCCAGGAAACAGATTTTTCGTACCGTGAACTGCGACTCCTACAAGGCACTCCACTGTGACAGTGATTAGTGAGTGGAATCAGTCGGTAGACGAGTGTCGTACACAATGACGAGCTGGTACTTTACCATACAGCACGACCAGAGATCGGGAATGCTGGCACATTATAGGCCAACAAAACATCCCACAGTGTTGACTCAAGGTAGGAGCACTGCAACAGGTGTGCAAATATCTGCGTCGACGGTTCTGCTGTGGGCTGCACTGGTGATATACATGCCACTGCGTCGGTTTGTATTAATGATAAATCACCAAACTTCGGACCACAGTGGATAAATAAACGCCGCCGCTGGTGTGCTGTATGGGAAAACATAGGATTTTCGGACGAGTCCCGTGTCAATTATTCCTACACAGATGATCGCATACGTGTTGGACACTAACGTGGTGAATGACGTAGGGCACACTGCGTTGTTGAGTGGCATAACTGACAGAAACCAAGTGTGATGGTATGAGGCTACATAGACCACAACGTGATTTCGCCTTCTTTTCATTGAGGGCAATCTGAATAGCAACCGTTACCTCAGTTTAGAGCCTGAGACTCCTCCTACAGGCAGCTACACATGTCCTGTTTCAGCAGGAAAATGCTCGGCCGCATGTGGCGAGGAATGTGCAGGGCTTCTTAGAAGAACGACGAGTATCACTGTTTGTCTGGCCTGCACTTTTGCATGGCGGGGCGCCCATCGCACGTATCTGTGATATGAGCGGCGGCAACTTTTTCGTTCTGGTCTTCCTGTAGTCACTGATATGCTTTGTGTTTCCGCCTTCTAATCTTGTGACAGTGTGTTCCCCAGCAGCATATACAAGCCCACTTTGATATCATGCCATGATTGCCAGAGGCTCTGATTGCAGTATGTGATGGCTTCAGATAGTGCTGAATTCTCACGGTGAAAGTACATCTACAGGTTTATAAGTCTAATCATTTGTGTATTTTCTTGTTCCAAATCTGTGGAATAAATTTCTTGATGGTCATTTGTTTCGTTCTATATGTCGCATGTTTCACAAATAATAGTGTACGTATGCGATATTTAATCTCTTAGATGGCCTTGAACATACGATGAAGTACTATTTTACGACTACTGAGTCCTAAAAATTCCTTCATGGCATTTCATTTGATTGTGTGTGGAATAAAAATTTAATAAATGAGATACAAAAAGATTTCTTAGAATATCCTTTCTCACTACATACGTTTATTTTCCTACTTAGTCGTCAGACAAGAAAAAATACTTCTCAAAGTGGCGAAGTGCACCATGCTGCATGTAAGACTGTCGTAAGACATCCTTTACTTACTGTCTTCCGGGGAGACCATACGAGTGTAATATGCTGAAGGGGCATTTTTCATACTTTTCTTCTCACGCATATTAATTTGGGAAAAATTATCCGGCAGGTAGCCTTCGCCATTTTCGATACGATCACGTTGTGACTTCAAGCTGAAACATCACTGGATTTTCGACGTACCAGTGGGTCTGTAGGCAGCTGGCTAATACACTATAGAAAAGATTTCCACAGTCTGAATAGTTTTAGTAGGCACATGCTCCCGTTATGCCGGTGACCATTAACATCAGAAAATTAGCTGCAGAATACCTGCAAGGAACATCAATCTGATCATGATCAACGCCACGGATCCAAGCATTCATCAGGCTTACACCAACTTATTTAGACTCTAACATCATCTCTCGTCATTCTATAGAACTTGCCCCATGCAACGAAATTGTTTGCACCGCCCAAGCAATCCCGTGTACTTCTTGTAGCGATGAACTCTGACCCCTGATTTCATGCAGCTTCTTTTCACTGCTCCACTTGGCGTTGTTGCTTTCACCGCTCTAAGCAGTATCACGAGTTTATTCTTATGACGTTTTATGTGAGCCGTCCATATTCAGTAGTCGTTATAATCTAAACTTACCCGCAATAGCGAGAGATACAAATGTCACAAACAGGTGCGCACGAGGAAGCACTATGTCTGGTTTGTGACCGACATTGCAACATGTGGCTTGAACATAGCAGAAGGTTCTAAAGGGCTGTTACCGACCTAGAAGATTAACATGTTTCGAAGGATTTTAAAGTTACCTCTAGATTTTGATTGGTTTTAGCATGCGAACACTCCTGTGAGCGTCGTACAAATTTTAGCCTATCGATTTTCGCAATGGCGTTCTGACAGTTTTTGACTTTCATCAGTCATTTTACAGCGAAGATCTTCCCTCTGCTTAGTTTATCACAAGGTTTCAAATGTGAGCTCTATTTTGGAATGTGGACCTCTACTTTCAGGTTCCTAGGGCTGTACATGGCGACATTCAAGCGCACGGCGTTGTGCTGTTACATTGCAATAAAAGACTCCCTCTCACCTTCAACTCGAATGCAAAACTCGGGGGAAAGGGTCGGTCGCTTTGTACACAGCTGATGTTATTGTTGTCCGTGATTTCTGTGATTTTCCATTTCTGACGTCAACAGTAACAGATTGTATGATTCTTTAATTACAACAGGAAGAAAGGTACGGTAAGACGATGGACTCGTATTTGACAGGAGTGGTTTTTCAGAATCCCCGTCTTGTGATGGTGTTATACGGCTTTCTTACTTTCGCTAAATCATTTAAGTGAATACTGGTGCTGTCCAATCTGTGAGAGCACTTCTGATTTCCACCCCAAACTCGTGTAACCCACTTGACACTTCGCTAGCCGTCGCTTGCTTTAATCATAAATATATGTCTTAGTGATGCTAAATGTTATTATTTTTACGTAAAGAAAAGTATTACCTACTCAATAAACTTCAAATCGTGAGCTATGCCCTTCATTTATATACATCAATCAGTGAATTTACCAATATCACTTTTGTTGCCTAAGCCTCTGGTCACTTTCAGAACTCAAATTAATAGTCAGATTAATTAATTTAATGATATTGAACCTTAAATTGCTGGTGTACCCATGTACCAACACAACAAAATAAAGACAGTGAATATTTGTGGGAGCATGAATGGGCAGTGGCTTACTTAAATTTACAAATGGTGATAAGTTTTATTAACGTTTTGTAACCACAATTAGCTGCTAAATCACAAATAACAAAAGGAGTGGTGTTTGGTTGGAAGGAATACATTAGTGTGGAAGCTACACAAATTCTCCCTGAATTAATCCCTTTTACAACTCAGTCTGACTTTGTTTACATGAGTCCACTGTGAGGCCCAGTTCTATTCAAATGGAATAAACTATGACTAAGTATACCACAAACGAAGGCTAACATAAGACAGGGAGGAGTGAATGTCATTTAACAACCCTATGCCAATGCAGCAGTATTTCACTCTTTCACCTTGATTCAGGCAACAGCAGAAAACAGCACACAGTGGGTGAGGAGCAGTACACTGCTGCAATTGTAATATTCTGACGCATCAACAAAAATTTGCAAACTATGAGGTCTGGGGTTCTAATTATCAGAATATGGAAGACTTCCCTGTGAGAGCCCTGAATTCGGCAGATTTCTGTGTGAGGTGCACCCGTTCACTGGTCTGGAATGACCAATTTGATTCACAGGCGCAACGGTGCATGCTGGAATTGTTAAACGTCAGATGGCCGACTCAGAACGAATAACGTCACCCTTATGACACACGAAAGTTCTGAGATGATATGCAATTTCACTGTCGGTACATTTGCAAACTGCCACTGCCTCTTAGTCCACCACAAGATCAGACCACAAGTCTCACCCACAAGGGAAAGACCTGAATTTCTCCACCAGGAGAGCCGAACTAGCAAAAACTAAACCTCCGCCACATTGCACAAACCAATAGAACTATGCCCTGCTCATTGAATCTCCCCTCTTGACTGTTCTGTTGGCCTGGTAGCCAATCCAGGCACAGCACCGGGGTTGCCACGCAGGGAGAGCAAGCCTCCACTTCGCATATACCGAGAGCAGCAAATCAGCGACTCCAAATCTCTCTTATCTAAACAAAGAAGATTTTAGACGAGGGAGACGTCGTTCTCATGATAAGCATATCCATGTTTTGGCAAAAAACATCTATCTATACAGGATCATAGTCCCTCACTCACAGTGAGATTTAATATTTCTGGGCTGACCTTTTCCAATTTCTCAAAGAAGGCTGTTAAGCTTTCCAGACAGTTAGTTGTAGCCATGAAATATGTTTCGTCACTTGCTAAAAGAACCTGGCGACTTCCTGGCGCCCAGAGGGGGGGTGGGGGGGGGGGTGGGGAGCGGGGGGGGGGGGGGGCGGGGGCAACATGGGGAGGTTTACAGCCTTGACTCAACCATACACATACACTAGCCGCTTTGTCCATATCGTTCCAGCTTACAACACGAGAATGCATAGAGTTATATGACCTTCCCACTGTTTGCACAAAAGTTCAGTTTACAGCAGTCTCTCTTAAATATATTCCTCCGCCCACATTCTGCGAACTGGACACCTTGAGGAAGGACTGTCGTCTGGCCCAGGGAAAATGTTTTGCGAGCCGCGCCCTTCGGTCTGACCCTAAGTGGAAGGTGAAGAGGGCTTAGGTGATAAGTCTCTCTGCAGGAATGATCTACTCAGTGCTGCTTCCCAGAAGCACACACGTAGCCGGGTCACTGCACTAAGCATTTATGGCCCTCAGTTCATCTCTCTCCATGTTCTCCGTCACCTCTCCACTACGGTACAGGTTCTCTACAGGCTATACATGCAATTATAGAAACATTCTGCCCACAATTTCTTCATGAAAAAAAGTCATAAACCACGCATACAAAATTTAGTACTGCAGAACACTGAGATCATGACCTAAAATATGAATGTTAATCTGACTGACAATGCTGTTACAGTGAGAGAGGGGCATACCACCTCTCAACTTTGGGTAATAATTGCGGTGGGGCGATTATCTATAACCTTCCTATCTTCAAGAAAATCGGTAATGTGTGGAAGCATCTGTGGCTTAGCTATGGGCCAATTCTCCTGAACAATTTAGTCAGCTCTTTTGTACTAATATTCATCCATTGTAACTTACGGTTATTACACGTATGAATTATAAGAAATATGTGATGTCTGCTCTTTCAGACATTTCTGACAGAACGCCGCGCGGGGTAGCCGTGCGGTCTATGGCGTCTTGTCACGGTCCGCGCGGCTTCCTCTGTCGGAGGTTCGAGTCGTCCCTCGGGCACGGGTGTGTGTGTTGTCCTTACCGTAAGTTAGTTTAGCTTAAGTAGTGCGTAAGCTTAGGGACCGATGACCTCAGTAGTTTGGTCCCATAAGACCTTACCACAACTTCCGACAGAGCAGACACCATGCATTCATATAACTGATTCGTCTAGATGGGCAACGAATCCACCTTCTTCAGTGAGGATGCACAGTAACGTTTGACATCCTGTGGGCATGTCAAAGTAGTGAGCATGGGGGACATGACAGGATTACAGATAGGTACCGCTATGTGGGAATGTGGGTTGGCCGAGAGGCGTAGTGAGGCAGTCCACGCAGTTGCGATAAACGCTGTGCCTGGGTGGCGCAGTCATCAGTCATGGACGTACACACTGCCACTGCGCATCAGGTGGAGGCGGGCGGTCGCGCCGGCCATTGTTTGTATCACCAAACGATTCTGATATGGGAAGCCGAGCAGCTTGTACAGCTAGTGGATTACGTTTGTTTGGTGTATAAGTATCTGTAATTACAACGTCCACAGTTAACAGAGCCACAACGTTCAGTGTATTTTTGATCGCGCTGCTTTGCGGCAGACGTCGTTGTAGATTCTCGGGTGAATTTTTGAGGATTTGAAATTGCCTAAAGATATACTCCACACTCTTCAGTTACTGTTCTCGTTATTTTTAATATTAATTTCTAGTGACGCTTACGACAAATTTGTTGAGAGACATCCAGGGGTGAGAAAATTTCATCATACTTACGGCAACGTTAGTAATGTCCAGATCGCCCCTTCAGGATACGGAGTGAGAACCATCAGGGCGTTTACTGTGCCACCTGAGAGACCTAATGACTGACTGCACGTACTCTGTCACTGTACGGCGTTGTCTTGTCGGTAATCAACGAAAATGGTTGAATGCGTATCGTTACCAAGTTAACAGCGGCAAGAGAAGTGTAAGTATAGATTTAAAGAAGCACATACCTTCTTATGCTGTCATTGGCGGCTGCCGCGGGAGGATAACTTATAATGGACGACATCCTACCTGTTCGATCTGCCATTCAACGGAACATTTACGGATGAACCGCACACGTCGACGTCCATTTCAGCTTCAACAGGAACGTCCTGCAGACGTGAGATAGTCGCGAAGAATGTAGCACAACCCCGGCAGCAGGAACAGGTTTACGAAATACGAAACGGAAATGCGAGCTGAGGTTGAAAGCAATGCCAAAGGCATTCAGGGAAGGACGGACGTCATTTCCGCCCCATCATCCACGCCGGGACCGTTGGTGCTGGATATCAAAGGTGCGCTGGTCGCCTCTGGAAATATTCCGAGTGAGGAATAGAAAAGATTCAGTTTTTTTGGGGGGGTGGGGGGAGGGAGGTATCATTCTTATTACTGGTTTGGTGCGGCCCGCCGCGAATTCCTCTCCTGTGCCAATCTCTTCCCCTCCGGGTACCACTTGCAACCCACGTCCTCAATTATTTGGTGGGTGTATTCCAATCTCTGTCTTCCTCTGCGCTTTTTGCTCTCTACATTTCCCTCTAGCACCATGGAAGTCATTCCCTCATTACTTATCAGATGTTCTATCACACGGTCCCTTCTCCTTTCCTCTCCGATTATGCGCACAACCTCCTCATTTCTTACCTCATCAGTCCATCTAATTTTCAACATTCGTCTATAGCACCACATCTCAAATGCTTAAAATCTCTTCTGTTCCGTTTTTCCCACAGTCCATGTTTAACTACCATACAATGCTGTACTCCAGACGTACGCTCTTAGAAATTTCTTCCTCAAATTAAGGTCTATGTTTGATACTAGTAGAATTCTCTTGGCCAGTAATGTCCTTTTTGCCATTGGTAGTCTGCTTTTTGATATCCTCCTTGCTCCGTCCGTCATTGGTTATTTTACTGTCTAGGTCGCAGAATTCCTTAACTTCATCTACTTCGTGACCATCAGCCTGATGTTAAGTTTCTCGCTGTTCTCATTTCTGCTGCATCTCGTTGCTATCGTCTTTCTTTGATTTACTCTCGGTCCATATCCTGTACTCATTAGATTGTCCATTCCGTTCAGCAGATCATGTAATTCTTCTTCACTGTCCCTGAGGATAGCAATGTCATCAGAATTTCGTATCATTAATAACCTTTGACCTTGAATGTTAATTCCACTTCTGAATCTTTCTTTTATTTCCATCATTGCTTCTTCGATGTACAGCTTGAACAGTAGGGGTGAAAGACTACATCCCTTTCTTATATCTTTAATAATCCGAGCACTTCCTTCTTGTCCACTCTTATTATTTCCTCTTGGCTCTTGTACATATTGCATATTACCCGTCTCACCCTAAAACTTTCCCCTACTTTTCTCAGAATTTCGAACATCTTGCAGCATTTTACAATGTCGAACGCTTTTTCCAGGTCGACAAATCCTATGAACGTGTCTTGATTTTTCTTTAGTCTTGCTTCCATTATCAACCACAACGTCACACTTGCCTCTGTCGAGCCTTTACCTTTTCTAAAGCCAAACTGATCGCCATCTAGCAAATCGTCAATTTTCTTTTCCATTCTTCCGTATATTATTCTTCTCAGTAACTTGGATGCATGCATGAGCTGTTAAGCTGATTGTGTGATAGTTCTCGATCTTGGCAGTTTTTGCAGTCTTCGGAATTGTGTGGATGATATTTTTCCGAAAGTCAGATGGTATGTCGCCAGACTCACACATTCTACACACCAACGTGAATAGTCGTTTTTATGCCACTTCCCCCAAAGATTTTAGAAATTCTGATGGAATATTATCTATCCCTTCTGCCGTATTTGATCTTAAGTCCATCAAACTATTCTAAATTCTGATTCTAATACTGGGTCCCCTATCTCTTGTAAATCAACGCATGTTTCCTCTCCTATCACATCACACAAATCTTCCCCCTCATAGAGGCTTTCAGTGTATTCTTTCCACCCATCGCCTCTCTCCTCTGCATTTAGCAGTGGAATTCCCGTTGCACTCTTAATGTTACTACTCTTGCTTTTAATGTCACCAAAGGTTGTTTTGACTTTCCTGTCTGAGTCTTTTCCTCCGGCAACCTTTCCTTTTTTCGATTTTTTCACATTTTTCATGCAGCCATTTCATCTTAGCTTCCCTGCATTTCCTATTTATTTCATTCCTCAGCGACTTGTATTTCTATATTCCTGAGTTGGCTCTGAGCGCTATGGAACTTAGTATCTGAGGTCATCAGTCCCCTACAACTTAGATCTACTTAAACCTCAATAACCTAAGGACATCACACACATCCGTGGCCGAGGCAGGATTCGAACCTGCGACGGTAGCAGACGTGCAGTTCCGGACTGAAGCGTCTAGAACCGCTCGGCCACCGCGGCCGGCATTCCTGAGTTTCCCGGAACATTTTTTTGCTTCTGCCTTTCATCAATCAAATGAAGTATTTCTTCTGTTACCCATGGTTTCTTCGCAGTTATCTTCTATGTACCTATGTTATGCTTTCCAACTTCTGTGATGACCCTTTTTAGAGATGTCCATTCCTCTTCAACTCTATTGCTTACTGAACTATTCCTTATTGCTGTATCCATAGCCGTAGAGAACTTCAAGCGTATCTCGTCATTCCTAAGTATTTCTGTATCCCACTTCTTTGCGTATTGATTCCTCCTGACTAATGTCTTAAACTTCTTTCCGGTAAAAACGAAGAAAGGACGCCGAAGGAGAAGCGAAGGGCTCACTGACAAAGACGAGAAGCCGGCTAATTTGACACACACACACTCACGTCAGGAAGTGGCAGCGAGACTGAACCTCAGTCTTCTTGCTCAGTGGGATGCGAGAGCATCGAGAGGCTGGAACGCAGTCGCGAACAAACGAAACACCTAAAAGCAACGGCGAGCGCTGAGGCCACGTCGAAAGACTCAGCCGGCGGCGGTCGGCGCGTCACACCGGCGCTCGGCATGTCACACCGACAGCCAGGGCCGTGGCGGCAGCGGGGCGAGGGAGTGCAGCAGTAGCTGCTCTCTCGCACGCCTGTCGCGAAGCTATTATCTCCCTTCCCCCACAGGTATTGGATTCGACGTTTCGCTTTCATACTCCAGACGTTACAAAAGGAATTTGCTGTGAAGACGTCGGGAAGCATGATCGCAGCACTCAGACCTAATCGCTCTGTACTCCACCATGTGCCACATCCCAACCTACACCATTATTACACTTAACATCAATAGGATTTAAAGTGCGGTGAAACACCTTTAGCTGGCTGATGTATGGTACAAGCGTTGACATTGCCATGCTGCAGGAGGCAGTCACAGTCTTAGAAGTGCTCGCTTGTGTAATTACTGATAACATAAATATGGAGCATGCGGTAGGAACTACCATCCTTTTGCTCGACGGAATACCCTCTATGGACGTGCAGCGGCTGCCTAGTGTTTTTGGCATTTATCTTTGAGTGAATAGTCTAAATCTACATCTACATCCGATACGCTACAAATCACATTTTAGTGCCTGGCAGAGAGTTCATCGAACCACCTTCACAATTATCTATTATTCAAATCCCGTATAGCTCGCGGAAAGAACTAACACCTATATATTTCCGTACGAACTCTGAGTTCCCTTATTTTATCGTGGTGATCGTTTCTCCCTATGTAGGTCGGTGTCAACAAAATATTTTCGCATTTGGTGGAGAAAGTTGGTGATTGGAATTTCGTGAGAAGATTCCGTCGCAACGAAAAACGCCTTTCTCTTAATGATTTCCAGCCCAAATCCTGTATCATTTCTGCGACACTCTCTCCCATATTTCGCGGTAACACAAAACGTGCTGCCCTTTGAACTTTTTCGATGTACTCCGTCAATCCTATCAAGTAATGATCCCACACCGCGCAGCAGTATTCTAAAAGAGGACGGACAAGCGTAGTGTAGGCAGTCTCCTTAGTAGATCTGTTACATTTTCTGAGAGTCTCGTCAGTAAAACGCAGTCTTCTATGCGTTCCTTCCAATTTAAGTTGTTGGTAACTGTAATTCGTAGGTATTTAGTTGAATGTAGGGCCTTAAGATTTGATTGATTTATCTTGTAACCGAAGTTTAACGGATTCCTTTTAACACTCATGTGGATGACCTTGCACTTTCCGTTATTTATGGTCAACTGCCAATTTTTCGCACCATTCAGTTATCTTTTCTAAATCGATCTGCAAATTTGTTTTCATCTTCTGATGACTTTATTAGTCGATAAACGACAACGTCATCTGCAAACAACCGAAGACGGCTGCTCAGATTGTCTCCCAAATCGTTTAAATAAATAAGGAACCGCAAAGGGCCAATAAAACTACCTAAGGGAACGCCAGAAATCACTTCTGTTTTACTCGATGACTTTCCGTCAATTATTACGAACTGTGACCTCTTTGACAGGAAATCACAAATCCAGTCACACAACTCACACGATATTCTATAAGCACGCAATTTCATTACAAGCCGCTTGAGTGGTACAGTGTGAAAAGCCTTTCGGAAATCCAGAAATACGGAATCGATCTGAAATCCCTTGTCAATAGCTCTCAACACTTCATGCGAACAGAGTGCAGATTTGTAAAAGTATACGCCCACTCAGATAGCAGCCGTAAGAGAGAACGTTCAAATATTTATAAAAATGAGGTACCCATGCTTCTGGCACTTATCATGCACATCTCATTCTCGATGGTGACATAAATTGTGTGCTGAACTACAGAGACCAAACCCCTAACTCGAACAGATGTGTAGAACATGAACACTTATTTCATGGCATGTGTCTTGACGATACGTGGTAAAAATACAAAGTGAGAGAGTAGCTTAAACTTTCTTAGTCACTCCGCCAGTCGCCTAGGTACGATCTACGTGTTCGATGGACTCCGGCGTCACAACGCGAACTGTGACATAGCTCCTATCAACATCTCCTGCTAATGTGCATATCAGTATTACCTTAACCTACAGTGTCATCAAATATACCGCGGTAAAGCCTACTGGAAATTGAATATCAGTCTCCTGCAGGATGTACAGCTTGAAAAAGAGGTGAACCTAGTGTGGCAACAGCTCCAGTGCCACCGACGTCGTTACGTAAGCGTTCTACAGCGGTGGATTCAGTGTGTCGAGCCAAAATAAGGCCTCACCATCATGAGCTACGTCCGACATAAAAGCTTTTGGCAGAAACAGACTATTGAATTATATTACCGCTGTTTGAGAGAACTGTATAGTTAAACTAACAATCCTTCACGTGATATTGACGTACAGATCAAATGATATAAAGATAAAATAACGGTGATTCAGCGCAAACGAATGGAAGGAATCATCATGCGTGCCCAACCAACAGATGAAGAACAAAACGATGTAAAGGTACATTGATTGAAGCAGTCGTTGATGACGCCCAGAATGCCATCACAAAGCAACGTGATCAACAGAACCCGACGGCCTCAATCCTGAGTCTTACCAGCGCCACTGGAACCTCCTCGGGCCGACAATCCTCGACATAGCGAATTAAATCTGGCACCTGGAAGTCATACCAAACGCATTCAAGGAAGGTATCACCTTGCCCTTAGCGAAGAAGTGGTAACTTCAGCAGAATGGAAAACATGCGGCCCATCGTAGTATTGAAAGCCGATTTCAAAATTATTGCCGGATCGATTAAGCAACGGATACAGGCGGTTTTGCGCAAGATTTTAGGCAATTTCCAATTTAGTGCAGAGCAAGGCCAACGTGCAATGTCAGCTGCCTATGCTTTGACGGACATCATATGTTCATATGCTGAAAATAGAGGGCATGGCGTCTTGATATTTTTAGATTTTGCGAAGGCGTATGATCGTTTACGTCATAACTTCCTCATTAACAGAATGCTTCTCACCTGTCGCCATGACTCCAAGTTCTTAGGATTACAGAACATGCCAGCAAGGGCTTGAAATGCAGCATTTTCCTAGACCTGCAAAACGCGTGCGACTAGATTTGGCAGGACAATCTTGTGCACAACAAGCTTACACAGACAACCATCCCTAACAGCCATATCAAGATCGTTGATGATTTCCTCCACGGTAGAACCTTCTAGGTCACTCAGCGAGGAAAACGCTCGAGCTTACGTCAAATGTCGATGGGTACCCCTCAATGCTCTGTGTTTTCTCCCATCCTCTGACATTTATGTTACTGACCTTCTAGTCATCCCACACTGCCACCTGGCGCAATATGCCGATGATACGGCGCTCTATACTACCGGCCGCGACACGTACCACCTCACTGGTCATCTCCAGAGGCAGGTGGACGCGACAGTCAGCTCGTACCGTTGAAACAAATACTGCCTTAATGCTTCCACAACTACCGCAGTCTACTTCACCAAACGATGCCAAAATTACTATAGCAGGCGTCCTGGTCCCATGGCCCCTGAATAACATATATCTAGGTATCCGGATTTATAGAAAGACTGGCATCCAAATGACATGCAGATTATGTCACCCAAAAAGGACAGAAGCTGACGAAAGCTTTGTACCTACTCTTCAACAGCAGGAAACGTAACTTAAAAACCAAACTCAGACTGTACCGACCGGTTGTCCACCCTTCCCTCGCTTATGGCTCCTCAGCATGGGCCACAATTAGTGCCTCCCGAATGCAAACCTCCAATGCCTGCAGAAAAAAGGTGCTTCGGTGGAGCTTTCATACCTCTCCACGCACGAGGGTTGTTACCCTCCAAGAGGAAACAAACGTGGTAATTCTACAGACGTCAATTCGAGAGAAGGCGAGATGTCTCTATGGGAAAGTGGATGCCCTGCCCAACACAGTAACTGGCTTATACCACAATGGCACCAGGTCTCTCCAGCACTGCCACTGCCTCCCTGTTCCTCTTATCATTCTCAGGGATTCAGATTCGACTCATGTCTGACCATAGAGCTGTTAAGTTCCGTAATAAAGTGTCAACGATAAGTGACTTCCATAATACGACCACCAAAATCAATACCTAAGTAGTTGTGTTGCCCCTTGCCTGCTGCCTTGAACTTCCACTGTGGGAGGGTGGTATGTAACTTAAAGTCCCACCGCCGCACCTTCAACATGCTCTCCAATTATGTCACTGGACAGTTATCATTGTAGGTCACACCTCAGTCATTTTCCCACTGCATTTACGTGTCGTTCCTTGCGCGTAGCGTTGTTTGTCTTCAAACATTGGCAGGTCTAGGTTCTCTATTTGGTTTACACTCCGGTTCCGGACTTGTCATTCCGTCGTGTGGTCTTGTTGTTCGTCTACCGTTGCTTTGTCACTGGTAGTTTTCAGCGACTCACCGTTCCACACCCTCTGCCGGTCGGCCAACGTCCTCCGGTGGTGTCATATTCCGGCTATTATATTATGTTGGACCTACAGTATAGTTTGCCACAAAATATATGCTGATGACCTGTGTATCTATTCAGCAAGTGAGCCCTACTTGGTGGTCTGCAGATGTTGGCGATATCGCTAGACTACACATGTTTATAGCGACGAATGGTTTAGCAAGTCTTCGGTTCTTCTCTTCACAAGACACAGAGTTCCTCCCACGGAGACGCTGAAGCTTTGGCCAGAGGAACTACGTCAAGACAGTATTCAAATACCTTGGACTCCACATCGACCGCAAACTCTGGTAGAAGACGCTTATTTCAGAGGCTTTCACAAACTGCGGAAAGTCCACTAATACGAGCATACTTCGTGCTATTATGGGTGTGAGCAGGGGCGCGGATGCAGATAATGGGCTAAGACTATCGTGCTTTAGTGCGCCCATACATGGATTACGCTTGTCGTTGTTCTTCGTCAGCTCCAGACATTTGTCTATGACGATTAAGCAAATGCCTGGGGACAGTCTAGTCTACACTGACTTGCGCTCTGTTACTTGAAGTAAATGTCTCTCCCCTACATCTACGTCTTGAATCCTTGAGTGTGAATTTTTTTCTCAGACGGTCGTAGTTCACACAAGACCAGACATTGCAAAACTTCTATACCTTGACGAGACTGTGCTGACTCCTTTTGACGCGCTTGTGGACACCAACCCATTTGTTGTTGATAATTCTTCCGGGTCATATAGCCGTGGTCCATGGAATTCTTCTATTTCTAACGTTTCGGCCAATACTACGTTGGACATCCTCAGAGGTATGGCTGGTCCTGCTGAGTCCTGCCAACTGACGTGTCGGGTGTCGGAGAACGGCCTAAATACCGAGGAAAGTGGTCGTGGTCTAGCTTGCACACAGTAACCGAGAGAAAACTAGTCAAAGATAAAATGTAACTATCGATAATAGTCCGTCATAGATAAAAATCACTTATCGATTCTGTAACGCCATTGTCCATATCTCGCTTAGTTCCAACGCTGTTATTTTGAGGAAAACTAATATGTTGATAAAGTCTTCTGCTTCCTTTCCACAGAAGGATAAAAAAGTTTTGATAAGGAGTGAAGCTAAGTGTCCCAGACTTTATGGTTTACCTAAAGTTCACAAAATAAATCTCCCTCTGAGACCCATTGTTAGTGCGATTGATTCCCCAACTTATCATATATCTAGGTATCTAGCTACTCTTCTACAGCCATACATTGGTAAGACTGATTCTTATGTGAGGGATTCATGTCATTTTATTGAGAAAACTGAAGGTCTAACCTTGGCTCCTGAAGACATTCTGGTCAGTTTTGATATTGTATCTCTGTTTACTATGATTTCGGTCAATGAAGTTATGGTTTACATAACGGGAGTTTTCCCTGAAGATTTGACCGCTCTGTTTAGACACTGTCTCACATCTAGCCAGTTTCAGTAGGATGAGGAGTTTTATGAGCAAGTGGATGGTGTTGCCATGGGTAACCCGTTGAGCCCTGCGATTGCCAACTTTTACATGGAGAAATTTGAACAATTAGCGTTGAATAAAGCAAATAAGCAACCATGTTGTTGGTATCGTTATGTAGACGACAGATTCGCTGTTTGGACACACGGTAAAAAAGCCTTAGACGAATTTTTTTATTATCTTAATAGCATAAGCCCTAAAATTCAGTTTACCATTGAAGTGGAAAAAGACCAGGCTATTTCGTTTCTCGATGTGTTAGTCATGAGACAGACCGATAGCAGTCTAAAATATAAAGTGTTTCGGAAGAACACACATACTGATAGATACTTCCATAAGAACTCCAATCATCACCCACAACAAAAAAGAGTTGCAATCAAAAGTTTAGTGGACAGGGCAAAACGGATTTGTACGCCGGAACATCTGGATACGGAAATGAAACATCTGAAACAGGCCTTCGAAAAGAATGGGTACTCAAACAAAGAAACTAATAGAGTTTTAAGACCTAATTACAGCAGGCCAAAGGACAAGAATGATACACAGCAATGGAAGAACACGGTGTCTTTACCTTTCATTAGTAAGGTTACAGATCGAATCGGCAAAATTTTGCTTAAACATAAAGTGAAACCGGTATTCAAACCTACCAGAAAAGTAGGACAAGTTCTTCGTTCTGTTAAAGATAGAAGGCCACCATTATCATCTAGCGGTGTGTATAAAATTCCGTGTACTTGTGGCAAGGTCTACATTGATACTACGAAAAGAAGTGTGAATACGAGGGTAAAGGAGCATAATAGTCTTTGCCCACTGGGAAAAATAGACAAATCGGCCGCTGCGGAACATGCACTTGTCAGGTGACCATGTAGTTAAGTTTTCTGAAACTACAGTTTTGAGTGCTACCAAGAATTATTATCTATGACTCTATAGGGAGACTATTGAAATTTATAAACATGAAGATAATTTAATAGAAAAGAAGAGGCCTTGAAATTAAGCGAGATATGGACAGTGCCGTTACAGAATCGATAAGTGATTTTTATCTACGACGGACTATTATCGGTAGTTACTTTTTATCTTTGACTAGTTTTCTCTCTGCTACTACGTGCAAGCTAGACCACGCCCACTTTCCTCGGTATTTAGGCCGCTCTCCGACGCCCGACTCGTCACTCGGCAGGACTCAGCAGGTCCAGCCATACCTCTGAGGACGTCCAACGTAGTATTGGACGAAACGTTAGGAATAGAAGAATTCCATGGACCACGGCCATATAACCCGGAAGAATTATCAACAACAGTACCATCCGGTCGTGAAAGCCTTCATTGTACCAACCCATTTCTCAAACGAAACTTTTAAGTTGTATCTGATCTGTCCTTTCGATGTGGTTATTCAAATAATTGCGTTTTAACTGAGTACCTGTCCGAACATAGCAACGGAATGTTCATCTACACCAACGCTTCGAAGAAGAAAGATGGACGTGGTTGCGTTTGCTGGGATAGCATCTGTCAAATTGGAATGAAATTCAAGCGAACTAAGAAACTCAAGAATATGACAGCCGAGAGTTTGGTTATTGTTTGAGCACTTCAGCACGCCAAGAAGCACTTGGCCTATGAGTCCGCTATCCTTTCTGATTCCAGATGACCACTGGCATTATTAAGGCATCTGCTCAGCAGATGAGCTTTAGCATGTGCTGGGTAATGACAAAGTGCAGCGTACCTGGCAATGAAACACTAAACAAGCTAGCCCAAGGAGCCGTCTATGAAAGAGTTAGCGGATATACGGAATTACAAGCCACACTTGTTTTAAATGTTATCAAAGAAGTAACCGTTACAGGAGGAATCTACGTCATAATGATCTGAGTTCATCCCCAACTGTGCGACTTAGTGAATAAGAGGATGTCAGTCACATCTCCTCTGGCTATAGAGGTAGACAAAACGCTACAAGTCACCTTCTACAACTTCTGGTCACCACCGGTTGCAGTTTGTCGACATGTGTCACCGTACTACTCTGCTTGAAGGACAATGAGAATGTGTTGTCTTTTTTGTTGGGAAAGCAGATCAACTCGTGCAAGTACACCATGGGCTGACAAAGCTAAGTTCGTAATGTTTCCTGACGCTCTGGACCTAGCATTACAGCGTACTCCCATGAACCTGTTGGTCAAAAAATTGTCATCCATGAGGAAACACTGTTAAATTCCTGCTTGAATTACACTGAATATTTAAAGCAATGGCTGCAACAACTAAGTTACGGTGGTGGGCTCTATTGTATAGTTATGGTGGACACGCCATCTACTGAATGCAAACCAGTAATCCAGTACTCTTACTTTATTCATAAAAGTGCAAAAATAAGCGTCTTCACAAGTAACAAATTTGCTTGGAAAGGATAATTCTGTTGACTTTGAAACGCAAGTAACGGCACAGCATTAACCCGAAGTATACTGAGGTGACAAAAGTCATGGGAGAGCGATATGGACAAATGTAGATGACGGTTGCAGTGCGTACTCAAGGTATAAAAGGGCGGCGCATTGGTGGATCTGTCGTTTGTTCTCAGGCGATTCATGTGAAAACGTCTCCCACGTGATTATGGCAGCACGACGGGAGTTAACAGATTTTGAACGCGTAATCGTAGTTGGATCTGGATGCATGGGTCATTCCATTCACGAAATCATTAGTGAGTTCAAGAGACCCACAGTCCCAATAGCGTGTCAAAAGTACCAAATTCCAGGCATTACCCCTCATCACGGACAACGTTGTGCCCGACGTCCTTCACTTAACGACCAAGATTAGCGGCGACTGCGTAGAATTGTCAGTACTAGCAGACCACTAACACTGAGTGAAATAATCGCAGAAATCATTGTGGAACATATGGAGAACGTATTCGTTAGGACAGCGAGGCGAAATTTGGCAGCAGACAGCCGACTCGAATGCCTTTGCGACGTCACCTGCTGCGCTTCTCCGGGGCTCGTAACTATTTCATTTGGACCCTAGACGGCCGTAAAACGGTCTCCTTGCCACATTAGTTCAGATCTGAGTTGGTGAGAGCTGAAGATGGGATTCGAGTGTTGCACAGATCCCACGAAGCCATGGACCCAAATTGTCAACAAGGCACTGTTGAAGCTAGTAGTGACTTCATAATTATGGGCACTGTGTTTACACGGAATTGAATCCATCATTAACTGGAAATGGTTATGTTTCGTTAGTCTGAGACCATTTGCAGCTATTCATGAACTTCACGTTCCCAAACAACGATGGATGACAATGCGTCATGTCACAGGGCCACGACTGTATGCGAATGGTTTGAAGAACATTCTGGACAGTTCGAGCATATGATTTGGCCACCTAGATCACACGACATAAAACCAATTCAACGATTATGGGACATAATCGAAAGGTCAGTTCGGACACAAATTCCTGCACCGGCAACACTTTTCCAATTACGCATGCCTGCAGAGGCAGCATAGCGCCCGACCGGGACTCGAACCCGGGATCTCCTGTTTACATGGCAGACGCTCTATCCATCTGAACCACTGAGGACACAGAGGATAGTGCGACTGCTGGGATTTATCCCTTGCACGCTCCCCGTGAGACCCACATTCCCAACTTAATGTCCACATACTGCATTCGTAGTGCCCCTGCCCATTACACTCATTACTCGTGGCAGACAATCTTACCGAGACCCATAAGAGTTCGGGTAATGTGTGAGCATCCGGACAGAAGAAGATCAATCGCCGGTTAGCCTGAACTATATGAAGATGGTATCTGTTCTTTCGAATATGTCCTAAAGAACAGATACCATCTTCATACATCTGCGTCAGTGGTTTTTGGAGACGCACTGCGGTAGTAGCCTATCGATATACACTACTTGCAAACGAAGCGAGGGCGCGACTTGAGCGTCATTTGCCGTCTGCAGCCATAGTCATCGAGCCAGCTGTGATGAGAACAGGGTGCAGTACTACGTTGAGAGCCAGCAGCGAGGCATTAGATCGTCGGTTTTCAGGTTAAGCAATGTGGGAATTAAATTAACAGTAATATGTATCCGCAGAGACCACAGAACTTAGGTGAGTACTTAATGATAATCTGGACTTTTATTTTTGTGTTGTTTGAGTCGAGTAATCACTCAGTCTGATAGCTAAAGTTGAGAGAATAGGTGTCGTTGAGTCATTTGAGTGATAATAGTATTAGTTTCGTTAACAATAACCACAATCCTCTTTCCTGCACAGAGTTCATATAACTGAAGGTTCCGTGTTACGTACAGTCGTGTTTAAAGGATCCGAACGACCTCAATTGCATTACGCCAAATTCGCATGCAACCCACATAACACAGCTGCCTAGCAGGTCCTCTAATCGCTCCTCGGTACAGTGGTTTGACTATTGAAAATGGTTCCAACAACTCACCACTAGAAAACATTGCTCTGCATCGCAATAACTCAAGATGTAATGTTATACCACGATACTACAAATATCAGGGAACAACTTATCACAGATAAGACTGTCCTTACGGTTTGTAAGCTCACATTTATTACAGTAAATGACATACCTGAAATGTTAGCACTCTCGTTACTACGTCAGATAGGTAATGCACGTAGTAAGTTCGTCGTATTCATGATTTACTCTTCAAAGTAACGTACCGTGTTTATTATTTAACACAAAATGACATTACAAATTTAAGTTATTCACAAGGAGCTAGTTCAGAATATGTAGGAACTTCAAATGACACGACGAACCGTCTCGTTCTGCATACAGATTCAAACCCAGGTCATGTAGACTAAGCAAAGATTACGTGACTGACGGAAACCAACAGTCATTCCTGACTATACATACAGAGAGTGATATAGCTCGATTTTAGACAGTTTCAGTTGGAAAATATCAACTTTAAATTACATAACGTAAACATTTTTAACGGACAGGAATTCCTACCAAGCAACTATTGTCCTTCTTAACGAACTACGAGAGACGTAAAATATTGCTTCTTCACAAGTAAATTACTTGCAATGCCGTGAGGTAAAACTTTGTGTTGGACAGGGATTCGAAACCAGAACCTAATCAGATTGTTATCGAAGCACAATCAACTGTGCATATCGGATTTTCTCGGCACAAGCTAGATGTTTTGACTGAAATGACGAGACGAAACATGACTTTTTTCTTCCCTGACTCCAACACGACACCTATCGCTATTATACAACAAATTGTAGTCGAGGTGTATTGTCACGAAGGGATCAAATTCCGCCTTAAGGGCGGTCTGAGTTGCATTCCCAGTCCAGAACCAATTTTATCGACATACAGAAGCTCAAACAGAAGATGGAATAAGCGTCGTGTAGCCCTACATACCGTTCGTTTCGTCACTTGAAATAAATAACTAGTATAATAAAGGTTACTACATGTCGTCACACCTGACTTTATTGTAGTTGAACCTAACGTCTCCTTGGTAGAGAAGGAAATCATGATTAATGTGAATTTCAGACCACAATGCCATTATACCTTCTTCACTTGGCGTAGCCAGAAGAGAATAGAATCTGTCTCTCCCTATCAAAAATCATCGGCAGAAGTTGCAAGCCAACCCAGACCATAAGTATAACAAACTATTATCAATCCAACAGTCCACCGAATCCCCTGCTCAAAATGCTGTTGCGCCACACTGGAACAGAATTCTGATACACAGGCTCCCTGTAGTGGTTTGCAGCATGTTCAGTGCATTCATTTACTTGGTTGACCGAATCGCCATGAACTAGCTGCCTCAGTTACCCAATGGATACATTCGACTCTGTTTTATAATCACCGAAATAAAACCTCGTAACTGCCACGTACACAGAACTTCCAACAGTGTAGGATTCAGAAATGTAAATAGGTAGTGTTCCTTTCCACTTGAGCTACTCTATTGCGCTATCTGTTTGTTGAAAACGTCGTGTAGGGCAAAAGAAAAGCTGTAACTGTCTGTCTCTCAAAAGTCTAGATCCGGTCATCTGCATTATCTCAGAGCACTGTGGAATGCGGATATTCTGGAGGAGTAGTTATTGACTTCTGGAGGTGCTATACCTCCTTGTCAGTTACTAGCGTAATGGTAAGCATCGCGCACCCTGTATAAGATGTCGCGAGTTCGAGTACATTCACTGCCACTGTTTTAAAACGCAATTCTTCTGTCTGTTGATGTTATCGATCTAATGGAAATTTGAACATAATTCTTTCACTTCTAACCCAAATTGGTCGCATGTGGAAAAGAGACTAACTTCTGCTCCATTTTGTTCTTTTCAGGTTTAATAGACGGCCAGGAATAGATGAATCTCGAAACTTTTGTATTATGTATTGGGAGAGCGCATCGTGCCGAAATACGTCAGAAAAGTATTTTCTACATTATCTGTTGTGTGGTTGCGGCACTTTATTCTTCTTAAAACCTTGTTTGACAGCTTTAACTCAGAACAAGTTTTCTACATGCATGTAATCAATTAACTGCATGTGCATTTTCATACAGTTATAAAGAACATCAGAGAAGTCGCATATATCATTGATGATTAATTTCTGTCTCATGTTTACTATTCTTTTAACAACACTAATAGAAACCTTACGAAAATTGTGCGCAGTATTATAAGAAATGATATAAAACTACCCATGATAACCTTACGACGAAAGTCTATTTTAATAAAACAGAGTATCTGTCACAAGTTTACTAATTCGTAAATTAGTAAAATACTACTCGCTTATATTTCGATTGGGCCTGTGTTTATTTGGTATGCTGTATCATAGTCAAGAGGTATGCATATGTGGCATTTCATAAACAAAGTTATGTATTCATAGAAACCCAAAATTTGCTTGTCAGCAGCGGAAAGAGGCGTTACCTGTAGTGCAGCATTGTAAGTTTTTCACCATTGCACTATGAGCTGAAAGTATTTTCTTGCGTTTTCCTTATCGATGTCTAACCTGAGTGCTTGTAGGTCTTTCACGTAAGGGATAAAAACGTTACTGTCAGCGAGACTGGAACCGCGAACCATAACAGACGCTTTTTCACAAGTTAGCATGTAACCACACAACTGGCGAATGTGTATATATTTTAGTTTCCTCTTACGAGCCCAATAGTCGCTAGTACTCGTAAACAGCTATTTAAAGGACGAGATTAGTGGCGATTTCCACGTGCAACGACTGTACTGGGCCGAAAACCGTACATTTACAATCTTTCGTACACACCTCAACGGAATGTAACTCAGATTATTCAATGTAAATGACAGGAAAAATCAAGTGAACTTTGATGATTAATTCCGTGTACACCAGAAAGTAACTCGTCGACCACAGAGTTGCCAAAAATACCTTGCCTTGTTGCCAAATCTCAGTTACAGTACCAGCAGGAAGAAGACGAATCGATGTGATACTACAGCGGGCTGGGAAGTGACCATAGCTGGAGTCTCAAAGACGCAGCAGCTACAGCCTGGAATACGTAGCGTGTCTGATTCCCATTTCAGTAACTAGGTTTAGGGACTGGAGCGTAGTTACTGGTAATATTCAGAACTGAGTGCAAAACTAAGCATTTTAATGCATTTTAATGAAAGTTTTCTTTGCATACCATGATTCAATTTCTTTACAAGAGTTTTCTAGTCTCTCTCTCACTCATACACATACACATACACTCTTTTTTATATTTGTTTGTAGTGATCGACTATTGGTGAGGATCGAAAACGTCTGTGAATGACTTTGTTAGTTTTGAGTACACTTACGAAAGAAATATAAAAACAACTATGAGAGTTATTGATTTAAAATGCTTAGTATTGCACTCGGTTCTGAATATTACCAGTAACTACGCTCCAGTCCCTAAACCTAGTTACAGAAATGGGAATCAGACACGCTACGTATTCCAGGCTGTAGCTGCTGCGTCTTTGAGACTCCAGCTATGGTCACTTCCCAGCCCGCTGTAGTATCACATCGATTCGTCTTCTTCCTGCTGGTACTGTAACTGAGATTTGGCAACAAGGCAAGGTATTTTTGGCAACTCTGTGGTCGACGAGTTACTTTCTGGTGTACACGGAATTAATCATCAAAGTTCACTTGATTTTTCCTGTCATTTACATTGAATAATCTGAGTTATATTCCGTTGAGGTGTGTACGAAAGATTGTAAATGTACGGTTTTCGGCCCAGTACAGTCGTTGCACGTGGAAATCGCCACTAATCTCGTCCTTTAAATAGCTGTTTACGAGTACTAGCGACTATTGGGCTCGTAAGAGGAAACTAAAATATATACACATTCGCCAGTTGTGTGGTTACATGCTAACTTGTGAAAAAGCGTCTGTTATGGTTCGCGGTTCCAGTCTCGCTGACAGTAACGTTTTTATCCCTTACGTGAAAGACCTACAAGCACTCAGGTTAGACATCGATAAGGAAAACGCAAGAAAATACTTTCAGCTCATAGTGCAATGGTGAAAAACTTACAATGCTGCACTACAGGTAACGCCTCTTTCCGCTGCTGACAAGCAAATTTTGGGTTTCTATGAATACATAACTTTGTTTATGAAATGCCACATATGCATACCTCTTGACTATGATACAGCATACCAAATAAACACAGGCCCAATCGAAATATAAGCGAGTAGTATTTTACTAATTTACGAATTAGTAAACTTGTGACAGATACTCTGTTTTATTAAAATAGACTTTCGTCGTAAGGTTATCATGGGTAGTTTTATATCATTTCTTATAATACTGCGCACAATTTTCGTAAGGTTTCTATTAGTGTTGTTAAAAGAATAGTAAACATGAGACAGAAATTAATCATCAATGATATATGCGACTTCTCTGATGTTCTTTATAACTGTATGAAAATGCACATGCAGTTTATTGATTACATGCATGTAGAAAACTTGTTCTGAGTTAAAGCTGTCAAACAAGGTTTTAAGAAGAATAAAGTGCCGCAACCACACGACAGATAATGTAGAAAATACTTTTCTGACGTATTTCGGCACGATGCGCTCTCCCAATACATAATACAAAAGTTTCGAGATTCATCTATTCCTGGCCGTCTATTAAACCTGAAAAGAACAAAATGGAGCAGAAGTTAGTCTTTTTTCCACATGCGACCAATTTGGGTTAGAAGTGAAAGAATTATGTTCAAATTTCCATTAGATCGATAACATCAACAGACAGAAGAATTGCGTTTTAAAACAGTGGCAGTGAATGTACTCGAACTCGCGACATCTTATACAGGGTGCGCGATGCTTACCATTACGCTAGTAACTGACAAGGAGGTATAGCACCTCCAGAAGTCAATAACTACTCCTCCAGAATATCCGCATTCCACAGTGCTCTGAGATAATGCAGATGACCGGATCTAGACTTTTGAGAGACAGACAGTTACAGCTTTTCTTTTGCCCTACACGACGTTTTCAACAAACAGATAGCGCAATAGAGTAGCTCAAGTGGAAAGGAACACTACCTATTTACATTTCTGAATCCTACACTGTTGGAAGTTCTGTGTACGTGGCAGTTACGAGGTTTTATTTCGGTGATTATAAAACAGAGTCGAATGTATGCATTGGCTAACTGAGGCAGCTAGTTCATGGCGATTCGGTCAACCAAGTAAATGAATGCGCTGAACATGCTGCAAACCACTACAGGGAGCCTGTGTATCAGAATTCTGTTCCAGTGTGGCGCAACAGCATTTTGAGCAGGGGATTCGGTGGACTGTTGGATTGATAATAGTTTGATATACTTATGGTCTGGGTTGGCTTGCAACTTCTGCCGATGATTTTTGATAGGGAGAGACAGATTCTATTCTCTTCTGGCTACGCCAAGTGAAGAAGGTATAATGGCATTGTGGTCTGAAATTCACATTAATCATGGTTCAAATGGTTCAAATGGCTCTGAGCACCATGGGACTCAACTGCTGAGGTCATTAGTGCCCTAGAACTTAGAAGTAGTTAAACCTAACTAACCTAAGGACATCACAAACATCCATGCCCGAGGCAGGATTCGAACCTGCGACCGTAGCGGTCTTGCGGTTCCAGACTGCAGCGCCTTTAACCGCACGGCCAATTCAGCCGGCCATTAATCATGATTTCCTTCTCTACCAAGGAGACGTTAGGTTCAACTACAATAAAGTCAGGTGTGACGACATGTAGTAACCTTTATTATACTAGTTATTTATTTCAAGTGACGAAACGAACGGTATGTAGGGCCACACGACGCTTATTCCATCTTCTGTTTGAGCTTCTGTATGTCGATAAAATTGGTTCTGGACTGGGAATGCAACTCAGACCGCCCTTAAGGCGGAATTTGATCCCTTCGTGACAATACACCTCGACTACAATTTGTTGTATAATAGCGATAGGTGTCGTGTTGGAGTCAGGGAAGAAAAAAGTCATGTTTCGTCTCGTCATTTCAGTCAAAACATCTAGTTTGTGCCGAGAAAATCCGATATGCACAGTTGATTGTGCTTCGATAACAATCTGATTAGGTTCTGGTTTCGAATCCCTGTCCAACACAAAGTTTTATCTCACGGCATTGCAAGTAATTTACTTGTGAAGAAGCAATATTTTACATCTCTCGTAGTTCGTTAAGAGGGACAATAGTTGCTTGGTAGGAATTCCTGTCCGTTAAAAATGTTTATGTTATGTAATTTAAAGTTGATATTTTCCAACTGAAACTGTCTAAAATCGAGCTATATCACTCTCTGTATGTATAGTCAGGAATGACTGTTGGTTTCCGTCAGTCACGAAATATTTGCTTAGTCTACATGACCTGGGTTTGAATCTGTATACAGAACGAGACGGTTCGTCGTGTCATTTGAAGTTCCTACATATTCTGAACTAGCTCCTTGTGAATAACTTAAATTTGTAATGTCATTTTGTGTTAAATAATAAACACGGTATGTTACTGTGAAGAGCAAATCATGAGTACGACGAACTTACTACGTGCATTACCTATCTGACGTAGTAACGAGAGTGCTAACATTTCAGGTATGTCATTTACTGTAATAAATGTGAGCTTACAAACCGTAAGTACAGTCTTATCTGTGGTAAGTTGTTCCCTGATATTTGTAGTATCGTGGTATAACATTACATCTTGAGTTATTGCGATGCAGAGCAATGTTTTCTAGTGGTGAGTTGTTGGAACCATTTTCAATAGTCAAACCACTGTACCGAGGAGCGATTAGAGGACCTGCTAGGCAGCTGTGTTATGTGGGTTGCATGCGAATTTGGCGTAATGCAATTGAGGTCGTTCTGATCCTTTAAACACGACTGTACGTAACACGGAACCTTCAGTTATATGAACTCTGTGCAGGAAAGAGGATTGTGGTTATTGTTAACGAAACTAATACTATTATCACTCAAATGACTCAACGACACCTATTCTCTCAACTTTAGCTATCAGACTGAGTGATTACTCGACTCAAACAACACAAAAATAAAAGTCCAGATTATCATTAAGTACTCACCTAAGTTCTGTGGTCTCTGCGGATACGTATTACTGTTAATTTAACCCCCACATTGCTTAACCTGAAAACCGACGATCTAATGCCTCGCTGCTGGCTCGAAACGTAGTACTGCACCCTGTTCTCATCACAGCTGGCTCGATGACTATGGCTGCAGACAGCAAATGACGCTCAAGTCGCGCCCTCGCTTCGTTTGCAAGTAGTGTATATCTATAGGCTACTACCGCAGTGCGTCTCCAAAAACCACTGACGCAGATGTATGAAGATGGTATCTGTTCTTTAGGACATATTCGAAAGAACAGATACCATCCTCATATAGTGCAGGCTAACCGGCGATTGACCTTCTTCTGTGCGGATGCACACACATTACCCGAACTCTTATGGTTCTCGGTAAGATCGTCTGCCACGAGTAATGAGTGTAATGGGCAGGGGCACTACGAATGCAGTATGTGGACATTAAGTTGGGAATGTGGGTCTCACGGGGAGCGTGCAAGGGATAAATCCCAGCAGTCGCACTATCCTCTGTGTCCTCAGTCGTTCAGACGGATAGAGCGTCTGCCATGTAAACAGGAGATCCCGGGTTCGAGTCCCGGTCGGGGCACACATTTTCAACTGTCCCCGTTGATGTGTATCAACGCCTGTCTGCAGCTTATGGTCTTGATGTAATTATCATTTCATTGACGTGGATAATCGAAGTACGTTGAACTGCGGAGTGCGGGATAAAAGACATCTACCTGGAACTGAGGCGACATACTGCTCACCGAAGAATTCGTGCGGCTGCTCTCTAGAAATTAAGCAGCACCTAATCCGGAATCAGAGCGCCACTCTGCAAGGCTCACCATCTGAGTTCGGAATACTGCACCCTTTCCACACCCACAGTCATATGTGAGGCAGGCACAAGACACAGCTTCCAATAAAAGAATTGAGAATAATGTGTAACTCCGACCACTGAAGTCAGCACAGAAGAATCGACAGACCGTGCTCCAGCACAAATTCATCTCGTACAGCTTCCAATGCACGCGTACAGTTCCCCCTCCACAAGAATGCAAGTCAAAAATCAACCATGCAACTTTAAGTTCCCTCTGCTTTCATGAGAGAAGAAACTCTTCTAACGTCCCTTCGGCCGGCAGAACGCCGCTGTAGGTCCGGTTTTATTGCTCACAGGGTATTTTCGGATTGTTCACTCACCATCTCTGAAGATAAAGTGTCCTCTAGAAAGTATACAAACTGAAGGCATAGTAAAAACACCCCCTGCCGTTTTCAGACATGCGTGCGCGCCGCGATGCCCCGGCAAGTGGCCAAGACAGACATTTCTCCTCCCACGTTTCACACGCTAAGTCCGGAAAGTTCCCAAACAAAAACCATTGTAAATTCCTTTCTTTCTACAAACAGTTTTTGAGGACACTAGCCTGCTGCCCTCTGTATCACATACACTGATAATATGCTGAACTGAAGAAGACAGTAATGAGATGAAATCCGTTGAGGCGCTGAGAACCATAAGGGCTGAAACACACCGTCATCAATTTTGAGACTGTAGCGTGTATGCATGCTCCTGATATCTGTTGCTCTTATGGTGAACAGTCTTTATCTACACTGAACAGCCAAAGAAATTGTATACCGGCCTAATATCGTGTAGGGCCCCCGCGAGCACGCAGAAGTGCCACGAAACGGCATGGACCAGACTAATGTCTGAAGTAATGCTGGATAGAATTGACACCATGAATCCCGCAAGGCTGTCCACAAATCCGTAAGAGTATGAGACCGTGGAGATCTCTTCTGAACAGCACGTTGTAAGGCATCCCAGATATGCTCAATAATGTTCATGTCTGGAGAGTTTGGTGGCGAGCGGAAGTATTTAAACTCAGAAGAGTGTTACTGGAGCCACTCTGTAGCAATTCTGGACGTGTTGTCCCGCATAATTGCCCAAATCTGGTGGAAGGCACACTGGAGATGAATGGATGCAGGTGATTAGACAGGAAGCTTACGTACGTGGAACATATAAAAGTAGTATCTAGACGTATCAGCCGTCCCATATCAGTCCAACTGCACACGCCCCACACTATTACAGAGCCTCCACCAGCTTGAACAGTCCCCTGATGACATGCAGACTCCATGGATTCATGAGGTTGTCTGTCTCCATACCCATCCACTCGATACAGTTTGAAACGAACTTGTACGACCAGGCAACATGTGTCCAGTCAACAGTCCAATGTCAGTGTTGACGGGCACAGGCGAGGTGTAAAGCTTTGTGTCGTGAAGTCATCAAGCGTACACGAGTAGGCCTTCGGCTCCGAAAGCCCATATCGATGATGTTTCGTTGAATGGTCCTCACGTTGACACTTGTTGATGGTCCAGCAGTGAAATCTGTAGCAATTTTCAGAAAGCTTGCACTTCTGTCACGTTGAACGATTCTCTTCAGTCGTCTCTCGTTCCGTTCTTGCAGGATCTTTTTCCGGCCGCACCGATACTGGAGATTTGATGTTTTACCTGATTCCTAATATTCACAGTACACTCGTGAAGTGGTCGTAAGGGAAAATCTCCACTTCATCGCTACCTCGGCGATGCTGTGTCCCATTACTCGTGCGTTCATACTCAAGTAAATCTTGCTAACCTTCCGTTGTAGCAGCAGTAACCGATCTAACAACTGAGCCAGACGCTTGTCTTATATCGGTGTTGCCGTTCACAGTGCCGCATTCAGCTTGTTCACACATCTCTGTATCTGAATACGCAAGCCAATACCAGTTTCTTTGGCGATTCAGTGTGTATCTGTCGGCCCACACTGTATATAAGAGCAGTCAAAAAAAGCAGTCTCATTGGTTTCTCGGATACTCATTTCCATATGTGTGCAAACCACAAAAAATAATTTTGTTGCTCAACCAATGTGTTGGTTTGACAACGTTATTTGGTGCCCACATAATGCACATGGTAGTAGCACTTCGTAATCTGAGGTATGTCGACAGTTTTATCTGAATATCAAGCCATAGAATATGCTTAATGAAAATGATGATAGGGAGGGGAATGAAGCGTTGGAATAGGTCATAATTGTATGTATGGTACATTTATTATGTCTTGTTTATGTTCTGATTCTAGTTTCACATTAATTAAAACCTTACCACACGCAGAACATCTACATCTACATCCATACTCCGCAAGCCACCTGACGGTGTGTGGCGGAGGGACCTTGAGTACCTCTATCGGTTCTCCCTTCTATTCCAGTCTCGTATTGTTCGTGGAAAGAAGGATTGTCGGTATGCTTCTGTGTGGGCTCTAATCTCTCTGATTTTATCCTCATGCTCTCTTCGCGAGACATACGTAGGAGGGAGCAATATACTGCTTGACTCTTCGATGAAGGTATGTTCACGAAACTTTAACAAAAGCCCGTACCGAGTTACTGAGCGTCTCCCCTGCAGAGTCCTCCACTGGAGTTTATCTATCATCTCCGTAACGCTCTCGCGATTACTAAATGATCCTGTAACGAAGCGCTCTGCTCTCCGTTGGATCTTCTCTATCTCTTCTATCAACCCTATCTGGTACGGATCCCACACTGCTGAGCAGTATTCAAGCAGTGGGCGAACAAGCGTACTGTAACCTATTTCCTTTGTTTTTCGGATTGTATTTCCTTAGGATTCTTCCGATGAATCTCAGTCTGGCATCTGCTTTACCGACGATCAACTTTATATGAACATTCCATTTTAAATCACTCCTAATGCGTACTCCCAGATAATTTATGGAATTAACTACTTCCAGTTGTTGATCTGCTATTTTGTAGCTAAATGATAAGGGATCTATCTTTCTATGTATTCGCAGCACATTAAACTTGTCTACATTGAGATTCAATTGCCATTTTCTGCACCATGCGTCAATTCGCTGCAGATCCTCCTGCATTTCAGTACAATTTTCCATTGTTACAACCTCTCGATACACCACAGCATCGTCTGCAAAAAGCCTCAGCGAACTTCCGATGTCATCCACAAGGTCATTTATATATATTGTGAATAGCAACGGTCCTATGACACTCCCCTGCGGCACACCTGAAATCACTTTTACTTCGGAAGACTTCTGTCCATTGAGAATGACGTGCTGCGTTCTGTTATCTAGGAACTCCTCAATCCAGTCACACAATTGATCTGATAGTCCATATGCTCTTACTTTGTTCATTAAACGACTGTGGGGAACTGTATCGAACGCCTTGCGGAAGTCAAGAAACACGGCATCTACCTGGGAACCCGTGTCTATGGCCCTCTGAGTCTCGTGAACGAATAGCGCGAGCTGGGTTTCACACGACCGTCTTTTTCGAAACCCATGCTGATTCCTACAGAGTAGATTTCTAGTCTCCAGAAAAGTCATTATACTCCAACATAATACGTGTTCCGTCCGCAGGGGGCTCCCGTCTTGGGAGTATGTGGGTGGCAACCACACGGGCCCTTAGCTAAGCCTGGCATTACTTCCACTTACTTGTGTCAGGCTTCTCCTGTTTCCTTTCCTATCCGGCCCCCCTCGGCCAACTCTTGGTTTCTTCGACCCCAACGGTATTAGGTTTCCGAGGCCCAAGGGTGTCTTTCACTTTCCTCTCTAGTATCTATTATCTACCCTCCGACCCAACGGCGAAGCGAGCGGAAGAAGAATCTTATATCCCAGGTTCTCAAAGATCGTGGAGGCGGAAGAGGTCATGCCAGACGAACTGGCTGTAAAGGCGCCGCTCAGCCATCATTGAGCTCGCGGCAGTTCGTTGCAGTTCTGGTACCTGAAGTCACATGTCACATACATATGTGCCGTGATGAATTGTTCCAGAATTATAGTGTGTGGGTCACTTCCTCGCAAGCTGTAATCCACCTTAAAGAAATTCACGCAAATGGCAATTTCTCCTGTCATTTTCTCTAAAGACCAATGGCGATGGGATAAGGACGATGGTAGCAGGCTCCGAGTGAGGCTGGAAGCTACTAGTCTGGACCTGCACACTGGCGGCAGGTGTGTGATGGTCGCCTTCCTGAGAACCCGTGTGACTACTCGGGAATCCGGTCCTGCATCTGCGACTGGGCAGGCCTATTTAGGATGACCGCTGCCCACCCTGAATGGGGAAGGCCCTAGAAAATGTGGGCTAAACATCGGAAGTCACACTTGAACCGGGCTGGGAATCCGCACCCAGTAGGTCACTCCTTATACTGCGGACGTAAACAAAAGAAGAATGAAATGATTATGACAATAGGGACATGGAATGTCAGGACCCTCCTGGACGTGAACAATTACAGACCAGAGAGAAGAACCGCTCTTATCACCCAAGAACTAGCCCGTCTAGATATAGACATAGCTGCCTTGAGTGAGACAAGACTCTCAGGTGAGGGACACATTAGTGAGGTACATTCAGGGTACACCATCTTCTGGAAGGGAAAGGATGCAGGAGAACCACGCATCCATGGTGCAGGATTTGCCGTAAAAACGAAAATAGTGAAATATCTTCGACTTACACCTGTCTCAATTAATGAAAGACTGATGACTCTTAGAGTACCCATTGGTTCAGACAGATTCATCACCTTCGTCTCTGATAATGCTCCTACTTTAGACAGTGATGAAGACACAAAGAATCAGTTCTACCACCAACTGAACAGTACTCTCTCTAAAATACCCATTCAAGATAAATTAATTTTACCTGGTGATTTCAATGCCAGAGTGGGAAGGGACAACCGTTTTTGGAGAGATGTCATGGGTAAACAAGGGGTGGGAAACTGCAATGCAAATGGGTTGCTACTTCTTGGTCTATGTGCTGAGCACGAGCTTTTCATCTCCAATACCCAATTCCGTTTGCGTAACCGCTATAAGACCACATGGATGCACCCACGCTCCAAACATTGGCATCTTATAGACTACGTTATTACGCGACAGCGTGTCAAGAAAGACATTCTCATCACAAAAGCAGCACTAAACATCGATGAGTGCTGGACGGACCATAGACTTTTAGTCAGCCGTTTGAGAGTACCAAAGTATCGCAAGCCACGATCCCACTTTTCAAACCCACCACGCAGAAAATTCAACATAAGCAACCTGAACAACAAAAATGTTCGCTCACACTTCCAAGACATACTGTCCGAACAACTTAACAAAGCTCCAGCAACCACAGATGACGTCGAACAAGAATGGACCACATTAAAGAACATCATCAAAGAAACTGCTGAGAATGTTGTTGGTTGTAGTGCACGGAAAAGAAGTGACTGGTTTGATGACAACCACGGAGAAATCCAAGCCATCATCAATGCAAAGCGGGATGCTTACCTATCCCTTGCTCAAGATCCATCCTGCGCAGAAAAGAAAGCACACTTTCTAGAACTCAAGCAGAAATGTCAAAGTGAAATACGAGTAATCAAGAACAAATGGTGGCAACAGAAAGCCACAGAACTCCAAAATCTTTCTGATGCAAGGAACCTGCGTGGCTTTTACGCTGGTATTAAAGAGCTGTATGGACCTATCTGCTCATCATCAGGAGCACTTAAAGCTGCTGACAACTCCACCATTCTTACTGAAAGTCAGGACATCTTAAATCGTTGGAAAGAGCACTTCAGCTCACTGTTAAACAGCCCTTCTACTGCCGCTGGAGATTTTCTCAAAAATGTCCCACAGCACCCTCCAAAACCCTGGCTGGCTGATCCTCCAACTTTTCAAGAATTTTGCAAGGCACTCAAGAGTGTGAAACCTGGGAAGGCTCCTGGACCTGACAGCATCCCGATGGAGCTTATTGAGGGTGGCGGCTTGCCTCTAAAAACTAGACTCTTCTCACTTATTATATTAATGTGGGAAACCCGCAAGGTACCAGCTGACTTGAAGAACTCCACAATTGTCACCATCTTCAAAAAGGGCGACAGAAGCGTCTGTGGTAACTACCGGGGAATATCTCTACTCTCTGTCACTGGAAAAATTTTTGCAAGAATCCTTTTAAATCGCCTCCAGACACTTTCAGAGACTATACTACCTGAGTCTCAATACGGGTTCCGACCTTCAAGAGGGACAATTGACATGATCTTCTGTGCACGACAACTACAGGAGAAGTGCAGAGAACAGCAAAAGCCTTTACTACTTGTTTTCTACGATCTAGAAAAGGCCTTTGATACAGTTCCCAGAGAAGCCATGTGGATGGTCTTAAAACGCTTCGGCTGCCCTGAACATTTTGTTGATCTGATTGAAGCTCTCCACGTTGATATGACTGGACAGGTCCTCTGCCAGAATGAAATGACTGGTGAATTCCCAATAACAAGTGGGCTTAAACAAGGATGCGTTCTTGCACATACATTATTTGCATTGTATCTGGCAGCTATGCTTTACGAGACAACCGTAAACAATGCAGGAATAGAACTAAAGTACAGGTTTGATGGAGGATTATTCAACCAGTCCAGACTCCATTCAAAAAGGTTCACCAGTACCACTCGTGTGACAGAGCTGCAGTATGCTGATGACAATGCCTCTCCAGCTCATTCACCTGCAGAGTTGCAGCTGTCAGTTGATTCCTTCAGCAGGGCGTACGAACGATTTGGTTTCTCCATCAATATTTCAAAGACAAAGGTGATGGCGCAGCCAACTCCTGGCTCCTCCGTTCCTGACTTTAGCATATCCATCTATGATACACTCCTGGAACAAGTGGACCATTTCCTCTACCTGGGAAGCATACTGTCATCCAACTGCTCATCTGGAAAAGATGTGGAGAATAGAGTACGTGCTGCACATGTAGCATTTGGTCGTCTTACAAAGCGTGTCTTCCTGAATAAAGACCTAACACTGTACACCAAACTGATGGTGTACAAAGCTGTAGTCATTTCCACCCTGCTATATGGTTGCGAAACCTGGACGTTGTATCGCTGCGATCTGAAGAAACTAGAACGCTTCAACCAACAGAAGCTAAGATATATCATGAACCTGAAATGGGATGACTTCATATCCAACACGGCTGTTCTAGAGAAAGCAAAAATGCATAGCATGGAAGCTCTTATCATTGGGCATCAACTCTGATGGGTCGGACATGTCCAGCGGATGAAAAATGACAGACTTCCACGCCAAATGCTGTACAGCGAAGTGAGCACAGGTAAAAGGCCACAAGGTGCCCCTCTCAAACGTTATAAGGATAAGTACAAGAAAAATCAGAAAAACTTGAACATCGATCCGAGTAACTGGTCCACAATAGCAGAAGACCGAAGTCGCTGGCGCTCAGTTACCTCAAATGCTCTTCAAAACTTTGAGCTGGAACGTCGAAGAATGGAGAATGACAAACGCCAGAGACGTAAACTCCTCCAGGCTCAGCCACGTCCTCCACCTTCCATCAGCTGTAATGTCTGTGGCCGCCTGTTCCACGCTAGGATTGGATTGCTAAGCCATCAACGACACTTCCACGCCTGAACCGTGACAAAGGAAATCTCAGGAGAGAAATGAAAACTCGGATACGAGTATCAGCCGACGACGACGAATACGTGTTCCAAAATTCTACAACTGATCGACGTTAGAGATATAGGTCTATAGTTCTGCACATCTGTTCGACTTCCCTTCTCGAAAACGGGGATGACCTGTGCCCTTTTCCAATCCTTTGGAACGCTACGCTCTTCTAGAGACCTACGGTACACCGCTGCAAGAAGGGGGGCAAGTTTCTTCGCGTACTCTGTGTAAAATCGAACTGGTATCACATCAGGTCCTGCGACCTTTCTTCTTTTGAGTGATTTTAATTGTTTCTCTATCCCTCAGTCGTCTATTTCGATATCTACCATTTTGTCATCTGTGCGGCAATCTAGAGAAGGAACTACAGTGCAGTCTTCCTTTGTGAAACAGCTTTGGAAAAAGACATTTAGTATTTCGCCCTTTAGTCTGTCATCCTCTGTTTCAGTACCATCGTGGTCACAGAGTGTGTGGACATTTTGTTTTGATCCACCTACCGCTTTGACATAAGACCAAAATTTCTTAGGATTTCCTGCCAAGTCGGTACATAGAACTTTACTTTCGAATTCATTGAACACCTCTCGCATAGCCCTCCTCACACTACATTTCGCTTCGCGTAATTTTTGTTTGTCTGCAAGGCTTTGGCTATGTTTATGTTTGCTGTGAAGTTCACTTTGCTTCCGCAGCAGTTTTCTAACTCGGTTGTTGTACCACGGTGGCTCTTTTCCACCTCTTACGCTCTTGCTTGGCACATACTCATCTAACGCATATTGTACGATGGTTTTGAACTTTGCCCACTGATCCTCAACACTAACTGTACTTGTGACAAAACTTTTGTGTTGAGCCGTCAGGTACTCTGTAATCTGATTTTTGTCACTTTTGCTAAACAGAAAAATCTTCCTATCTATTTTAATAGTTCTATTTACGGCTGAAATCATCGATGCAGTAACCGCTTTATGATCGCTGATTCCCTGTTCTGCGTTAACTGTTTCAAATAGTTCGGGTCTGTTTGTCACCAGAAGGTCTAATATGTTATCGCCACGAGTCGCTTCTCTGTTTAACTGCTCAAGGTAGTTTTCAGATAAAGCACTTTAAAAAATTTCACTGGATTCGTTGTGCCTGCCACCCGTTATGAACGTTTGAGTCTCCCAGTCTATATCCGGCAAATTAAAATCTCCACCCAGAACTATAATATGGTGGGGAAATCTACTCGAAATATTTTCCAAATTATCCTTCAGGTGCTCAGCCACAACAGCTGCTGAGCCAGGGGGCCTATAGAGACATCCAATTACCATGTTTGAGCCTGCTTTAACCGTGACCTTCACCCAAATTATTTCACATTTCGGATCTCCGTCAATTTCCTTCGATACTATTGCACTTCTTATCGCTATAAACACGCCTCCTCCTTCACTGTCCAGCCTGTCTCTGCGGTATACATTCCAATTTGAGTTTAGGATTTCATTACTGTTTACGTCTGGCTTCAGCCAACTTCCTGTCCCTAGTACTATATGGGCATTGTGACCGTTTATTAATGAGAGCAGTTCTGGGACCTTTCTATAGACGGTCCTGCAGTTCACTTTTAGCACATTAATATTGTTATTCCCTGTTGCATTTTGCCTACTCCTACCTTGCCGCGTCTCAGGAGGCGTCTTGTCGGGCCTAGAGAGGGAATTCTCTAACCTAAAAAACCCACATGTACCTTCCACACGTACTCCGCTACCCTTGTAGCCGCTTCTGGCGTGTAGTGCACGCCTGACCTATTCAGGACGACCCTACATTTCTCCACCCGATAGTGGAGATCGAGAAATTTGCTCCCCAGATCTCCGCAGAATCGTCTGAGCCTCTGGTTTAAGCCTTCTACTCGCCTCCAAACCAGAGGACCGCGATCGGTTCTGGGAACGATACTACAAATAGTTAGCTCAGATTCCACCTCGCGAGCGAGGCTTTTCACCTTCACCAATTCCGCCAACCGCCTGTACGAACTGAGGATGACCTCTGAACCCAGACGGCAGGAGTCATTGGTGCCAACATGAGCAACAATTTGCAGTCGGGTGCACCCAGTGCTCTCTACCGCCCCCGGCAGGGCCTCCTCCACATCTCGGATGAGACCCCCCGGCAACCAGACAGAGTGAACAGTGGCCTTCTTCCCCGACCTTTCCGCTATTTCCCCAAGGGGCTCCATCACCCGCCTAACGTTGGAGCTCTCAATAACTAATAAACCCCTCCCCCCGTGTGCCTGCTCGGACCTTGCTGAAGGAGCGGCCACCTGTCCACTCACGGGCAGAGCGGGTGATGCCACACGGCCAGCCTCCAGATTGGCCCTCCGCCACGTGCGACGCGAACGCCGCTGAACCCGCCACTCCCCTTGGGGAGAGGGTGGCCCAACCGCGCCCGGTACCTGCGAAGATGTCTCGACAGCAGGGACAGTGGGTGAAGCATGTAACACCTGGGGTGTACCATGCGACGCATCAGACTCCCCACTGCCGCTAAACTCCGAGGCAGCAGCCTGAAGACGACTGACCGCGGCCATCAACACGCTCAGCTGTTCGCGAACAGTGGCCAACTCCTCCTGCGTCCGTACACAGCAGTCATACATCCTATCCATCCTAAGAAATCAATTTACTGTAGAGAGTTAATCAACTTTTAACTAGACTGCTAATTCACTAAAGGCGGCTGATTTTTGACTGAACTGTGGTTGCTAGACACTTCTTGTAGAAAACAATGAAAATAGCACTACCTGTCTCTGGACTGTATTGAAAACAAACACTAGCACTACCGGCACTATGACTGACTAAAGGGACTCTCTCTGACTGTATTCAAAACAAACACGAAATCTATGGAACACTATTACTAGCACTCGACAATTAAAGCTTCCTAAAAGCAAAAACACACGGAAGAAGAAGTGACAAGTAAGGAAAATACAGTTAATACTTAAATTAAGGTAGCTCGCTGCACAGCAGACGTGAAGTAGACGGCAGCCACGACTACACTGACACAACTGTCACAACCTATATACAGGGTGTTTCATTAAATGTGTTTGCCTCTGTAAGTTACGAAGTAATAGGTGACGGAAATATGTATTGCGGTAGTCACCATAAGAAACGTTACACTGCCTGCGGAGCTATGAACATAGTTTACTGTGTTATTAGACAAAGATTTACAACAAAAAGATACATTTTTTAAATGGAACAATAGTTGTTTCTATCATGCACTGGAATCAGTAACACCAGTTGTGTATATATAGCAATTTAAATTTCGTTCCTATCACTTTTAGTTTGGGAGCTACAGCCCTTCAAAGTTTCAGGGACAGATGCCACACACGCTGCGCACAACGCAATGCGCCTTCTAAATGTGGCGCGGCCGAGTTGTAACGTCGCCGGTGTCACGGAGCGAGAAGCTTCCTCGATGCGCTGTTAGACTGCCGACTGTCGCCGCAGACGGCCGTATACTCGACAGTTCGAGCCACACAAACAAGCGGGGCTCAATATACCACAGTTACTGACATTGGATGAAGATGGCATTCACGAACAACGGGTACCTTGACATGTTGCTAATGCTCGGCGAGTGCCGAAACGATGTCACTGAAGCAGCCATGGCGTACACCGTGAGATATCCTAGGTGAAAAGCTCCGGTAGTCATTAGATTCTTACTTGCCGAACAACGACGAAACAGGCAGCTTGGTAATGCGCCGCAGGAACGGACGAAGAACTGCAAGAAGTGAGGAGACGGAGAAGTTTGTTTTAGTTGCAGTACACCACGATCCTCATGTCAGCTTACGAGCCGTTGCTGCAGTCGCTGGTGTCAGTCTCTCGCTTGTGTGGCGTATAGTACACGGCCACAGGTTTCATCCGTACCGCCTGTCACTGACCCAGGAGCTGCATGGGAACGACTTCCGTGCCATGCGCATGGAGTCAATACAAGGTGTTATGTTCACAAATTATGGTACAGTGAATCGCCATAACGTGCACTACTAGATCGCAGACAATCCTCGGTGGGTACGACCTGTCGACCGTCAACGTAGGTGGTCTATTAATGTAGGGTGTGGAATCCTTGGGGATGAAATCATCGGTTCACGCTTCTTCCCAGGTACACTGACAGGTGAGTTATAGCACGCGTTTATAGTCGACAGTTTGGGTGGTCTACTTGAACATGCGTTTCTACACACGAGAGTCCATATGTGGATGCAGCACGATGGTCACTCAGCCCATTCTGCGCGTGCTGTTGTGGAAGAACTAAACAACAGGTTTCCAGGAAGGTGGATTGGGCGCCATGGTCCTCATTCATGGCCCACAAGGTCGCCCGCTTTAACACCATTAGATTTGTTTCTGTAGGGATATCTAAAGGATCATGTTTATGTCACTGAGCCCACATCCCCAGATGATCTAAAACGGCGCATTGAGGACACATGTTGCTCCGTGATACCGGCAATGCTACATCTCGTCCGCAGATCCTTTAGAAGGCGCATTGCATTGTGCATTCAGGAACATGGACTCACATTTGAACATCTCATTTAAATCAATTTCCCACCGCCAGGACATCCATCGCCCACCACACAGCCACGTATTATGTACTGCGTGTGGAATCTGCCCCTGAAACTTTGAAGGGTTTTAGCTCCCAAACTAAAAGTTATAGGAATGTAATTTAAATTGATGTATACACAGCTGGTGGTACTGATTCCAGTGCATGATAATAACAACTATTGTTCCATTAAAAAAATATATCTTTTTGCTGTAACTCTTTGGATAATAACACAATAAACTATGTTCGTAGCTGCACAGACAGCGTAACGTTTCTTATGGTGGGTGACCTACCGCAATAAAAATTTCCGTCGCCTATTACTTCGTAACTTACAGAGGCAAACACATTTGGTAAACCACCCTGCATGTATGAACACTTTGCGAATTAATATTAATAATAAATATAATCCTAAGTGGATGTAGCAGTTGTCAGCCAACTTACAGACATGTAAGACATGGACATATACCACGTCGTATGATTTATATTCTATTTGATCAAAAATATCCGCCCAAACCTAAGCAATACAGAATTACCGCCTAGAAGAAATGAGAGGCAGATCCACTTGTATGAAACGAGGTGGGGAGTGTTGTGTTGTCAATAGAGGAGCGGTTACAGCAGAATGGGTCGGTAAGGAGAGCTCAGAGAATTTGGATGTGGTCTGTTCATTGGATATCATCTGAACAACAAATCCATTATGGACATTTCAACCCTTTTAATGTCCTCCATTGGTGATATGACTGTGATACGGATATGCAAAGGAACAACTACATCTAAACCAAGTCCAGACAAACCTCTTGTACTGAGAGACTGAGGCCGTTGGGGATTATGGAGCATCAGTTTTAAAAAAAATTATGTCACTGGAAAGAATCGCTCGTGAGTTAGGACGGTGACTGTATGCAGGGAGTTAAAAAGAATGTAGTACAATGGTCGAGATGCTTTTCATAAGCCACAAATGTCTGTCGTTATCGTTAAAGGACGCTTGAGGTGGGGTAAGGTGCAACACCACTGGACGGTGGATGCCTGGAAACCAGTTATTTGAAGTGGTGACTCATGTCGCACCCTGTGGCAATCCGATGAAAGGGTTTTGTTTGATGAATGCCTGTAGAACATTACTTTCCATCAAGTGTGGTGTCAAGAGGTAAGTACGGAGGAGGTGACGTTAAGATCTGGATGTGCTTTCGTGATTAGGGTATGGTCACTTTATCGCACTTAAGATAACGCTAAATACAGAAAGAGATGAACCATTTTACTGCATTGTGTCCTGCTTACAGGATCAATTTGGATATGTAGAAGTCCCACATATTTCCTAGGGCGTTAAGAATAGGTGATTTAGACCGCCAATCGATCTGCAACAGGGGTGCGAGTATACGTCAAACTAAAAACGTATACATGCAGGCCGGTAAACATTGCTGTTTTGATCTTGAAAGATGGCAGTGCCCACAGTATACGAATCATGAAAATGTAGAAGAAAGGGCCACACTTGGTCACCGAAAACCTCTAAAGAATCACCTTAGTTCATGTTCACGGTATCCTGAATGGCTAGGGCCAAGTCATGATAGGAAAAACACCATAAAACACCGCAGAATTTTTTTCGACCTGCCCTGTTGTCTCCGCACACTGCAGTTTCAACACCTAACTGGGTTGTCGGTGTACGCAAGAGGCATAATTGTGACTCGCCAAACCACATCATACACCTCAAGTCAGCTAGCGTACATTTTTTGCGCTGTTTGGCCCATTGAAGACGAATAAGTGTTCTTTTATATTAAAACTTTAGGTTTTGCTTATATCCAGTTTTTAAATAGGGTTTGTTAAAAATGACCTTGATAATCCAGTAGATATGATAATGGCATCTCCAGATCTCCGAGTATGCCGAATTATCAAGGTCTTACTGTATTTTGGGCACCTTTTCCTTGTTATGTAAGAGTGCGATTTCTCTCTATATATATATATGATGAAGTCAACTGTGTACGTGTGGAATTGTTGAGGTTTTGTTGATGAACGCAGTGGTAGCCTGAAATTCAGGCTAATCATCTCGTGTAGCACCGAGGACGCCTGCAGGATTTACGTCCCTATTCGACGGACGTACCACTGACAGGGGCTCCTGGAGGTTTAGATTTTAAGTCAGGACATTAATGAAAGCCTCTAGTCTGCTTAACATGACCTTACGCCACCATCCCGTCTTTTATCAACCAAAAGTTTTCTTCTACCATCACCATTTGAATGTGCTATCACTGGAACGATCGCAGCAACAGTAACGTGCGTTCAGGTGGTCCAGTACACAACATACCTGCGAAGATAGAAGAAAGAGGTGGCTTTTTGCTGCGCGCTGCACACATGGGAATCGAGAGAAATGAGGAACCTGAAAATTCACCTTAGCGTTCCCCCATAGGCCATTGCGTCGGGAGCAACAAGAAGAGTGACGGCTAGGAGGGAAAGACATTGGCTGGAAGCAGCCAACAACAAGATACGGTCTCTAAAACCAACTAATCTGTGAAACTCAAACAAATGTTGAAGTGCACCTCACTCGCCTCCGTGTGGGACACCACTCCCTGTAGACAGGCTGGAAAGTCTGCGTAGATAAAACACCGTCAAGGTTACTTTCTATGCTGATATGGGTTGCAGCCTTCGATTCTTGCCCCATGTGAACTTTAAATGCCAATTTAAGTACTACGAATCGCAGTTTGTCATTAGGGCTAAGTCCTAGTGAAAACACTTTTGCTTAAAACTTTGTTCTGATGAAACTGCCATTTGCAGTAGTTAAGTTTGAATCTGAAGTTGACCTCTGGCAAGAATCGTAACCGAAAACCCAGACAAATATAAAGAGTGTCCCAGACGGGTTTGTCGTTCTTTATTATGCACTAACGGCAAAAAAATCGCAATACCAAGAGCGAATTATGTGACATAACAAAGTTCGTAGGTGTGTTTCTACATCTGAAAGATCATGTCTATTCAGGTTTCCAGCCAGTAGTAGCGCCACTGTGAGGATGCAAATCAGGTTTGCTTTAATACACGCTGTAACGGTCGTGAGCGTTAAGTTACCTTTGAGACTGGAAGTGACGAATCGATGTTAGTTAAGAATTCCTTTAAGGCGACAAAGACGCTTTTATCTGCACCTTACTGAACTTGAATGATAGCGCCACGAGAAGCTGGATGCTCCTTATGCGATAATGCAGAAAGAATTGGCAGGAATCTAACCATTGTACATGATTGATGGCGGCGGTAGTCACGAAATTGTACAGTTGCTAGAAGGCCGGGTTCCCGACGGCCAAATGGCACTACCGAGAGGGAAGAGCATCATATTCGGCGTATGGCTCTGGCGCAACGTACTGCTTCTACAGCAGCAATTAGCAAAGAACTGTTACATATCGGTTACTTCAACGACAACTCCGATCCAGACGCTCTGAAGCATGCATTTCACTGAGTCCAAATCAGCGTCATTTACGATTTCAGTAGTGTCAAGCGAGAGCTCATTCGAGGACAGGCTGGAAGACTGTTGTGTGTTTTCTGATGAAAGCTGGTTCTGCCTCTGTGTCAGTGGTGGCCGTGTATTGATTAGAAGGAGGCCAGTTGAGGGCATGGAACCAACCTGTGTGCCAGACACTCTGGACCCACACCTGGAGTTATGACCTGAGGTGTGATTTTGTATGACAGTAGGCGCACTCTCGTGGTTATCCCAAGCAACACTGACTGCAAATTTGTACTCAGTTTGGTGAATCAACCTGTTGTGCCATTCATGAACAGCATTCCAGGCCGATTTTTTCAACAGGATAACGTTCGCCCATGTACCGCTGTTGTAACCCAACAAGCTCTACAGAGTCTCGATATATTGCCTTGTCCTGCTCGAACACCAGATCTATCACCAATCGAGCACATATGGGACATGGTTGGACGACGAGAACAGCCGCATCCACAAACAGCATTTACTGTCTCTGTGTTGATCGGCTAAGTGCAACAGGCGTGGAACTCCATACCACAAACTGAATCCGGCACTTGTACAAAGCAGTACATGCATATTTGCATTCTTGGATTCAAAATTCTGCCGCTTACACCGGTTATTAATATACTAACATTTCACATTTGCAGTAGCTTACCTCGCCTTTATCTGTGATCTTGCTTTGTTAATGATTTACAATGTTACCTAAACAAGTGTATTTCCGAAGTATAATTACACTCCATTGATTGTTTTTTGCTGCTGTGACTTTTTTTTCGTCAGCATATCAAAAGCGGTCACAGTGTTCTGAGAAGTTATGTCTTCAGTTATGTCATTCGTTTTCATTCAGAAGTGCAGGGTCAAATGACCCACTGATATTAGTTTTATAGCATCTGATAAAAAGTATCCAGCTGTTCGTGGGCGTTAATATGGGATGTGTCCACTCTTCGCCCTTATGACAGCGTCACTTTCAATGAGGATTCTGATGGCAGTGGAGGAATAGCAGCCATTCCTCCACAAAATTCGACCTAGGGAAGGTAAGGGTGCTATAAGCTGGGGTCTGAAGCGAAGTCTACGCTCTAACTCACCCCAAACGTGTTGCATTGGATACAGATCGGGAATCTCAGCTGGTCAGACCTTTTCAGGATTGTTATTGTTCACAAAACATTGTCTCATGGATCTTCCTTCATGACACGATGTACTGTCATACTGACATGAATAGTCGTCGCCTGTAAACTGTTCCTCTGCTTGATACAACACACTTTCCTGTAAAATGTGTTCATATCCTTCTGCATTTTGCTTTTTTCTGAAGTTCAGTAAGAGACCACACCCCATTTGCGGAAAACATTTCCATACGGTAATGCCATGTGCTTCATACTTCACTGTTGGCAGTACTCATGACTGCAGCTCATGGACTCCAGGAATTAGCCGCACCCAACCCTTCCATCGGATTTCTAGCGGAAATGAGAGACTCGCAACACGAATCCACTTGTTTTCAGTCACCCGTTTTCCAGTGGTGTCGCTCTTAACACGACACCCCTAATGCTGTTTCTTAACACCACTTTCTCAAGATTATGGTGCAATTGTTCGAGTCACTCTTGTTAAAATGGAAAGTGAAAGCCATATTACAGCCAAAGCATAAGAAAGTTTCATACACGTTCTCCAGTAATTAAGGGTAAGTCCCTCGGACGACCAAAAACTTACTTCCTATCAGCGTACAAAACACACGACGTTAAAATAAGACGAACAGCGTTCCGACGTATCTTCATGCCGCAAGAGATAAGTGTGCGTTACTGGACGTTGTCCGACAAGAAGGCGAGCAGAGGTCCACTTAGTCCCTTCTTTTTCATAGAATAGTTGGTTTTAGAGAACGCAGCTTGTTGTTGGCGGCTTCCAGCCAATGACTTTCCTTCCCAGCCATCACTCTTCTTGTTACTCGCGACGCTGTTGCCTCTGGTGGAATGCTAAGGTGAACTTTCAGCTTCCTCATTCCTCTCGATTCCGATGTGTGCAGTGCCCAGCAAATGGCCACCTCTTTCTTCTACCTTCGCAGGTATGTTGTGCACTGGACCACCTGAACGCCCATTACTGTTGTTGCGATCGTTTCAGTGTTAGCATATTCAAATGTTGATGGTAGAAGAAAAGTATTTAGTTGACAAGAGACGGGATGGTGGGGTAAGGTCATGTTCATCAGACAATGTCCCTCCTTAAAATCTAAACCTCCAGGTTCCCTTGTCAATGATATTTTCGTCGAATAGGGACGTAAATCCAGAGGGAGCCCTCGGTGCTATACGAGAGGATTAGCCTGAATTTCAAGCTACCATTGCAGTCATCAACAAAACTTCAGCATTTCAACTCGTACACAGTTACCTTTACCATATACATTTAGAGCGAAAACGAGCACTTACGAAACAAGAAAAAGGTGCCCAAAATACAGAAAGATCTTGATAATCCGGCAAGCTCGGAGATCTGGCGAAAACGTCGGATTATCACTTATACTGAACTATTAAGGTCATTTTTAACAAAACGGATTTAAAAACGGGATATAAGCGAAACCTAAAGTTTTAATACAAAAAAGGAAATAGCTATTATTTATTACATATAACAGGAGAGATTACAATAGAATAATCAAAAGTATATGTTACTTTTCTGCAAAAACGAAACTGAATTAAAAGCCGAATATTCTATTGCTACATTAAATCAGTTAAAGGCCGAAACTTTTAGAAAAATTCAATATACATAAATAACTCTCTGTATGTCAGTTACGAAACAGAATAAGCACCATGGACTTGAAAAGATCCAGAAAAAGCTAAGTAATAAAAATGTTACCAAGAATTTGGTGCAGTTTAATTGAAGTCATGGTATTCTGGAATAGTACAGATACCTGACGTTGTCAAGGACTTGGGATACGTCGTACTGGTGTCTACCACAGGTGGTTTAGCTAAAATTTTCTTTTTTGCTTTCTGAGACAGCGAAGAAATGCTACGTTTCTTCTTCGATTGAGTTCTCATTTGACAAAAGTTTTATGTATGATGCGCAGATTCATAACTTCAGAAGCGTTGTATTGTTGGATGCTCTCAGCGAATTTCACGTGAGTAAGGCTTTCGAAGCCTCAGCACAAGGGATTCGAGCTATTGGCGTTTCTTTTCCGTCGCTCTCAATTTCTGCTGTTTGCTGTGGGTTGAAATCATTTTGGAATATCACGTCGTCAGTCAGCTTTTCTTGGATAGCTGAAATTCTGTCACTGTCGATCCGTTCGTCAACTTCAGCTGATAATGCCATCAGTTACTTAGAGGATGCAGATGTTTCTTGAAGACCTTCAAAGAAAATCTCTGATGCGTCCCGAACTATCTGGTCTACCGGATTATCGCGGTCTTACTGTACTATGATCTAGCCACGACAGGCCTCTGTCAAAGGGGCGATGGCCACGGGAAGAGGAAAAGAATCTGTACACATGCGCAACACGTTTATTCGAAGACCTAGCGACAAACATTAGTCACGTCATTGTCATCATGGTAAGGGAACAGACGTTGGAAATTCTGGCTGTAGCGCCGGCGCCAGCTGTCATGCGACTTCTCGTGGGGTACATACAATACAGAAAAACTAGCCAACAGTAGAAGGGGCCCATTCCAATACGAAGCTCGGAATGGGATCCAGACACTAACTCGTGGCTGCATAGTTCATAGAAACAGGGAGCCACGTTCGAATTACATTATGTTCACAGTTTTAACTTTTTACAAATATTCAGTGCCTTACGTCATTTAACTTCTATTCAGAATTGTTCTTTCCTTTTTACTTTCATTTGCAACATAGCCACTTTTAAATGGCAAATCTTAAATATGAAGGAAAGTAAAAAATTAATAAAGACGTAAATAAATATTACTATCTCTTGGGTTGGTGCATACATTTGTTACGTTTCTCCGTGAGTTCAATAACCACAACTGATACACATAACAGAGACTAAAGTCCTCAATAACATATTCTCCTTCATTATTTTCAACCGTCTGCCACGACTGCAAAAGTCACATGGTTTTTAGGCAAAGAACTCCTGAGCCATGTTTGGAACGCATTTTCATCAGGAAAGGAAGTTCCTTGAAAGGTTTACGATAGTAACCGGATATGGTGAAAATCTGAGAGCACGACATCAGATGAATAAGGTGGGTGTGTAATGACTTCCCACCAACTCCTGTATAGAGTTTTTGTCAGTCTAGTAGAATGCTGGCAATCCTTATTGTGAAACAGAATAACTTCACGCAGTCTTTCTGGTTGTTGTTCTTGGACTGTGTCCGCAAGACATATCAGTTTTTGGCAAGAAACGTCAGCAATGATGGTTACACCTCGGGGAAGCAATCTGCAATACACCACACCGTCGCTGTTGAATCAGATGCATAACATTATCTTTTGAAAGTGTGCGCAAGATTTTGTACGGTTGTAAGGTTTTGAGGACAGGATAATAACTGTGTAAGCTGTAAACATTTTTGGTTTAATGTTGCAATTTTATCACAGGAATACATCCATTTACACCGTTTACAATGTGGCAATGTTACGACAGTTGTCAAACGAATTCATCTCGTCCTCAGAAAGTTAAATAAACTTAAACACAACATTGGTAAATTTTAACTAGAAGTTTCTTTACAAAATTATTCTTACGACTACGTCATTATGTTGGCCAGTACTATGATGAATAATCCAATTCCGGTTCAAACCTTTGGTACTATATAGGATGACAATCAAGTCTGCGGAGGATGGCTAGTTTTGTGACAAGCTGAGCAAAAGATTACCCGTGGTCGCTCGAGTTTACAGTGGATGCAAGCTGTTCAACAAACACGTTTACGCCTCTGCTTGTGGTATTCACCTTAGCTGTGATGAGCTGCAGTCTGCATTGCTCCTCTCACCCTCTGAAATTCCTATAAAAACTAATTAAACCTTTGGTGATTTTTCCTGCAGAAACTCTCCCTATATTTTTCATTATGCAAGGAAACATTTACTCATCCGTAGTCCTGGAATATGACGATATGCATGCGCATGGGTGAAGGAGCGTGTATATTAAAATGCCCTCTCAGTCCTTGCAAGAACAGTTAACTAACTGGCTGGGTCGTTTCTCCACAGTTGGATCTCAAACACGCTACAGCTAATATCTAGCTGAATGTCAGCTGCAGTGAACACAGTGTTCACACAAATTTCTCCTCTGTGTAGTACAGAGTGTTATGTGCCCTGTTCTGCACTTGACGACAGTTCAGAGAAGAGTCCTGGAAAATTTCATTCTTATCTTTCTCTTAGTCGAACTGTCTCCCCACCTGGGTTCTTTAGTTCTCCACGTCACAGCTTTTTCGACCAATAGGAGCGTTCCTCTTATTTTGTGGGAACTCTCTCTGCCAATCGTAAGGGCCCTACCATTAAACTGTGTCGAAGTCTTGGCACTTTCCTCCTTCCTAGTTCGTTTCCGCCAATCGGACGTTTTATGCCCACTCCAGACACCTAAAAGTACATCACATGTGTACCACTCGCTGTTCATGTTACCAACTGCGTCACTGGTTTTGTTTCTAACTATTTGGAATTCCAAAACACAGTTTTCTGAAGCTTCTTTCTGTCCTACTTCTGGTGGCCCGTTACTTGCTCTGCAGTATGCGTCACCTGTCCGCTTGCTGACTCCCGCCGCAGAATGCCCGCTAAGAGCTTTTCATGGTGCCTCCCGTGGTGCAGCCTCTGTTTCTGCTCCCGCTGGCTTCCACACAAAACGTTTCCTCTCGCTGCTTGTTTCACCTTCTACTCATTGACTTGCATTATATAGGAGCAGTGAGTTAATACCATCGATTGAGTGTCATCCCCTTTGCATTACATGCTTACAGACAAATCTGTAATTACCACCGAAGTAAGTTAGGCGTCGTATTCACCTTCCTGTTACGGTGTATAAAAATCTTATGTAAAGTGAAATTGACCTTCATTTATTCTGCCACCTTACATATCCTCCCTTTTCCATTTTCAGTTTTGCACTGGATCAGTCAGTGGTTGAGAAATTAGTTGTGCAAAATTGTTTGCAACTGCTGACTATTGAAATTGACATATTTACTGACCAACTTCCTATTTTAATATTTTGTACACCTTAAACAGTGGTTCCATCTAGTCTCTTTAACGTTCTATTTTACATTGTACTACTTTACATTAAACTCAACCGAATCATTCCCATGACTTTACGGAATAATCCTATTCATAAACAGGTTTACGTTCTCCAAAAATTGTATATTTACAAAAATTTTGAAATTTGACTTTTACAAACATATTAAATTTCTAAACCTACTCATTACTTTACGAAATTTAAACTGACACCATGAAATACCTAACCCCATTCATATTTATGTAGCCGGCCGGTGTTACCGAGCGGTTCTAGGCGCTTCATTCTGGAACTTCGCGACCCCTACGGTCGCTGGTTGAATCCTGCCTCGGGCATGGATGTGTGTGATGTCCTTAGGTTAGTTAGGTTTATGTAGTTCTAAGTTCTAGGGTACTGATGACCTCAGATGTTAAGTCCCATAGTGCTCAGAGACATTTGAACCCTATTTATCTATCCTCTATTTTTGACAATATTCTTCAAATGTTTTTTAACACAATCGTACGTATTATCCTTATTTTCAATTTGTTGTTAGTAGTCTGTCAGGGACAGTGTTTTCTCCTACATTTTTAACATGGTTAATTGAAATCGTCACTTTTTCTTTCATGTGTTTCGATGTGCCTTTGTTGAACATGGAATGACAGTCGGCTGTGTGCCTCACTGTGTCTCCGGTGAGCATTGAATGACTATTGGCATGCCCCTTGCTTCGTTTCTGCTGAGAATGGAATGACTGTCAGCAGAGAGAAAGTTTGCTGAAAGTCTGAGAGTGTTGTGAACGTGTGGTTGCCTCTTTTCCATTTTTCATGTGCCCATGGTGACGTTGTATTGGGGATCCGTTTTTGGTAGCATAAAACTTTTCTTCTTCATTTGCCGAAACTTTATGACGGTTCGTCATTGGTCTATTCGTCTCTACGTATTCATACGATCAGTCATCTCCTATTTCTCGGTATGACATCTGAGGTTGTAATTTGCCATCAGGAATATCAGATATTTATACTGCTAGAAAAGTTAAATTGGCTTCTCGTTGTTAGTTAAATGCAATAATGGTTTTTTATGGGAAGGGATTTGAAAAGGTTTCTTGGTCTCTTCTGGTCCAGTCTCTTCCTTCTTCCAAATCTTCTGTTCTTGGTGCATCTTGCAGTCTTATCACTTGTGTATTCGTTCTTCTCTGGACCGCGAATTAGGATTGAAGACCTGTTTAATCTCGATATCATTTAATCTGTTCTTATGGTGTCTTCCTTGAAATAGTTGTGTATTCTTTTATTGTATTCGGCTGTTCAACTAGATAGATTTGACAGCCTTCCATCGTTTTCTTGCTTCGTCCCATGAGTATTCAGGGGTTGTTTCACAATTGTTAACTTCCGTATGGTGTGATAGCAGTTTCAGCTATTCTACACGTTGAGTTACAGAAACGCGTCTCTTCTTCTTCTTGTGGTGAATTTAAACATCCGCTCGTCCTTGCTGTAATATGTCCACCTCCGTTCCGTTTCGGTGAACATCCATCATCTCTCCTTATGTTACTTTAAATAGTTCATGATAGAAGTGCCAAGTATTTAACACTTTCGCAAGACCATTGTTATAACGCTTGTATGTGGCTTTCGTATGAATAAAGCTCACGTCAGGGTACATGTTGAGTCTACCCAGGATGCGTTGTAGCTCTCCAAACGTTTCCCCAGAGGTGTTATCCTCTTGGACCGTTGCTTCCACCAAGGCCTCTTCTTTCGGCATCTCGTAAGGTGACATACAAGGCACTGACACTCAGTGTCCCTTCCTCCACGCCTAACCGCTCTCCTCGGTCCTACCGTCAATTTGGCCACAATGATGCTCCATCTTGTCTGCTGACTTCATATCTAATACAATGTTTGTCCCTGATTTGATTATCTTACTTCTCTTACACCCTCACCTATTCTCTATTTCACATGATATCATTATCTATTTTATTGTAACCCTGACTCCCTTAAATTACGCTACAACTATACTAACATTTAATTTTTAATAAACTTTACAAAAGTTATCATTTACTCTATAAAAACGTTTTTCTTACCACTGTTTTTATTTATTCATCTCTTCTCCCGATTTTACTTGATTTTCTTAATATACAGGTCATGGTTTCCTCGTGTTTATCACGATGGATAGTAAGAATGAAATTGATGGTGATGACGGTTAGTAAGTTAGTGAATTCCTTCCACCACCTCATTTTATCATTCTACGTACAAGTACTTCACATTATTTTCGAAAACTTCGCACCTTGACTCCGACTCCTGCGTCTTTTTATCTGCAATCTCTTCTTTTTGGCATTAGCTGTAACAGAACTTCAAATTATAAAATACATCTCTCCTCTTTTCCTTTCCTTTTCAAAAATGTTCTCTATTTTTCTATTGCATTGTTCAAGGCTTAAAAAATTATTTTTTTCAGTTGTACTCTTCCTTTCTCCTTTTTCTCAATAGTAAACTTTTACGTTCCTTCCTTTCCCCATCATACTCTTCCTTATCGAAATCTTTTCTGGGTTAATCTTACTTCCTACTGTTTACTTCCTTCCACGAAATAACATGTATTTTGCTTAGCTTAGTAATTCAGTTATTTTTCTTATTTATTACGTCCTAACGACTTCTTATGTTTACTTCCCTCATATCTTTATTTCAATATCAGTTTGTGGTACATTCCAGAAATCATGTATACTTCACATATTCCTCCAAAATATCTCTTCAATTATTTATTCACCGTCCTCGACGGAACAAATTCGAAATGACTATCTCCTTCTAACCTAATTCTTTATTTCCTTCCTACTTCTTTACTTCCTTTCGTCCACACAAATCAACTTCATTCTCCTATACACTACGTCTTCAAGAGAGAATCTACTACTATTTCGTCCAACTATACACATGCTGATCTCTGACTTCCCCCTTGCTTTCTACTCTTTCTCCAGAACACATTTCGTTTGCAGAAGAGTTACTTTAGTTGTTACTTTCCTATCTTTTCTTCATAATATCCTTTTACCTTCCTACGAAATTTATTTTATTTGATTAACTGAGATAAGTACAAGTTAAAAGTTTTATCTGTGTTCATTTTTTTCTCTTCCATACTCTTTGATTTATGGACGTTTGATACAACTAAATTCTTGTGTGGATTTACTCTTTTTTTTCTTTTTTTACTCTTTATACAATTTCAAATGAGTCACATGGTGCAAACCCAATTATATTCCTGTCCTATATATGTCATCGGCCCTAGGTATCACTGTTGGTGTTATCAATGCTGCTTTACCCTCTTGGCATACTATTTCTGTCTCCGTTTCGTATAAATGAGCTCCATCTTTTACAATTTGGTGATCATATTCACCGTTAATAACTCCTGTTCCTCATCATCGGTCGATTCCCAGCCAATTGAGGCACAGCACGCGGGTGTTTGTATCCGATTACCCCCTAAACCTACTTCAGAATCTTGCTGATCAAAACTAAGTCTATTTTCATGTTTAATTAAACAATTAACATCATTTTGCGACTGAATCACTTCTGACTGGTCTTCGTACCGTTCATCTCGTCAATTCCGTCCTTTACCTGTGTTTGGTGGCCTCAGCTCAATTTCCTGTACCGGTTCATTTCGCGTATTTTGTTCTGCTAAAGCTTGATTCTCCCAACCTTTCTTGCGTTCTGTCCATTCCATTTCCACCTGACTAACTTGGGTTTTGTTGTTGAAAACCTCTAAACCTTCCTGCCTCGTTTGCACGGTGATTATATCTCTAATCATAGTTCTAGGCCCAAATCCACTATTGCAATTCCGCGGCCCACCAAAACCATAATTATTATTCGACCTCTGTGAGTTTCCAAAACCATAGTTATTATTGTTATCCCATGGGCGATTACCATTCTTTCCAAAGCGATTACCTCTTTCTACGCTGTTATTGTCATTGTAACATTGCCTAATCGATTGCTATTATCCCCCCTACCATTGTTTTCTCTCACTGTACGTTGTTTCTTCGCGTCATCTTCACTGATTGTCTCCTGCCCTACCAAGCAATGACTGCTGATAACGTAACGGTAACTGCATTGTGCACATACGTATTAGTATCGCATCACTGTATGGATTATCTTAACACTGATTCTTTTTTGTCATTTCTTCGAAAAATCTAACTGGTTTCCTTTCTCCTGAATTTTCTAATAACTCTTTCTGTAACAATTCATACTTTACTTTGGGTTTCCGTGGACTAGTATCGCTCCAAGAATGCGGATTTAAAGTGCTCATGCGATTGACAGTTTGCAGATACTCTTTGCGTGATTTGCGCCGTCCTTATGCCCACAAATGAAGTCAAGTTTATGTCTAAGTGGCCAATGCTCTGGTAAACAGATCTGGAATTGATTTATGAACATGCGTGGGTGCAAGCCGTTCCCGCTTTTCGTTTACATTTCCCGTTACTGGATCAGTGTTTTGTCTTCCTATTTGAGTCATATTGACCTTCGGTCTATAACCTGTTGTACTATAACTTGGAAATTGAGAAATTGGTACATGTGTCGTCGCAACTTCTCTGTTCTCGCTTCACTCACTCACGTTCGGAGGGTCGGCTGCCGCACTGTTGGAATGCGCGCGTTTACCGTTTCTCGCTCCATTGCCTGTTGTGACCGCGCACTTCCTGCTTCGCTCACCTGTGTTAACTGCTCTTTTCCCATCTGCTTCTGTTTCGTTTCGGTAATTATTGACACAACATCCTGTGGATATACGACTGAAATCTCATGACTTTTTGTGTTTTCGCTACTGCTACGTAAGATTGCACAACTGACTTGTTTACTTCTGGATTTCTGTCCATCACTATGTCGGGTGATACTACCGATTCCGTTGCCTCACCACTGTTTTCTGTACGGTTCTCGATACACTGTTTCAGTTCTGTACGAAGCTGTTCCCACTGCTTCTGAATTTTCGAAACGATGTTTTCAATGCGTGTATCTAATCTTTTTAATGCGGCTCGCGTGACACGTTACCTGACATTGAGCTCTTCCACGATTTGTTATGCCTTACCAGACGACTTACGTGCTAAATTATCAACTCTCTGATTAACATTAAACCCTGCATCCTGCACCTGGAAAACGTCAGGACGCATCTTTTTCTGGTCAGCCATTAACGATTGTACAAGCTCGCGCGAGTCTCTCGCATCTCTCCTGATTTTAGTAAACTGTTCATTAACTTCCGCTCGTAGTTTTTGCTGATCTTCGCAGACTTTTTCGAATTCATCGTAGGTTTCAAAATTTAGACTATTTCAACCAGCGTTTGTCTCTGTTTTTGAATCTGCTAACCTAGCATTTGTTTCAGTTTTTAAACCAGATAATCCCGCATTTGTTTTAAGTCTACTAAACCTGCATCTGTCTGCTTTACGACCATAGTGAGCTGCTTCAGTACTGCGAACACACTAACTCACTCTTCGCCATCGTCACCTGTCACTATTTGATGTCAATTTTGCCGTTCGCGTCTTTCACGTGTCGTCCCACCGACTTCCGTACATAGTGCGGACGCACTCACACACATTCTTTCTGTTGGAAACTGTCCCGTATGATTTAGAAATACTATGTTTGGTTCAACATACTAAAGTTTATCGTCCTCTGATTCTACTTCTGACCCACTAGAGTGACTTGCACTCGATACTTTTTGTTGTACATCAATCTCTATCCAGTCAAGATCTTCAGTTTGCCCCATCTGCGATAATCTCTGTACTTCCTCCATCTCCGATTGTCTAACTAACCTCTGTCTTTCTCGAAATGCGCGAAACTTAGCCCTCGTCAACAGCAAGTTATATGATCTTACACGTTTCCAAAATATCGTAGAAAGTTTCTTAGACTACGTGCACATCATTAGCAACGCCGTTCACTGTTTGTAGAATTTCAAACCAAGTCAACAACGGCGTGAATAACTTCGCGCGCGCCAGCAAGGTCACGCACAAGCTACTTTTACACAAACATAAACATTATCTTATTTATTAAGACAACTTCTCTACCCTTTGGATCTCACATTTACTGTATTCTGGCCACTATACATACACATACAATGAGTAACCTCATCACAAAAACCACAAAACAAATTAAGTTTTTCTTCAATTAAAAAATTGTAATGCCCCTTTCGAATTTGACTAATAGCCATCCAGATAGACTAATTGCCATCCTGGTAGGGTCGCCATTCTGTAAGGTTTGGAGGGCAGAATAACAACTGTGTGAGCTGTAAACATTTTTGGTTTAATGTTGCAATCTTATCACAGAAATACACGCATTTACACAGTTTATAATGTAACTATGTTACAACAGTTGTCAAATGAACGCATCTTGTCCACAGAAAGTGAAATAATCCTAAACACAACAATGGTAAATTTTAACTAGAAGTTTCTTTACAATATTATTCTTATGACTACGTCATGATGTTGGCCAATACTGTGATAAATAATCCGATTCCAGTTCAAAGTTCACTACTGTTTAGCATGACAATGAAGTCTACAGAGGATGGTTAGTTTTGTGACAAGCTGAGCAAAAGATTACCCGTGGTCGCTCGAGTTTACAGTGGATGCAAGCTGTTCAACAAACACGTTTACGCCTCTGTTTGTGGTATTCACCTTAGCTGTGATGAGCTGTCGTCTGCATTGCTCCTCTCACCCTCTGAAATTCCTATAAAAACTAATTAAACCTTTGCTGATTTTTCCATCAGAAACTCTCCCTATATTTCTCATTTTGCGAGGAAACATTTACTCATCCCTAGTCCTGGAATATGACGATATGCATGCGCATGGGTGAAGGAGCGTGTATATTAAAATGCCCTCTCAGTCCTTGCAAGAACAGTTAACTAACTGGCCGGTTCGTTTCTCCACAGTTGGATCTCAAACACGCTACAGCTAATATCTAGCTGAATGTCAGCTGCAGTGAACACAGTGTTCACACAAATTTCTCCTCTGTGTCGTACAGAGTGTTATGTGCCCTGTTCTGCACTTGACGACAGTTCAGAGAAGAGTCCTGGAAAACTTCATTCTTGTCTTTCTCTTAGTCGAACTGTCTCTCCATCTGGGTTCTTTCCTTCTCCACGTCACAGCTTTTTTCGACCAATAGGAGCGTTCCTCTTATTTTGTGGGAACTCTCTCTGCCAATCGCAAGGGCCCTAGCATTAAACTGTGTCGAACTCTTTGCACTTTCCTCCTTCATAGTTCGTTTCCATCAATCGGACGTTTTGTGCCCACTCCAGACGCCTAAAAGTTACATGCATACATCACATGTGTACCACTCGCTGTTCACATGACCAACTTCATCACTGTTTTTGTTTGTATCCATTTGGAATTCCGAAACGCCGTTTTCTAAAGCTTCTTTCTGTACTGCTTCTGGTGGCCCATTACTTGCTCTCCAGTATGTGTCATCTGTCCTGTCGTTGACTCCCGCTGCAGGACGCCCGCTAAGAGCTTTTCATGGTGCCTCCCGTGGTGCGGCCTCTATTTCTGCCCATGCTTGCTTCTACACAAAACGTTTCCTCACGCTGCTTGCTGCACCTCCTGCTATTGATTTGCATTATATAGGAGCAGTGTGTTAATACCGTCGATTGAGTCTCATCCCTTTCGCATTAGATACTTATAGGCAAATCCGCAATTACTGCCGAAGTAGGTGAGGTGTCATATTCACCTTCCTGTTATGATGTATAATAATCTTATGAAAAGTGCGAAATTGACCTTCATTTGTTCTGCCACCTTACACGGGGCTCCACCATTCTTTTCTTTATGTTAGCATGTAGACACCACTTCCCATCGCCAGTAACTATGCAGAAAAGGAATGGTTGGTGTTTGTGAGGTAATTGTTGATGAGCAAGCAGAGATGCACATGCAAGCCACTGATATTTGTAATTTTCATTTGGAGCTTGCTGTTCCAATACATAAGATCTCTGTTGCTTCCACATTGCATGAAAATGTCGTACAATGATTGAATAATCACGGTTCATCAAATTTGCCAGTTCTCGAATACACTGACGTGGATCATTGTTGGTTTATGCATTTAGACGGGCTTCATCAGAACCCGAAGTTTCTCCTGAACATGGAGAACATGTCGAAACGATCCTCCTTCATATGAGAAAAATATTTTCTTGTTGTGATCTGTTCAATGACGTTATTCCCACACACGGCGTAAATGTTTCTGGCTGCCTCGGCTGCTCTTGCCCTTCTACTAAACGGAAACAGAAGAATCCGTCGAAAATGTTCCCATTTCTCCACTTGGCACTCCATTTTCTACGTTCACAGCTCCAGTCTTTATCTTCAAATGAAAAAATGGCAATAAGTGAGCTCAAATAGCAACAGTAAACTCAAATGAAAAATTACAGTCGATAAATAAGCTCGTTACAACTGAAATACAAACGTGGAAACCAAAAACGCTACAAACTTATGCACCAAACTAATATCGACAGGTTTGCTACTGACAGTGAAAACACGCGTCATATAAATGGCTTCATACTATTTCCTTTTACATTTATATTTTATTATACGTCGTACATTCAGTAATGAGTAACAGTACAGTATAAACGTATTGCATTGTCTTAGCTTTGACTATAGTGAGAAATACGTGATCACATGAATAAGCGTGTTTCGTTTTTATCTACTAAAGATGAATTACAAAGTAACGGAAATTTTTAATTTCAGGTGTTTCAACCCGCTACAGTCGGCGTTAAACTACTCTGTTTCCATCCTTCTGTTCACCGACGTACTTACTGTGTGCCTCTCCATCTTCGTTGTCTCTACGGTAAGAAACAAACACTTATTGTGGTTTATAAACTTACGATCAAAAAGAAACTTCTGTCTTCGTTATGGATTTCCATAACTGTTATCAACACTTTGTAAGTTTTGTGCTTTAACTTTACTATCTGTGTGATTGCATACGCAGTATAACAGTTTGCTCTAACCATTAGTTGCATTTCATAAGATGATTCTGTGTTTAGAGCGCCTAAGTGTGTAATTACGCAAGCTATATGCAGTCCCTATAAACATGACCTTCAGAATGTGATTGCTGTATTACCGTAAAAACTTTTAATCTCAGGCTTTGGACTTCTAATGCACAATATTTACACAGCTTTTGTACCAAACAGTATCGGTATGTGTGTTAATAAAATTAGTATTTCGCTGAATATATTCTGAACAGACACTCGCTGATTTATAAATGCACTTAACAATGTTAAATCTGGCCCCAATAATGTCATGGCTTAGCTGTTCGAGAACAGATAGCTGGGATCTGCCAAGCAATGCAACTACACTATTCTGCAACACGATGACCTGAAACAAATCACATTGCTTTTGCTGTTACTTAAAAATAAATCTTACCAAGCGCAGTGTAAGTGTGGTGAGTACCGGCAGATGTCATACTAAAACTCGAATTTTGCGACATGCAATGAGGAGCCAAATAGTTTTACTTCAGACATTTTCGAATATCAAATGGGATGTGGAGGCTCAATGCTGAATAATCGGAAATCCGTCGACACTCATTTAAAATGGTCCAAATGGCTCTGAGCACTATGGGACTTAACATCTGAGGTCATCAGTCCCCTAGAACTTAGAATTACTTAAACCTAACTAACCTAAAGACATCATACACATCCATGCCCGTGGCAGGATTCGAACCTGCGACCGTAGCGGTCGCGCGGTTCCAGACTGTAGCGCCTAGAACCGATAGGCCACACTGGCCGGCGACACTCACTTATATATTCATTAACTGAATGACAGATAGTGAATAAACATACATTATTAATCTTGGTTATCAACAATCTTAGTAACTTGGAATATTAATCGTAAATTTCGTGACACTAAGATTTTAAATAACACTTCTTTTACAATGATTAATTTTAAAAAATACGAAGATCTTGATATAACGATGTCCCATTGATCAAAAATTGCAATCCCAAAAAAATTTTAATACCAAAACTGAAAATGTTTCCTAAACGCAACATTATGTATTCTGTAATGCCAGTGCAAGCGAATGCATAGCCAGATATTACCTTACTTAACATCTTTCAAACCGCAGCAACAGCACTCCAAATCAGTCCACGTTAAAAACCCACTCTTACTTCGATCAACGCCACACACGGGGGTGTGAATAGAGCTCTCGACAACAATATAAACTTTGCAATCCAGAGATTCTTCTTTATAAACGTACTCATGAAATGTGTTTTCTTTGGCACATACCACCGATAAAACTCCCACTTCTCAGAGCGTAAAAGCAGATTTACTCCAATTATTTTGTTCTGCGTTCGTACTGACATACACTAATGACATTACGCTCATCATCTTCATAACGTGTTGGTCCACGTTTGAAACGCGGTACAGCAGCGATACCGCATTGCATGCAATGACTAGTCCTTCATAGGCTTTTGGATGTATGTGCCATCAGATGTCTACGCGCAGGTGACCCAGCTCCCGTGAATTCAAAGCCGGTGTCTGCTGAGCTCGGAGCTGGCACGTTTTAGCGTCTCAGACGTGCTCCATCGGTTTCAGTTTAGGTAAATTCGATGGTCACGGCATAAACTTGACTATCATGCTCCTACTTTCGCAGATTCTGCCCTTGTGACAAGGACCGTTCTCCGCTGGAAAATTCATCTTGGATGACAGCCTGCATGAATGTATGCCTTCGATTTTATCACAGATACCATGGAAATCCAAATGAATGTCCCCATTGCATGAAGCTGTCCCCAGTGTCCGTGGCGTGGTACATGTTTCGAGCAGCCGTTGGCCTGGATTACGGCGTATCCGTACAAGACCATCCTGTGATGTAATTAGAAACGTGGTTTGTCCGTCGAGGTGACACTTTTTCACTGATCCACGGATCAATTGCTGTTGTAACTGACGATGTCGGATGAATAGAGGAACACATTGGGCTGCGGACCCTAACAATGTGCGCTGAACGACGTGCTCCGAAACACTTCTACCTGCAATGTTACCTCTCCCTCTTTACGGAATTTCGTGTGGATCTATTTGCCTGTTTATCCGTTGGTTTGTCACATGGAAACTGAACTGTATGTATTTACAACAAAATACATGGGATGCATAAGGCCAAGTGGTTTGGATAACAAACGATGCAATCTAATGAGTTCGTTTGGCATTTACCGCCTTGATGTGTGGCTTATGAGCAACCGCTCGACCATGAAATCCAAGTTTTCTCACCTCCCGCCTAACTGTCATAATACTTGCAGTGAATCCTGACTGAGATCCGTCTATGTCGCCTGGTCACCAAGAGCTGTTTCAGGACGATTGATTCACGGATCCAGTTATATGTCTCCTTCCGTGTATAGCGATTTTACGACTATAACGAGTAGGAACTGAAGATGGCATCAATGTAATGCCTAAACTGGTAGCACGTACAAGTTCATAAAATAAAATAAATTTCTGCAATACATACGCCTGTTGGTAAATTATTGCATCAAGAAGTTCATGCCAGCCGTCGTCCCACGATCCATAATGGATCAACGAAGATCAAATTGAACAGGGTTGGTGATATAATATCTCCCAGTCTCACTCATGTTTTTACTTCGAATGCTTCTGAGAACTCCCCTTTTCTTTCACTCTACGCTTTTATTCCATCACACACATTTTAGTTAGCTTCATCGGCTTGTCAGGTACCCCATACTCTGCCATTACCCTCCACATTTCCTCTCCTACTGTGCTGTCATATGCTTTGTTGAAAAACTGGCAAGAGGTATCATGATTGTTTTCCCAATTCTTATCTAATATTTATGTTAGTGTGAATATTTGGTCCACTGTTGATTTGGCTTTTCTGAACCCTGCTTGTGCTGTGTCTAATATTTCCACAATGCATGGGTTGAGCCTGTTCACTATAATTATTGATATTACTTTATAGCATGTGCATAGGAGACATATCCCTCTGTAGTTCTGTGTCAGCATTTTGTCTCCTCTCTTGTATATGGGACATACAGCAGCAGCTTTCCATTTCTCCGGCATTACTTCTTTTCTCCATACCTCTTTTATCAGTTCGGCTAACCATTCATGTATCTTCTCTCCCCCTTACTTGATGAGCTCTGCTGATATCATGTCTAAGCCACGGGCCCTGCCATTTCTTCAGTCATTTTACTGCGTCCTTCACCTCCACCAGAGTTGGTTCGTCGACTAATGGTTGTACGTTCTGAATGTTTTCCGCCTTGGTTTCATTGTTGTAGATATCTAAAGGATTGCTCAGCAGTTCTTTGAAGCAACTCTCCCAGTTCTCTAAATTTCCTTCATTCATAGTGATCAGTTTTCCGTTCTCGTCCTTTATTATCACAGACTTAGCTCTGTATTCTTTTCTATAGCTATTCATTGACCTGTAAATCTTTTGCCATTGTTCTGGTTATAGTCTTCCTCAGCCTTCTCTATCTGTTTATATACGAATGCTCTTTTCTCTCGCCTTATTATACTCTTCATTTCTCTTGTGGCTTTTCTGTATGTTGCTTCGTTTTGATACTTGGTGTTGTTCATCACTGCCTGTCTTGTCTCTTCCTGTTTTGTACTGCTTTTCTACATGTTTAATTGAACCATGATTTGAGCTTTATTGCTATTATTATTATCTCCTAGGAGTTCATGCGCTGCGTCCCTCATAACTGTTGCCAACTTCTTCCATTTTGTGTTAACATCTTCAAATGTTCAAATGTGTGTGAATTCCTAAGGGAACAAACTGCTTAGGTCATCGGTCCCTAGACTTATACACTACTTAAACTAACTTAAACTAACATATGCTAAGAACAACACACACACCCATGCCCGAGGGAGGACTCGAACCTCCAGCGGGAAGGGCCGCGCAATCCGCGACATGACGCCTCAAACTGCGCGGCCACTCCGCGTGGCTTGACATCTTCTTTTCTGTTGCTGTTATACTCTAATTCAGCGAATCTATTTTTAAGCTTAATCTTAAACTATTTACCTCCTCCTCTTTTGCCTACTCACATTTACTCTTTTGGTTCTTTTACCATTATTGTTCTTACTTGGTGTTTTTGGTAATGATTGTTTCAAATTTATTAGCAAAAGAGATTGGTCTGATCCTATGTCAGTCCCTCTCATTGTCCTAACAGCTGCTATTGCCTTTTTATGCTTTTTCTCTATCAAAACATAGTCTTTTTTAATCCATCAGGTGAGGTCCAAGTTGTTTCATGTATGTCTTTATGGGGGAATGATGTACTTGCTATTTTCAAGCTTCTAGCTGTGGCGAGGTTGATAAGCCTTACACCATTACCATTTGATTCAGTGTGAAGGCTGAATATGTCTGTATATGGTTTCCATTGCTGTTCCTGTCCTATTTTGACATTTGAGTCTCCCAGTACAATTCTGATGTCATACTGTGGTAAACTGGAGTACCTCTAGTCTACGGTGTCATAGAACTCGTCTTTTATATCTTCCTCCTTGTCCTCAGTTGGGGCATGGACTCTTATTAATGAAGTCATTCTATATTTTCCTAACATTCTGATGTAGCGTATTCTTTCATTGACATTTGTTAGTGTCATCACATTGGCCATTACTATATTATGAAGCGCAAATCCTGTCACAAATATATGGTGACCACGGTTGTTTCCGCTGTATATGATCGTGTAGTTTCTCTCTCTGTGCAAACCTTGTCCAGGCCATCTTATCTTCTGCAGGGCTGTAATATCCATTTTGTACTCTGTCAGTTCTTCATCAAGTATCTTTGTCAGTCCTGCAGCGTACAGTGTTTTTACGTTCCATGTACCTATTTGTAGTCCATTATTCATAAGCTTGGGTCGTTTTCCGTTAGATCTATTCCAATCCGAGGCTGGGTGTGAGTATATAGGAACCCGTCAGTTTTTTACAGTGTTGGATGGGTAGCCCAACGATTGACCCTCCCACTTTATCCGCGCTTGGGGCCACTAATCTAGGCTCACCTAAATGATTCTGTTGTATGTCATTTAATACGTGTTCGTCTACTGTAATACAACAACATTTGGTGATGCTTAAGTAACATTTTATTTAGTCATGGTTGTAAACTTATTCTTTCACAACTTATATTTTATTCCTGATCGATATCTATTTAACATTTCTATTGTACCACACTTGTTACTGGTTTCAAATACGTTTTCTGTTTTGGTTATTAACTAACCACTATCTCTGTAACATCTCATGCTGTCAATATATGATTTTCTTCTCCATAAAAGCAACGTAAATGTATGTTTCTCAAGTTGTTCTGACATGTAGTAAATAACAATGCTTAGTTGTTCGTAAAGTTACTCTTCGACTTCACATCTATGATTAATGCTAGCGCCACCTACCGGCCCTACGTTTACTTCTTTGAAAGTTTAATTGCCACACTGAGTTTGGCATTTGTTCTCTTCGAATAGACAACAGCATTCTCTAATATTCAGCGCCTAGATGCGATCCGTATTATACTCAGTCTGTGTACTCACTTTCATGAGCTTTTTATTTAAGTCTGATTTAAATTAAGTTAGATACAGATTGAAAATTCGCATAAGGAATACTAAGATGTATGTTTATGTTATTATGTACATATTTGATACCGTTAATTTTCTTGTACACTTCATTCTACAGCTTCAGTCTGATAAAATTTCGAAACGTGTAACGCTCCGTAAAGAACTGTGCGATCAGTACCTTTCTATATTTCAAAGCTGTGCCAGTTCTTCGTAAGTCAAAAATTAATCATTCCACGCATGCATCGAAAAATCTTCCTACAGTATTGTCCACACATTTATATCATAATTTCCGTTTAACTTTAAACATGAATTTTCTCTTATGTGCCTAAGATGGAGAAAGCAAATCGAAGAAATACTCCAGTGTAGAACACGTCTACACCTACTTTCATGTACGATTACTACGAGAGTCCTCCTTCTAAGTCCTATTACAACCTGCAATTACACAAAAACCAAGAATAACGAAGAAGTCAGCGACAGTGCACCAAGCGGTGTCTTTGGGGCTTGCAATTACACCTTTCGTATTCAACAGCTCAGGCACACTTTACACAAGAACACAAAATGCACTACTCTGTGCCGACAGATCGCACCTCAGAACAGCGTTATTTGTACTTGTTACGAGTTTGCAGATGCAGTAAAGGAGACTGTACACTGCACCATCATCGTGATCTGTCAAACCTGCCGCGAGTCGCCGCCAATCCTGAACCGAGAAATAGAAGCCTGTCCCTAATTTCGTATTCTCGCTAATGGCAACTTTGACAGAATATGTGCGTGTTAACAGTGGTAAGTTCCAAAAGCATGGCTACCAGTTGTTGTAACGCGTGCAGTGTTCGTACCAGAAAAGTGCCTTTAGAGACAATTTGTGCAAATCTGAGGCTGAAGCAGGGAACTATGACTCAGATAAGGACCCTGATACGTTCCTGAAAGCAAATACGCTTAAAAAAATTGTTGCTAATCGGGTAAATATGAATACACGTATTTCTTTACTCTGGTAAACAGTGTTAACTTGTGTCCCTTACCATAGTTTAAGTGAATTTGCGTGACAGGGTTATGGTAGAAATGTTAAGGTTCATCCTTAATATTGTTTACGTACAGCAGTAAGTAATAAACAAACTAATTTTTGAGGCTGTTATTCTTAAAAATTCCCAAATTATTAATAAAAATCATAGTACCAAAAACTAAAACAATTTGGACCATTTAAATTTGTGTTTTTGAGAGTCCTTGCAGAGATTGTTTCATTAATTATCCCGCTGAGTAAACAGTGGTAATTCAGAGTTAATCGATGTTAAGTGCACTCATTTTGCAAGTAAACCATGTTTGTACTCATTAACGAATTTTCAAGAGTAAAATTTCGGATATAATTTAAAATCATAAAAATATGTCATTACTGTAGACATACTTGAAAAAGTGACATATTTGAACAAAAACGTAAGACTGTATGTAAATGAACTGTCTTATTTATAAGATTTTATTGAAATTTTCTACAGAATTTCTCACAAAAAACAACTTGTTCCTCGTCGTTGTCTACAGCGTAGGTGTTTAAATGTGTTCGTGGCTGTATAAAGCTGATTCTCATTCATATACTACCATATTATTTCATTTTATTCAGCAGGTTATACATACACAGAGTCAGGTGTCATGATGAAAAAACTTGCGCCTGTGAGGTGCATTGAGAATGTAAATATTGATTCTGACCCCACAACATTCTCCCAGAACGTGTAATAATAAGTACGGATTTGATCATTCAAGCACTGTATTCTTTTACACCTGCGTTTCATTTTAATGCGGTGCGGCCATCATTACATCATACCATAGACGTTTATCTTTGAAATTGAAATTTACGTGTGATGCGTTTATATATATCTATTATGCAACAGATTAACTTGATTGCCCTACAACTAGCCTGTGTGGTACGACTTCGTGCTACTTTTGTGTTGCATGTTCGAAGCATGACGCTGAAATACACGTAGGACAAAAATATGGTAACATCTCAACCATGTATTTGCAATAGCCGGATTATTGTAGGATAGATCACGTTTTTTATTAAAAATTCAAAATTGAGACACGTAAATCATTAAAACAAAAAAGAAATCTCTTTGAAGCTAGTTTCAGGTCATTTTCCGCTACTCTGTATTTTTCTAATAATTGTAATCATTAACTACAGATAGATAATGCTAGACAATGGGCATCGCTGTCCACAATACATCTTTCAACAAACACGAGAAGAGACATAAATGGGACGAGCTGAAACAGAAGTGCACACGCAACTGAGTTCGCTGTCAACAGTTTCATTTTACCATCACACATGGCAGTAATATGGTTTTAATAGAAATCAGATGTTCAGTGAGAGTCACCGGTAAAAGAATTGTAGCTGTTGCGTTACAAACAATGGTACTCTAATTATAACTTATAATTTAATTGTCACTCAATCGTGCTGCAGTTGTCCAATGCACGAAGTTACAAACCGTTTGTTGTAAATATGCAACTGAATTTACTTCTAGGAGGTACTAACGTGTCCATTAATAGAAGCGTTAAGTATTTTAATATGACAATGAATAATAGGAGTGAAATAATGAGTCTGGATAGTGTAAATAATTGAATAATTACGAGTTAATTTATTTCGAAACAACTGCTTATCCTCACTCTAAGCATCAGCTTAAAATACGCGATACCACTGTTGTTAGTGCTTGGAACAACACGTAGCTGTTTATCCAACACATGCCAGGGACAAAATGACTAGCTGGTAGAGCTAGAAATTCAGTTTAGTGATACGTGTCATGTGTCTCCATATATGCAGCTTCTCACATTTCTTATGAAATTAACAATTTCTGGTTGAATTAGCATATATCTACTGTCACATACCTTTCTCCTCAAATATTTCTCTGGGCAGATGGAGTCATTACCTTTTTCCAGCTTCCTCCCAGAATAAGTGATTGCGGTACTACGAAAAATTTGAGTTTCCATTTAAAGTGGATGGTGTTTACATTCCCTAAAACTTATGAATAATCTATTAGATAAAGATTCAACAGAAAAGTATTTCCCAAGAAGACAGTGCAGCCTATAAAATGTAGATCGAAAACATTAGAATGACTGGGTTACCGTAAATTATCGAGATTCCACAGTAAAAAGAAACACGACGAAAAACATATTTGCCGAAAAAAATTGAAAATTTGCCAGGCTGTACAGGGTGTTTCATTTTAATCATTTACAGAATAATATGTCAGGAAATACACATCCAAAAAAATTTAAGATTAAAAAGAGAATCGTAAGAAGGCACTCGTAAGAAGCCCAATCGAAGCGTAAATGGTTTCGAAAACATACTTGACCCCTTAGCAACAAATAATCCTGGACAAATAGTGAGTGTCGTGACGAATACAGGGATTAGCGACCACAAGGGAGTTGCTGCTAGGCTGAATACCGTAACTCTTACAACCATCAAAAAGGAGGGCAAAGTATATCTATTTAAAAAGCTGATAAAAATGCCCTTAACGCCTTTTTTAAGATACAGTCTACACTCCTTCCGATCCGATAATGTAAACGTAGAAAAGTTGCGGAATGACTTCAAAGAGATTGTATCGACAGCAATTGAGAGATATATACCACATAAATTAATAAATGACGGTACCGGCACTCATCCCCCATGGTACATAAAAGGGGTCAGACCGCTGTTGCATAAGCAAGGAAAAAAGTATGCAAAATTTAAAAGAATGCAAAATCCCCAAGACTGGCAAAGCTTTGCAGAAGTTAGAAATATAGCGCGTACTTCAATGCGAGATACTTTCAATAATTTCCACAACGAAACTCTGTCTCTAAATCTGGCAGAAAACCCAAAGATACTCTGGTCATACATAAAGCACACCAGTGGCAAGACGCAATCAATACCTTCACTGCGCGATAACAACGGTGAAATCGCTGATGACAGTGCCACTAAAGCAGAGTTATTAAACACGATTTTCTGAAACTCCTTCACCAAAGAAGACGTAGTAAATATTCCTGAATTCCAATCAAGAGCAACTGCCAAGATGAGAGACATAGAAACAAATATCCTGGGAGTAACGAAGCAGCTTAAATCACTTAATAAAAGCAAGGCTTCTGGTCCTGATCGTATACCAGTCATGTTCCTCTCAGAGTATGCTGCTACAATAGCTCCATATTTAGCAACTACATACAACCTCTCGCTCACAGAAAGATCCGTCCTAAAGATTGGAAAACTGCTCAAGTCACACCAATACCCAAGGAAAGTAGGAGTAATCCGTTGAATTACAGGCCCATATCACTAACATCGATTTGCAGTAGGGATTTGGAATATATACTGTATTCGAACATTATGAAATACCTCAAAGAGAACGATTTCTTGACGCATAGTCAGCACGGATTCAGAAAATATCGTTCTTCCGAAACACAACTAGCTCTTTATACTCATGAAGTAATGAGTGCCATCGACAGGGGATGTCAAATTGATTCCATATTTTTAGATTTCCGTTCCTCAAGCGTCTTCTAGCCAAACTGCGTGGCAATGGAATATCGCCTCAGTTGTGCGACTGGATTCGTGATTTCCTGTCAGAAAGGCCACAGTTCGTAGTGATAGACGGAAAGTCATCGAGTAAAACAGAAATAATATCCGGCGTTCCCCAAGGTCCTCTATTGTTCCTGATCTACATTAACGACATAGGAGACAATCTCAGTAGCCGTCTTAGATTTTTTGCGGATGACGCTGTCATTTACCGTCTTGTAAAGTCATCAGATGACCAAAACGAACTTCGAAATGATTTAGATAATATACCTGCATGGTGAGAAAAGTGGCAATTGCCCCTGAATAATGAAAAGTGTGAAGCTATCCACATGAATACTAAAAGAAATCCGCTAAATTTCGATTACGTGATAAGCCACACAAATCTGAAGGCTGTAAATTCAGCTAAATGCTTAGGGATTACAATTATAAACACCCTAAATTGGAACGATCACATAGATAATGTTGTGGGTAGAGCCAAGCAAAAACTGCGATTCATTGGCAGAACACTTAGAAGGTGCGATAGGTCTACTAAAGAGACTGCTTACATGACGCTTGTCCACCGTGTTCTGGAGTATTGCTGTGCGGTGTGGAATCCGCATCAGATGGGAATGACGGATGACATCGAAAAAGTACAAAGAAGGACAGCTAGTTTCGTATTATCGCGAAGTAGGAGAGATAGTGCCACGAACATGATACGTGAATTGGAGTGCCAATCATTTAAACAAAGGCGTTTTTCAATCACCTGTTTTCTCCACTGATTGTCAAAAACATTCTGTTGGCACCCACCTACATAGGGAGAAATGATCATCAAGATAAAATAAGAGAAATCAGGGCTCGCACAAAAAAATTTAAGTGCTCGTTTTTCCCGCGCGCCGTCGAGAGTGGAACGGTAGAGAGACAGCTTGAAGGTGATTCATTGAAGCCTCTGCCAGGCACTTTATTGTAAACAGCAGAGTAATCACGTAGATGTAGATATAGATGTAGATGTAGATGTAGACATCATGCATACTGGTTTTCCTGTGTGCTCAACAGCCGAAAGGTTTCCCAACTCCATCTTTCAGGAATGGTAGTGGGCGTATTCTGTAGGATCAGTGTGGTGAATAGTAGTTGTTGCATACACCTTAGGCTACCTTGTGACACTGTGTACAGACACCATTTTGATGATGTCCATGTCATCATGATGTCATTCTCCTATGCTGCTGGCTCAAGGACTGTCCATTTCCAGTGACTAATAATAGCTACTGTGTTTGCTATTGCACCATCACCGGTTTTTTCCTGTTGACTTCTACCTGGCCATTGACCCTCACTGCCATGCCAGTGGTGGTGCCGGAGTAGGAATTTGAAATTTTCCTAGTTGCATCAAGAATACTATTTTGTGGCGCAAACCTTCTATCTGATCACCACATTTGATGCACTGTAAAAAGTTGCATACACTGGGAGTATTCCCAGTCTCTTAACTTGTCTCCTTTCTTTTTTCTTTATTCTGCCATGCGAGTACCTCACATATTTTTCGTAGTCTCTTTCTACTTATTTTGAGGTATTTAGTTCGTTGTGTGTTTCTTTGTACCCTAAAGGTAAATGAATTACCTGATAAATCATTGATGGGAAAAAGCTGCTCTTGTATATCGACAGATGGCAAGAACATGCATTAAGAATAATTCAAAATTGCCAGTAAACTTCTGTAAATCGAATAAGGAGAATGCGGCTCAATCATCTGTATCCCACTCTCATAGGAAGGAAATAAGCTAAATTTAATACCATATTTTTTTAAATCTTTCAGCAGCTGATTCAGAATTGTATTACATAAAGAAGTGTGTGACTGGGGGCAAGGAAACTGCGCACTACTTGATTCAAAATCGTAAGTATTAGTCATTCTAACAACATTTATAACATAGATTGTGTGGCAAAAATAACTCTGTAAGAAAGATGTTTCTCTGAATTTTTCCCCGAGGTCTTCATTAATCTATCTACGATATATCGTTTTGCCTTATATGCTAACTGCGGCTCCAAGATTTCATCAGTATTTTTTTTAAATAATTATGGGGTGACTTTTCACTGTCACTTATTCGTTAACGTGTTACGAATTCTTATGTAATGTTTAGTTCATTAAATATTCATAGTTTTGCAAGTGATGCATTTGTGTTTGTTTGATACTTGCGCTCTTAGATAGCATTTTATGCCCACCTTTTCTTAAGCGCACAGAACTTAAGAGTTTGGTAATTTATGTACATAACTTTCGTTAGCTCTGTACTAATTTCTGGTGCATTAGCTGTTACAGAGTGATGGAGGTCTGAAAAGAGCCATGAAAACAATATCTTCGATTCCTATCGTATTATGCGAGACTGGAATGTTTTGCATATTTGACCAAATGGTTATCAATCAGGTGGGTATTAGAAATTTCGAATTACTGTTGTACAGTATTTTATCATTAAAACTTGTGATGCAAAACAGGTATAGTGGTGTCACCTCGCCTTCGGCTTTTTTCAAATGTGTGGCAGAGTTTTTCATGTAATAAACGTATTTCAAATAAATATTGGCAGTAGTGTAGCTTCACTTGCATTTTCTTTATCGTAAGTGAACACCGAAATATGATTGTGTGAAGAGAGATCATAGGCGTACGGATAACTTACCTATAATTGTTATAAGTGCTTCATCTGCAGGAACTGGTGTGACTTTCTTATGTGCTTTACCTTGTAGGGACAAACAACGTTAAAATATTCAGACGCAAAGGTTGCTGAAAGTTTTTTTTCTGATATTATGATCCTTCAGTTCAGTTTTATAGAAACTCTGATCTGAATCTCTTTTTCTTCTTGTAGTATAGCTTCATGATCTAATAATCGAGAGTGTACTAATAATAATACTAGAATTAAGTTGAATATTCTTTAGATCGAAGTTATCAGTGGCAAAGAATATTAAATGACACTTAACTAATAGTAACATTGACAATAAGTTTGTGAGACGAAAACTCGAGTTTACTGATAAAATAACAAAAAAAAGTAGATTTGTAATTTGGAACTATATGATACTGCAGAATAGAGGTTACATAAATGAAAAATTGAAGTTACAATCCACTCTCACACATCCACAAGAAGTACAGACCCCGCTGAAAATGTATAAAGATCAGTACGGGAACAAAACATCAGAGAAGATGGCAGATATATTTCTTTTCTCGTAGTATGTTTCACGCTCTTGCTTCTATTTCGTGCACCATTCATGGTACGCAGTTTTATTTTCTGCTGTCATCATCGACCGCTAGATCAGAGTACTTCAAGACAGTGAGTTGTCGCAACCCATACAATAATGAAGCAGTCACACAGTTAAATCTTACACGCTACGTACAAGGGGGTAAGGCGCCGCGCATGGCTATGGCGCATCGTACTGCATCTGCAGCAGCAATTTGAGCAGCTGTTGGCACCACAGTGACACAACGGGCTGTTATAAATCGGTTGCTTCAAGGACACTCTGAGCCAGACACCATGTAGCGTGCAATCCACCGACCCCAAACATCGCCATTTGCAACTTCAATGGTGAAGGGAGGGCAGGGTGGAAGTATGTTGTGCTTTCTGATGAAATCTGGTTCTTCCCTGACGCCAGTGATGGCCATGTGCCGGTTAGAAGGAGGACAGTCTGCACGTTAGACGCACTGGACGTACCCCTGGAGGTAAGATCTGGGGTGCTATTTCGTTTGACAGCAGGAGCACTCTCGTAGTTATCCCATGCACCCTGATCGCAAATTTGTGCGGCAGTCGGATAATTCTACCTGTTGTGCGGCCATCCATGAACAGCATTCGAGAAGGAGTTTTCCACGTACAGCTGTTGTAACACAGCATGCTCTATAGAGTGTCGACATGTTGCCTTCGTCTGCTCGATCACCAGATCTGTCTTTAGTCGAGCACATCCGGGACATCATTGGACAACAACTTCAGCGTCATACTGAACGAGGTGGCGCAGTGGTAGCACACTGGACTCGCATTCAGGAGGACGACGGTTCAATCCCGCGTCCGGCCATCCTTATTTAGGTTTCCCGTGATTTCCCTAAATCACTCCAGGCATATGCTGGGATGGTTCCTTTGAAAGGGCACGGCCGACTTCCTTCCGTAATCCGATGAGACCGATGACCTCGCTGTTTGGTCTCTTCACCCAAACAACCCAAAATTCAGCGTCATCCACAAACAGCACTAACTGTCCCTGTATTGACGGATCAAGTGCAATAACCATGGAACTCCATCTGACAAACTGACATCCGACACCTATACAACACAATACACGCACGTTTGCATGCTTACTTTCAACATTCTCGGGTTGTGCCTGTTGACCTTGCAATATCAATGACTTAAATATGTTATCTAGACAAAGTATTCCTGAAATTTCATTACACTACATTAATTACTTTTTAGTGCAGCGATTTGTTACCATCAGAGTTGAAAACATTGGCAACAAACACAAATTTACATTTTCAAGAAAATTATTAATCCGTCAAAGCAACAGTCTATTTCAAATAATACATGTTCCATGGTAGAAAAAATTCCGTTTCACAGTACAAGGTAGCGCACGTCTGACGATGAATTTCTTACAAGTCTTGTAGCTAGTTTTAAAAAAATACATATAATTTTACTCACAGTAAAACTCTGCAACTGAAGGAATAGCAATATCTTCCGGGTAGCAAATAGATATTCTACATCACTTAAATATTTAGAACTCCTAGTATTTACAAACGCTGCACAAAACGCAATCTCATGTCTCACAACAACAAAAAACAGTAGAAATTGCCAGAAACTGCTTGCGGCGGCCTCCAGTACGCGTTGATTCATGTGATCATAAAATCGTCACTATATTGAAACACCGACCAGGAAGCATCATCTGTTGCTAGGAACACTATCCTCAAGGTACAATGCTCTCCCAACACAGAAAAGTGCTCTCAAACTGCGAAGTTCTTTGTAAATTTGACTACATTTTGTAGTCACTGAAACAACATCACATACTCCCTCTACCCATCAAGTTTTATTTCCTCTTACCATTCCGGGTGCTTCACTTTTTTTGTCAGGGCTGTGCATTTCTTCAGTACCTCAACGATTTATTTTATGTGCTGTTGCAACAGACGCAACGACACTGGCAACCATTACTCTGCACAGCTGATACGTGATTAGGCTGTCACTTTAAGGTGTAAGTTGACATAAAAACTTTCCGAATATGGTACCTCGTCACAATACAAAAAACAAAACAAAATCCGTACTGGAGAAATGAACGTTTCGGCCACTTTAATTTATATATTTTTTATTTTTTTACGTTGTACCATGCTCAGAAAGCTTTTATTTCAGCTGATTTTGGACGGAAGGGTATGTATCTACGACAAAGTTGTTTACGTCAATAAAAAAAAATTATGTCTGACCTACAACTCTTCATGTAAAAGTACTGTTTTATGCTCCTCTGTCATCTAAAACTTTGACCCTAAAGGTTTAGGTCATTCTGTGCACAAGACATAGTTGCTGAAAGCATGTGGTTGCTTTAATCTATGTCTCGATTCTGCAGAAACCCACATCCACGGTTGTGTTTGTAATTTTCGGTACATCACCCATGATACCATACCTCGTATCGTCCCTCGCTGTTGCATTTCATGTTCTTTAGGAAGGTTCTTAAGGCATCGCTTTGACTGTTTCGGTGAAAAATTCTTACGAACCATATTCGTCAGGTATGGTTTCAATCCTTTCCGAAGCTCGATTGTAGGACTTTTTGGTGACTGAAATGCCCCTCTGGCACGTAACAAGCGCTGTGTAGCGTGGTCCCAGCAGCGGGGCTGCTACTACCTGCCTTCGCAGTCCTCTACCGTTGCCTCACGCGATTCCCCATGCTTCTCTCTTACAACACAATCGACAGCTGTCCAGCTGCGTGCGCTACCACAGCATCGGCTCAGCCCTCCACTTTGTCACTGCACGCAAGCCATCCGCAAATCACTGTAAGTGGTCTTTACTAGACTGCGTGCCTTGAGAGAGTTTGTCTTCCAACCGTACTTTTTGGATTGCAGAAATGTTTGATTGGTATTAGCTATTATCGTATGAAAATTATCTACTTTGAGCTGCATCTACAGTACTAAAATAAAGGCACATTCATGCAAGCTAAAGGTTGTCTGAAGGCTTAGACGAACAGGCGAAAAACTGAGTCTGATTTTTCACAGCTTACAGGATAAATGGCAGACAAAATGTATATCAGTTGTTTATAAAAACTTTTGCGAACGTTGAAATATTACTTACCGCTGTTGTATTTGGTATCTCGCTTTTGATTTTATCTAGGTGTACACAATTCTGAAATCACTTCCACAAAAGCAAAATGAGCCACGATTAAATTAATAAAATAATGAGTACGCTATACCCCTAGGTTGCGCATTATCTATGGCCCTCTGTAAATACGAGGGCTATTCGGAAAGTAAGAAACGATAGGTCGCGAAATAGAAACCACAGTAAAAGACAAAACAGTTAGCTACACCTTCCAGCTACACCTTCCAGCTACTTCTCTACACAGTCGCCGCTCAGACATAAACATCTGTCGTAGCGTTCTGCCAATTTTCAGTTCCCTCGTTACAGAAGACAGCCGCCAGTGCTTTTCGACAATTTTCTACTACGGACTGCAGCTCGTTGTCTCTGTCAAAATATTGTCTTTTTAGCCAGTGGTTCATTTGAGCAGAGATGAACCTCAGGGGTAGCCAATTACAGGCTGTATTGTGGGTGATCAAACACTTCCCATCGGAAACGCTGCAGGAGCCCCTGCAGAGTGCGGCCGAGAATTGAGGCGTTGAGATCACAGAAGGGACTTGTCATCATTTTTGGGGTGTTTGAGTTATTACTGTAGTTGGTATTTTCACACGATTCCGCATCTTTTGGTGCTAAAATGGGATTTGTTCAGTGTTTTTTCCCTGTCAAAACCAGTGTTGAAATTACGTTTCGTACAGAAAGAGGATTTGTCACAGAGACAACTCCCTATACCGCACGACAGAAGGTGAGGCGTGAGGGCAGCACTGTAGCGTTTTGCAGTAATCAGACGAGTCCGAAGACGATTTACATGAATTTAGAAGGAAGAAAAGACGCCCCGAATTCTGGAAGAGGAATGTGATTAAACAAAAGAAGGTCAAGGACACGTTGTGAAAAACTTGTACTAGGAGAAGAGGTGGGAAAATCAGAAATCATCACGTTCGATTTCATGCAGAACGTGCCTGTTCCACGCATACCGATAACTGATATGTTCTATTTGCGGCAGCTATGGGTATTCATAGATTTTCTGATAACAAAGCTTTCATTTATATGTTTGATGAAGTAACCGCTAAGAAGGGTCCTAATGCAGTGGTTTCTCTCCTTATGGACTTCATAACTAAACATGTGGCCTCTAGTGTGAAAACGTTGTATTCATTTTCGCATGCCTGTACAGGACAGAATAGGAATCGCACAACGGTTTAATTTTGGTACACTTTAGTTCATAGTGGTAGATTTTCCAACGTTTCCACATGTTCCTAGCCCGTGGGCATTCCTACAATGCCTGTGATAGGGACTTTACTAGTCTGGAATTACGTAAAAAGAAACAGGACACAGTTTATACTCCCCACCAATGGTTCGCAGTACTATAGAAAGCAAGGAAAGGCATGCATATTGAACTGTGCACACAAGACGCATTTCTTGAATATCAGAAACATCTATATTCATTTTTTAAGAAGTCTGTAACTGTGAAAGGAGTAAAATGGGCTATTACACGTTACAAACAATTTGAGTACACTGACCAGTCAAAATGCGTCTCTGTTTCACCCAATAGCAGTAGAATGGTGAAATATGATTTTCGTCTGGTTAAGGCTGGGACAGTCCCTCATTTCCATAATGTGCCGAGAGCGTACATGGACGTCATTCCACTGAAACCTGAGAAACTGAAGGATATTGTACGCATGGTTGACGTTATCCCTTTGCAGTTTCGTGAGTATTTTGATAGCCTTCTAAAGCAATGCGACATTAATAAACTGACTGGTGGAGAGGACGTCAATGAATCTGGAAATGAAGTTTGGGACAGAGGCCAACAGTGACAAATTTATGAACATATATCTCTGTCAGTATAAAAAGGGTTGTTTACTAAGTAAAACATGTGGAATTAACTCTTCCACGTTACATGTGTATGACCATGTTGAAATGATTAAAAATAATATTTTGCTTGTAGATGTGGTATTTTGTTTCGTTACACAACATTTCAGTACAATGAGTGTTGTTTAATTAAAAAAGGGGATATGTCAGTCATTTTCTATTACCACTTTCTATTAGTTGCCTAAATCCTATGTTTACAGATTGTTGGTATAACATTGCATTTCTCCTCACGAGTATGTGGGACGAACTATAAGGTTTGGGAATAACACTATTCAGAGTTATACTGTTTTTTCAGTAGTATCTCAGATCATCAGTTAAGTGACATATCCCCGTTTTGATCGCAACGCCTCAATTGTCGTGTAGAACGAATCGCATGACAGTTGAGTTATGTGGATTGCATAGCTTCAGGTGAAATCTTTCGCCAGGACCTCATACTTGGCGGGAGACGGTAATTTCTAGCCATCTTCACGTTCCCATTGTGAGGTCAGAACTGAAAAGAGCGACATGATGCGATCGACGGGCGTACTAGACACAGTGCCCAACACATATATGCAAAGCTTCAGCATATTTTCACTGTATTTTCCATTTCACGACCGATCGTTCCTTACTTTTCAAATAACCCTCGTACTATTATGCTGTAAAAGAGAGAAGCAGTGACAGTAGAATTGGTCGGTCAGGTGAATTCAGTGAGTTGTTCTAGTCATTGGATGTCGCCTGAGGACCAAATCCAAGAGGGAAATTTCAACCCTTTTCAAGCAGCCCAAGTTGACAGTTGATGATGTGATGGAAACGCGAAGCAAGAACCGCAACTAAGGCAAGAGGAGGCAGAGGTCACGAACTGATGAATAGGAGCCGTAGAGCATAGAGAAGGGCGGAAGTAAAAAATCGCGTGAAATCAGCGGGAGAATTGCCCGTAAGTTCCAATGTGCTACCAGCAGTCCATCTTGCACAGTAACTGTGCGTTGAGAGTTAAAAATAGTGGGGTACATTGTAGAGCGCCACCTGATAAGCCACACACTGCTGAAGGCAATGCTAAACAACACTTGACGTGCAGTGAAGGGCGACGCCACTGAACGGTGGATGACTGGACACGAGTGATCTGGAGTGATGAAATCGCCATACAGTGTGGCAGTCCGATGCAAGGCTTTGGGTTGGCGGATGCTTCCTACGTGTGTACGATAGAGGGGGCGTTACGGCATTGGCGTGTTTCTCGAGGTTAAGGAGCGATGTCCATATTGCGCTCAAGGAAACCCTAAATACACATTTTACGGTATTGCGTCCTGCGTACAGTAGATGAACAGTTTGGAGACGATGGCTGTTTGTATCACCTTAACAACGCATCCTGTCATAAACCAGCAACTGTGATGCAATGGCTAGTGGACGTAACTTTCCTGAAATGGATTGGCCGTCCCAGAGTCCCAACCTGAACCCGACGGAATACCTTTGAGAAGCCGGCCGGAGTGGCCGAGCGGTTAAAGGCGCTACAGTCTGGAACCGCGCGACCGCTACGGTCGCAGGTTCGAATCCTGCCTCGGGCATGGATGTGTGTGATGCCCTTAGGTTAGTTAGGTTTAAGTAGTTCTAAGTTCTAGGGGACTTATGACCACAGCAGTTGAGTCCCATAGCGCTCAGAGCCATTTGAACCAATACCTTTGAGATGACTTAGAACGTTGACTTCGTCCCAGACCCCAGCGTTCAACATCGTTATCTATTGGCGCTTCGTCTCGGGCTGCCATTCCTCCACAGATATACATTCAAGCTCTCATAAAGGTGAAGGATGGACGCTAGCCTTATTAGTTTCCACTAGTAGGTGGCCGGATATTTTTGATCAGGTAGTGTATTTGCGGGATATTGAGGAGATCTATATGATTCAACGAAAGCAAAAAAAAAAAAAGTCGCTTTAGTTTAGAAAACACTTGAACATCCTGAAATCACAGAGGCAATAGAATCTGCCCCAAAGATCTTCCCTCTCTTTTCTTCACCTGTCTTCAGAATTCAACCTCTTTCCTGCAATGGGATGTCTCTCAAAATTTCGAATAGTGTCATTGGACCTACTTAGAAATAATTTAGACCTTAGTTCAATGTTAAGTTGCTCCCAAGCATTATCCATTAAGAAACAATAAATTTCTAAATGAATCGTGGTAAAAAGAGGCAATTTTTTAATTTACTTCGAATAGGGTCACCGTATTATGCGAACACTCTTGAAACTCGTTTTGTGTGATGTACAACATGAATGATTTGTTTCAGAGCGAGAGCCTGCGTCGGTCCGCCTACAGTTGCTGCTGGGTGGACGCTGATGATCCTTTCAAACGAGCGCTCGTCATATTCGTGATAAGAGCATCGCAGCCTCTGGAGTTCTCGGTGGGGAAGTTAATTAAGCTGTCCAGCGAGACGTTTTTGCAGGTTACACTGGAGTCATTTTGCTATATTTGTTAGGAACTAACTTTTTATTTGAACACACTAAGCGCATTTAATACAGTAAGTAGGACGTTTCAGACTGCGTATGTTGACATAACTGATAAGGAACGAGATTCTCCTGGGAATCGACGAGGAAAGAAATACATTGGGACAAAACATTACGACCACCTGATTCATAGCGTGCTGGAATTGTGAACAGGTTAATAATCGAAGATATCACCCGCTCCAACGATTGCTACTAGTATTTGGAAGCATTGTGTAATTTCGAATTGCGTTGACAGGTATCAACAGGTACTATTACCAAATTCGTAAAATGTGATACGGATATGCCAAATAGGCCAACATCGTCGTGTATATAAAGAGTCCGCTCATAACGGCAGTAACGGCATGTAAGAATTTAATTAGGTCATTTTTACTGATCCCTTCATCATTGTAATCATCAGCCACTTATCATCCAGGCGCTTAAATGACTCCTCTATACATGTCGCTACATTAGTTTTCATTTACAGTGTACTCATACATACTAATCCTGCTTGCTTTTCAGTGTGAACCAGCAATCTTCCGATAGGTTATCGTCTTGGTCTTATCTCCTGGAACCCAACGAAGACCTGCTCAGTCTACCCTCCCTCCTCAAATTTATTTTAACGGCAGTCATAACTGCGCCCTCCATTCTAATCTGTTGAGTCAAACTTTAATCTGTTGAGTCAAACTTCTGTTTCTTCATCTGCTCACGCCACTCAATCTCGAGATGCATCCCTCCATTGTCTTCTGAGCGATCGGCATTTATTTTATTGATGAACAAATCGACAATGAATGAATAATTCTATGTTTAGAAAGAATTCCATTTTTTAGGTGATTGGTCAAATGGAAGGATTTTCCCTTCAGTACCCATTAGTCGACATATGTTTCAATCGGCAAAATTAGTTGCATGGAATTATTTCAGTCTTTCTTACTTTCGACGATGCTTTTAATGGTTACGTACCTTATACTTACGGCTCTCTCGGTGAGAGCGTTAACTTCCAGAAATTCTCTACACAACAGTTGCTGCCAATTGTCGTTTGGAACTGCCAGCTGCAGCCACGTTTCTAGTTCGTCATTTTTATTGTCCTTCGTTGCGTAAATTACGACACTTACGAAAGTAAAACATTCTTGCGTAAATTACGAGATTTACGATAGTAAAACAAGGGACAGGAAATGGCTGTTGGGACTGCCATGAGAAACCCAAAATATTAAGTCAGTTATAGAACCAAGAATAGATTACAAAACACTAACAGATTTAGACAGCTTTTATCCAGCGCGGCGTGCTCGTAAAGGAAAGTCTCTTCGGTCAATCAAACGCCAACTGCATAGGGTAAAAGATAATCACGATAACACTTCCTTATATTTTCGTTTCAGCTGTTGTATCTCTGATGGACATATTAAGCGCTCCGTAGACGGTCAGTAAAGTCTTCAGTAATATTGTGGACTGGAAATAGAAAAAAATTGGATGGAGTATTGGTTAAACGTGGTCAAAGACCACTTCCGAGAGCTTGTTGAAAGAACTGAGGTTGAACGAAAAAAAGAATTACCGTAAATTTTTATGTTTCGATGATCCAACATTTGATAAGGTTCCCATATAAGCGTTCCCATATAAAAGCGCTTGCTCGATTCCTGCTCTCCCCTCTCAACCCAGCCCTTTGAAATTCTAAAAATGGTTCAAATGGCTCTGAGCACTATGGGACTTAACTTCTGAGGTCAGCAGTCCCCTAGAACTTAGATCTACTTAAACCTAACTAACCTAAGGACATCACACACATCCATGCCCGAGGCAGGATTCGAACCTGCGACCGTAGCAGTCGCGCGGTTCCGGACTGAGCGCCTCAACCGCGAGACCACCGCGGCCGGCTTTGAAATTCTAGTACGGAGTTTTTATTCATTACAGAATGCTCATACACTAAGTGACTGATCGGAGTGATACAATACTACGGCTTTAGTAAAGACTGCATTGTTGTTTGTTGGTTGGTTTTAAGTATCATAGTAATCTACATATAAGAAATATTGCGCTCATCATGAACCAGAGCCGCAGTTCCACCAAACCTGCGTTATCTAATAGGCTACGGTACCTTGTTACTGGCAGTTTCCCCGATGAATTGAAATTTTTATCTTCAGTTTCACCTTAAAGTATTTGAGACATAATTACGGAAACGTGTAAGTAATATTTGCACACAAACACCTATATATATACTTCTATTTCTAACTTCGCTTTAATTGAGTTTACTAAAAACATCTTGCTTGGACATTGCCTGTGTACTGAGTAACTAATCATACGATTCCTTGTTAACATTCCGGTTTTCGTAGCCATGTGCCTTAATAATCCACAATGCCGGCAATAACTTCCTCACTTCGATGCACAGTAATACGATCTTTCGTCTTGGTTCGGATTCATTAACGACACAACAGGAACACACGGCAAACACAGACATCCAGAGTAAGCAGCGCAGGGGAGACTGGCAGGAATATTCTCAATACTGCCCACAGAGGGCCCAGTATTTCCAAGCAGCGCAGTATGTTTCAGTAGTTTTTGATGTGCTCGATATTCATCTAGATAAGTATATGTTTACTCTGCAAGCGGATTCACGTTGTGTATAGCGGAGAGTATTTTGTGTATCAGTGTTAGTCACTTCCCCCCTTTTCTATTCCAGACACGTGTGTTTCCCGGGAAGAGCAATTGCTGGTAAACCTCCATGTGGCCTCGAATCTCTCTAATTTTAGCTTTTCGTGAGGAAGTAATGTACCGGTTGACTCGTCTAGAAACGTACGCTCTCGGAACTTTAATAGGAGACCATGCCGTAGTGTAGAACGGTTATCGTGCAGCGTCTGGCACTGTAGTTGGCTGACTATCCTTTGGCGCTTACTACATCAACCTACAACGAAGAGTGCTGCTATCCTTTGGATCTTCTCTATTTCCTCTATCAATCCTATCTGGTACAGATGCCATACTCACGAGCAGTATCCAAGTGTTAGTCGAACGAGTGTTTTGTAGGCTACTTCCTTTGTTGATGAACTACACTTCCCGACGATTCTTCCGATGACTCTCAGTCTGGCATCTGCCCCACCCGTGATTAATTTTATGTGGTCGTTCCATTTCAGATAGCTCCGTATGCACTCTCCTACATATTTTATGGAAGTAACAGTTTCCAGTGACTGTTCTGCAGACGTGTAATCACACAATAAAGAGTCTTTCTGTCTATGTATTCGCAATAAGTTACATTTGTTTATACTGAGGGTCAATTCTCACTCTCTGCACCAAGCGTCGAGCGACTGCAGGTTTTCGCGCCTTTCGTTACAATTTTCTTGTCATGCTACTTCTATGTATACAGCTGAATCATCCGCTAAAGGTCCCCAGGAACTTCCGACGCTACCTGGTAGGGTTGCTTGTATTCGTTGTGAAAAGTAATGGTTTTATACACCTCCCTTGGGACACGTACTTTACGTCGGAAGATTTTCTCCTTTCAGAATGACATTTGCTAGAAACTCTCCAATCCAATCGCACACTTGGGCTGATATTTCCTGTTGTTGTTGTGGTCTTCAGTCCTGAGACTGGTTTGATGTAGCTCTCCATGCTATTCTATCCTGTGCAAGCTTCTTCATCTCCCAATACGTACTGCAGCCTGCATCCTTCTGAATGTTTAGTGTATTCATCTCTTGGTCTCCCTCTACGATTTTTACACTCCACGCTGCCCTCCAATACTAAATTGGTGATCCCTTTATGCCACAGAACATGTCCTACCAACCGATCCCTTCTTCTTGTCAAGCTGTGCCACAAACTCCTCTTCTCCCCAATCCTATTCAATACTTCCTCATTAGTTACGTGATCTACCCATCTAATCTTCAGCATTCTTCTGTAGCACCACATTTCAAAGGCTTCTATTCTCTTCTTGTCCAAACTATTTATCGTCCATGTTTCACTTCCATACATGGCTACACTCCATACAAATACTTTCATAAACGACTTCCTGACATTTAAATCTATACTCGATGTTAACAAATTTCTCTTCTTCAGAAACGCTTTCCTTGCCATTGCCAGTCTACATTTTATGTCCTCTCTACTTCAACCATCACCAGTTATTTTGCTCCCCAAATAGCAAAACTCCTTTACTACTTTAAGTGACTCATTTCCTAATCTAATTCCCTCAGCATCACAGGATTTAATTCGACTACATTCCATTATCCTCGTTTTGCTTTTGTTGATGTTCATCTTATACCCTCCTTTCATGACACTGTCCATTCCGTTCAACTGCTCTTCCAAGTCCTTTGCTGTCTCTGACAGAATTACTATGTCATCGGCAAACCTCAAAGTTTTTATTTCTTCTCCATGGATTTTAATACCTACTCCGAATTTTTCTTTTGTTTCCTTTACTGCTTGCTCAATATACAGATTGAATAACATCGGGGAGAGGCTACAACCCTGTCTCACTCCCTTCCCAACCACTGCTTCCCTTTCATGTCCCTCGACTCTTATAACTGCCATCTGGTTTCTGTACAAATTGTAATTATCCTTTCGCTCCCTGTATTTTACCCCTGCCACCTTCAGAATTTCAAAGAGATTATTCTAGTCAACATTGTCAAAAGCTTTCTCTAAGTTTACAAATGCTAGAAACGTAGGTTTGCCTTTTCTTAATCTAGCTTCTAACATAAGTCGTAGGGTCAGTATTGCCTCACGTGTTCCCATACTTTACGGAATCCAAACTGATCTTCCCCGAGGTCGGCTTCTACCAGTTTTTCCATTCGTCTGTAAAGAATTCGCGTTAGTATTTTGCAGCCGCGATTCATTAAACTGACAGTTCGGTAATTTTCACATCTGTCAATACCTCCTTTCTTTGGGATTGGAATTATTATATTCTTCTTAAGTCTGAGGGTATTTCGCCTGTCTCATACATTTTGCTCACCAGATGGTATAGTTTTGTCAGGACTGGCTCACCCAAGGCTGTCAGTAGTTCTATTGGAATGTTGTCTACTCCCGGGGGCTTGTTTCGACTTAGGTCTTTCAGTGCTCTATCAAATTCTTCAGGCAGTATCATATCTCCCATTTCATCTTCATCTACATCCTCTTCCACTCCCATAATATTGTTCTCAAGAACATCGCCCTTGAATAGTCCCTCTATATACTCCTTCCACCTTTCTGCTTTCCCTTCTTTGCTTAGAACTGGGTTTCCAGCTGAGCCCTTGATATTCATACAAGTTGTTCTCTTTTCTCCAAAGGTCTCTTTAATTTTCCTGTAGGCAGTATCTATCTTACCCCTAGTGAGGTAAGCCTCTACATCCTTACACTTGTCCTCTAGCCATGCCTGCTTAGCCATTTTGCACTTCCTGTCGATCTCATTTTTGAGACGTTTGTTTTCCTTTTTGCCTGTTTCATTTACTGCATTTTTATATTTTCTCCTTTCATCAATTAAATTCAGTATTTCTTCTGTCACCCAAGAATATCTGCTGGCCCTCTTCTTTTTACCTACTTGATCCTCTGCTGCCTTCACCACTTCATTCCTCAAAGCTATCCATTCTTCTTCTACTGTATTTCTTTCCCCCATTCTTGTCAATTGTTCCTTTATGCTCTTCCTGAAACTCTATAAAACCTCTGGTTCCTTCAGTTTACCCAGGTCCCATCTCCTCAAATTCCCACCTTTTTGCAGTTTCTTCAGTTTTAATCTACAGTTCATAACCAATAGATTGTGGTCAGAGTCCACATCTCCCCCTGGAAATGTCTTACAATTTAAAACCTGGTTCCTAAATCTCTGTCTTACCATTATATAATCTATCTGATATCTTCTAGTATCTCCAGGGTTCTTCCATGTATACAACCTTCTTTCATGATTCTTGAACCAAGTGTTAGCTATGATTAACTTATCCTCTGCGCAAAATTCTATCAGGCGGCTTCCTCTTTCATTTCTTAGCCCCAATCCACATTCACCTACTATGTTTCCTTCTCTCCCTTTTCCTACTCTCGAATTCCAATCACCCATGACTATTAAATTTTCGTCTCCCTTCGCTACCTGAATAATTTCTTTTATCTCATCATACGTTTCATCAATTTCTTCGTCATCTGCAGAGCTAGTTGGCATATAAACTTGTACTACTGTTGTAGGCGTGGGCTTCATGTCTATCTTGATATTTCCTAAGAACGTGTATTTTTCACTAGTCTAACGGGTAATCTAGGGGTGCCGGCACGGTAGCTCAGTGTGTTCGGCCAGAGGGTTAGCTGCCCTCTGTAATAAAAAAAAACTGAGTGAACAGATCGACGAAGAACCTAAACGGGTGTCATCGGACGTCCACCCCGTACAAATTCAACGAACATTTAAGAACATAATGACATAAAAAATGGGTAGCGTCTTTGATTCATAATCAAATTATCTTCGGTCCCGGGTTCGAATTCCACCACTGCTTAAATTTTGATTAATAATCAGCATTGGCGGCCGAAGACTTCCGGCATAAGACGTGAAGAAGCCACCCCTCATTCTGCCAACGGCCCTGTCAAAGAGAGCGGAGGAGCGGAAGAGGGTCGGGGCACTCTCTTGTCCTAGGGGTGGGGAAGCTGCCCCGAAAGGCGGAAGAATCAGCAATGATCAACGGTTTGAGGATGCAGAAGGCAATGGAAACCACTGCATTAAAGGCACGTAACGTGTATCCACAGGACATGTGGCCTGTAATTGAAGAAGTGTCATTATGATCTCTCCATTGGCAAAAGATTCCGGAATAGCCCCCCATTCGGATCTCCGGGAGTGGACTGCCAAGGGGGAGGTTAACATGAGAATTAGGTTGAATAATCAAGGGAATAATATCTTTCAACGAGTCGGGGCGTAAAATTTCAGAAGCTTGAAGGTGGTAGGAAAACTAGAAAATATGAAAAGGGAAATCCAAAGGGCTCACGCTTGATATAGTAGGGGTCAGTGAAGTGGAATGGAAAGAAGACAAGGATTTCTGGTCAGATGAGTATAGGGTAATATCAACAGCAGCAGAAAATGGTATAACGGGAGTAGGATTCGCTTTGAATAGGAAGGTAGGGCAGAGAGTGTGTTACTGTGAACAGTTCAGTGACACAGTTGTTCTTATCAAAACCGACAGCAAACCAACTCCAGCAACGGTAGGTCAGGTATACATACCGACGTCGCAAGCTCAAGATCAAGAGATAGAGAAAGTGTATGAGGATACTGAAAGGGTAATACACTATGTAAAGGGAGACTGGAATGCAGTTGCAGGGGAAGGAGTAGAAGAAAAGGTTACAAGAGAATATGGGCTTGGGACAAGGAATGAGAGAGGAGAAAGACTAATTGAGTTCTGTAACAAGTTTCAGCTAGTAATAGCGAATACCCTGTTCAAGAATCACAAGATGAGGAGGTGTACTTGGAAAAGGCAGGGAGATACGGGAAGATTTCAATTAGATTACATCATGGTCAGACAGAGATTCCGAAATCAGATACTGGATTGTAAGGCGTACCCAGGAGCAGATATAGACTCAGATCACAATATAGTAGTGATGAAGAGTAGGCTGAAGTTCATGACATTAGTTAGGAAGAATCAATACGCAAAGAAGTGGGATACGGAAGTACTAAGGAATGACGAGATACGGTTGAAGTCCTCTAAGGCTATAGATACAGAAATAAGGAATAGGTCAGTACACAGTACAGTTGAAGAGGAATGGACATCTCTAAAAAGAGCCAACACAGAAGTTGGGAAGGAAAACATAGGTAAGAGGAAGGTAACTGCAGAGAAACCGTGGGTAACAGAAGAAATACTTCAATTGATCGATGAAAGGAGGAAGTACAAAAATGTTCCGGGAAATTCGCTGAGGAATGAAATAAATAGGAAGTGCAGGGAAGTTTAGACGAAATGGCTGCAGGAAAAACATGAAGACATCGAAAAAGAAATGATTCTCGGAAGGACAGACTCAGCATACAGGAAAGTCAAAAAACCTTCGGTGACATTAAAAGCAAGGGCGATAACATTAAGAGTGTAACGGGAATTCCACTATTATATGCACAGGAGAGAGCGGATAGGTGGAAAGAAAACACTGAAAGTCCCTATGAGGGGAAAGATTTGTCTGATGTGATAGAAGAAGAAACAGGAGTCGATTTAGAAGAGATAGGGGATCCAGTATTAGAATCACAATTTGGAGGATCAAATACGGCACAAGGGATCGATAACATTCCATCACAATTTCTAAAATCACTGGGGGAAGTGGCAACAAAACGACTATCGACGTTGGTGTGTAGAATGTATGAGTCTGGCGACATACCATCTGACTTTCGGAAAAGCATCATCGGCACAAATTCCAAACACGGCAAGAGCTGACAAGGGCGAGAATTACCGCACAGTCAGCTTAACAGCTTATGCATTCAAGTTGCTTACAAGAATAGTATACAGAGGAATGGAATATAAAATTGAGGATGCACTAGATGAAGATCAGTTTGGCTTTAGGTAAGGTAAAGGCACGAGAGGGGCAATTGTGACGTTGCGGTTAATAATGGAAGCAAGATTAAAGAAAAATCAAGACACGTTCATAGGATTTGTCGACCTGGAAAAAGCGTTCGGCAATGTAAAATGGTGAAGTTGTTCGAAATTCTGTGGAAAGTAGGGGTGAGCTACAGGAAGAGACGGGTCATGTACAACATGTACAACAGCCAAGAGGGAATAATAAGAGTGGACGACCAAGAACGAAGTGCTCGAATTAAAAAGGGGTGTAAGACAAGAATGTAGCCTTTTGGCCCTACAGTTCAATCTGTACATCGAGAAAGCAGTTATGGAAATAAAATAAAGGTTCAGGAGTCGAATTAGAATTCAAGGTTAAGGATATCAATGATACGATTCGCTGATGACGTTGCTATCCTGAGTGAAATTGAAGAAGAATTAGATGATCTGCTGAACGGAATGAACAGTCTAATGAGTACAGAGTATGGACTGAGAGTATATTCAAGAAAGACGAAATTAATGAGAAGTAGTAGAAATGAGAACAGCGAGAAACCTAACATGAGGATTGATGGTCACAAAGTAGATGAAGTTAAGAAATCTGCTACCTTGGCAGTAAAATAACCAACGACGGACGGAGCAAGCAGTACATCAAAAGTAGACTAGCAATTCAAAAAGGGCATTCCTGGCTAAGAGAAGTCTACTAATATCAGATATCGACCTCAATTTGAGGAAGAAATTTCTGAGAATGTACCTCTGGAGTACAGCATTGTATGACAGTGAAACATGGACTCTGGTAAAACCGGAACATAAGAGAGTCGAAGCATTTGAGATGTGGTGGTACAGACGAATGTTGAAAATTAGGTGGACTGGTAAGGTAAGAAAAGAGGAGGTTCTGCTCAGAATCGGAGAGGAAAGGAATATGTGGAAAACAGTGATAAGAAGAAGGGACAGGATGATAGGACCCGTTAAGACATAAGGGAATGACTTCCATGGTACTAGATGGAGCTGTAGAGGGCAAAAAGTGTAGAGGAAGACAGAGATTGGAATACATCCAGTAAATAATTGAGGAAGTAGTTTGTAAGCGGTATTCTGAGATGAAGAGGTTAGCACAGGAAAGGAATTCGTCAGAAGACTGATGACAAAAAAAAAAAAGAAGGCGACAGTACTGAACTGTAACTAATGCCTCCCGGGTGTCAAGGAAAACGGCATTCATTGCTTTCTGGGCCTCTAGGACGAACAGAGGGACCTAAGTGTTACACGACTGGTGTTTTCGGAAAGCATGTTGATTCCTGCAGGGGAGATTTTCGGCCTCCAGAAATGTCATAATACGTGAGCATGAAACATGTTTCAGAATTCTACAGCTGATCGACGTCAGTGGTTACACCAGTGATTTGGTGCATCTGTTGGACAAGCCTTTACGAAAACAGGAATGACCTGGGCTTCTTTCTAATCGTTATGGATACTTCTTTCCTCTACACTCTGTGTAGAATCGAACTCACATACCGTCACGTCCAGTGGTTCTTTCTTCGTTAAGCGATTACAATGGTTTTTCTGTCCTTTGGTCATTTCTTTCGAAACAGTTTTGGAAAAAGAAGTTTAATATTCCGGTTTTTCTTTGTTATCCTCCGTTTCATTGTCATTATGGTCATGGAATGTCTGGACAGATGGCTTCTGAGAATATTATGTTCAGTCGATGGACAGAATTTTGTTTTCCATTTCGTGGAAAGATTCACGCATCCTTAAGCTGGTTTTGGCGTCATTAAGCTTTGGTTTGTCACTAATGCTTTGGCTGCTTTTAAATTTGCAGTGAAGCTCTTTTTGCTTTCGCAGTAGCTTTTTAGCACGGTTGTCAAGCCTCGGCAGTTCTTTTGCATCGCTCACAATTTTGGTCGGGACATACTTCTCTATAGCGTATTGTACGATACTCTTGAAATTTTTCCGTTGATGCCCAACACATTGTCAATGCCGAAGATGAAAGTTTCGTGTTGCCTTGTCAGGTAATCTGAAATCTGCCTCTTTTCCTCTCTTTCTAAAGAGAAAGATCTTCCTAATTTTCTGTGTATTCCTGTTTACAGCTGTATTCACTGATGTTGTAACTGTTTCGTGATCACTGATTCCTCTGTAGGAGAGTCTAAAGGTTTGAATCTGTTTGTTGCAATAGGTCTAAGATTAGCTGATTAACTGCTCAAGGTAATTTCCGGGTAACGCACTTACGACAATTTCCACGCTATTCTCTGACCCTACCATCTTCCCATATCGCTTGAGTCTCGCATTCTATTGCTGGTAAGTTAAAATCTCCATCTAAAACTATAGCACAACTACGAAATTTACGCGAAATATTCTCCATGGTCGCCCTCAATTGTAACGTCACTCCTGCCGCTTAGGAAGGAAGTCTGTAAAAGCACGACTATGTTTGATCCACCTATTCTTCACCGAATTATTTACCATTCTGAATCGGTACTAATCTCACCAGATATTATCTTTCTTTGCTCTACACACACTTAGAGAAATTATCCAGTCCGACGTTACCTGAATGACACCATTCCAGGACGTTGGATTGGAAGAGGAGGAGCAGAAGATAAACATCATCGCCGGTGGCCTCCCATGTCTCCAGAACTCACACATTGTGACTTTTATCTGTGGTATTACGTAAAAGACTGCGTTTTTATTCCCCTCTGCGCCTGACAATCTTAGAAGTCTGCGACATCGCATTGTTGAATCTGTGAATTCGATAATGAGAGACTAGCTGCTTTGTGTGTGGCAAGAAATGAGCCACCGTTTTGACATTTGTCCTGTAAGATATTGTGCTCACATTGAATGTGTAAAAATTTCAAGTTTTCTCTTTCCAGGGAAGTTGGAATTGTGTTTCTATCTTTTGTAGTTTGGAAGCAATAAATGTTTGATATCTGTCACTTCTTTTTGAACAGCCTTGTACTTGACGGAGGAGTTGATGTTTATTTGGATGTTAGGTAGTCGTTTGACGTTGTAAGTCAGACTTGGCTGAGTGCATTCTCCATGCTGTGTTCGACTGCTGGCTAAGATTAGTGCTGAAGTTCGATGTATTCATGGCCGCTACCTCTCGTGTACTCGGTTCGACATTTCTTTCTGCCGTAAAATTATGGATCTCTTCTCTCACTACCTGGTGTAAAAGAGAGGCAAGGTCTTGGCGGTCTACAACAAGTGCCATGGAGACCACATTCGGCAGTCGGTCATATCTCTTTCGTCCGACACTTCCCTGTTGCATTTCCTCGTTGTACTGGCGCCGCTTAATGAATTGTTCTGTTATTGCGAGAAGAGCTTGTTACACGTGTTCTGCGATTCCTTTCATCAAATGTGAGATTTTGCTGGCTTCTGTCATATTTGGATTCGTAATCTTCTACAGCGCTAAAACATTTTCTATGTACGACTGAGGCAGTTAGGCAGTTAGGTTCTTGACCGTGTAGGTGAGGCACATACACTGCCGAACTGGAGCCACGATGATGTTGATGTTTTGAAGTATCTGGCGTCTCCATCAAACTATGCCACGTCGTAACCACACAAACATCTCCAAATCCGAAACCAGGGTCGTCAGTGAAGCCGTCAGCTGGGCCCTCCTCTTCAGTATTTTTTTTTTTTTTCCCCTGTGGATTGTAACCAAATTTTTCTTTTTTTCGGGGTGTAGTTTGCTCCGGTTCCTGGACTTTCCGTCCTTGTTCTTGAACCACTGCTACCCTGTGCCGTCTAAATGAAAGTAAACAATTGCCAAACACATCATGTCGTCTCACCAGTTGCATCTGGAGACTTGGTCGAATCCTCTCAGCCATCTCGTTGGGTTCTGGCCATTATCTTCGGAAAACAATGATGTGTGCCTGATGTGCCTCTGACTCACTGCTGGCGTGGACTCCATTCTTCTCCTGAATATATGGATCTCTGGAAATGTACTGTTTGTATTCCGATTCTTGACCGTGTAGGTGAGGCACATACACTGCCGAACTGGAGCCACGATGATGTTGATGTTTTGAAGTATCTGGCGTCTCCATCAAACTATGCCATGTCGTAACCACACAAACATCTCCAAATCCGAAACCAGGGTCGTCAGTGAAGCACAGCATTTACCCTGTTATCATTGAAAACACGTTTACGACGAACGCTAACGTACACTAACAGAACTGCCACGTATTTATACAACCATAGAATGTTATACAACATGTAAACGTTACAAACGCAAGAAGTTTGGAGGACATTCTAGAAACGATAAGTACTAAATAATAACTAATAACTATAGAAAAAGCTAATTTTAGTGAGATGTGAACTGACGACCAGGAACACACTACCCAGCAACGCTAACTAAATGCTAGTGTACGAGCCGTTGCACTTATTTCTCACTAATGTCTTTAAAAAAACTGAACTCACATCAATACAAGGCGGAAGTGTCTTAGATATTATGAGAAGTATTTCAACTAGTTTGATTTAACTGCCAATTCTTTTAGTTTTGATAATCGTCTGATCTCTAGCTTACATATTACATACAAAATCTTCGATAAACTGATTTACATATCCTTGCATTTGAGTGCCACTATCGCATTCCGCGCTGTTGATCATATCAGCACCACTGCGGTTAAATCTGCCTGATTTATATCGTATTCTACTACCCTGCCTCTCATATCCTTGAAGACTGCTCACAAATTACCTTCTTCGTCTACATTTCCTGCGCCTACACCTTCTAATTCTTCTTAATTTCGTACTTAATTGGTCAACTTAATTTTTAATAACCTTCTATATTCTATTTACTTCCTCCCCGGTTTTCTTGCAGTTCACTCTGTCATAAATACTTCCTTAATTTTGCGACGGTTGTTTATTGCAAGTAGAGCTCTTGTGGATGGAATCTCGGACTGCCAGACGTTCCCTTTTTTTAAAAAACTTTATGTCTGACAGGTTTTTTTTTTAATTTATCTAGAACTAACCAATACACCATCATATTTGATGGCCAAGTTTTTCACGAATCTTATGCTACTTGTTAACGTTGAAGAACAAAATCTCTGACGAAAATGACACTATACTTCTCCCACATGAGTGTATTTTTAGGGTGCACTCGGCCCTGACTGTTTTTATGGGTGACAGTGTGTGAGAGCATCGAACAGCGCAGGTGGAGGAGTTCTTCGAACGAGGGAATGTTGGGTGAATGGACTGGCCTGCCCGTTCTCTCCAGCACACATGAGATGCGTTGAGGAGACATATTGCAACACGTCCACATGCGCTAACGAACATCCAGCAATTGTCAACTATGCTGGCGGAGGAATTTAACGCCCCACCACAAGAATTCCTCACCAACATTGCGGCCAGCATTTGAGCACGTGGCAGAGCATACACTGCCGTCCGTGGTGATCGAACACCCTATTAAGAACTATGGCCAGCCTTTTCTAACGTCTATGGCACTATCAAGAACCGCGATGTCTCTAGTGTAATTATTATCTTCGAATACAAGTGTGATTTCCATTCTTCTCAATGCGTATATCTTTCAGTTACTTACTGTGCTAAGCTTTAGCAGTTCTTTCAATACATGGCGCAAGTTTCATCGAATTATGTTACGTGGCAACGACGCAAAATGTGAAAGTTGCTTCCGGCAGACGCCGAGCCGAGCGGACGCGCCAGCATCGGCAGCAGCAGCAGTTGTCTGATTCACAGTAATTACTTTAGTTTCTGCTTTTTTTAAAGTGCTTCTGCTAAGAACTGAACTATACCTGTGCATTTGGCTGTGTAGACTAGTGGCTGGCAAATTACTGTAAGTTTTTGTTTCTTCGTAAACATTAGTGCATATGTGAATCTTCAGGTTTTGGCGGCGCAAAGACCGTTCTATTAAGTTTCGGGTGTGCAGCCGCAAGAAATCTCCTTCTCCTTCTTGCGGCTGCACACCCGAAACTTAATGGAACAATTAGTGCATACCGTTGTGTAAGGCGGCTTCGTTGCGTAATTTTCCCGTCGCCAGAAGCTCCACGTCGCGCCACAAAGTTTAAATCTCGTGCTGGTACACAGCATATAGTTTAGACCAGTGCATTGTAGTTCCCATACTTACGTCGTACAGCAGCTTTCGGGTAAGCAGAATTTCCAGTAACAGGTAACTGTACATACAACCACTTCAGTAGAGAAATTTATTTCTGTTTATGAACTTGCCGTCTCAGGGTGTAGTGAGAAACCTGCAGAACACTTTTTAGTGTTTCTTTATTCTCTTCGTAATACTTTACGTACATCCCAAACTCAGTAGCTCCATTTGAGATGTTGAGACGTTGTATCTATTTTTTCCGCACAACGATGAGGATAAGGATTGTACTTGCTGTGAGCGAGCACAAGCAGAGTTGACTGCTGTCGGTAAACAGCTGCTGTCGTCTGCTAATGCTCAAAGTTCCGATGACATAGGGGCGCTGGTGACGAGATCTGCGGCATCTTTGGTGCCTTTGGAATCCCCTGGTGATCCGGGCGTCTTCGGACACATGACATTTGACCGGCCCGTCCTCATTCGAGTGCGGGTGGCAGACAATGGTGGGTTCGCGTGTCACTGGGCGGAAGGCGAAAGGGAGAGCAGGTCGCGCGGCTGGCTCCTTACGTCTTAACAACAGGTACGAGGTGATGCTCTGTGTTGATGATAACTCTGAGCCAGCACGGGATGCCTCTCCTGCCGGGCCAGCGACCGATTTTCCGACCCAGTCCAGACAAGTGCAGAGGGTGTGTATGCTTGTCATTTGGAGCTCCAAAGTTTGGCGGGTGATGGAACCCTTCAGGGGAATAGCAGCCAGGACGCGAAAGAATGACAGTGTGCACCTGGTATGTTTGCCGGGAGAGTTCTTGTCTGTGATGTGGATGGGGCCCTGACGGTAGCTCTTGAGCACGCTGTATGCAAACGGCTTCATATAGTGGCAAATCGCGATACGAATAATGTCTGGCGCTTGGGTTCTGAGAGCATCCTCGGCTCCTTTCAGCGGCTGGTGATTTGGTGAAGACAACTACCGTCGCACGTGGGGGTGCAGGCTAAGCTGTCTGTTTGTAGCATCGTAAGCATCGTACCCAGGGTTGATCGCTGTCTTCTGGATTGGAACACAGTGGAAGGTCTAAACCAGAGGTTCAGCCGACTGTGCAATGGTATCGGCTGCGAACTGCTCGACCTCCGCTACCGGGTGCAAGATGGTAGGATTCCCCTTGATAGGTCAAGCATGCACTACATGCAGGAAGCAGCTAATAGGGTAGCAGAGTACGGACGGCGTGCACATCGGGCTTTTTTAGGTTATAGAAACTCTCTTGGGATCACAGATGATTTGCCTGCTAAATTTTTATCCACCATGTCCTCAGAGAATCTCATTCATCGCAGATCAGAGATAGAAAAGTTTAATATGATTTTAGTAAACTGCACGAGCGTCCAAGGAAAGGTCCCAGAGTTGGCATCACTTACTGAAGGTTATAATGCATAGATAGTATTACGAACAGAAAGTTGGTCGAAACCAGACTTTGAAGTGACAACGAAATCCTAAGTTGAGATTGAAATATTTATCGTATGGATAGGTTAGTCACCAGTAGCGGTGGCGTGTTTATTACAGTAGGGTTAAAATGGTTGAGATGGCTCTAAGCACTATGGGACTTAACATCTGAGGTCATCAGTCCCCTAAACCTAACTAACCTAAGGACATCACACACATCCATGCCCGAGGCAGGATTCGAACCAGCGATCGTAGCAGCAGCGCGGTTCCGGACTGAAGCGCCTAGAAGCACTCGGTCACAGCGGCCGACTTACAGTAAGACATTCGATTAAATCTAGTGAGGTTATGACGGATTTCGATTGTAAATTAATCTGGATGAAGTTAAGTATCAAAGATCGGTCAAAAGTGGTAATCGGAAGCTTTTATAGACCCCTGGGTCTGAATATCTAGTGGTGGAGAACTTCAGACAGAACTTGCAGAATATCGTTGATAATTTTCCTGCTCATGTCGTTGCAATAGGTGGTGACTTCAGCTTACCAGGTATAGATTGGGAGTGTCGTTCTATCGAAACTGAGCCAGAGGCAGGGATTTGTGTGACATCGTTCTGGATGTTTTGTCCGAAAATGTTTTGAGCATATAGTTAGAGAACCGACGGGGTGAGAGTAACGTCTTCGATCTCCTAGCAACAATCAGACGTGAACTTACCGAATCAGTTACCGTAGATGAAAGTATAGGTGATCACAAGGCTGTGATAGCATCTTTGATATTTTTTCTTAGCAAAGGTGAGAGAATGCAAAATTCAGAGCAGATAGCATCAAATATTCGGTTATGAGAACGAAGATGTGGAGCACAAATGGAAAAAGTTCAGAGGCATCAGCAATATGTCCGAGACAAATATGTTCCGAGCGAGGTCTTAAAGGATGGGAAAGACCCATAACGGTTTAATAGCCGTGTTACAAACCTGTTACCTAAGAAAGAGAAGTTCGTCTCAGATTGAAGAAAAGTATAAACTTAGCTGACAAACAAAAGCTGAAAGCAGTGAAAATGAGCGCAAGGAGAACAATGAGAGAAGCATTCAGTGCCTTGAAAAGTAAAACTTTGTCAACAGACCTGAGTAAAAACCTTTTATAAAAGTTTTTGGTCGTATGTAAAATCAGTAAGTGAGTCAAACTCATCTGTTCATTCGAAACTGAAGATAACAGTGAGATGGCCGAAATACTGAATTCAGTTTTCCGAGATAGTTTCACAGCAGAAGATCGTAACACGGTCTCTCCTTTCAATCCCGTACGACCGTCTAAATGGCAGATATTAAGATAACTGATCGCTGAAAAACTACAATCGCTTAGTAGTGGAAAGGCGTCAGGAAAAGATGAGATATCTATATGATTCTACAAAGATTATGTGAAAGTAGTAATTTAACGTAGGTCGATTGAGAAAGTAACGGTACCTAGCGACTGGAAGAAAGCGCAGGTAACTCCCGTTTTTAAGAAGGGCCGTGGGACCGATGCACTCAATTATAGATCTATACAGCTGGCGTCAATCTGTTGTTGAATTATGGAAAATGTTTTATGCTCAAGAATTATGACTTTTTGGAGTATGAAAATCTTCGCTATAAAAATAAACATGTATTTCGCAAACAGAGATCCTGCCAAACTCAGCTCGCTCTGTTCCACCATGAGCTCCACAGTGCCGTAGACATCGGCGCTCATGTTGATGCCTTGTGACTTACGAGTATCGGAGCAGATTTCCGATTGAATTCAAGACTTCCTTGCAGTTAAAACTCAATAAGACGTTCTTAACGGAAGAAAAATCGAGAGATGTAATTTCCGGAGTACCCAAGGCAGTGTGATAAACGATGTAGTAGAAAGCGTTGGATGCACTTTAAGGCTGTTCGCAGATGAGGCCGTTGAACAAAATAGCAACGCTATTTGCAGAACCGTCTCCAGAGCGCTAATGAATGATGCAGACTCTGGTAGTTGACCCTGAATGTAAATAAATGTAACATATTATGCACGCATCGGAAAACAGAGCCACTGTTGCACAGCTGCATTTTTGACAACAAACCGCTGGAAACAGTATTTACCGTAACATATCTAGGGGCTACTATCCAGAGAGATCTTAAGTGGAAAAATAATTGAAAAAGGAGAGGGTAGATTCAGATTCATAGGAATAATCTTAAGGAAATGTAACTCATCCACGACGGAAGTGGCTTATAAGACGCTTGTTAGAATGATCCTTAATAACAGTTCATCTGTCTGCGTCCCCACCAGGTAGTACTGATACAAAAGATAGAGAAGGTCGAACAAACGACAACGCGTTTCGTCACGGGATCATTTAGCCGACACGAGAGCGTTACGGAGAGAGGCGTTGCGCATCACGGACAGATTTACTACTGAAATTTCGAGGGAGCCCTTCGCGAGAAGAATCGGACAACGTATTACTTCCTCCCACATACGTCTCGTGCAATGACCACGAGGAGAGAATTCGAGAAATAGGCTTATCGACAATCATTTTTCCCACGCACTATTCGCGAGTGGTACAGGCATGAAGGGCTCAATTAGCGGTACAAAAAGCAGCCTCCCCCACTCACCATCAGGTGGCTAGCGGAGTAAGAGGTAGGTGTTCTTGTAAGAAGAAACTTTTCAGACTGTTTCCGACATTCCTGCGTACACTGGTGTGCAATATGTGAGTATATCTACACTCACATCTTACTCCGCAAGCCACCTAATGGTGTGTGACGGAGGGTACTTTTTGTGCCACTAATTGAGCGCTTCAAGCCTGTTCCACTCGCAAATATTGCGTGGGATGAATGATTGTCGATAAGCCATTGTATTTCTCGAATTTTGTTGCAATTTACGATGCCCTGAGAAATAATTGTCAAGGAAAAGATTCGATACGTTGCGCCGTTTTCGAGTTGACTGCCGTAAAAATTAGCCAATAAGGTCACTGCGTGCGCAAATTTAAGCGGCCCACCGGAGACTGTGTTTCCCAACGTGTTCTTAATTTCGTTTCCCAAAATAATAGACCATGAGAGTATGGTACATGGGACGATAGTAAGGATCGAACCCGGGCCAAGGGCTCAGCACTCTCGTGCCCTGCATCTACGCTGTGAGATCAACTGACATTTGTCGCATATGGCGGGCCGCTTGAATTTACGTGCGCAATGGTCTGACAGGCGAACTTCAATGTACATTAACTTGGCCGCGCGGAGTGGCCGTGCGGTTTGAGGTGCCATGCCACGGACTGCGCGGCCCCTCACGCCGGAGGTTCGAGTCCTCCCTCGGGCATGGGTGTGTGTGTTGTTCTTAGCAAAAGTTAGTTCAAGTAGTGTGTAAGTCTAGGGACCGATGACCTAAGCAGTTTGGTCCCTTAGGAATTCACACACATTTGAGCATTTGTAATTAACTTGGAAACGATATAACATATCGATTATTTTTTCTTCACAATTATTTCTCAACAAGAACTATGCTGAAACATGTTACAAGCTTCTCAGACTGTTCCTGACCACTCTGTATAACGCGTAGCATGTTAAAGAATGAAACTACCCCTGCAATGAAGTATCCGCTATGACGGAAGCGCCCGCGTGGCGGGTCGTGACTGAAACCCACATCACCGCCTTCCACGGATAACCGTCCGCACTCCGCTCGCAGTCTTCTTTAAAACTCCAGCATCCTGGCACCTATTTCCTACTCTTTCAAACTCCACAGAAGCTACCTGCTAGATGGAATCCTGGTTGACAGTAATTCTAATTCAACGTAGAGGTTAGCTGTGCTACCTGCGCGTCAGTGGCATTACTTTATTCCTCTAGTAGCATGACAATGAATTATAATATGCAAATACACTTACTCCATTTCAAAGGAATATGTAGAAACATAGTGTATTACTAGGTTAAGTTGTCTGTCCTACGTATCGTATCTGAATATTAATGCTAGTATCATTTATTGCCATAAGAGCCATTGAAATTCATCTTGCAGAGTGTTTCTATGGTCTCGCCTTTGCTATCGGAAATGAAAGTAACACACAGTACTTCCGATACCGTATTTCAGCCCTGTGTTGTTCCTTCGCCTTAATAGCTTTGGCTATTCATGTACGATTCGGGGCCAGACCCAAAGTTCATGGGTCACAGCCTGTACTCGTACAAACATTATGTAATTCCCGTCCTGGGTTCGATTCCTGGTCTGGCAAATAATTTTACATTGTGTAATTCCCGTACAGGGGAGGACATTTTAATTGAAAGTCACGCCCTGGTCTTGGGCAGTGACTTTCAATTAAAATGCCCTCCCCTGTGCAGGAATTACATAACATGTGTACGAGTACACACTGTCACTTAGGAACGACGAAATAGGAAGTTTTGGTCTGGTTCTGAGTCGTGTACCGATAGGCAATGCTGTTACTCCTGTTGTATGTCGCAATAATTATTGTTTTCCATACAAAAAGGAACAAAAAAAGCGATTAAGTCGACTGCTCGCGTAAAGCGGCAAATCCGGTTTCGAATCCCGGTCCGGCAAAAAGTTTCATTGTCGTCATTCCTTTACATAGCTGATGGTTGTTCGTATTCGCAACTGCGAACACATATCATGCAACACACATTGCTCTTTTAACAGGGGAAAATCTTACTATACGAGTCAGCTTTGTTTCAAATGCAGTATGGAACAGTTGCCTTTGTGATGTTCCTGCACGTTTGTTGCTTATACTGGAATAACGTGGAAGTAGTGTCTGTCGCAACCAATAAATTAGAAAAGTCCTGAGTTGAAGAACGACAATAAGAGGAGGTATACATGGAAAAAACCTGAAGTAAAGAAAGATACCACGTCATGACGAGACAGAGATCCCGAAATCAGATGTTGAATTGTAAGATACAACAAAGAGCAGTGGTAGCTTCTGATTACAATTTAGTGACGAAGAATAAGTTGGAGTTAAGTGGAATCGTCAGAAAGACTCTTGTGGAATGGTGATGTTCACTGAGTACGTAGACACCGCGATTGTGAATACAATAGCAGACCTACGAAGAGCTTGCATAGACAAATGTTAGTACAAGGAAGGTAACTGCAAAGGAACGCTGGGTAAATGAAGAAATACTTCGATTGAGCGAAGAAAGAAAGTGCAAAAACAAAAGCAATATAAGTCCCTTAGAAACGACATCAATAGGAAACGGAAGATAGCTAATGAGAAATGGCCGCAGGAAAATTTTGAAGAAATCGAAAAAGAGGTCATCTAGCCGTCGGAAGGGCAGATTCAACGCATATAAAAGATAAAATATTGTAACTTTCAATGAAATTAAAAGCAGTAGCTTCAATATCAAGACAACAAGAGGAATTCCTCTGTTACACACAGAGGAGAGAACAGATAACTGTAAAGAGTTCGTTGAGGTTCTCCACGAGAGGGAAGAACTGCCGACGTGATAGAGTGTATGTCAATTTGGAGAGATAAAAATCGAGTATTCAGTCTCGGTTTGACTGGACTTTCGAATACTTGCAAAAAAATAGAACAACGGGGTGGAAAACTTTCTTTCGTAATTTCTAAAATGGTTAAGGGAATTAACAACCAAAAACGTAACGTAATTAATGTGAGACTGTGATACCTAAGACATAGCGTCGAACCATCAGGAGAATATCATCCGCACATTTCCGAAGATACTAATGGTAGATAAATACGTAAACTGTGGCACAGCCATCTTCATAGATAATGCATCTGAGTAACTGACAGGAACAATATGTAGAAGACTGATGCATAACGATGTATTAGGCTATAGAAAGGGCAATGGGGCAATGATTTAAGAAAAATCACTTTCTTAAAATTTGTCCACCTAGAAAAAGTTCTTGAAAACGTAACATGGCGAAAGTTCTTTGAAATTTTCAGAAAAATAGTATAAGGTGTGGGAAATAATGGGCAATATACAATGTGTACAAGAACTTAGAGGTAAAAATAAAAACTGAAGTCCCACAGCGAAGCCCTTGGATTAGAAAGACGATAAGAGGGAGATACGTTATTTCTACCCTACTATTCAAATTGTAAATCGAAGATGTGATGACACAAATGAAAGTTCCTGAATGGGATTAATCTTCAAGGTAAAAAACTATCAATAACAAGATGCGGTGCCTCCGTTACTCTCCACAGTAAAGGTATAATTACCGGACTTGTTGGCTTGAATGAACAGAAAGAATATTGGCTGACATTAACCTTGAAAAAAATGGAAAATGGAGTAGTGATAAAATTAACATCAAAATTTAGTACCACAATGTAGACGAAGTTACCTTGGAAGCTAAATCATACCTGACAGACCAAAAAGAGCACACTAGTACAGACAAAGAGGTCATTACTCGCTAAAATCAAGCTACTACACTGGTGTACAAAATTAAAGGACGGAAGTAAATTCTTCCTGATGTACCACTGCCAAGTAACATAGCTCGACAAAACTTGGGACATACGTAGAAGTAGCTGCTACAGTGAATACGGATTGTAAGTGAAGGAACTCCGCAATCAGACGAACAGAAGTGACAGTATTATTCCAAGCAATAATTACACCAAAGACATCGCGGTTTTTTATAGTCCCCCAGACATCGCTGAAGGCTGGGCATAGTTCTTAATAGGGTGTGTGATCACCATGGACGGCAGTGCATGCTCTACAACCTGCTCCCATGCTGGCCTCGACGTTGGTCAGGAGGTCGTATGGTAGGGCGTGCCATTCCTGTGCAAGCACTGTTGACAATCGCTGGATGGTCGTTGGTGCATATGGACATCAGCAATCCGTCACCCAAACGCATCCCACGCTTGCTCGAAGGGATTTAATTCGGAGGAATGAGCAGGCCATTCCATTCGTCGGATATCCTCTCGTTCCAAAAGCTCCGCCACCGGCACTATTCGACGTGCTCTCGCATTGCAATCCATACAAATAACATTAGGACCCAATACAACCCTGCAAAGAGGTAAAAGAGGCACAGAGGGAAGAATTACAGTGTCACAGTAATGTCGATCGGTGACTGTACCGTTTTGAAAGATTTTAGAGTCATGTACGCCGATGCAACCTTATGCCTCCCCACACCATAACAACTGGACCACCAAAACGGTCATGTTCGACAATGTTCCTGAGTGCATTACATGTCCGCATCCCTCGTAATATGAGGCTACGTCCAGAATCGCTACTGAGAATGAATCTGCTCTCGTTTGAGAGGACCAGGCAATCTCGTTGGTCCACTCCCTGTGGCCTTGGACCACAGCAAACGGTCCCGCTGACATGCGGGTGTTAACGGAATGATGTACTGGTCGTCGGGCAAAGAGACCACCCCCATGCAGTCGCCATGTCACTGTAGAGCGGAAGATTTTACCCTTGTAGTCCTGTTAAATGTTGTTGCGACTGCACACGCTGTTTAACGCGGTTTCTTACCTATCATCTGATGACGTAGTTTACCGTTATCGACCACCTCCTCTCCTTCGGGCAGCAGTCCCTGTGGTTCGGAACGCTCCCCATGCACGTGAAACAGAGCTGTGAGCAACACCAAACTCATGGGCTGCGCTTGTCACACTTTGTACTTCTTCCACTTTCCCTATGACTCTTCCCTTTGAGACGTCATCCAGATGTCCTCCCGTGCCATATTGTTATGAAGAACACAAACACAGTGCGCTGCAACTGCTCGCTGACTGACACACACTGTCTTTTCCCGTTCCTTCTACAGCGACGTGTTGTGGAGCGAGCCCCAAACCGTGTTATAGTCACGCTGACCTCACGTCATGTGGCGTTCAGTTTTCTTTGCACGACTGGCAGAGCTTTGGCAACAGCGAGCGAGGTGAGGCAGTGGTTACCATACTGGCCTTGCATTCGGGAGGACGACGTTTCAAACCCACGTCCGGCCAGCCAGATTTAGATGGTCCGTGATTTGCTTAAATCGCTCTAGGCAAATGCCGGACTGCTTCCTTTTAAAGGGCACGGCCGTTTTCCTTCCCATCCTTGACTCAATCCGAGCTTTCGCTCCGTCTCTAATGACCTCGATGTCGACGGGATGTTAAACCCAATCTCCCTTCCTCCTTTCCTTCTGCCTCAGGCTACAGGCTCCCTCGCTTTCACTCATTTCCAGCAAGAATTTAATATCTTATGTTATTTTATCGATTTCGTCCTTAAGTTTTGCAGAGCAGTTTATTATTAAATGTAGGAGTTAATATGAGGAAAACATTTATGAGACTATACAACTTGAATACAGCACTGTATTGAAGTGAATCATGGGCTATGGGGAAACGGAAAATAAAGGAATCAGAGCGTTTATTATGTGGTGTTAAAGAAAGGTACTGAAACTTTAACTATACTGATAAGATGTGAAATGAGATCCTCTGTAGAATCTCTTATACGGTTTCCGTATCCAGATTACTGAACCCTTGCATAAAGAAATAAGAATGTGGAGGAAAATAGTTCTGTCGTCGCTGAGTGATACACCTCATCATTCCCATGACAAGATTCATGGAAAACACTAGAAATTTAGATTTAGTTGGTCACCGGCAGACACCATAAATCAAAGTGTTTATAAATTTTAAGAAAACTCACGAAGCGACTACGAATTTCCACTGGTAAATGCCAGCGTATTTGTAATGGATACCTCAACATTTTGTTGAGTTTGAAGGTGGCTCTTATACTTCAGGTTTAAAATAAACGATGTCTGTGAGGAACCATCAGTCCTGTCATTTGCATAGTCTCATTAGTATCTTCCATAAACTGCAGGTGAAATTTTCATGGCTTTTTGAAATTGCTACTGCTGAATATCTGAATAAAGCGAGTCATTTATGTTTGTTATAAATACTTGTATTCACTGAGCTCAGTTTGTACAGAAATGTTGCGGATACATGTTATGAGCATACAGAGGCACCGTTTTTATGAGTTAATGATACGATAAAAAGCGTATTACCTCGATCATAAACGCAAAATACTACTAAGAACGACACTCTTTCTTGGTATCTTACAACTTATTTTTTACAACAATCAGTTTTCGGTTCCTTAGGCCTTCAGCAGCTCCCGAAGATGCACAAATGAATTTGGGTAGAGAGAGATATTCTATGATACAGAAGTTGCACTTAAAATTGTAAGACAGATAATACACACCTGGAAATGGAAAAAAGAACACATTGACACCGGTGTGTCAGACCCACCATACTTGCTCCGGACACTGCGAGAGGGCTGTACAAGCAATGATCACACGCACGGCACAGCGGACACACCAGGAACCGCGGTGTTGGCCGTCGAATGGCGCTAGCTGCGCAGCATTTGTGCACCGCCGCCGTCAGTGTCAGCCAGTTTGCCGTGGCATACGGAGCTCCATCGCAGTCTTTAACACTGGTAGCATGCCGCGACAGCGTGGACGTGAACCGTATGTGCAGTTGACGGACTTTGAGCGAGGGCGTATAGTGGGCATGCGGGAGGCCGGGTGGACGTACCGCCGAATTGCTCAACACGTGGGGCGTGAGGTCTCCACAGTACATCGATGTTGTCGCCAGTGGTCGACGGGATGTGCACGTGCCCGTCGACCTGGGACCGGACCGCAGCGACGCACGGATGCACGCCAAGACCGTAGGATCCTACGCAGTGCCGTAGGGGACCGCACCGCCACTTCCCAGCAAATTAGGGACACTGCTGCTCCTGGGGTATCGGCGAGGACCATTCGCAACCGTCTCCATGAAGCTGGGCTACGGTCCCGCACACCGTTAGGCCGTCTTCCGCTCACGCCCCAACATCGTGCAGCCCGCCTCCAGTGGTGTCGCGACAGGCGTGGATGGAGGGACGAATGGAGACGTGTCGTCTTCAGCGATGAGAGTCGCTTCTGCCTTGATGCCAATGATGGTCGTATGCGTGTTTGGCGCCGTGCAGGTGAGCGCCACAATCAGGACTGCATACGACCGAGGCACACAGGGCCAACACCCGGCATCATGGTGTGGGGAGCGATCTCCTACACTGGCCGTACACCACTGGTGATCGTCGAGGGGACACTGAATAGTGCACAGTACATCCAAACCGTCATCGAACCCATCGTTCTACCATTCCTAGACCGGCAAGGGAACTTGCTGTTCCAACAGGACAATGCACGTCCGCCTGTATCCCGTGCCACCCAACGTGCTCTAGAAGGTGTAAGTCAACTATCCTGACCAGCAAGATCTCCGGATCTGTCCCCCATTGAGCATGTTTGGGACTGGATGAAGCATCGTCTCACGCGGTCTGCACGTCCAGCATGAACGCTGGTCCAACTGAGGCGCCAGGTGGAAATGGCATGGCAAGCCGTTCCACAGGACTACATCCAGCATCTCTACGATCGTCTCCATGGGAGAATAGCAGCCTGCATTGCTGCGAAAGGTGGATATACACTGTACTAGTGCCGACATTGTGCATGCTCTGTTGCCTGTGTCTATGTGCCTGTGGTTCTGTCAGTGTGATCATGTGATATATTTGACCCCAGGAATGTGTCAATAAAGTTTCCCCCTCCTGGGACAATGAATTCACGGTGTTCTTATTTCAATTTCCAGGAGTGTAAATACAGATTTTGTGCGAGAACAAATTATCACATCTTATAAACTGTCTGTAAAGTTTTATTATTGAAAAAGGGAATCGCTTTTGTTTATGTAAAACGTGACCAGCGTTCTGTGTGATACACTAATTAGTTTCTAATATTTCCAGGTATGTCACGTTTCTGTCGAGGGAAAGTCTTGATATACTATTCCGAGCTGTTGAGATATTATCAAGTGCAAAGATTTGTCATGTAAATCACCTTTAAACAAAAAAATTATTTTGATATTTTATCTTCCTTAATGCCTGATAAAAGACAATATTTCAAAATCCAAAAAATTAAGTTAGATTTCTTTTTTAACACAGTTTTAAAATTTCATTCGTTGTTGAAATGGTTTTGCTGACTACATATTATCTACTTCTTTGAATGTAGTGTCTAAAATTTAGTTGTTATTACGAATGTATCTACAGGTTTCTCGGATATAGATACACGGAACATGAGTTTCAATAATTGTTGATTATTACTGAATTCAAATACTCTAGAATGAGATTTTCACTCTGCAGCGGTGTGTGCGCTGATATGAAACTTGCTGGCAGATTAAAACTGTGTGGTGGATCGAGACTCGAACTCGGGACCTTTGCCTCGCGGGCAAGTGCTCTACCATCTGAGCTACCCAAGCACGACTCACGACCCGCCCTCACAGCTTCAATCCTGCCAGTACCTCGTCTCCTACCATCCAAACTTCACAGAAGCTCTCCTGCATTCCTTGCAGAATTAGCACTCATGGAAGAAAGGATATTGCGGAGGTAGGAGACGAGGTACTGGCAGGATTGAAGCTGTGAGGGAGGGTCGTGAGTCGTGCTTGGGTAGCTCAGTTGGTAGAGCACTTGCCCGCGAAAGGCAAAGGTCTCGAGTTCGAGTCTCGATTCGCCACACAGTTTTAATCTGCCAGGAAGTTTCAAATACTCTTATGCATAGCCTTCTCATATGTCTAACGCGAAGTAACAAGTACTGTAGTACAAGATTATTGCTGCTGATTCACTCACAGAGGATGGAGAACGTGAATGTAATAGCTACACTTCTGTGTCTTTCTGCACTTGCAGGTTTAACTAATATCGTAGTTGTATTAACAATCTTACTGTCATTTCAATGTAACGTATTTACCTAATATTAAAATTTAATTGTTCAACAACATCTGATTTTTTTCAGAGTCTGAATAGTTCGTACACCCTTATCAATCTTCTGCATCAGTTCCAAGGACCAAAAGAGTGAGGTAGCAGACAAGATCTCTGGACACGGCAGAAAGAAATGCGTAAGGAACACTTCCAGTCCAGCAACAGCAGTCACAAATACCATTTTATCACGTCAGAAACAGAAGACATTTCAATTGTTACCAATGTCTTCTGTTTGTGATAAGATAAATATTTTAAACACATAATTCACTTTACTATGCGCTGAATTTTAAATTCAAGTTTCACACATATTTGTAATAGAGTTATTGACGCAATTTACTTCTGTTCTGGATACTATCTCTGAATTAAATGGCTTTATAAGTTACAAATCGCTATAATCTCCCTTGGTATATGGCGGCTTGCCTCTGATTACATATATTTTCAGCAGAACAATGTCATAATTTTATAAGTATGCAGCTGTGACACAGCCTCTTCATTGGAGCTTTATAAAATAACTATTTGTGGCTTTAATGTACAGTCGTGGACAAAACGAGCGAGACCCCTCGCCTTTCCGGTATGCTGATCCGCACAGCTTTAATGTCTGCTACACAGCATAACAGGCAAGGCGACGAAGTGCTACCAACATACTATGCAAGTTCGCTCAGCTGATGTGCTGAGATAGCTAGCACTGGAGAAACTCGCGCTTCGAAGACGCCACGGCATCGTCTGCTACCACTTCGTGGGAAACGAAATACCTCAAGTGTAAGCCAATGTGTTGTATTCGCATATCTGTGACTATGATGTGGTTATGGATAGCACGTATGCTCAGACTGCGAAGCTAACATCATGAATAAAGACAAGGGGAAATGAATTAGGCGTCCTTCCTCTTCCGTAACATCATATTTTAGTTATTCTTTCTTAAATGGACTGATCAGAAAATCATTCACCAGAAGCGAATAACTTTTTAGCATCGCCAGACGATATTAACAGCTTGCCGGCTCGGGTTAGCCGTGCGCTCAACGGCGTCATATCGCGGACAGCGCGGCTGCTTGTGCTGCCAGTTCGAATCCTTCCCCGGCCATGGATGTGTGTTAGGTTAGGTAGGTTTAATTAGTTCTAAGTCTAGGGGACTGATGACCTAAGCAGTTAGGTGTCATAGTTCTTAGAGCCACTCTTTGACCTTTCGCGTAAATTTTCTTTACATAAACGGCCGTATCTTTAGATTGCGTTGACATAGACGCTCACTTTTTACAGCACAAAGGGACCGTCTACCGCAGGAAGTGCGATACGTTTCCGCTTATTATGTCTACCCGTACTCGAGGTAAACGGGTTTTAAGGTTTGGGTGGACAGACAGACGGTCAAGAAAGTGAGACTAGTAGGGTTCCATTTTTACCGATTTAGGTGAAGAAATCCTAACAACGAAAATAGCTACGACAGTTACTGAAGATGATGACCGCAAAATAATTCCCCCTACTCTTTATTCGAAATGTTCGATGCAGTCGATACATCAGCATATTAATCGTAGCTACGCTTTCGATCCAAATCACGTTTACAGGAATGCAAATAAAATCCATGTGCCTATACACGTGGTAATTCAGATCCAAGTATTAATGCCACCGAGTTTTAGATGTGCAAGCATTCTCATTGCTAGCTACCTTAAGGAACACGTCGGCTAACGAACGTTTTCTGGCTGTAGCACGTCTTATGGAGAATTCGAAACATTGTGGAATACGTTTGGCAGCTACGTCGCCGTTTATTTCCTGGGGTGGTGCAGAACTATCCTACTAAATTTACTCGCTAATAACAGTTTTTTGTTATTTCGATAAACATCCCGAATGACTGTCACATGAGCGGTGACATAAAGGTAGACAATTCATGTTTTTGAGTCCAGAAAGCTCTATGCAACAGAAACTGCAGATCATTTTGCCATTTTCATTGCGAAATTGCCGGTTTATTCATGTCTGGAGTAATAATAGAGTACTGTTTGCCTGGGTTGTCTGCTAGCGTAGTATCCAGCTACGGTCGCAGGTTCGAATCCTGCCTCGGGCATGGATGTGTGTGATGTCCTTAGGTTAGTTAGGTTTAAGTAGTTCTAAGTTCTAGGGGACTGATGACCTCAGCTGTTAAGTCCCGTAGTGCTCAGAGCCACTTGAACCATTTGCTAGTATAGTGAAAGGTGTTTGCTACTGCAAGGGAGGTCTGGTTTGTTTTCAGTTCTAATCTCGATAAAGGCAGATAGACTATCAGTAAAGGAATTTTAAGAAATTATCGCGCCCACAATACGTTTTATTGCTACCTTTATTCTGTACCCCCTGTGGATGTCTATATGAAACTCTTGTAGAATTTCTTACTTGTTACTGCCTACTTTTTCCGCTTCTGTCAATAACTGAATTGACTTAAGTGTGGCACGGAATGATTTTTAACTGAATCTCGTTATGAATCTTCACGCATTGCTAAATTTGCCCACTTTCATGGTAGGTCAGCAACGGCAATCCAGTATGACTGGTCTGAACTTTGACACAGACCATTTCGCGGCCGAATGCACATAATATTTTGCTAATTCGTAACGATCTGGGTACTTTGTCTTACTAAAACAGTTACGTTATCTCGATAAGCTGAAAATCATTTTTATTAGTACAGTTCATACTAATTATCATTTCTTCTTTCATTTATATCTTATATTTAGGTGTTGTGGTTAACACACTAATCAGCATTAATATAGTCTTACACATGACTGAAAACAGTCTGACAAATTTCGGATAGTTTTTCAATTTCACGCCTGTGCATAGTATGTTGGCAACACTTCGTCGCCTTGCCTGTTATGCTGTGTAGCAGACTTTAAAGCTGTACGGGTCAGCATAACGAAAAGGCGAGGGGTCTCGCTCGTTTTTTAATTTCATGCACACCTGAATGTAATAAAGTCATTGTGGTTCGGAACAATGAAGCCTTTCTTCAACAAAGTAAAGTGACAGGCATATTCTTTACATGGAACAAAATCAGATTCAAAGCATTTATAAAATTCTCACCATTATAACACATTATGAGTCGCATGTAATTTACATGCCTGCTGATCACCACTTGTATGTCTTATTTGGTGCCATGCTGCTGCTTGGCATAAAATAATCAGCCCGAAATTCATCTTAAATATTTCAAAGCCCATAGCTGCCTACGTAAAACCCGTCCACATGAGTTTCCATAACACTTACATATTCCGAAGTCCAACAACAGTCGAAAATATTTCCAAGTCCCATCACAGTCAGAATATTTCCAAGTCTCACAAACTAGAAAATAAGCATAATTTCTCCAAGTCCAGCAACTGCGGAAGATACTTCAAACACCAACCATAATACTTCTATGTCTCAGAAAATAGCAAACTATCAGAACTCATTCAAGCCATTTTACTGCTCGTCTCCTGACACTTCCCAGCATGATTGCCTATCCGACCTCCACTCTCCTCTACATACAGTTGTGGCGTCTGTTTTTCAGTGCTATTGAAATTACGTACCATTTAAATTTTTTTAGTTTACGCAAGTGTTATGTATGCCAGATTATACATCTTCCCAATACACATGTGATGTGTTTAAGAATTATCTGTGACTAATATTTCTCCTGCAACCTTTATATTGCTAAAATCATACTTGCAGTATACAACTTTAAACGAAGACAGGTCACTTAAAAATATGTCATTAGATTATCACATAATGAGGAAGGATAAATCACTATCTGTATGCGGATGTTAGAGGGAGTGGGTGTTCTTTCTAGTGTTATTTTGAGCGGTCGCAATTGCGATCGTCTTTTACGATAGGGCTTAATGCAGATTTTCTCGCATCAGACTGAGTACACTGTAGGTTTCGACATTTCAGTCGATTTGTCTTTAGATCTACTGCATCACGCGGCATCTGGTTTCTTACTAGCAATTGATATTGACAATAATTTTTACTAAAATTTATTGCAAAATATGGAAAAGCTCTAATAACACATAAATAAAAATCAGTTTCACGATTAGTATTATAATTTAAATTACTTTTCTTTTCGACCAACATTCAGCTCTATACAGTTAGTACTTTTCTGAATTTACAGTCACTTGTATATCTTTATGATGCTTCACAAAATAAAAATCAGCCGTCAGCTGCACAAAGATTTTTAATTTTTTTACCCAATTCAACATATTTATCTGTCATCTTGAAATATGCTTAAAGCATGGGTTACTCGACGTCAAATAATCAGCCGATAAAGAGGTCCTCCAAAGATTAAGTATAAATATAAAAATATTGTTAAAGAATATGTGCAATAGCTGAGAATCATGCTTCTTGACAGAGCGTATGGGAACGATGCAGGAGACCCCCACCGCCTTACTAGGCAAGGTCCTAATGGAGGTTGTTTGCCGTTTCCTTCCTCCGACCGTAATAGGGATGAATCATGATGATGAAGACGACACAACAACACTCAGTCATCTCGAGGCAGGCGAAAATCCCTGACCCCATCGGAAATCGAACCCGGGACCCCGTGCTCGGGAAGTGAGAACGCTACCGCGAGACCACGTTAAACAACAATAAACTATTACACATGGTGAAAATATATAATACATGCTGTGAAGAGCAACCGGGTGGGGACTACTCAGGAGGACGTCACACCAGGAGAAAGAAAACTGGCGTTCTACGGTCGGAGAGTGGAATGTCAGATCCTTTAATCGGGCAGGTGGGTTAGAAAATTTAAAAAGGAAAATGGATGGGTTGAAGTAAAGTATAGTGGACATTAGTTAAGTTTGGTGGCAGGAGGTTGGTTCAAATGGCTCTGAGCACTATGGGACTTAACATCTATGGTCATCAGTCCCCTATAACTTAGAACTACTTAAACCTAACTAACCTAAGGACATCACACAACACCCAGTCATCACGAGGCAGAGAAAATCCCTGACCCCGCCGGGAATCGAATCCGGGAACCCGGGCGCGGGAAGCGAGAACGCTACCGCACGACCACGAGCTGCGGTGGCAGGAGGAACAAGACTTCTGGTCAGGTGAATACAGGATTATAAATACAAAATCAAATAGGGATAATGCAGGAGTAGGTTTAATAATGAATAAAAAATAGGAGTGCGGGTAAGCTACTACGAATAACATAGTGAACGCATTATTGTAGCCAAGATTGACACGAAGCCCACGCCTTCCACAGTGGTACAAATTTACATGCCAACTAGCTCCGCAGATGACGAAGAGATTGATGAAATGATGATGAGATAAAAGAAATTATTCAGGTAGTGAAGGGAGACGAAAATTTAATAGTCATGGGGGACTGGAATTAGATAGTAGGGAATGGAAGAGAAGGAAAAGTATTAGGTGAAAATGGAATGGGGGTACGGAATGCAAGAGGAAGCCGCCTGGTAGAATTTTGCGCAGAGCATAACTTAATCATAGCTAACATTTGGTTTAAGAATCATGAAAGAAGGTTGCATATGTCGAAGAGGCCTGGAGACACTGGAAGGTTTCAGATAGATTATATAATGGTACGACAGAGATTTAAGAATCAGGTTTTAAATTGTAAGGAGCAGATGTGGGCCCTGACCACAATCTATCGGATATGGACTGTAGATTAAAACTGAAGAAACTACCAAAAACGTGGGAATTTAAGGAGATAGGACCTGGATAAACTGAAAGAACCAGAGGTGGTAGAGAGTTTCAGAGAGAGCATTAGGGAACGATTGACAAGAACAGGGGAAAGAAATACCGTAGAAGATGAATGGATAGCTTTGAGAGATGAAATAGTGAAGGCAGCGGAGGATCAAGTAAATAAAAAGACGAGGCTAGTAGAAATCCTTGGGTAACAGAAGGAATATTGAATTTATTTCATGAAAGGAGAAAATATGAAAATGCAGTAAATGAAGCAGGTAAAAAGGAATACAAACGTATCAAAAATGAGATCGACAGAAAGTGCAAAATGGCAAAGCAGGGATGGGTAGATGACAAATGTATGGATTTAGAGGCATATATCACTAGGGGTAAGATAGATAATGCCTACAGGAAAATTAAAGAAACCTTTGGAGAAAAGAGAACCACTTCTATTAATATCAAGAGCTCAGATGGAAAACCCGTTCTAAGCAAAGAAGAGGAAGCAGAAAGGTGGAGGGAGTATGTACAAAGTCTATACAAGGGCGATGTACCTGAGGACGATATTATGGAAATGAAAGAGGACATAGATGAATATGAAATGGGGAATATGATACTGAATGAAGAATTTGACAGAGCACTTAAAGACCTATGTCGAAACAAGGCCATGGGAGTAGACAACATTCCATTAAAACTACTGATAGCCTTGAGAGAGCCAGCCCTGACACAACTCTACCATCTAGTGAGCAAGATGTATGAGACAGGCCAAATACCCACCAATTTCAAGAAGAATATAATAATTCCTATCCCAAGGAAAGCAGGTGTTGACAGGTGTGAAAATTACCGAACTATCAGTTTAATAAGTCACGGCTGCAAAATAGTAACACGATTTCTTTACAGACGATTGGAAAAACTGATAGAAGACAACCTCGGGGAAGATCAATTTGGATTCCGTAGATATGTTGGAACACGTGAGGCAATACTGACCTTACGACTTATCTTAGAAGATAGATTAAGGAAAGACGAACCTATGTTTCTGGTATTTGTCGACTTAGAGAAAGCTTTCGAAAATGTTGACTGGAATACTCTCTTTCAAATTCTGAAGGGGGCTGCGGTCAGATACACGGAGCGAAAGGCTATTTAGAATTCGCACAGAAACCAGATGGTAGTCATAAGAGTCGAGGGGCATGAAAGGGAAACAGTGCTTGAGAAAGGAGTGAGACAGGGTTGTAGCCTATGCCCGATGTTATTCAATCTATATATTGAGCAAGCAGTAAAGGAAACAAAAGATAAATTTCGAATAGGAATTAAAATCCATGGCGAAGAAATAAAAACTTTGAGGTTTGCCGATGACATAGTAATTCTGTCAGAGACAGCAAAGGACCTGGCAGAGCAGTTGAACGGAATGGACAGTTTCTTGAGAGGAGGATATAAGACGAACATCAACAAAAGCAAAAGTCTAATTAAATCGGGTGGTGCTGAGGGAATTAGATTAGGAAAAGAGACAATGAAAGTAGTAGACGAGTTCCGGTTCCGCTATTTGGGGAGCAAGGTAACTGGTGATGGTCGAAGTATTACGAGTAATGTAGACTGGCAATGGTAAGGGAAGCTTTTCTGAAGAAGAGAAATTTGTTAACACCGAGTGTAGCTTTAAGTGAGAGGGCCGGCCGTGGTGGCCAAGCGTTCTAGCCGCTACAGCCTGGAACCGCGCGACCACTACGGTAGCAGGTTCGAATCCTGCCTCGGGCATGGATATGTGTGATGTCCTTAGGTTAGTTAGGTTTAAGTAGTTGTAAGTTCTAGGGGACTGATGACCTCAGAAGTCAAGTCCCATAGTACTCAGAGCCATTTTAACCATTTTTTTAAGTGTGAGGAACTCTTTTCTGAAAGTATTTGTATGGAGTACAACCATGTATGGAAGAGAACATGGACGATAAATAGTTTATACAAGAAGAGAATAGAAGCTTTCGGAATACGGTGCTACAGAAGAATGCTGAAGATTAGATGGGTAGAAGAAAAGAAATTTTGTGGCACAACTTGACTAGAAGAAGGGATAGGTTGGTAGGACATGTTCTGAGGCATCAAGGGATCACCAGTTTATAGTACTGGTGGGAAGCGGGGGGGGGGGGGGGGGGGGTTAAAAATAGGAGAGGGAGAGAGCAAGAGATGAGCACACTAAGCAGATTCAGAAGGATGTAGGTTCAAGTAGGTACTTGGAGGTGAAAAGGCTTGCACAGGATAAAGTAGCATGGAGAGCTGCATCAAACCAGTCTCTGGACCGAAGACCACAACAACAACATCGTTTATCATTAATTCTAATTCACTAAGATCACGACACTCAAGCCTTTTCTAAAGCAAAATTTCCCTCCATTAGCAAATTTACTGTTCGTTTATACGTCAGCAAGTGTTATCTCAATTTGTCTCTTATTCCAGTAACTTGTGCGATAAAAACCTATCACGACCCACGTCAGCTTCTTTCTTCTAGTTGAGATATTAAACGGCTTGTCTGAATCCAAGTCCTCGCTAGTAGTCCTCCAAGTCTTCCAAGCACGTAGTCACTGCCTCAGAACACAAATTTATTTGAAACAGGGTAATACACACATCAAATGTTTCACTTCAACTACAATTCTACGGCGGCTCTTGAGTGTTTTAAATAAATCGAAGTTATAGGTTTCAATTTCTGGTAAAGGCAGATACAGAAAAGAAGTAAAATATAGTAATATGCGAACTTCCGCTACCATCACGTGACTTTCTGACCATAATAACTCTAGTATTTGCTTTTCTGAACCCACGCACACAGCCCTCAGTGCCCTAAAATCTATATTCCCACTATATTGTACTATTTCTCAGTGAAAGCAACAAATCTCTTTGCCTAGAAGGAACAAAAAACATAAAATCAAACAAAGACAATAAGAATCTGCTCCAGCAAGAGAAGAATCACAAAATAAAGTAAAATCGGCTTTCTTTCCCAGGCAGATCAAACTGAATAAAACGAAATACAGTACGGTGTTTCTCTTGCACTTTGATACACTTCCAACAAAATAATACACACTATGCACTTCAGCAGACGTTATTTTGTCAATGTATGAGCATCTCGTGACTGCTTGTGTGTCTGTATGATGCAATATAGTACATTAACAACAACAAACAACTGCAAAAATTATTACATAAAAACATTAAGAAATTGTTCTTCCGTATGAAAAATATTAAAATGACCTGGATTGTCTTTATCCAGAAATCATTACGAAATGCCTGTATTTTCGCCATTATCACAACTAAACAATTGTTCACTGTATTACACGTAATAGTGGCTGTTGCCTCGACAAACAATACATAATAAGCACATTTTAGTAGACTATTTATTCCGCGCAAAGAAAGCAGATTCTTTCATTGTTTGGTGTTCTTCATCATTGCTTGAAAACAGATTGTTTCCATATAGTGGCAAATCTTGGGGTGATACGTTTAAAATTTAAGGGGCGTTCAAAAATAATTAAGCCGGAGGCATAGTTACAGAAACCAGTACCGACACGTTAGAAGTATTCACCCTGGCTGTTGAGACACTCGTCCCATTGTGACACAAGGCGGTGAAATGCTGTCTCATAAAACTACGAGGGCTGTGACGTTAAGTTCCGCAAGTACAGCTGGACGTCGTCGTTCGATGTGAATCGTTTGCCCCTCAGAATCTTTTTAAGGGGAACAAAAATGGCGTAATCACAGGAGAGAGGTCCGAACGGTATGGAGGGTGGCCGCGAACCTCCCGTTTGAATTTCAGCAGGAGTGCCGCGACTGTGTTGGCCGTAAGAGGCTTTGCATTGTCGTGGGGCAGAATGAGCCCACGGATGAGATTGTCTGGTCGTTTTGATTTGATTGCTTGGCGAAGGGTGGTCAAGGTTTGCGAGAAGCAGGAAGTGAATGAGAAGGAAGGATTTTTTGGCCCCCTTAAAAAGGCTCTGAGGGGAAAACGATTCACCTCGAACGACGACGTCCAGCTGTATGTGCGGAACTGGTTAACAGCGCAGTCCCGGTAATTTTATGAGACAGCCATTCACCGTCTTGTGTCACAGTGGGACAAGTGTCTCAACAGCCAGGGTGAATACTTCTAACATACAGTTACTGGTTTTTGTAATTATGCCCTCGGCTTATTTCTTTTTGAATGGCCCTTATACGTTCAGTTAGATGTCATCTTCATAACTCTCTTGATCTGCAAATGTGAAACGCAGTGCAGGGGAAAGGAGGAAAAGAATTGTTAGTACTACCTGTCAGCTCCTGTGTGTTACAGGACAGTTTTTCTCAAACCTGCTTCGTAACCTAATTAATAACCAACTATTAAAATTTGACTACCAACTTGATTAAAATTACTGGCGACAAACGAAGAGGTTGACATAATTGAAATAAGCACCAATGATTACGACTCTAACAAATGCCTTCTTAATTTCATTTCTGTTCGATAAAGGACATATGTGTGGATATTAGATATAGAAGTGATGCAGACTACACTAGTAATAGTCAGCCACGTTATAATTTGAGTAGATTTATTCAACACGAGAACACAACACGACATTTTACAAAGCATGGCGCGAAAAATAAGAGAAGAAGGACAAGTCAAAGAAATTAGCGTAGAGGAGAATACAAACCAGCCTTCATGCTTTGCCGCGGTCGATAGTCGTCACAGAGCTACCCCATCCCCCCCCCCCACCCCAGGTAGTGCGGAGCATGGGGTAGGTGCAGAACTGGAAATAGCTCGACGACAAAGTCTCGAAGCCATCCCGGACTATGTAGCCGGCATCCTGCATGAGAGTATAATTGGTCTCCGGCAGTCGAAGGGAGAGCGATCGACGGGGGGCGGAGAGTCACGTAGATTGAAAGGATGCCATCATATGAAACAGATGCTGTCATATAGTGGATGTCGACGTCGTCGGTGACATCAAACGTGGCGAGAGTGGTGACGTCGAAGTGCGGCGATGTGTCCTGTGGTGGGGTTGAAGGAACACTGAAGACAAAGATGGTGCCATTGCACAGTCTGATAGACAGGTCTTCGATGGTAAGACTGTAGACATTGACATGAAACATTGGCCTACGTAAGGGAATAGAATCACCCAGAGGATGAGACACTGCACTCGAGGAGTGAACGATACCTAGAGGAATCACTTGGAGGAGAAATGGTAACCTTGCCCTGGGGACCGACAGCTGTAGTATCAGAACTATCATCTATCCTAGAGGGGCATGAGCTAAACACTAGGCTGGTTTGAGCGAGTCAACGGAAGCTGTTGGTTTCTTCCCATTGAACAGAATGTTGAAGGTATTCTGTCCTGTAGTGAGCACTCTGTGTGGACCAGTGTAGGCGGCAGGAGTGTGGCTCTGAATGAGTTACCACTATCATAATGTAGTTGCCGTGTTAGAGATCCTTATGCAAGAATATGTGAGGAATGGTGTGAGCCCTTTGAGTGCGGTACATATTTTAGAAACACATTCACACATTCGTTTAACCAGTTCTGGAAGTTCATCTGTGGTTAGAAGAGGCATTGGCTCGACAAACTGAGCATGTAGGACAAGGACTTCGCCGTATAAGACCTGCGCTAATGAAGAACTGTACCCGTGGTCTAGGGGTAGCGTCTTTGATTCATAATTAAAAACGTCTTCGGTCCCGGGTTCGATCCCCGCCACTGCCTAAATTTTGATAAATAATCAACACTGGCGGCCGAAGACTTCCGGCATAAGAAGTCAGCCTCATTCTGCCAACGGCCTTGTCAAAGAGGGCGGAGGAGCGGATAGAGGTTCAGGGCACTCTCTTGTCCTAGAGGTGGGAAATTGCCCCTAAAGGCGGAAGAATCAGCAATGATCAACGACATGAGGACGCAGAAGGCAATGGAAACCACTGTATTAAAGACACGTAACGTGTATCCACAGGACATGTGGACTGTATTTGAAGAAGTGTCATGATGATCTCTCCATTGGCAAAAGATTCCGGAATAGTCCCCCATTCGGGTCTCCGGGAGGGGACTACCATGAGAAAAAGATTGAATAATCTACGAAGGGATAACGTTCTACGAGTCGAGCGTGGAATGTCAGAAGCTTGAACGTGGCAGGGAAACTAGAAAATCTGAAAAGGGAAATCCAAAGGCTCAATCTAGATATAGTAGAAGTCAATGAAGTGAAGTGGAAGGAAGACAAGGATTTCTGGTCAGATGAGTATAGGGTAATATCAACAGCAGCAGAAAATGGTATAACAGGTGTAGGATTTGTTATGAATAGGAAGGTAGGGCAGAGGGTGTGTTACTGTGAAAAGTTCAGTGACCGGGTTGTTCTAATCAGAATCGACAGCAGACCAACACCGACAACGATAGTTCAGGTATACATGCCGACGTCGCAAGCTGAAGATGAACAGATAGAGAAAGTGTATGAGGATATTGAAAGGGTAATGCAGTATGTAAAGGGGGACGAAAATCTAATAGTCATGGGCGACTGGAATGCAGTTGTAGGGGAAGGAGTAGAAGAAAAGGTTACAGGAGAATATGGGCTTGGGACAAGGAATGAAAGAGGAGAAAGACTAGTTGAGTTCTGTAACAAGTTTCAGCTAGTAATAGCGAATACCCTGTTCAAGAATCACAAGAGGAGGAGGTATACTTGGAAAAGGCCGGGAGATACGGGAAGATTTCAATTAGATTACATCATGGTCAGACAGAGATTCCGAAATCAGATACTGGATTGTAAGGCGTACCCAGAAGCAGATATAGACTCAGATCACAATATAGTAGTGATGAAGAGTAGGCTGAAGTTCAAGACATTAGTCAGGAAGAATCAATACGCAAAGAAGTGGGATACGGAAGTACTAAGGAATGACGAGATACGTTTGAAGTTCTCTAACGCTATAAATTCAGCAATGAGGAATAGCGCAGTAGGCAATACAGTTGAAGAGGAATGGACATCTCTAAAAAGTGCCATCACAGAAGTTGGGAAGGAAAACATAGGTACAAAGAAGGTAACTGCGAAGAAACCATGGGTAACAGAAGAAATACTTCAGTTGATTGATGAAAGGAGGAAGTACAAACATGTTCCGGGAAAATCGGGAATACAGAAATACAAGTCGCTGAGGAATGAAATAAATAGGAAGTGCAGGGAAGCTAAGACGAAATGGCTGCAGGGAAAATGGGAAGACATTGAAGAAGATATGATTGTCGGAAGGACAGACTCAGCATACATGAAAGTCAAAACAACCTTTGGTGACATTAAAAGCAATGGTGGTAACATTAAGAGTGCAACGGGAATTCCACTGTTAAATGCAGAGGAGAGAGCAGATAGGTGGAAAGAATACATTGAAAGCATCTATGATGGTGAAGATTGTCTGATGTGATAGAAGAAGAAACAGGAGTCGATTTAGAAGAGATATGGGATCCAGTATTAGAATAGGAATTTAAAAGAGCTTTAGAGGACTTACGGTCAAATAAGGCAGAAGGGATAGATAACATTCCATCAGAATTTCTAAAATCATTGGGAGAAGTGGCAAAAAAACGACTATTCACGTTGGTGTGTAGAATATATGGGTCTGGCGATATACCATCTGACTTTCGGAAAAGCATCATCCACATAATTCCGAAAACGGCAAGAGCTGACAAGTGCGAGAATTATCGCACAATCAGCTTATCAGCTCATGCATCGAAGCTGCTTGCAAGAATAATATACAGAAGAATGGAAAAGAAAATCGATAATGCGCTAGGTGACGATCAGTTTGGCTTTAGGAAAAGTAAAGGGACGAGAGAGGCAATTCTGACGTTACGGCTAATAATGGAAGCAAGGCTAAAGAAAAATCAAGACACTTTAATAGGATTTGTCGACCTGGAAAAAGCGTTCGACAATATAAAATGGTGCAAGCTGTTCGAGATTCTGAAAAAAGTAGGGGTAAGCTATAGGGAGAGACGGGTCATATACAATATGTACAACAACCAAGAGGGAATAATAAGAGTGGACGATCAAGAACGAAGTGCTCGTATTAAGAAGGGTGTAAGACAAGGCTGTAGCCTTTCGCCCCTACTCTTCAATCTGTACATCGAGGAAGCAACGATGGAAAAAAAAGAAAGGTTCAGGAGTGGAATTAAAATACAAGGTGAAAGGATATCAATGATGCGATTCGCTGATGACATTGCTATCCTGAGTGAAAGTGAAGAAGAATTAAATGATCTCCTGAACGGAATGAACAGTCTAATGAGTACACAGTATGGTTTGAGAGTAAATCGGAGAAAGACGAAAGTAATGAGAAGTAGTAGAAATGGGAACAGCGAGAAACTTAACATCAGGATTGATGGTCACGAAGTCAATGAAGTTAAGGAATTCTGATACCTAGGCAGTAAAATAACCAGTGACGGACGGAACAAGGAGGACATCAAAAGCAGACTCGCTATGGCAAAAAAAGGCATTTCTGGCCAAGAGAAGTCTACTAATATCAAATATCGGCCTTAATTTGAGGAAGAAATTTCTGAGGATGTACGTCTGGAGAACAGCATTGTATGGTAGTGAAACATGGACTGTGGGAAAACCGAAACAGAAGAGGCTCGAAGGTTCAAATGGCTCTGAGCACTATGGGACTTAACATCTTAGGTCATCAGTCCTCTAGAACTTAAAACTACTTAAACCTAACTAACCTAAGGACATTACACAATACCCAGCCATCACGAGGCAGAGAAAATCCCTGACCCCGCCGGGAATCGAACCCGGGAACCCGGGCGTGGGAAGCGAGAACGGTACCGCGGAACAGAAGAGAATCGAAGCATTTGAGATGTGATGCTATAGACGAATGTTGAAAATTAGGTGGACTGATAAGGTAAGGAATGAGGAGGTTCTACGTAGAATCGGAGAGGAAAGGAATATGTGGAAAACACTGATAAGGAGAAGGGACAGGATGATAGGACATCTGCTAAGACATGAGGGAATGACTTCCATGGTACTAGAGAGAGCTGTAGAGGGCAAAAACTGTAGAGGAAGACAGAGATTGCAATACGTCAAGCAAATAATTGAGGACGTAGGTTGCAAGTGCTACTATGAGATGAAGAGGTTAGCACAGGAAAGGAATTCGTGGCGGGCCGCATCAAACCAGTCAGTAGAGTGATGACCAAAAAAATGAAGCTAGGAGGTCATCTTTATGCTCTGTGCGCACCCTGAGTAGAACCGATGGAATTGCAGAGGACAAAAAGAGGCCGTTGCAGATAAATGCCACCTTCCGAGTATGATGCCATCTCTCCACCAAGCCGTTACTCTGGCAATGGTATGCTGTCGCATGGAATTTCTCTACGCCAAAGAGCTCGCACAGGCTGCATAACAAAGCTGACACAAATTATCGGCTATGGTCTGAGATAATAGTGGAAGGGCAACCGAATTGAGCAATCCAGGTATTGACGAAAGCGAGAGCAACAGTCTCAGCCATGATATCAGATAGTGAGTCGGCTTCAACCCACTGTGTTTAACGATCAATAATAGACAGGATGTAATGGAAGCAGTTGAATGAGATTAGAGGTCCAATGATGTCGATATGATTGTGTCAACCTGCCCCTTCGGTATGGTAGACGCTTCTAGGAATGGTGGGCAAGTCTACCGACTTTGCTCCTTTGACACGGTACGCATGCGTGTGTCCACTCCCTGCAATCCTCTTTTAATCCCAGGCCAGACGAAACACTCACTATGACGGTAGTCGTAGCTTTAATCCCCAGATGTGTGAAGCCATGAAGAGAGTCGAAAACTGCATGGTGGAGTGAGGTGGGGACGAACAGGAATGTAGTACCTGTAGAAGTGTCACAAAAGGTAGGAATGGTGAAGCTGGGAGGAGGTGTTGCTCGAGCATTAAAGCCCAGTTCCAGTCCTGAACCATTTCCGACAACTTCGAGTTATTGGCTTGTGGGTTGGCAAGCACGTCCATACTGATGGGGGAGGTTATAAAGCTCACATGGGAGAGATAGTTCATGACGACATTGTTTTCACACTATATACACCGCACATTGGTGGAGTATTGACGGATGAGGCCCTTGTAGCATAGGCATTGTGCACATTCATGCTTGTTCGGGTTTCGACTTGCATCTGCTACGGGTGGTGACCTGTTAGATGATGAGCTCGTGGCCCTCAGCGTCACCACAAAAGTATTATATCTTTTAACACGCTGCAAGCAATTCATGGTCAAATGTGGACCAATTGCGCCGAGAGGTCGTCAGTTTCTTGGAAAAAAATTTCAAAGTCTCTGTTGCATCGCTCACTTGTTGCTGCATCACCACACCTACAGATGAATCACTCACATCAGTCATTGTGGAAAGACGAGCGTCTGTAGAAGGGTGGACCAGAGTGAGAGCATGGGAGAGAGCTGACTTCAGTGTGTCAAAAGCCTGATGCATGTCTTCCATCCAGGGAATCTTCCTGGCGCCAGAAGTTTTTTTGCCTTTAAGGGCATGAGTGAGGTGAGCCTGAAAGGATGCAGAATGAGGAATGTGTCGTCTGTAAAAGCTGATAATGCCGAGAAACCGGCGCAACTCACTGGGAAGAGGAAGGTGTTTAATGAAATTAACCCGTTTGGAGGTAGGATGGGTGTCATCCATTGAAACTGCATGGCCGAAAAAGGTGATGTCTCTTTCGCACTGTTGAGATTTCTCGTCGTTTATTTCGACACAATTCCTGTTTAGTATTTTCTTAACATGATCAAGGCGCAATTCGTTCTCACCCTCAGATGAAGAGAAAATGAGTATATTGTCTAGGTAGGCATATTCTTACGGTATGTTAAGAAGCAAGGAGTCAATAAAACATTGCCAGACCTGGGCAGCCTTTTTTAGACCATATGGCATATAACAGTATTCAAAGAGACCGAAGGGTGTAATCACTGCAGTCTTCAGAATGTCCTCTGGAGCCACTGGAATGTGATGATAGGCCTTGCAGCAGTCCAAAAGACTAAACATCTGATTGGCACGACGAGGAGAATTTCATGGTCGACTTGTGAAAGGGGAAAGCACTGTAAGTTGGCACCAAAAGGCGTAGTAGTTAAGGTAGCTGTTGTGGGGTCCACACTTTGTACTGGCGCGATGGAGTGATGACATCGTTGTGTAGATGACAGTGTTTACAGTAGCCGATGTGGCTGTGCTAATTCCTCAGATGCTGCATCGATCCGTTGCCAGAGGACTTGTTGTGCTTGCAGAGAACATCGGCTGCAGCGCGTTCAGCAGTGAATTGAGCGAACATTGTCGTAAGGCGATCCATTAAAGATGAGCACAAGAGCAAAGAGTCCATAAGTAGATCCTCGGTAGAGGGAAGACGGGAGGAAGGACCAAACAAGCTCAGAATTAAAGTTCTTGAGGCATGATGCAGCAACGCAGTTTCGGGAATATTAGGAGAAAACTCGATATGTTTTAGAAAGTCCATGCCCAGAATGGGATTGTCAGTGTCCGCCACATGGAAAGTCCACATAAAAATGAGTCCAGGAACAAGCTGTACTGATAGTGCAGCTGTGCCGAGGACGTTAATAACATAGTTATCTGCAGCGCATAATGTCGGTTCAGAAGGCGCAGTGCAGGGGTTGTCACACAGGTCCCAGCATCAGTGTCGATCAAAAAAATTATAGTCAGAGAAACTGTCCCATACATAGAGGCGGCCGCTGGTGGTTGTCGTAGCAGACACCGACTGTTGCAATTATAGGAGTCGAGGGAGAGTCATGCAGTCCAGCGTGCCTAAAGTGGATTGTGTGTGGAGTTTGGGTATGTGCAAGGTGGACGACAATTACATGCAGCATCAGCAAACATGAAGTGAAACTGTCACAGTGGGTACACTGGGTGGGAGTTGTCGGCCACTGGCCATACGCTGCCTGTCGGTAGAGTGGTGGCGGTAGCGTGCTGCCGGATGGTAGTTTGGCAGCTCTAGGAGAGAATCTTGCGTCGGGTGTACGAAGTTCATTGCTGCCAGGTGGTTGTGTGTTACGTTTGGACTGCGTGCGCACTCTTCCACGTCCTCTTCCAGCAGGGGCGAGAGGACATCGTAGACGCTCGCCTCCTATTTCTTGAGATCACTGACAGTATGGACCAGCTGACAGTGTCAAAGGAAGGTGTAAGCTTGGTCGGCGAGGTGCTATCTGGAGCCGAGAGGTTCAGACAGATATGACAAGAAATGAAACTGCAATTCAGACGGAAGTTGAAGGAGCCACACGTCCATAGAGCCACATCCAGCGCAAAGACGGCATCAAAGAAGGCTCGAAGATGGCGCCACGGCTGTGAAGGAGTCCTATCCTCTAGATCTCTTCATGTATAATTTGGTGAAGCACTTCTGTTGGGACATTGGAAAGGCGCTCGTTAATTGTATCCTTTATGACAGAGAATTTATGATGAGAGGAGGAACGAGGCACCAAGTCAGTAATTAGGTCAGTGTTTTCGTGGAGATTGGTAATTAGGTACACAAAGCTAGAATCGTCATCCAATACAAAGTTCTCGATGAGAGCAAACCAAGTGATTTTGTTGTCCATTGAGAGAGCAGGCAACTTAGGCAGTTTGCCCCTGAGCGAGTGGTGTCATAAGCAGGCCGATGCGCGAGGTAGCTGGGCTGGCATTGAGAGGCGAAATCTTGATTGAGTACATGAGGCTGTCCAGGTGGTGTCAGTCTGGGTGATTGTAGTGTAGGGATTGCTGAGGGAAGTAGCAGTCAAGGTCGACTTGCATGGTAGAAGGCGGCACCATCGTCAGATGCGACAATGGGGAGCATGCGAGCACGTCGTGTGTTTCGTCGCCCGAGGTCTCGGTTTGGTAGCACGAAACAGGTGTGGAACTGGCGCGGTCGACCGGAGCGGATGAGGCGGCTGGTATCGTCGAGTCTGGGCAGGGACGAAAGCGGGGAATGCAGTGTGTGGTGCGCCACCCAAGGCCCCAGTGCTAGGGGGAGATGATGGAGTGGGGGGGGGGGGGGGGGGGAGGAGGTGAGGGAACGCGGTCGCCCAGCGCGGCAGATACAGTCGTGGCTATGGATGACGGAAAGGGACGGTAACGGAAGGCGCATGCAGAGTATAAGTTGCTCCAAGAACAGTACGTAGCGTGTAACAGTTGGTGGGACCACAGCCGTCAAATGTCTGTTCCGGGAAGGAAGATACACAGGTGCCATGCTGTGCAGTATGATCAGGTCCGAAACACAAACGAGACGGAGGTTGAGGCATCTGAGCAGGTACACATGCTTCAAAAAATGGCTCCAAGCACTATGAGACTTAACATCTGAGGCCATCAGTCCCCTAGATTTAGAACTACTTAAACCTAACTAACCTAAGGACATCACACACACCCCATCAGTCCCCTAGATTTAGAACTACTTCAACCTAACTAACCTAAGGACATCACACACACCCATGTCGGAGGTAGGATTCGATCCTACGACTGTAGCAGCAGCGCGGTTCCGGACTGAAGCGCCTAGAACCGCTCGGCCACAGCGGCTGGCAGGTACACACGAATCCAATTCAGGCGGAGATACGGAGTCGAAACGCCAAAACCACGCTGTTGTGGAATCATGTGGGTTAGGCCTTGTGGATATGGCGAAACGACGGGCGTACGTTCACGTTCCGTTTTAATGGTTTATTACCGAGTATGTTCCACTGGATTCTCACAATCTTGATGTAAAATGCCTCGTGGAAGCACTTGGAAGTATGTTAGTAATGGCGGAAGGTCCACTGTGCATAGTAAACAACACTGCTGATCGAAAAATTTTTGCGGAAACGAAACGAACAATAAACACAATTCGGGGACACCAACGGGGATGTTACGTATGTTAGTGATGTGGACTACACAAGTAATAGTCAACCACACACTGATTTGAGTAGATGTATCCAACATGAGAACACAATACAGTACAACACTTTTCAAAGCATGGAGAGAAAAATAAGAAAAGAGAGACGAGTGAAAGGAGTCAGCGTAGAGAATACCAAACTAGCCGGCCGGTGTGGCCGTGCGGTTCTAGCCGCTTCAGTCTGGAACCGCGTGACCGCTACGGTCGCAGGTTCGAATCCTGCCTCGAGCATGGATGTGTGTGATGTCTTTAGGTTAGTTAGGTTTAAGTAGTTCTAACCATTTGAACCATTTTGAGCCAAACTAGCGATTGTCGCCACTCGCCACTTGTGTAATGCTTTTCTGTAAGCTGGATCTGTTGCCTGTTTGTGGAAGAGGGAAGACCACAGAGATACAAATGCAAGCAAGTCATATGACTGTTCCTTGGTGAAAGGCGGGGCCCCAAGCCACTACACACTGCACAGACGTGCATTTTCAGAGATGGTGTCCCACATTCCGACAAGAATCTTGCAGCGGGCTGCAGGTCTCTTCGGCAGGCCGTAAACTTCCATTGTGAGAATCAACATTAATTATGCTTCCTAAAAAGGTAGAGATCTGCTAGTGGGTGGAAAAACACAAAGCACACGGCGCAGGAAGAATTTGTTGGACCTAAAGGATGTCAGTAGTAAAAGTTGTATAAATTTTGTAAGCGACTTCCATATTGGTTCACCAAAATTATTTTTATAGCAGGGATAAAGACTTGCAAGTGTGTACGTGCTGCGGCATATATGGTCAAAAACGTGAAAATATTTTCACAGTGGGACAGAAGTCCTACTCCACTCAAGAGACAAAGCTATGTTATTGGTTAATCACAGTAGATTCTTTAGGACAAGGGAAATTGTTGCTACTGCTATACATTTTTCATTGATTGGAACTCGGGAGGTCCATAGCGATTGGCTAACGAGAATCTGGTGCTGGCAAAACAAGCAAGATATTGAGAAGGAGAGCAGATAGCCACTTCGTCTTCGATCTCCAGAAGGGGAAGTTCTTCGCCTTCTTGGACTGTCAGAAAGAGAGAGATGCTTTCACTTTAGAACTTTACAGAGGGAGAACGTACTCCTAGGGCTGATCATAGATGCCAGAGCTCAACTTATAAATCGCAGTTATCACTGCGGTCATGCTTTGTACCTGAGTTTTAGAACGATGGTATTCATGAGCTGCGTTTGTGTGCTTCATGGCAAGGGGATTGCAAAGTCATTTTTTGTCAGTTAGTGAAACTCGACATGTACTTAGGCACGAGAACTGGTGCTTATATGTACTTTTATGGCTTCTTTAATCTATTGATTAAATCTGTTGACTAATTATGCAGTCACTGAGCGGGGAGGGGGGGGGGGGGGAATATGTAGACATAGCCAGCTGTATCGTTTCAATCCCAGTTCTATCCGGCTGTGACAATTCATTATCCCGTATCTTTTCTAATGCATCTGAACTTTTGTGTACTTTATAATCATTTGTATTGCCAGTTTAGTGACTGGATTCAAAAGAATGCATCTTAGTAATAAACAGTATTTTATTGAAACCTTCGCTTTCATTTTGTTGTTTGACGAAGTTACGTTCTCATTATATCTTTATGAGCAATGACACCTACATTTCATGTGAAAATGGGCCACTCTTGTTTAAATTCAAATGTTGATTAGTTTCTGCTGTGCGTCTTTGTCATAATATTTCCCATGGCCTTATGGTCATCGGTCGGTTCAGTGTATAGGTTACTGGGTTCACATCTTGTTAGTATAACATGGGTATGCTAAATGCTTAGCTGTATTCTCACGTGTCCCTTCATCTTAACTGAAGCATACATCGCGTCTTAGTAGAACAATGTTATATATGTTCTACAAACCTCTATACTTTTCACTTATTTTCTATGCGCTCTAAATAAACTTCATAATATTGGTGAAAATTGCAACCACGCAGCTGTTTCCTGGTCATTCGAATATATAATTCAACACACAAGAAAAAGAACAGTGATAATGTGATGAACCCAAAAACGTAGTGCTTTGCAGTTGGATGAGAAATGATAAAACGTGTCCAGTCGATCCCCCCCGCCCCCCATGAACCACTGACCTTGCCAGTAGCGGAGTGGCTTGCGTGCCTCAGCAATACACAGTCATATTCTAGGTTCAACCACAATGGAGGGGTATCTGTTGAGAGACCGCACAAACATGTGGTTGCTGAAGAGGACAGCAGACTTTGCAGTAGCTACAGGTGCAACAGTCTAGATGATTCATTGGTCTGGCCTTGTAACATCAGGCAAAACCGCTTGATGTGCTGGTGCTGTGAATGGCTACTACCATAATTTTCCTGAGGGAATTTAATTCTACTATATGGTTTAATGATAATGACATCCTCTTGGGTAAAATATTTCGGGGGTAAAATAGTCCCCAATTCGGATCTGCTGGAGGGGACTACTCAGGAGGATATTGTCATCAGGAGAAATAACACTGGCATTCTATGGACTGGAGCACAGAATAGATCCGTTACCCCGGGCAGATACGTTAGAAAATTTAAAAATTAAAAGGATAGGATGGAGCTAGACACAGTGGGAATTAGTGTAGTTCGGTGGTCAGGTGAATACAAGTTTATAAATAAAAGGTCTGATAGGGGTAATGTAGGAATGGGTTTAATAATGAATAAGAACGCAGATAAGCTATTATGAACAGATTAGCAATGCATTTGGTAGCCAAGATAGACACGAAGTCTACCATCTACAACAATAGTAAAAGTTTATTAGCCTCAAAGGTGAGGAAGAGATTGAAAAATGTACAATGAGATAAAAAAATTAAGGGATACGAAAATTTAATCATGATGGGGACTGGAAATCAAATGTAGGAAAATGAAGAGAAGAAAATATAGTAGGTGAATCTGGACTGGGGGAAAGGAATGAAAGTGATGGCCACCTGGTAGAATTTTGCACTGAGCATCATTTAATAATCACTAACACTTGGTTTAATAATCATGAAAGAAGGCTGTATACGTGGAAGAGAAATGGAGTCACCAGAAGGTTTCAGATTCATTACATAATGGTAAGACAGCGATTTGCGATTTCAATAGCAGATTTTAAATTATAAAACATTTCCAGGGGCGGATGTGGACTCTGACCACAATTTATTGGTTATTAGTTGTAGATTAAAACTGAAGGAACTGCCAAAAGGTATCAAATTAAGGAAATGGGACCTGTATAAGTTGAAATAACTAGAGCTTTCTGAGAGTTCCAGAGGGAGCATCAAGCAACAGTTGATTAAAACAGGGGAAAGGAATACAGTAGAAGACGAATGGGTAGCTTTAAGCGGTGAAATAGTGAAGGCTCTAGAGAATCAAAACGGTAAAATGGCAAGCCCTAGTAGAAATCTTTTGATAACGTAGGAAATAATGAATTTAATTGATGAAAAGAGAAAATGTAAAAATGAAACGGGCAAAATGGAAGATAAACGTCTATAAAATGAGATGGACAACAAGTGCAGAATGTCTAAACAGGAATGGTTAGAGGATAAATGTAAGGATTTAGAAGCAGACTTCACTAGGGGAAACATAGATACCGCTTACAGGAAAACTAATGAGGTCTTTGGAAAAAAAGAGAAGCAGTTGTATAATATCAAGGACTGAGATTGGAAACCAGTCCTAAGCAAACAAGAGAAAGCGAAAGGGTGGAAGGAGTATTTACAGGTTCTATACAAGGGAGCTGAACTTGAAGGCAGTATTATATAAATGAAAGAGAACGAAGACGAAGATGAGATGGTAGAAGAATATGACAGATAAGTGAATGCCCTAAGTCGAAACAAGGCGCCAGGAGTAGACGATATTCCGTTAGAACTATTGACATCCTTTGAGAGCCAGCATGACAGAACTCTTCCATCTGACGTGCAAGATGTAATAATTCCAATTCCAAAGAAAACAGTTGGCCGTCCGGAGTGGCCGATCGGTTCTAGGCGCTGCAGTCTGGGACCGCGCGACCGCTACGGTCGCAGGTTCGAATCCTGCCTTGGGCATGGATGTGTATGATGTCCTTAGGTTGATTAGTTTTAAGTAGTTCTAAGTTCTAGGGGACTAATGACCTCAGACGTTAAGTCCCATAGTGCTCAGAGCCATTTGAACCATTTGAAAACAGTTGCTAAGAGGTGTGAATATTATCGACTATCAAGTTAACAAGTCATACATGCAAAATACTAACACGAATCCGTACAGAAGAATGGAAAAACTGGTAGAAGTCTACCTCAGGGAAGGTCAGTTTGGATTCCGAAGAAATGTAGGAATATATATTCGAGGCAATATTGCCCCCCACGACTTGCCTAAGAAGATAGAATAAGGGACGGCAGGCCTGAGCTTGTATCTTTGGTAGACTTACACAAAGCTTTTGACAGTGTTGACTGACGTACACGCTTTGAAATTCTGAAATCATCAGCAGAAAAAATACAGAGAGCGAAAAGCTATAAATAACTTGTGCAAGTACCAAACGGCTGTTATAAGTCTCGAAGGGGCATGAAATGGAAGCAGTGGTTGAGAAGGGAGTGAGGCAAGGTTGTAGGCTACAGCGATGGATTTTAATCAATACACTGAGTAAGCAGCTAATGAAATCAAAGAAAAATTGCAGAAGTAACTAAAGTCCAGGGAGAAAAAGTAAAAACTTCAAGGTTTGTCGATGACATTGTAATTCTGTCAGAGATAGCAAATGACTTGGAAGAACCACTGAATGGAACGGACATTGTTTTGAGAAGAAGATATGAGATGAACATCCACTAAAGGAAACCAAGCATATTGCGACGTGGTCAAATTACATGAGCTGATGCTGAAAGAATTCGACTGGGAAACGAAAAACTTAAAGTAGTACCGATAAATGTGTTTTGCTATGTGGCGAGTAATGTAAGTAATGATGCCTGAAGGAGAGAGGATATAAAACGTAGACTAGCAATGGCAAGAAAAGTGTTTCTGAAGACGAGAACTTTGTTAACATCGATTATAAAGTTAAGTGTCGGGAAGTTTTTTGTGAAGCTATTTGTCCTCTAACCATTCCTGCATGAAAGTGAAACGTGGTTGATAAACTATTCCGACAAGTAGAGAATAGAAACTTTCGAAATGTAATGCTACAGAAGAATGCTGAAAATTAAATGAATGGACCACCTAACTAATTTGGAAGTACTGCACAGAACTGAGGAGAAAACAAATTTGTAGCACAACTTGATTGGAAGAAAGTGGTAGGGGGGGGGGGGGGGGATTTTAGTGGGAGACCAACAGATAAATACAGTAAGAGGATTCAAAATGATATAGGCTGCTGTATTATCAGGAGATGAAAGGACTTCTACAGAAGAGAGCAGCAGGAAGAGCAGCGTCATTCCAGTCTTCAGACTTAAGACCACAACAGCATCGACAGAATGTTATTTTGAATCAATAATTTAAACCTGAGTTGTGTCATTTCTGAATGATACCCCTCCCTCCCTCCTTCTTTCATTGCGCATTGAGTAAGTATTAATTCCTCCGAAACTTAATATTTGTAGTCAAATTGCAATGTTCATGTGTAATATTCTGTGTCAAGTGGTATATTTAAGGGCAGAAACGAAGTTCATAGTGTTTCATGATCACCCGAGTTCAGTTCGAAAATGAGTGGCAGGCTTATAGTATTGCCTGACCGAAATTTGTAAAAAATATAATAATAATATAATTATTTTCTTCAACGTTTCTGCTGCCTGCGACGAAGTTCAATACTAATTAGAAATTATCGATTTGATTTCATTTGTGAGACCATATGTTATTTTTATCGTTCCAGATGTCAGTTAGCAGATGTGATAAGGGCTTTGTGAGCGTTCTGTCTGAGTAAATTTTATAATGCTTGCATTTATATTTTAACAACATTTGTTTTGTGTTTTGAGACGTAGATAAGAAGCAAAAGAGCGGGTGGTACCATAATATTTGAACAGCAGTGACTTGATGGTCTTAAAAAATATGAAGTGCTATTATGTGACCAAAGGATACAGTCATATGAGGGCAGATGAGGCTGAGGCTCGTGTCATAAATGATGTCCTGAAGCAAATAAATTTGAACCTCAACAGAATTCTCTCTAATTGCGGGATATAAAATTTAAAAAAAGAAATTAGAAATAGTGACACATAGCATATAGTATTTATTGAAACACACATACCTTGAATAAACATTGAGAAACCAGCGAAAGTAGTTTGAATACAAATGCACACAGAATAAAATTACCAAAGTCACAACGGTCACGAAACACTCGTCCCTCAAAGTAATTGACATCTGGGACGACAGAAATAATATTGCAGTTATTTCTAAGCAAAATGAATGCAACCAGTAGTGGACTACATATCTAATCAAAACTCATATTTTGTGAAATTGAAGGCACTACTACTGCTACTACTAGTACTGCTACTAGCAGTAATAATAGTAATAATAATAATAATAATAACAATAAATGTTGTGTTAAATGGCTGTCTGTTGGTTGATGGTAGAATATTTTATACATTATGAATAAAAACTTACCAAATATTATACGAGTACCCAAAATAAACGGTCTGCTTCACATTTTTATTTAAGTAACCCTTCTTGCTTTAGCCTTATATCGGATGTTGTAATTATTCTTGGCAATCAGTTGAGAGGCTCTATAGACGCACCTATCTTAAAGTCTTTGATTTTACAAAACGGGCAGCCACACATATTTCTACTGATGATAGCGTAATAGCCATATAATTACGTAATGAAACTACGAGTAGTTAAATAATAAATAAAGTAGAATATTGCAAAAGTGTCACGTGTTTTTCATTCATAACAATAGTATTAAAAAGGTGGTTTGTCTTTCTACCACTGACTTGGACATTCTCTCACTTCCTATTGCTTTACCATAATAAACAGTATACGATTGGTCACCTTTGTACTAACTATTCGCAATATGGCACAAATTGATAAGCTCATGTACTAATAACCAAAACTTTCCGATTATTGCACAGTCTCAAGTCTTCCCTTTGACAACCAGCGCATATACTCACACTCATCGTTACATTCATTCTGTACAACAAACATGAATATAGAACGATAAATCCGAATAATAAATAAGTAACTGAACAGTGAAAAAGTTTGTGATAATTACTTGACAATGTGTATGTTTAAGTTGGAGCATAATGACAAAACACTTGTGTTTAGACTCGAATTCCTGACATACCTGTTGTTTATCTTCCAAAATCTTTGTAAATACCCTGGGCGTATGTACACAGAAGCTGTATGTCAAATTTCTCCGACAAAGATCACTATTTCTGTGTACACAGTGAAAGATATGCTGAATACTAATATTTCGATTAGTTTCCTGTTTTTATAATGCATATGAGTTTAGCTTATATTATTTGTTTTCTTAATGTTGAAAAGCATTGTAATAGGTTATTAAATCACAACGGAACTGACGGAATGAAAGCTGCGTAGTATTATGTTGTTGAATGTGACTGTTCCACACAAAGATGTATGTCTTCAACTCGCAAAATGGTTCAAATGGCTCTGAGCACTATGCGACTTAACTTCTGAGGTCATCAGTCGCCTAGACTTAGAACTAATTAAACCTAACTAAGCTAAGGACATCACACAAATCCATGCCCGAGGCAGGATTCGAACCTGCGACCGTAGCGGTCGCTCAGTTCCAGGCTGCAGCGCCTAGAACCGCACGGCCAGTCCGGCCGGCTTCAACTCGCAATTCGCCATCTAAGATCACAGTTGTTGCTTTAAGTGGAAGCTGGGGTGACCTAATCCCTGACCTTCTGATGCTGCCGATTTAAGATGGCGACGAATCGGAGTCTGTTCCCTCTTCAAACTTTCTAAACCCACAAATATAAGGGGCAGTCAAATGGAAACGATACGGAAAGAAAGTAAGTAAATTGTTCTTTGTTACAAAAGTAATCTACATAATTATTAATACATTTACCCTATTATGAGACAAGATGGTCAATCACTTAATTGGAAAATGTTTCCGATTGTCTACGGATACATGATATTACCCAAGACTGCACCTCTTCATCTGAAGCAGATCGTCGACCACAAATGTCTTTCTTCGGGGTGCCAAAAATACGGAAATCGCAGGGGATAAATGGGGACTGCATGGACTTCCCAGCGCAACTTCTTCAGTAGTCGAAATACCCTTACCAACATGTGAGCCCAGGTGAGTCAAATCCCCATCTAGCCATCCAGATTTTAGTTTTCCGTGATTTCCCTAAATTGCTTAAGACCTATTGGACCTATTGCGGGACGGTTCCTTCAAATGGCACACCCTGTTTCCTTCATAATTCTTTCCAAACGCAAGTTTGTGATCCACTTTTAATGTCGTCGATGTTAACCAAGCTTGCTTCCTTCGTTCCTAGCTTCTTACATGTGTCTCTAATATGTCGAAATTATCGAAATCCTATTTAGGCTATCCATTTAACATTTTCAATCATCTGTTCGCCTATTTGTAGGACTGCTTCGAAATTAAAGTGTACTATAGAAGGTATTGAAATTTTTGCCCATAATTATCTGTTCACTTGTATATGAACCTGTGAATTTCTACAATGTACGACTTGTATGTCAAGTGAATGAAAGTTTATTCATATGATAACATGCTGGCGGGTGCTCGTTTTTCATTTTCCTTCAGCCTATAAGAATGTTGTTTACCTTCACTGTAACGGCAGACGAATGAAACACCGTGTATCCATAGTCGGCAAACACGGTCAGCTCCTCTGGGGTATCCACGCTGTAGATGGACAATACTGTTCTTCTGAGAGATCCGATGAGAACTGATCACTCACAGGATTGACCTAGTTCTTTTTCATGATTTACCACTTACCATTCACTCACAAAAATAAATAAAAGGAAGTCACCTTGTCTTTTTAATTCATGTTATTACGTCTGTATTTTTAGCTGATTTAGTCCTATGTTGAAAGATCCTAGAAAGATAAGTAATAAGTTTATGGTATGTCTGTAGTAGTTTCGAGATTTAAATATTCTGCATTTCATTTGCTGTAAAGACTAAAAACATTACAGCAAAATCCTAAATATTTTTTATGAAACGCGAAAATTTTAAAATTAATACGGATTCTTGTTATGTTTTCACGCTTTTGTAGAAGACAAAATGCAATATAAAAAATGTAGCATAATTGCAATTAATTCAAATACTGACAGTCGACACTGACAGTTAGTATGACACTATATGTAACCAATAAGGAAAAATCAATCAATATCACGATTTAAAACTAAAATTTTATCAATTTTACTCGAAGTGAGTCAGTTTCTTTTCTCGTTGCAGATTAGTACTTCTTTTGAAAAGATACACTCACAGGGCACTGACATAGCTGGGATACAAAATATTTTCAGTTGCTATATCGTTGGGTACGGCAATTTTCTCGTCTCCCACTAGTTCAAGGGTCCGCTGTTGCTAGGCAAATATGCCTCAGATTAACATTTGAGTAGTTCGATAATCGCCGCACCGTTTGGGTCACGATTATCTTGAAGCTGAGAACACATACCGGACAGCTGTTAATATTTCAGGCACAACCGCTAAGGGATGTAATCGGTATGCATGCGACATGTTCTACCACGCCGCACATAAAAACGGGATTTTCCTGTGCTCATCCCTCGGGTTTTGTTAGTAACAAAAAGGTAGGGTAAATTGTTTTGTGTAGCCCTTGGGCTAGGGACCATTTGTATACCCAACAGAAGAATCTTACAGTACAAGGTCAAAGTGTGAATGTCACACGTTCCTCCTGCTTGCGCAAGTGGAGCAAATCGGTTGGTTCTTTTTGAATTTTATGTGGTCTACGGTCGACTTGCTGGGACTTACGGAGGTACCATTAGTTCATGGCCCGTTTCTAGGAAAGCCCCCACAAAAAGGGTTTTTTGCTATATTTTCGCCATCACCAAGGCTCCAAAACACTGCCAGAGGGCTACGCACATCGAATGGCTAATTTTTACGATATATTCGAAGATCCCTATCTCGAACCTCGACAATTTTCTTGCCATCGTTATCCGTTTCCAAGCTACAATGGTTCCAAGTTACCCTACTTCTACAAGTAGAACCCGATACGAGGCGAAATCTAAATAATAAATAATCGCAGCAAATTGCTTAAATTTTAACGTTATGTTCGCTATTAATTAGTATAGAAGAGCCATCTCCCCGTTTTCAAAAATCTTTGCCGTTATCAATAAATACCCCAAAAACTTGTTTTTGGGCACCAAAACACTGGCACGTATTCCGAGACGGCTTTGTGCAACAAATGGCTATATTCTAACTTCCCGATTTAGAACAACCTTGAAAATTTTCATCATATCTTTATCCGTTTACGAGATACATAGGTTCACAGTTACCTTACTTGTACGCGTACAATAAGCAAGTAAAATACGATATAGGTGAAAAAGTAGTTAATAAAGTCGCGTAGGATGGAGAAGTATCCTGCAAAGCGCCTTCTTCATCGTCTGAGAATCCCATGTTGTAGTACTGAAACACACGCAAAAAAATTTTACACATAAAAACCCGTCTACAGAGAAAAATTAGTTTTGCTTTATTTCACTTTCACATATGTAAACTAGCTAAATTTTACTGACCAGTACATTTCTTTTCATATGAGTTAAATGCTCTCTACAACAGGGCAAAGAAGGAACAAGCGGAAAAATATTCTTATTGCAGCACAAAAAATGCGAGTATGTTCTCGCTTATTCAAAAGATTTTGACTGGAAAGCGGGATACCATCTGCCTCATTCTACCTTCCTCAGGACATTTAAAAATTTTTCCAAAAATTTTGGCACATGAACATACTCGCGCTTTTTTTATGCTGAGGGAGAAGAAAACAGTGACAGTGACAAATAGATGGAAAAGTAACAAATACTGCAACATAGTACGCAGTGGTTGTGTTATACACTGAAGAGCCAAAAAAACTGGTGCACCTGCCTGATATCGTGTAGGGCACCCCTAGCATGCAGACGTGCCGCAACACGACGTGGCATGGGCTCGACAAATGTCTGAAGTAGTGCTGGAGGGAACTGACTCCATGAATCCTGCAGGGCTGTCCATAAATCTGTAAGAGTGAGAGGGGGTTAAGATCTCTTCTGTACAGCATGTTGCAAGGCATCCCACACATACCCAGCAACTGTCATGTCTCGGGAGTTTGTTGGCCAGCAGGCGTGTTTAAGCTCAGAAGAATGTTCTTGGAGCCACTAACTCTGCAGCAGTTCTGGACGTGGGAGGTGTCGAATTGTCCTGCTGGAATTGCCCAGGTCCGTCGGAATGCACAATGGACATAAATAGATGCAAGTGATAAGACAGTATGCTTACGTACGTGTCACCTGTTGGAGTCGTATCTAGAACTATCCGATGTCCCATATCATTCCAACTGCACACTCTACACACCGTTACAGAATCTCCTCCCGCTTGAACAGTCCCCTGCTGACGTGCAGGGTCCATGGATTCATGAGGCTGTTTCCATACTTCTACAATGTGGAAAGAGCGAAGGAGACTTTGGCGGTGCGAGAGAAAGAGAGGGACCCAATGGCGGTTCACCACAGTTGACAGTGACAGAACAATACTAGGAAAAGTGTGAAAGACACAGCGGTAGGACGAGGGAGGAACTAACAGAAAGAGAAAGTAGAAGTTGATGAGAGCCTGTGATAATGAGAGACTGGGTATATGACAATGACAATGAGGAAGAGAGAGAGCATCAGTGAGAACAGACAGCATCAGTAGAAAGGAAGGAATGAGATAGTAGCAATAAGAGAGAGCAGTAGGGAGACAGTGACAGTGAGAGGTGATTGTAGTAGTAGTAGTAGTAGAGAACGACAGGGAATGTGGCTGTGACTGAGGAGACAATCACGAGGCACAAAGAGATGATGAGTAGGGCTGAATGAGTGAGAAAGAGCAGCAGGGAGTTGACGGGTATGAGCGACTTGTGGGTGCGAATGAATTGTAGTTAGGAGAGATTTTAGGAGTCTGAGGTGAGGTGAACGTTAAAAAAAAACCAAAAAAAACGCAAATATGTTCACACGCCGAAAATTTTGGGAAAAATTTCAGAGGTGCTGGGAAAGATAGAATGAGACAGCTGATATCCCACTTTCCCATCAGAGACTTTTAAATAATCAGGAACATATTCGCGAGCATTGTTCCGATGGTCTGATTGTATATTCAAACAAAACAGAAGTCATGACTTCCAACAGCCAGGAGCCATTTCCCAACAAAATAATAGTAAATGATCAGAAAATTGAAAGAGTAAACTCATTCACTGTCTTTGGAAATATTATTTCTCCATGACGGAAATGAGCATACGAAAGAAAGAAGATATTTAATTACATTAACAGAACAACCAGTAGAACCTATGAAACTAAACTATGAAATGAAACTCTACCTAAGTTCTCCAAAATGATGACGGGACTAGCTATAACATTTGGAAATGAATCGTGGTCTGTAATAAACAGAAATGAACAAATAATACAAGCACTGGAGAAATAATTTCTAAGACGAGCAGTTGTGCACACTCTGTCGATGAGGAGGACGAATGCTGACTTCAAAGAAGAACAGGGAGCGAAAAGCTTAAATGAGTAGACTGAGGAATACAGATAAAACTGAATGGACTATTTTATAAGAATGGAAGACGACAGAATACACAAATGAATTGTTATTCAGTAGGTGTAACGTCTTTAGGAAGACCGAGGAAAAGGTGGAAAAATAATTTTAGCCAAGAGTGTGAAGGAAGCAAATGCCTAATACATGCAGATAAAAGATGGCATCTCATATTTAAAATATCACGAGTTTTCAAGTAACTGTGATGCTATAAGTTTTGAAACTACACATCGCAGCAACAAGAATGAGTTGTGCAACATAAACGGAAGTTGGTGGGCGTATTTCTACATCTAAAAGTGATGTCTATTAAAATTTCGTGCCAGTCGCATAAGAGTGGCGCTAGAAGACTCATCTTAAAGTGGAAAAGATTCTTTTTAACAAGTCATCGCCAAAAGGTAACTACCTTATAGCCGCTGTTTACAGCTTGACGTAGACTATAGTGAGTGGGTACAACCAGTTACTTAACTTGTTAAAAAGAATCTTTGTCACCTGAGGCGAGTAACTGGTTGTGACTTTTAGTGTAAAGTATTCTACAGCCAGTGCAGATTATTTCTTTCAAAATGCATCTTACTACCTCTGCAGTAGCAGAGACACGACGAACTGTTATAAAACGGTTACTTCAAGGACAACTCCGAGCCAGAAGCCATGCAGCATCCATTCCACTGATCCTAAACCACCGCCATATGCGGCTTCAATAGTGTCAAACGAGAGATCGTTAGAGGGCAGGGTGGAAGTCTGTTGTGTTTTCGGATGAATGCTGGTTCTGTCTCGGTGCCAGTGATGACCGTGTGTTCGTTAGAAGGAGGCCAGTTGAGGGCTTGCAACCCACATGTCTGTGCACTAGACATACTGGACCTATACCTGGAGTTATGGTCAGGGGTTTCATTTCGTATGACAGATGGAGACTCTCGTGGTTATCCCATGCACCCTGAATGCAAATTTATGTCAGTCTGGTGATTCCACGTGCCGTGCTACCTTTTATGAGAAGCATTCCAGACGGTGTTTTCCAATTGGATAATGGTCGCCCACATCATCGGGCAACAACTACAGCATAATCCACAACTAACATTAACTGTTCCTCTGTTGAATCACCAATTGCAACAGGCATAGAGCTCCATCCCACAAACTGACATGCAGAACCTGCACAACACAATACATGTATGTTTGTATGCTTGCACTCAACATTCTGGCAGTTACGTCTTTAATTGATGTACAAGCATTTCAGATTTGCAATGGCTTACCTTGCACTTTCTTTAACCTATGATCGTGCAATGTTAATCACTTTACCTAGATAAATATATTTCAAAAATTTCATTACTCTACATTAATTATTTTGTGTAGAGATTTTTTTCCTTCAATGTATAATACCTGGTCCGATGCAAGAAGTGTTGTGAAGACATTAATCTTTTCAGGTTAAATACACAAACAAATAAAAAATAAAAACAATGTGTACATGCACTATCATATATTAAAAATAATTATCTAAACACAAACTGTTATAATGATAAAGTCCAGTAAAGCTGAAGTTGCATGGAGGGGCATAGAGTCAACAAAGTGAGCTGCAAGCTAAATCAGAGAGTGAGCCAACAGTGCAGAGAGCAGAGTAATTCCAGAGTTACTCTGTAATACACTCTGTATGATCACCTAGTGGTACAACTGAATGGGATAGTAATAGGAATTGGCTAGTAAATGGAATCAACCACCACATGGGGTTGGTTGCTGATCAGGATCTGCCAACATGTGGGACCTGTTGGTGATCAGGATCAGGCAGCACATGGGGATCTGCTGCTGATCAGAATCAACCAGCATGGAGGATTGGCTGGAGATTGGAATCAACCAGTCCATGATATCAGTCAATACACAGGATCAGCTGGTAATCAGGATATGACAGCATGGGATCTGCTGTGGACTGGCATCTGCCAGTGCATGAGCTTGGCTGGTGATTGGGATTGGCCAGTGCATCAGATCAGCCAGCAGCAGGATCTGCTGGCGATCGGAATCTGCAAGCATGTGGGATGAACTGGCGATCTGGACTGGCCAATAAACGACATCACGAAGTGTATGGGATAAGTTGGCAATCTAGATCTGCCAGCATTTGGAATCATCCAGGGTACAAGATCGACCAGCACTTGAGGTCTACTGGCAGTTGGGATCTCCAGCATACAGGATCTGCTGGCAATCAGGAACAGCCAGCATTTAGGCTCGGCCAGTAATCAATATCGGCGAGCACATGAGATTATCCAGTGCATGGTATCTGCTGGTGATCATGGTCTACCAGTTTGAGGGATCGGAGTGTGATTGGGTTAAGCCAACATGTGAGATGAGCTAGCATACTGGATAGGTTGGCAGTCAGTATTGGCCAGCAGCTGAGATCGGCCACCATGCAGGACTGGCTGGTGGTTGGGATCAGCCTGCAAATAGAGTCAGCTCGTGATTGGGATTGGTTCAGTGCATAACATCGACCATTGTGTAGCATTGGCTGGTGATCAAGAATGGCCACTGAGCCATAAGGAGGCGTTGTTTTGTGATCTGCTCCATGCGAATGCTGGCTGAAGGCCACTGCTCATGTGACTCACATGATCACCAACAATGTATTCCAAGTATGATGCTACATCAAAAGATAATAAGTAACAACTCATTTGGTAGTATATGGCTCTTTATTGACCTTCTGACCTTCTGAAATTTGAGATTTTCTTTTCAGATCAAGAGCAGAAACATAGGGTGTAAAATTCGGAAATTTGTGATAAGTTCCTATGGGACCAAACTGCTGAGGTAATTGGTCACTAGGCTTACACACTACTTAATCTAACTTAAGCTAACTTACGCTAAGGACAACCCACACACCCATGCCCAGGGGAGGACTCGAACCTCCAAAAGGGGGGAGCCATGCGAAATGCGGGAAGCCACCTTAGACCATGCAGCTATCCCATGGGGCTAGGGTGTAAAGAATAACTGTCTACTACATAACATTGTAGTGTAGAGAAAGTCAATATGAATGATTTGATATGGGACCCTGGTCTACCAAATGGGGAAACTACCTCAAACTGGCCACAGATCTAAGCTAAGGCACAAGTGTTTCACGCAAGATTTTCAGTATGCTCTAGCTCTCTTTGCACTGACTCCTGGAGAATAAATGAACAGGACCTCTTTTGTAGTATAATTAATGTATTTTAATTTTGTACTGGTTTACGTTATCGCTAGAGGCCTCGTTTTTCGAGTTATTGAATAAAAAATACAAAAGTAACCTCAAAACGATCCCTACACTATATGCAACCAGTTAGGATTTCTGATATGTACTTCATGGCATTCACACTTACCACTGTACAAAACTGTGGGAGTTATTTTCCATATTCCACCATATTTAGTCTTCATTGATTGAGCTGTTACACCACAGACTTAGTTGGCTATTTCGTTAACATTAACTTAAACATTCCTATCAGAGTAATGAGAAAAAAACATCTTTTGTAAACGTTACGCAGAAACTAGTTACGTTTACAGAGTGGTCTAATCTTAACACTTAAAAACACAGTAGTTTAGAATGAAAAAAGGATGGACAAACAAATCGATTTCATTGTTAATTTTATATGCCAAAATTCACAAAACTGTGCGGTAAAATTTGCACAAATGTCCACTATACAGTCTGAATATGTACTACTAAGCTGGTGATATAATAGCCCGGTCAATGAAGACGAAAACGATGGGGTACGGGAAATAATTCTTCTATTCACACAGTTTTCCATGGTGGTAAAGGGAGTGCCACCAAAACAACATAATAGAAATACTGACTGGAGAGAGATGAGTGTGGGGGTGCAACTGATGATCACTTGTTGTCGAGTAATTTGAAAAACGCAGCGTCTAGCGAAAACGTAATCCAGTACAAAATTAGACTACATAAGTAGCAGCAGCCTGCCGTAGAATCTTCTTTCTGGTCACTAATGTCGCCAGAGAGGCATTTCAGATCAGAGAAGCTAATGTTCCTTTTTTCCAAGTCACCAGTCGCTCACTCCGTAGTTGGTTCTTGATCTATGAATCACTTCAGAAGTAGATCGCCCATCTCTAGCCCAAACATAGCTTGCCTGCGCTGGTAACCATTACGAACATCATCACAATCTGGCAGAACCAGATGCATACCAAAAGTACCCCTGTTCCGTTCACTAGCAGAGCCCATCACACTCCACAGGCTCAACAGTCGCAGCATAGTGGCGGGTGGCGTTAGGACTCACAGTTCTTGAACGTCTTGCAGGGTGGCTGCGATCTGAGCAGGTCAACTAGGATAATTTTTTTCAATTGAGCACATCAACATTTGTCGCTGACAATGGCTAGTAGAGCAAGAAGCGGACCTCGTACAGTGGCCTTCCATTTGAGCCATTTGAACAACTTCATCGAACAGGTCAATCGTTTAACCTGTTCCTGCCTGTCTGCCTCCCTTAAAATCTTTGTAGATAATATCCTGCAGCTAGTGCGATCTATTACCTCTTTGGAACAACGCATGATGTGGCAATTTGGCTTCCTTCACCACAGTGAAAACTGTATTTTCTTGGAGACTAATTATTCAAGTCAGGTTAACAAGTGGGTACCAAAATAGCTCTCTTTCGAGGGCAGTACTATTCTGGTTTGGCTGTCTTACAGTAAATCGATCTCCTACTACAAAATTCAGCTTACATGTCACATTCTCTTACAGTTGCTACAGAGGGTTCGTTAATTATGCGGTACGTTTAAGCTGTTATTAAACCATGTCCTCTATATCTTCCCTCCTCTCAGAAGATTTACCATGCATGGTTAGCAGATCAGCATCGCTAATGGGCACAAGGATGTACGATTCTGTGAACAGCACCGGCTGTTCATCAGGTGGACCACTGCGCATAAAAAAAAAAGGTCCAGGATTCACGATATGGCGTAATTTATGATTTTGTTTTGCCACAATAATTCCTTCGCCTAGGGTAAGAACCCTTTCTTGTGTTATAGTTGTGAGGATCGTATCCGTACTCCGGTCCCATTGTGCAGATCATGCCCAATAGTTTCTCTTTCAGCTCCATCATGTCTTATTTTGCGATGCTGTCACTCTCCTCGTTGCTCTACTCATTTCTCGAAACGAGTTTCTGCTCAGTCTCTAATGATGAGACATGAAACGATAATCTTCCTTCTGTCCCTCGAAGGAACTCACAGCCTGCTGCTAGGGCCGTAGCAGAGCGGTATACGCCATATTGCTGCATAGATGCACAGGGAATTTCAGTGTGAATCGTTGGTGGAATGATGACCTAGGTCTCGCGGTAATCTGTTTAGCCAATTTAGAGAACGTATGTTCGATGTAGACTGCACAGAAATTCTACTACCTGTACTTTACATCTGACGTAGTGACCATAGAAATAATATAAAATAGATTAGGTTGTGTAGAGTGAGTTACTGCCATTTTACCTTCGCTCCATAGTCGAGTGTGATAGAAATGGGAGTAGCTATTACTGGTATGAAATTTGTTTAGAGAGACAGAAATAGAGGCCATGAAAATAGAAACATAGTAATACCACAATTCTTGTGGTCGCAATGATCCTTTTTCTAGGCCGAGGTGAGAAATATAATTTTAGGGAAAGCACTAGAAAGATATAAAGATTGTAACATGCAAAATAATTCGTCGAAAATGTTGTAAGTATTCCATATGTGGATACGAGGAGGTTAACAAACGGCAGAGAGAGGTGGGTAAAGGCTTTATGTTGTGGATTGGCAAGACAGCCAACCCACTAGGAGAGGAAGCCGAAAGGCACGCGTTTTAGCTCACGCAGGCTGGCGTGCGGTCTGGAACAGGTCAAGGAATTAGACTAGCAAAAAAGGACGTAGCTGTGGAATACTTAACTTTAATCCATTAATGGTGAACATCGCTCTTGACGGTACATGTTTTACAGCATCAATAGTAACTGGTAATGGCGCCTTGCTAGGTCGTAGCAAATGACGTAGCTGAAGGCTATGCCAACTATCGTCTCGGCAAATGAGAGCGTATTTTGTCAGTGAACCATCGCTAGCAAAGTCGGCTGTACAACTGGGGCGAGTGCTAGGAAGTCTCTCTAGACCTGCCGTGTGGCGGCGCTCGGTCTGCAATCACTAATAGTGGCGACACGCGGGTCCGACGTATATTAACGGACCGCGGCCGGTTTAAAGGCTACCACCTAGCAAGTGTGGTATCTGGCGATGACACCACACTTTAAACCAGAACAAAATACTGACGGTTTAAGAAAATATATGAGCATTGTATCATAGTTGTCAATGACAGATCATTAAACGATATTTACTATTTCTACGACTGCGAGTGCACGGGGTTTGCGAAAGAGAAAGGCCATTTTGTGTGTGTGTGTGTGTGTGTGTGTGTGTGTGTGTGTGTGTGTGTGTGTGTGTGTGTGTGTTTTATAATCATTAGTTGTTGATGTAAATGTTTCTGGCTGTAAGAGCTACCAGCTCTGATATTAACCAAAACAAGAACAAAAAATGTAGTAATTATATTAGAAGCATTTTTCCGCCTTTAAAATTTCCCTATTGGCCTTCCATCGTTTACTGTCTTAAGATTAATCCTTAGCACAAACAATATGACTTTTCAGTCTCGCATAGGTATCTTGATTTAAGAACGTCGTCGTTGCATGTCGTTGCCAAGTCAATGTAGCGTTTCTGTATTCTAACAAATGAAAAATTCTGTGAGACCTGAAACAAGTGCGTTCTGGTTATTTTATTGAACTGTGGAAACACGGCAGCTGTCGCTGCTATTTTGGGAGAATCTAAAGCTGTCTGTTTGCCAAAGAACCTTATTCCGTTTGAGAAACTAAAGTATACTTTTGAGAAACAAAAGCTCGTATGATTCGTCAAAAAATGGTAAAGAGATTGCCAGACAAGTAAATAACTCGCTCTGTACAATGAGTAAATAAACCTATGACAAAGTGCACAGCTATTCTTTCAATCATATCTCTTCATCTTGAGGCTGATAGATTTGTTTTCGGGTGGGATCCACCTGAGCAAACACCTTTTTTCTCTTTATTTTATTTAGACATTATTATGCAACAGCCCCCCCACAAGATCATTATGAACTGTCCGATACCACCTTTTTTCATATGCATCCGTGTATTTATCGTACGATTCAGTGCTTCCTAGGTCCAGTTATATGTATTTTTATAGGCATCGTTTAGTTTGCCCAAAAACCTATTCTTCTTCGTAAATACATATGGAATATTCTGGAATGACGTACATCCTCGTGACTTGTTGTCATTAATAAAAATACGTACATATGCCAAATTAAATATCAGATCGTGAAATTGAAGCAATAAATGTTTAACAACAAATATTAATAGGCTGTGGAAATGTTAGCATACATAACTAACACCTCTAATTACCATAATTGCAATTTGTAAAATCGCTAATACAAAAATCTCATTACGACTCAAATTAAAATAATAATCATCATCCAGTGATGTAATTTCATTCGTTATTCACTTTTATGTAATTCATTGTAATTAATGATTCTTGTAAATTACGCAGATATTTATCTCTTGTTAGGTACACCACCCAAATTAACGAAATTCCGGTAATTGAGAAAACGTGAGTGTATTTCATTAATGTAATCTGGCGAAGCACGATGTATATACTTCGAACAAATGTTAGCAAAAAAATCCACACAGTCAGTAATTACAAAATTAAAAGTAAAATCAAATAATTGTTGAAATCATATTGTGAATTAATTTTCACACAAAAAAAAAAACAAGATGATGATAAAAATGTTATGTTGTTTGACACTATATTTTATAACCTGTACAAATGTAGCAGCAGTTAGTTTAGATAAATTGTTTTTAACTGTAAGTCCCATTTTGTAATAAATTAACAATGGTAGCGATTGTTAAAATTGTATTTGCAGCGATGCTGCGCAGGAGTCAGTCAAGTTTTGTTTACTTCAGGAGTCAATGCAGATAAGTTCGGTTTAGCTCATATTCGTCAGTTGTTTTGCACTTATATCAGTTCTGTCGATCAGCTGATGACAATAAATAATTGGTCAAGCTTGAAATCTTCGTGATGTTATTATTATTCTCACCATCCACAACATCGATGAACCACAGGCCAACGCAAGTTAAGTAGTAACGTTTAAAGATCGTTACAACATCGCTCACGCTACAACATCATCAGTGGCTTTTTCCCTTCCTGTTACATGACAGGAAAATCTTTATTATTAATTTGTTTTTTTAAAGGAAGCGTCGACAAATCTGAAAAACAGACCTTTTTGTATGTACGTTGGTTCGAATGTTGTGGTATTAGTGGTTTTCTATCTCTTGAGTTACAGTTGTTTTTCTTTTACAGTTTGTCATCTGCAGCGATGGAGACTCTAGTGTGCGTGTTCATGGGTTATGGTCACCTGACAGTTCTTTGAGGGCGAGAACACAGTTCCGTTGCAGGGACTGTGAATTCCTGTATTATTTCTTTATCATTAACTTCCTGTATTCGGTAATTTCCCTCAATTATTAATTCCTTGTGAAGGGCTCTTGGTGCATTTGAGAATTTTTAGGATGATGTTGATTTCTGTTGGTCTGTTGTCCATATTCCTGAGATGTCCTGCGACTATGGAATGACAGATGCTACTTTTTAGTGTTCTTATGTGATCTGTGTATCAAATATTGAAAGTTCTTCTTGTTTGTCGAAAATAAATTGACGTCAGTCCTGAAAAGTCAGTTGATAAATACCAGATGTGTTGTCTTTGGCTGTGTTGGTATTGGTTGTGTTTAGCTTTTTCTGTATTGAGTATGGCAGTTTGCCGTAAATGTAGAAAAATGTAAGTTAATGCAGATGAGTAGGAAGAGCAATCCTTTGATGTGAGAATAGTGTATCAGCAATGTGCAGTTTCACCCAGTCACGTCAGTTAAATATCTAGATGTAATGATGATATGAAATCGAACGATCACGTAAGTTCGATAGTATGGAATGTGAATGGCTGACTTCGGTTTATTGGGAGAATCCTAGGAGAGTATAGATCATCTGTAAAGGAGACGATAAACGGAATAATTGTGCGACCCATTCTTAACTACTGCTCGAGTGCGTTGGACCCTCGTCATATTAAAGGAAGACATCGAAGCAGTTCAGAGGCGTTCTGCTGCATTTGTTACCAGTTGTTTGTATCAGCGTCCGAGTGTTACAGAGATGTTTCGTGAATTCAAATAGGAATCCCTGGAGGGAATACGACGCTCTTCAGACTTTCGGTGCTTCATTCTTACAGAGACCAACACAACCGTTACATACTGAAACAAACTATGTTTCAGTACTGTATACCAAACTTATAATATTGATATCATTGCGATGGATATGTATATCTATGTATCTGTCCCCAGCCTTTCTTAATCAATGGATCGATGTGTGGCTCTTTTTTCTCTTTTCTTTCTTTTTTGGTCACATGACATCCCACCCGAGCCGATGGTACGAGAAAGACGGAAATGTTGCAGTGAATATGTGCAAAAGGTTTCCAGTTGCAATATTTCCTTCATAATGAAGGATTGCTTTCAGAAACGTAGATTCTGAAAACGTCCTATGCAATACGTGTGCTTCGTGTGTGTAAGTTTATCCGTTTGTCGTGTGAAAGAGCAAAACATTGGACTCTCTCGACTTGTAACGTAGTGTAACGTTACCTATAAATAGCACAATGACTGTCACTATCTGTGTTATAGATTACTCGCTCCCTGTGACTTCCCGGAAAGTCGTTCATAATGATCGAAAGACGTGCCGCAGTAGGGAGGAACGTGGATGGATCCCGCACAGGTATTCAGATCCTCGTTTTCTAAAGCAGTCTTTAGTCACCTTGAGGAATTGACAGTACGGTTCCTTTGGCAGAGTTACAATCAGTGCTCTCTTCCGTCTCTGTCCAATCCGGCTATGTACTCAACCGAGCGAGGATGAGGTGTGGCAATACACCACATTCACATTTCGGAGGACAGGCGTTCAATTTCCCATCCAGCCATCCAGATTTAGACTTCCGAGAGTTCCTTAAACCGCATAAGGTGAATCCCAGGACGGTTGATACTATATGATCGATTTCCTTCATAATGCTTCCCCAATCTGAGCTCCCAAATAACCTCGTCGACGAGATATAAGGACCTAATATTACTTACGAAAAACAAATTTAATATTCGGATACAGCATTGGTAGTGTCCTCCCTGACACACTCACGTCGTTTAAATATCTGCGCGTCAGGTTGCAAAGCGACGTGAAACATAACGAGCATGTGAGGATAGAGAAGCGAATGGTCGAATCCGGTTTGTTGAAAGAATTTTAGGCAAGTGTGGTTCAGCTGTAAGGGAGACCGCATATAGGACGCTTTTGCGACCAGTTCTCGAGTACTACTCGAGTATTTGGGATCCGCACCAGGTCAGATTAAGAGAAGACTTCGAAGCAACTTAGAGGCGCGCTGCTAGGCTTGTTATCGGTAGATTTGAACAAAACGCAAGTGTGACGGAGATGCTTCGAGAGCGCAAACAGGAATCCCTGGGGGAAAGGCGAAGCTCTTTTCTTGGAACACTGTTATGAAAATTTAGAGAATCGGCATTTGAAACTGACTGCAGAACTATTCTATTGCCGCCATTGTGGATTTCGAGTATGGACCACGTAGATAAGATACATGAAATTAGGGCTCATACAGAAGCATATCAACAATCGCTTTTCCATCGCTCTTTCGGCGAGTGGAACAGAAGAGAAAATGACTAATAGTGATACAGGGTAGCCTTCGCCAGCACCTTACAGTGGTTTGGTTCAAATGGCTCTGAGCACTATGGGACTTCACATCTGTGGTCATCGGTCCCCTAGACTTAGAACTACTTAAACCTAACTAACCTAAGGACATCTCACACATCCATGCCCGAGGTAGGATTCGAACCTGCGACCGTAGCGGTCACACGGTTCCAGACTGAAGCGCCTAGAACCGCACGGCCACACAGGCCGGCTACAGTGGTTTGCGAAATATGTGTGTAGTAGTTGATGTATAATTTTCTCACTTCTCTGATATATTTTCTGATCTCAATTTAACGAAACATTCTCTCAGCTATCGTATAAGTTTACGTTGTGGTCGTCTTTTCGAAAAGCTACTTTTTGGAACACTATTTTTTGAAGAATTAATGCTTTCCGAGTGGAATAACCGCTATAGTCGAGAATACAGAAAAAAAATTTATGACATGGTCGGCCGACCACGGTGGCCGAGAGGTTCTAGGTGCTTCAGTCTGGAACCGCGCGACTGCTACGGTCGCAGGTTCGAATCCTGCCTCGGGCATGGATGTGTGTGATGTCCTTAAGTTAGTTAGGTTTTAGTAGTTCTAAGTTCTAGGGGACTGATGACCTCAGATGTTAAGTCCTTTAGTGCTCAGAGCCATTTGAACCATTTGAGACATGGTCCTGTTGGAGTAACTGGAAACACGGTTGCGCAACTTAAAACTTGGTGATTTAATACTCTATATTCGTAGTGTAAAAGTAAAACTTGTAAGAGATTTTGGTGGCTAAAATCTCTTACGGAGTTGATTTTTGCACCACAGAGAGTTGCGCGTAGCCTAAATATTTTTGAAGATCTCGACTGTATTAGGTGCTAATGGACAGTCGATGAGAAGTAGAGTTATTGTATGTACAACATTGTACGTGATGTGGTTTACTCATCTTAGTTGATAGCTCCACGATAAACAGATAAACGGCAGTTCTATCTCAAATTTCAAATTCTCGGTAATGCCTGCTTTGCCAAGATCCGTACACGTAGACAGTGGTAAGTGCCATAAACGTGGGTGGCAGTTGTAGTAACACATGCGGTGTTCGTGGCACGAAAATGCTTTTTATGGTGTGGATAACTACAACTTAGATAAAGATCCTGAAAATGTTAATGACCACAAAATCCCTTCAAAGCCTCTTGCTAATTAGGTAATACGCAAGTAAAAAATGTTTATTTGTGTCCCGTATACACAGTTTGCGAGAATTTACATGACAGAGTGATGTTAGAAATGTTAAGGGCCAGCGTTAATGTTGTCTACGTGCTGTAGTGAGGTGTTGTCTAAAATTAATTTTATACTGTGATGGAGTATAGACTCATTTTTGAGAGTGTTGCACTTCATTATCGCCAAAATTCTTAGCGCAAATCTTAGTATCAAAAGCAAACAATTTGGACATTTTAAACATATATTTTTGAAAGGTTTCTCACAAATGTTTCGTTAATTCACTCAGCAAGTAAAAATTGGTAAGTCAATGCTAACCCGTGTTACGTGCGCTCATTTTGCATATAAACAATGTTCAGTACCCAGTGAAATAAATCAAAGAATATCATTTTGGGTAGAATTCTACATTTCAAAAAGTAATTCGTGTAGATATATATGAAAGCAATCAGTTATTTTAAAAAAATCACGTTGCATGTACTTGAAATATCTTATCGGTGAGATTTGTGCCGTTAGTTAGTTTAAGCACTCTACCAAAATTTTCGTGGCTGATGGCGACGTTAGTATAACCAAAGGCTCACTTATAGCCTCCATTTTATTTTACATGCATGTAAGATAGTTTATTCACTCCAAAAAATAAATGCCCTTCCTAAATTAACACACATCATATATTTTTTTCAAAACTGAAAATCGTTATTCAAGAAGTTACTGCAAATGTAACAGTACAACTCAGGATACTAGCCAATATCACAAACAATGCACATATTGCCACAGCTCAGAAAAACTCCCACAATGTCTAAACTTAAAAACAATTTCCCCGAAAGTTAATTCCAGTAGAATGCAACACAAGTTTTGAAACAAGAAGAATAAAACACTAAGTTAAACTGCGAAAACATTAGGTAAACCCTGTTTAGTTCTAGTAATAAAATGCAAGACGATTCCGTAGAACAATAACAAGGTTCACAGAAAATAACAGGCAGGCTGGTAGGCAATTTGTTCTGTCGAAATCGCAGCACCCTTTACGTCATACATTTCACACATGCTGAACATCTAGCGACCACGGGGCCTACTGACTTCCGCTTTCATTACAACAAGAAGCAGCTCCACAGTATATCTTCAAACATAATTCAGTCCACTTCCTGAAACATGCATATTTTAGACGCAGGTTAACGGTAGACCGCACACACAATAGCGGTTGCTGTGCGGCAGTAACGTTTTTAAATCTCATTCAGAAAAGTACCAACATCAGTCTTTTAAGCGGAGGCACAATAGTACCAGTAAATCATTGGAATGTCCAGCGAGATTTACAGTACCTCGGCTCAAAAAATGTATAGTGAAACCTTAGCCTTAACACAAGCGTTACGTTTGCTTGACAAACTTTACATTAGCAGCGACAATACAAACAGACCGCAATTTTGCTTAGTGCTTCAGATAAATTAAAAATCAGTAACACTGAGCAAGACAAGCACCAAAATATTCTTAAAATCAGTTCAGACGAACCACCGTAATCATTGTGTATTTTGAAGCAAGCAGAAATAATTGTTAATTAGGTTACAGCTGTAACGGCGGCATTTATCTTTCAGACTAAGATGTACAAGAGCTAGCGTACACAGTAAGTGTCAGTAATACGTGACCACAACGTAACGTAAAACAGTCTAGAAACCCGTGTCCCATCTTCACACCATTATCCATCTCAAAGCTTATGCCACAAGCAGAACACGAGGGCGCCCGCTCGTCGCTCTGCCAACGCAACACTGTTTGTCGAATGTGACTGTTACTTCCTTGTGGCACACTCAGTGTCTTCCCCTGCACGGTAAGTACGTAAGGTGTGAACCATGTTCAGGTTGACGCAGGAATGACAACATGTGGAAGTCTGGGTTTCTCCCGTGCGGAGATAGCGAAATCGATTAAGGCGATAGCTCCCTTAAAGCTGAAATCCGGCACATATTGTCATTGTCATCATTCCCTTATACAGTTGATGGTCGTTCGTATTCACAACTGCGAATGCATTTCATGTATCAGTATGAGATAAGAGATCCTGGTCCAGAAACGAAAGTTATTAGTGAAAATCGTTCTGATATCTCTGACAGTGGAATACATGTACAAGCACTTTGTTCTTAACATTGAAGAATAAGCAATCCCGACGAGGACTTGGGTGTAGAGGTTGGAATAACAACTCAACTAATGCAACAAATATGACGCACCGTGTACTAACATGAGTATTCATGGTGTACAATGTCGGTACTACAATAGGCTGCAGCAGTCTGTGTTTACAGGTTGCAGTACTGACGTCGATCAGCTATAACCAAATGGAGTTGTATCTGTTGACGGAACTTGCAGACATGATTTCCGTGTGCGAGCTGCAGAAAAGCGGAAAAGTTGTACAGAGCCAAATAGCCGCGAAGAAGACATCCAGCTCAGCCCATGATTCCAAGACTGTTCCAACGTTTAACTGAAACAGGGCCATTGGTACGACAGTACAACGACCGAGGAAGACGACGAATTACACGAATTCCCGATTTAGAAGATGCAATGCTTGCTCGAGTGGATGAGGCGCCTGCAATCAGCACTAGATCAGTTGCACGTGAAATGAACTTTTCGTAGAATACTATGTAGCGAGTATTACGCGAAATGTAGCTACACCCCTACCATCTACAGAAAGTGCATGCTTTGACGCCTGCTGACTTCGGACCTCGTATCGTGTTCATTTATTGGCTCTTGCAGCGCCTTACAGTCAGTAGTCATTTGCCTGCGAATGCCCTTCTCACGGATGATATCTGTTTCACTAAAGAGGAAATGCAAAATAGTCGCAATAATCGTGTTTAGGCCCGTGAGACTCCACAAGATACAGTTGTGAAGAACCATCAACACAAATTATCAGTCAATGTGTGGGCAGGCATGGTCATTAATATGTACTAGGTCCGTTTCTTCTTTCTCCCCGCTTACATATACCAGTCTACACAGTGTTTATCAGTGACATAGACCCAGCATCCTGGAACATATCCCACTTGTTATAAGTCAACATGGTGGAGCTCCACCTTACTTCGGACTGAGGGTTCATGAACACCTGCATCAGATATTCCCTGAAAAGTGGATAGGCAGGGAAGGTACTGTTTCGCGGCCACCACGTTCACCTGATCTCACCCTATTTTATTTCTTTTTGTGAGACCATGTGAAAAGTCCTGTTTACGAGACGCCTGTCGGGACTGAAGAGGATCACTTGGAGAGAATTCTCTTCGCCTGCAACACTGTTCAAATAACACCAGGGATATTAGGTCGGGTATGACAGAACTTCGTGAGACGACGCCATACCTGCATTGCTGCTGGAGGACGCCATTTCGAACAACTGTTGTAAAAGTAGCAGGTTATGAAACTTGTGCAGGTAGATGTAATTCAGTATTACTGTTCTGTATATGTTGGATTTTCGGTCTCTCTAACATCAAGTTACATGTACCATCACTAGTGCATCAACAGGGCAAATTATCTGAGGGTAATGGGCATTATTCAGCGAAAATTCTGTCCATCATGATTAGGATTCGAAAGTTGAAGCCCTTAGTTTGAACGTTGCGCGAGGCTAAGGCGGAGCTAGAGTAGAATTTCGCTTATATCTTTCGACTCAGTGTTTTCCAGACAAGGGTCCCTTACCTCAAACTGGTAAATTTACCCTTCTCCATAATCCATAACAGTTGGCAAGATCATTACAAAATCAGCATGTATACTGTTGTAACTGACGGTACGTAACAAAGCCTTTAGAGTCACCGCCAGGTGCAGGTTCGAGGAATTAGATCCCTTTTTTTTCTTTTTTTGCGAAAGAACAAGTTTTCTGGTTCATGTTAGTGCTACAGTAGGTGAGGGGTGAAATGGGACCCTGCTGTCGACATGCTACGGGACTAACTGCTTATTTTGAGATATTGTGCAGTGTATTTACTATAAAATCTATTCCTGTGGTTGGCACTACTGCAGCCGACCGCAGTCGTGTAAAAGATGTTACATCCTATCTAGCCATCGGATGTGGTAAGTCTAGGTACAAATGGTTCAAATGGCTCTGAGTACTATGGGACTCAACTGCTGTGGTCATCAGTCCCCTAGAACTTAGAACTACTTAAACCTAACTAACCTAAGGACATCACATACATCCATGCCCGAGGCAGGATTCGAACCTGCGACCGCAGCGGTCGTGCGGTTCCAGACTGTAGCGCCTTTAACCGCTCGGCCACTCCGGCCGGCGGTAAGTCTAGGAAACCTGTTTTCTCGGATCGCTAGACAACATTCAAACAAATCGTATTAATGAGTTTTATACCAAAATGAGCAATTACAGTACTTAACTTTGCGTCACACAGATGTGTCGCAAGCAAAGAGCTTCTATTCAGGTCGCCAGTCTTGAAGCTTCTCTTCGACTGGGCCGCGACCAGCCTGGCGCGTCGCTTATGTCCTCTTCACATAGAGGCCGCTGCTGTCGCGTTGTCGTCCTGGAGAGGAGTCGGTCAGCGTGCTATTGGCTGACGCCTTGTCGCAGCCATCTCTGCTCTCTCGTTCCCGACTGGCGTGCCGGCGCTTGACTTTACGCCGTAACAAAAGATATCGCTAGGTCCCGTGGCCTGTTCGGCACGTTGCCTTAGGAGTTTGGAGTAACGGACAGCCAGCAAACGAGGTCGACGGTTAGACTGTAGCGACAGAATTGTGTTGACGAGTAGCTTGGCCAAACAGCGCTCAGCGAGCGTGAGCACTCTGGCTGCGCTCCTTCCCAGCGCTCCAGCCGCAGCGGCGATCGGTGCCGAGGGGTGAGGAGGAAGAGTGAAATGCAACCGAATGCGGCTCGATCTGGACAGTTACCTTATCTGACGCCAAGCAGTTTGCTGACTAGCTTGCACTAAATTAGATTTATGTTCTGCATTATGTGTACCATGGCTTCTATGTACTTGTCCAAAAAAGAAAAAAATCGACAAGCCACTCGTTCAATGCTGAATGGTGACTGCCTTACTTTTTCCGTATCGTCTGAAGGCCAAACAAAGAGATTAATATGTTGAATTATTATGAGCTGGAAAAACATTTATTAGAACGTCATTACAACACCAGCTACAAAGATGATACGATGCACTTGTTTTCTGATGAATGACTGTGGTTGCTGGCTGAACTGAAGACGACCGTTAGGGAATAAAACTGAGTTAACTGTAAACACAGCGGTGACAAAATCTTTTATTGTTGACATCACGAATTGTTTGAATTCTTGAAGTGTAGTAACGCAAGAGGAGATTCATTTGGTAACAGGTGTGATGGACAAGACTGATACTATCAAACAAAAATTAATCCTCTGGATATAAGCTTTAAGTTCGTCACATGCATTTTCATTCTCTTTCGACTTTGAGAATCCTGGTACTTTGTTGAAACACTATGTTCACTTTGAAGGTTATTAACATTTTTAAAAATGAGAAATACTTGTGTTAGTCAGTGATTACTTCTATTTTAAAGCATAAGTAACAAAACGAAATTTTTAAAATGAGAAATACTTGTTCTTTCCAATGAGTACTTCAGTTTTAAATCATAACAAATAACACGGAAATCACAATGAAACTTTTTAAAAATAATAAAAAATTATTTATTTCAGATGTCTTTTGTAATTTTTTTATGTTTTTCTCAGCACATAACAGCAAAGTGGGACAAAGTTTCAATGGCTTTGGTAATTATCGGTCCTTTAATTACAAATCGCCGGCCGGTGCGGTCGAGCGGTTCTCGGCGCTTCATTCTGGAACCGCGCGACCGCTACGGTCGCAGGTTCGAATCCTGCCTCGGGCAAGGATGTGTGTGATGAACTTAGGTTGGTTAGGTTTAAGTAGTTCTAAGTTCTAGGGACTGATGACCTCAGATGTTAAGTCCCATAGTGCTCAGAGCCATTTTTGAATTACAAATCTTCTATATATCAGGTACAACAGTACAAAGTTGAATTCTAATGTCTGGTATGGCATCAAGCCGGCTCATGAACTTTGTCTTCCTTGCAGCATAAGTAGAAAATCCTGCTTCACATAAATATGTAGTGGTAAACGCAAGTAAAACAATAGCCTGTGAAAGTTACCTAAATAAATAAAAATACAGCCTGAAGTGTACTGTTTCTGGCTGTAAGCCTGAGCTAAGACAATAAATCAATTGTCGTATTGTGACTTGTACCGTCGTAATATGAAAGACAAGCTGAACTGTAAAAGTAATTAATTGTCTTAATGAAAAGGGAAGTATTTCATACCATAGAAGTTAGCAGTCTGACTGCAATAATTTTGAACAGTATAAACTACCTGAAGAACTTGGACAGGAAACCTAGAGTAATTGGCTTTGCAAAATTTGACCACAAAACTGTCTCTGAATAACATAAGTCGGCCCTGATTGAATAAATAAAACAATCAAAACATTTTCTCCTTACCTCTAATCTCTGCAAATCTGGATAACGCGTTGCATTAGTGCTATGTCTTGCGCGCCGCTATGCTAAAGCTGCAAATCACTGTATCTGCACAGAGAAAGCCGAGAGGTGCAATGAGATCTCTGTTAATTGAAAATCGAACATACTTGGTTGGACCGCCCATTAAAAAGAATTGTAAGAGAAAGGTTGGTAAGAAAATGACATATGCGCATAAATGACAACACACTGGCCTTTTTTCTGTGTGTATATGGAGAACCAGTGCTCAAGGCAGAGTTTAAATTTAATGAACTTCTCAACATCCAAACAATACTCTTTCCTATCTCTCAAATCTGTTTTAGTACAATAACCAAGTTTCTTCGATGGCGCAGTAATAGTGAAAAAAATTAATATCATTATTGTAATTACCTGACATTCCATTAGATTTCTTCCTTTTACAAATCAGTTTCATAATCATGTTGATTGAAGGAAATGATAAACTAGACATTAAATTTGAATCGTAATATTGTTATAGCTTCGTCATTAACACTGGTTAACATCATCAGCCTCACTCTTAACACACCTGAACTTCGACTCCTCTCTCTAGCCCAGCTAAACATAGTCTGTCTGCTCTCCTGCGCCCTCGCGCGGCTCAAAGATGCTCACTTAACTTCTGCGATACAGCTTACAACATCGCTGCTCGCTCACAATCGATTCAGTTACCAAAAATTCAGATACCTCAATTATACATGACACTTGTTTTGATGGACCAACATATTCTCATAAATTCTCCCAGATATTACATAATGCTTGATCTCTTGCTGTTTCTTTAAATTAGAATCACTTATTAAGTCAATTAGCTTTTCTTAGTCTCTTGCACTTAAGTGTTCTGGCTTAGCTCTTAAGGAAAATGAATTTCGAACCTAGGAATTAACCTCACTTACATCCGGAAAATATTGCAGAAAACTTTTTCCAATTCATGTAATTGCTCTACAAGTATCTTGGAAATTTCATCAGCAATTTTAAAAAAAAAATTTCAGTCAAAGATTCATTTAAAGTGGGAAAGAAATTAAAATTGTTTTCTTGAACGAAAGAAACCAAAAATATTCTTCGTATCCTAAAGACGCATTTTTGTCTCTTGTATCAAAAACTGTAACACTCTTTCCTTAAAATGACGAGTTAATTTCATTTCACTTCGTAAAAATATTCGTCAGATATGCGAGTTTTATCACCCATGACCGAGAGAAGTGACGCAGTGGCTGGCACCCTGGACTCGCATTCGGGAGGACGACGGTTCAATCCCCCGTGCGGCTATCCTGATTTAGGTTTTCCGTGATTTCCCTATATCACTCCAGGCAAATGCCGGAGTGGTTCCTTTGAAAGGGCACGGCCGACTTCCTTCCCCGTCCTTCCCTAATCCGATGAGACCGATGACCTCGCTGTCTGGTCTCCTCCCCCAAACAACCCAATCCCTATCACCCATGAAGGATTTCTTAAAAATTCTATAAAATTTTGTACTGGGCTATTTTGCGCATTAAAGAAGATTAGTAACTCATTACGTAGTTCATAAAGCATCAGTAGTACTTTTCCCTTGGGTAGCCATCTCACTTCCCTACGTAGCAAAAGTGTGTTGTGTTCGCTACCCGTTTCGTCGCATAATATTTTAAACAATGTGGGCTACAGTAATCCAGATTTTACATATTTTATTATTTTGACTAGTTCATCCATAACACACGAGAGTGTTTTGAAAAGTTCTCGGAACGGAATAGAAAAAAATACTTACATCTTTGAAACTTTTTTTATTGTTCAATGTAGTCTCCTTGTAAATTATTGCACTTGGTCCAACGTTGTTTCAGTGCCTTGATCCCATCTCGAAAATTAGTTTCCTCTAGGTCTGCAAAATAGTTGTCAACTCCGGCTATCAATTCGTCGTTTGAAGTGAATCTTCGTCCACCAAGAAAAATTTTCAGTTTTGAGAAGAGATGGAAGTCTGACGGAGCCATATCAGGTGAATAAGGCGTGTGTGGCAACGATTCATACCTTAGTTCCTGTAATTTTGCCATTGCGCATGTGTGCGAGAGCTAAACCTGGCGTTTCTTTGCATATCTTTTGCCCAGTGGGGAAATAATCTACAAACAGAATCGCCTTCACATCCCAGAACACTGATGCCATGACCTTTTCCGCCGAAGGAATTGTCTTTGCTCTCTTTGGTGGCGGAGCATCAGCATGTTTCCACTGTTTTGACTTTTGTGTCTCTGAGAAACAGTAGTGCACCCAGGTTTCATCTGTGGTCACAAACCGGCGCAAAAACGTCTTGTTAGTTTCTCCTAAAATTGGCCAAAGATTGTTCCTATATGTCTAATGTCATGCATTTTTTTACCCAGCGTCAAGAGCCGCGGCATTCATCTTGTAGATAATTTTTTTCATTTCTAATTCTTCAGTTAAAATGTGATATACCCTTTCAGATGACATCTGGCAAGCGCGAGCCATTTCACACAGTTTCAATCGAGATCCTCCTTGACCATTTTGTGCACTTTTCTAATGATTTCTGGAGTAGTGACACATGTTGGCAGACCACTGCGTGCATCATTCATCTAAGCTCTCCAGACCAAATTTAAATTCATTTGTCCACTTGGCAACGGTTGAATATGAGGGAGCAGAGTCCCCCAGTGTCTTCTGGAAATCGGAATGAATGTCCTTTGCTTTCATACCTTTCTCTACGAAGTACTTAATCACTGCTCGAATTTCAATTTTTTCCATCTTCGCAAATCACTACGCGGGAACAACAAGAGAGCCAAGTTACCACCACAGTTCTCTTCCAAGAGCACTGACGTCCCGCGTGTTTACAGGCAACAGTCCAATGAATATCACGTGGACAACTCGTTGCGCTAGCGCTGACGCTCGTGGTGATTCCGAGAACTTTTCAAACCACCCTCGCATTTTAAATTAGTAGCCATTTCTTTGTTACTAAATCCTGCCTATGCAAAATGCGGTAACTGCCAATGGCACATGTAGCTAAATGCTGTATATGTGATAGAGCTCGGTTGCATTTCCTGTCATGGCTGTAGCACCTTCCGTAAAAATATCAACACATCTCCCAACCGATCTCATGTTTTACTATTTAATCATTAATAGAATACAGTACATATCTTTTCCCTCTGTTTTTCGTGTAAATATGCGCTTCTGTGCAGCACAGCTTGTAGTCCTGTGATATCTGCGGATTCATCCATTTGCTGTGCATAGTCACTGAAAATCCTAAGTCAATAAATTAATTCCACATCTATGGCAACAGAAAGATTGTTGCTTCGACGTAAAACACTGCTATTTCATAATTGCACCGCATCAATTTTTTATCAGTCTGGTTGTTAATAGCGCATGACACTATATCTTTTACACATGGCTTAATAAGTTGTTCCCCAGTTGCATGAGCTTCGGAGTTAAGTGCCATATAGTAACTTACACGGTAAGATGTATGCACGTATGCCGGCCGGGGTGGCCAAGCGGTTCTAGGCACTACAGTCTGGAACCACGCGATCGCTCCGGTCGCAGGTTCGAATCCTGCCTCGGGCATGGATGTGTGTGATGTCCTTAGGTTAGTTAGGTTTAAGTAGTTCTAAGTTCTAGGGGACTGATGACCTCAGAAGTTAAGTCCCCTAGTGCTCAGACCTATTTTGTATGCACGTATGTATGATGTATGTATGTGTGTATTAAAGCGTGGACCTAGAAACAGCGGAGAGGCTTCGTCTCACCGTAGCCCTCAGTGGTTCACAACCCCACAACAGGCCACAGCAGTCCATTCACACCACTGCCACCCCACACTCAACCCAGGGTTATTGTGCAGTTTGCCACCAGTGGACGCTCACCCCGTTCCACCCGGCAGCGTCTCATACCAGATGACTGTAACCCCAAATGCTTGCGTGGTAGAGTACGTGGAAATGGTGTTTGCACAGCAATCGCCGACACAATGTAACTGAGGTGGAATAAGGAGAACCATCCCGCATTCGCCGAGGAAGATGAAAAACAGCCTTCAAAACCATCCACAGGCTGGCCGGCACACTAATCGGCCTGGCGGATTCGTGCCGAGGACCGGCACGTATTCCTGCTCGGGAAGCAGCTCGTTAGACCGCGTGGCTAGCCGGGCGGGCTACACGATAATATACTTCGGTTGTAATGTCAGTTTTTGCAAAGGTAATTATTTGATGTCAGACGTCTCCATTGTGTCACGATATCGTTTCAGAAAGTGAAAATCTTTTGTTGTGTGATCAGCATGAATTGTTCCTAAGTGCCTACAAAGTTTGGCTGGGGTCAAAGAACTGTTCGTGAGTTTTGTTTCACATAAAACACACACTGAAATGCCATCTGACTCGCCAGTAGTCGTGAATCAAAATTTTAAGTAATTTTCATCAAACTTCCCCATAGATCTAGCTTAACAGGACACAACTTGTTTAATATTATCTTTTGAAAAAAATCCCGCTTTGCCTATCCTTTTCTTCTTCCGCGGTAGATGTATCAGAAAAACTGCCACAGATAAATTGTCGAAGTTCCCCTCTTTAACCATAAATAGATGGATTTCGTTTATCAGTGTATAAGTTCCATAAAAAGAAAAACAATTTTGTTGAAATGCCTTCTTTACGCTGTAACTAATATATTTACAAAAGTATATAGGGCTATAACTTGTCAACACTAAGCTGAGGTTCGGCCTCAGCACGAAGCAGAGGAAGAACATGGCCGCCGCGTGGTGTGCGGACTAGTCTGCTGAGTCTGAGTTTCAGTGGTGACAATTCAGGCGTGCACACGCCTCACCAGTTGCGGTATACATTACAAAAGGAAGTAACAAATTCCGTGAAAGCCCATCACAGAGACATTAACGTTCAAACACACCCATTACGGTGTTCATATACAACACGACTTCGTCACGATACCGCCTCATTTGTTACATCGCTGACGTTGGCAGCGATCGGAAGGATACGACAGTGGATGCAAAGTGCACCAACTGATCATCTACATGAGCAAGCCAACTTGAAAACTCAATTGCAGGATACAAAATGTTATCACGTGTTATTAAATGTGTTGTCATTTTAACAGTAAACCTAAATCCCAGCTAAATATTTAATTGAATTTACCAAAAATTTTATTCTTTAAAGTTTGTCAATATGTACTTAACATTGTTTATCTGCAAAACGAGGTTACTTAACGTGTGTCAGCATTGACTTGTCACTGTTTACTTGCTGGTCGAATTAGCGAAACATTAGTGCGAAACTTCTCAAAAATAAAATTTTAAAATGTTCTGACAGTTTCAGTTTTTGATACTAAGATTTGGACTAACAATTTCGGCATTGATAAGCAATAAGAGTCTCAAAAAATTACCTATACCCCATCACAGCACAAAATTAATTTTAAAGAACACTTTAACATAGCACGTAAACAATGTTAATGATGGCCTTTAACATTTCTACCATTACCCTGCCACGTAGATTCAAGTAAATTAAGGTGTGGTACACACCTTAACATTATTTACTTGCGCAAACAAATGTTCACATTTAATTGATTAGTACGAAAATACGAAGCACTATATAACGGAGCCTAATTAATACTGGGAAATGGAAGATGATCTGTTTTGTTTGTCTGGATTGGTGGACCTACCAACAATTTATTTTCATTATTCCACAGCATTTATTCAGAGAGATATGTTTGAGAAGTACCAGATGCTAATTGCATAAGTTGGCAGTTATAGCGGGCGAAGCAAAGTCTCCCGTACCTAATCACCATCTCACGTCATTGGTGTAACAAACACGATCAGAAAACAGGCAGTGTCTCCTAGTAACACTTACGGATTAAAGTAAAAATGTGTGTAACTAGCATACATTTCTGCGTCCCTTCGTACTCCATGTTTAAACGAGAAGTAAAATATGGAATAAAAATTATTACTTACACCTCAACGTTACTTTATTTTAGCTCGGATGAGTTTATCAGTCCACTCTTTTCACATGAACCGATCACATGCGGGGCATCGAAGCTAAACTTATCAATGCGAATACGGGAATTTGATTAATTTTAATCGATAAAACAACAAGTTCTTACTTGCCAAGTACATTTTATTTCCTCATATTACTTTCCTGCTGAATTTATACGACCTTATGCGGAACACATAACAAGGGTTTTACTGGCCTATTTCAATCATATTTATGACGAAATAATCAGCAATACTGTGAACGTTACTGTACTGGCGCGGTAACTAGCACTTTGCTGCGCAGAATAGGAAAGAGAACCAAACCTATCGCAATTGTTGAGTGTGTTACAGATGGAGTCAAACGACTTTCTGCCATCTTTATTCCATCCCAACAACACAATGGCGCCATACAGATCGGCTGGGTTTCGTGAAAGTGCATTACAGAGACTTTCCTGTTGAAATGTGCTCATTTGTAGCAATGATTGTGATATGAGGTATGTCGAGGCTCTTGTAATTCAGATGCACAAGAAGTAGAAGAAGGGTGACTTTTGGGAAACTCTTAATTCCATTAGGGTGACAGTTGTTCCAGTAATGAGGATTTCCAATTTATACCGACCATTATTGATAAGAGGAAGAAACGAAGTTAAAGGCGGCAGCACGGTATAAGCTATTTTCACAAAGAATATAAACTGAAATATGTGCCTAATTGATACGTGGGACCTAGGGAAGGCAGGAAAAGGTGTGGACGGGGCCTAATCAGTTACCGTTGGTTGCACAGTAAACGCGTACACTTTATTTAAGGAAATAATTTTTTTAAAACAATCATTTAAAAAAAATTTACTGAGACACAAGCTACACTGACTGCTGAAGGCCTAATTACGAAAGAATTCAAATTATTTGTCGGCTGAAGGCCACAAGCAATATTCCAGAACAATTAACAGCTGAAGGCCTGGATTACAAATGAGGAAGACAATTACACGTTAAAAACATCAAAATAATTTTTAAAACAAGCAAATAAAATAACTGACTGTAACGCGAGCTACACTGACGGCTGAAGGCCTTATTAAGAAGAATTCAAATTATTTGTCGGCTGCAGGCCACAAGCAATAGGAATAATTTAAACAAAATATTATTTTTTAAACAATTAACACAATCAGACCAAATAAAGCATTGAGTGATCAACAGGCAGTAGTCTAAGGATCGACCTGGGAAAGTTCCTCAAACATAAGGTGAGACAGGCAGCCCAGCGTTATACTCACTTAACAGGATAGCAACTCAAACCAGTCACAGTTAAATGCAAGACCAACACTCTCTCAAAATCTACCTAACGTCCGAAGCCCAGTACACGATGGAATAACCCATGCCAGGCAGACGGGCGGACAACAATCTTGACATCGTAAAACGACAAATACTATACAAGAGAACATGTTGAAACGCAAGAATAATCCGAAGTAATCACAGCAAGTTGCCTCCACGAATCCAGTACGCAGACAGCGTTAAAATGACTTCTCATTCAAAAACACACTATGTACACATGGATCTGCAAAAACAATTCCAAAAAAACTCAAACAATGCTAAACCAGTCACTGTGGAGCAACAAGGACGAATTACAAGTCGACACAAGCACAAAGAACCCAGAAACCGTCGGAAGACCAAATTCACGTCGTCCGTTGAGACGACCGACCGAACGACCAACCAACGGTCGAGCTTAATCAAGTAAGGCAAGGTAAGCGTTCCAGTACTAATCGCCAACTAACAGCTTGTTACCATGGGGTCACTTCGGAGGACGGACACACACACAATGGTGGCGATTTCACTACTCGGATTTAACAATCGTGCACTCTCGCGACCACATCCTTTCATCGGGTAGTGCACGTATTGCTAGCTGTCCCGGCGAGTCCTGAGGCTGTGCGGACCTCACTGATCCTCCATCCCACCCAAACTCCCGGCCCACGACGACCCGGAAGTACTAGAGGCCGCTCCAAAGACAGTACCACAGTACTGCCACTCACGGACAGACAAAGCGAGCAATCGTAGTGGCGCCAGTGAACGCACTAAGAAAACGAGAGGTCACAATCCGAACACACGACACCAACCTGTCAACTGCACAAACACGAGCCGGAACATGATGATTTCCAATTTATACCGACCATTATTGCTAAGAGGAATAAACGAAGTTAAAGGCGGCAGCACGGTAGAAGCTATTTTCATAAAGAATATAAACTGAAAGGTGTGCCTAATGTTATTGGTAATCACACACATATCACGATTTATGGCACCAATAGCTCTCGGTTATGAAATTTATACCCTTTAAATTAGTATCGCCAAAATGCCGTAAAAAAGACGCCGTGTTATTAATAGTTTTTTTGCGGAGCATTTATTCCCTTCGCGCAGAATACCAGTGTTCCACGGAATTCAGTCTGAAAACACTGCAGTCTCTGGGATTAGTTCCCAAACATCGGCAACCATTTAATGACGTATTTTTCATTGCAGAACCGCCCTGTATGGTTCACGAGCATAGTTACTTCTGTAATAGAGAGACATTCCTCCGACAACACGACTGCTCATGTTCTTTCAGCAGACCCTACATACTTTATCCCTTACGAAATAAACCCGATAATTCTCACATTGAGGACTCGCCATTACGTCCACTAACAACGCCAGTGTCTCATATTTCCGTTTATTGTGAAGAACACATCAAAGAAAAGTCTGCAGAGGGGAAGCGAAACCGCACAAGGAAGTGGTCGCTTGCGTGATAAACACCGCGAATCTGATAAAAGAACTGCAAGAGAAAAAGAGCTGGAAAGCTGCTGAAGTCAATGATTGATGTAATGGAATTCCAAAACGACTTCTTGGGATTAATTAGACGTTTTTACATCACTGAATTGTCGTTGTTGTTTTCTTCAGACCGACGACTGGACTGATGTAGCTCTACACGCTATTCTGCCCTAAGCAAACTTTTTCATCTCTGAATAATTACTGCAACCTACATCCATTTGAACATGATTATAGTATTCAAGCCTAGGTCTCTACAATACTGCCCCTCGCCCCATACCCCCTACACGCTTCCTTCCTTCATTCGCAGAAATGTGTCCTATCAACTAATTCCTTCTTTTAGAAGGGTTGTGTCATAACTGTTTTTCTTAACTCGATTCTTTACCCTCTCATCAGTTATTCAATATAGCCATTAATCTTCAGCATTCTTCTGTAGCACAACATTTCAAAATCTTCTACTCTCTTCTTGTCTGAACTGCTTGTCGTCCACTTTTCACTTCTGTATAAAGCTACACTCCGGACCAATCCTTCCTGTCACTTAAATTTTCATCACATGTTCACAAATTTCACTTTTTCAGAAATTCTTTCCTTGGTATTGTCAGTCTCCATTTTATGTCCATTCTACTTCATCAGTTATCAGCAAAACTCATCTGCTACTTTTAGTGTCGCATTTCCTAATCTAAGTTCCTCAGCCTCTCTTGATTTAATTCGACTATATTCCATCACCCCTGTTGTAATTTTTTTTATTTCCATGTTATTTCTTTTCAAGACACTATCCATTCCATTTCACAAATTTCACTTTTTCAGAAATTCTTTCCTTGGTATTGTCAGTCTCCATTTTATGACCATTCTACTTCATCAGTTATCAGCAAAACTCATCTGCTACTTTTAGTGTCGCATTTCCTAATCTAAGTTCCTCAGCCTCTCTTGATTTAATTCGACTACATTCCATCACCCCTGTTGTAATTTTTTTTATTTCCATGTTATTTCTTTTCAAGACACTATCCATTCCATTCAACTTCTCTTCCAAGCCCGTTGCCGCCTCTGACAAAATTACAATGTCATCGGCAAATATCAAAATTTTATTTCTCCTCCGTGAACTTTAATTCCATTTATAAATGTCTCCTTGGTTTTCTTCACTGCTTGCTCAGTGCATAGATTTGTTGACATATTCGTAAGGAATAGGCTACAGCCCTTCTCACCCACTGCTTCCCTTTCATTTGCTTCGTCTTTTATAACTGCAGTCTGCTTTCTGCATACGTTGTAAATAACGATTCACTCCCTATATTTTCCTCCTGCTACATACCAAATTTCAAAGACTGCTGTCGAGCCAACATTATCAAAAGCTTTCTCTAAATTTACAAATGCTATAGACATATGTTTGCCATTCTTCGGCCTATTTCTTAGATAAGTCTAGGATGAGTATTGGCTAGAGTGTTCGTACATTCCTCCGGATCTCAAACTGTCAATTTGTACTTTATATTGGCAACGTCGTAGATTCTCTAAGGATGTCAATAGGCATTTCCTTGGTTTCTATTAGAAGGGCCTTAGTTGGTAATAACTTCATTGCTCCTAGGTACTGATGTGTTGGCGCGTCGGTATCGGGGCACAAAAATTATGCACTAGGTAAACAATGCATAACAAGATTATTGCAATATCCATTAACGCATAAAAAGTACATTTCTCAATTCGGAAGCAATAACACGGATTGTAACTAAACTGAAGTTGCCATTCGGGAAGTCTTATAATCCAACACAAATAAAAGTTCGCTTGGTAGTTCGAGTCCCAAAAAAGTATACTTCACAATTCGGAAACAATTTCGGGTTGAAACTAAACTGAAGTTCTGCTTCCGGGAGTCTTAAAATCTATCACGAATAAAAGTTCGCTTCGTAGTTCAAGTCCTGTTAAGAGAGACAATAAATGATTAACTGGCAGAAATCCAACAGTGAATTAACCAAAAGTTCAACTCTGAATTCACCAGAAATTCTTTGAAGTTAATAATGCAAGTTGTCTATTTAGTCTTGGTCTCTGCAAAGAGAAACAAGGTGACTTGACTGCGGAAGTATGAAGAGTTAAAGTCAGTGTCCTTGATTCAGTAGGAATTGGAAATTTAACAGCACAACACTTCAACTGCCCGAATACCAACGTTCATAAGTGTCCACGCTGTGGAACCAAATCCCAGCGGAGCTCGAGGATAAACGTTAGCTGTTTCACGTAGCGAGATGATGTGGCAGTGTAGCAGGCGTCGGAGATTCTGTAGTACGGCGACTTCCGGCGAGTCTCCGAACTAAGGAAGCGCTAATGCGGTCGGCACACTGCCCAGAGAGGTCGTCGCAACAAATTGGCCGGTCACCATTGGGCACCAGCCTTAATGCAGTGGAGGCTCAGGGATACTGTCGTAACTGCGAATTAGTGCACATGTGACACCACGGAAAGTACGTGCGCTAGGTCACTGATCCCTTGTAGCGACCTTGCTGCAGGCAGGCGCTCGACATGTCTGTGCTGCCGCTTGCTGTAGTGGCCCCTGCAGCTCGCTGTGTATGCCACCCGCTGGACGCTGGTGTGTAAATACACTGACGAAAAGGAGTTAGGGTACATACACGGAAGTTGGGAGGCGTGTTTCTACATTTCAGACGTCATGCCTATTCCAGTTTCGAGCCAGTCATATAAGGGTGGCGCTAGTAGGGCCACTATTAGGATGCAAATCAGGTTAGCCTTAAATACACGATGTAAAAGTCTTGAGCGTTGTTTACCCTTGAGATTGGACGTGGTGAGTTGATGTTAGTCAAGAATGCCTTTAAGACGACAAAGACGCCTTTATCAGCACCTCACTGAGTTTGAACGAGCTCATCTAATAGGGCTGTGAGAAGCTGAACATTTCTTCTGCGACACTGTAGAAAAACTTGGCAGGAATGTAGCCACTGTACATCACTGCTGGCAGCAGTGGTCACGAGAATGTATGGTCACAAGATGACTGGGCTGCGGGCGGCCACGTGGCACTACTGAGAAGGAGAACCATCCTGTTCAGCGTATGGTTCTGGCGCATCGTACTGCATCTGTAGCAGCAATTCGAGCAGCGGTCGGCACAACAGTGACACAATGAACTGTTACAACAAATCAGTTACTTCAAGAACAGCCCTGAACCAGACGCCCTGTGTCTTGCATTCCACTAATCCGAAACAACCGCCATTTGCGACTTCTGTGGTGTCAAGCGAGAGACCACTTGAGGGCTTGTAACACGCCCGGGAGTATAAATGGGTGGGGTGGTACCTTTAAACTGGTTGTCGTTCCTTGACCGTGCGCCCTGTCCACACCACGTACCTGATAATCCCGCGGCGCTCGTATTGTCCTTCTCCACACTGTTGTTGGCTTGCCTGAAATTATCTCTCGAAATATGCAAGCGGGTTTAGGGGAGCCACTCAACGTTAAAAGACAACACTGTCCTATGTCTGGTATGAACATCTACATTCTGAGACGATATGGAAACCACAAGTTGCACTGTTTACACTCTAAATCGTAAATGTTTATCCCAATTAACAATCTTGGTGATTAACAGTCTAAAAGATCATTTGGACGAGCGTACGCGTAAATGACACGACGCTGGTGATTGTTGATGGTGCGGAAGCCGAATGATCGAACGAAAGTTCTTACGCTCGTCATAGGTAATGGTATAGTCCTCCTTGTCACTAGTAATGATATAACACTGTTCTCACTTGTACGAGCGTGCGCGTAACCGTCGCGGCGCGGCTGATTGTTTATAATGCGGAAACGCGATGATCGAACGCACTTCCTCACGCTCGCTACAGGACACTGGCACTTGGTTGCACTCTTTTATGGTAACTAATTTTTGCTGATTCACATTAGCTCATTCTTGGAGACCCAACACGATGATCGATGCTGTGCGACACGCAACGAGAGGATACACAAATACGTTATCAGCAGCACTGCACATTTTTAAATTACATCTTGACGCACTTTCCTCTGAATTACTTCCCTATTTAATCACTTTACTATAATAGCATTTGTAGCAACACTTCAACAATGCTTCTTACATGCGGAGCTACACACTACACAACATATCAGTTCCGTGTTGTGCTCTCAACTCTCTAGAGACGCGGCTGCCCGCAAAGATCCTCCACAACTAAGCCAGCGATATGGCAGTACGCTTACAGGCTGGTTGGAAGTCTGTTGTGTTTTCCGATGAATGCTGGTTCTGCCTCGTTGCCAGTGATGACTGTGTGTCGGTTAGAAGGAGGTCAGTTGAGGGCTTGCAACTAACTGTCTTTGTGCTAGACACTCTGCACCTGTACCTTGAGTTATGATCCAGAGTGCGATTTCGTATGTCGGAGGGAACACTCCCGTGGTTATCCCAGGCACCCTGACTGCAAATTTGAGCGTTAGTCAGGTGATTCGATCTTTTGTGCTGCCATTCATAACAGCTTTCTAGAGGGTGTTTTCCAACAAGATAACGCTCGCCTCAATACCACTGTTGTAAATTAACATGCTCTACAGACTGTCGAGGTATTCCTTGGCCTGCTCGATCACCAGATCTGTCTCCAATAGAGTACACATGGAACCAACGGACGACATCTCCAGCGTCTTCCACAAACAGCAGTAACCGTCCCTGTATTGACGGACCAACTTCTACAGGCATGGAACTCCTTCCCACAAACTGACATCCGGCACCTGTATAACATAGTGCAAGCACGTTGGCATGCTTGCAAGCAACATTCTAGCGATTACATTGGTCATTAATGTACTAGCATTCCACAGTTGCTATACGCTTACTTTAATCTGTGATTTCACAATGTTAATGAGTTAAATATCTTACCTAGACATTACATTAATTATTTTTTGGTGATGCGATTTCTTGCCGTCAGTGTATGTATGAAAAAGCAGCGTGCAGAATGGATTGTATGTTTGAAAAAGCCTCGTGCAGAATGATGGTTTGGATGGGTCTCGGTGCTCGGTTTCTATTTGAGCTAGGAACATGGGATAAAACGTTTTTGGTTTAACTGCGACCAGCGCCCATTTGCATGGCCATTCGATGTCATACTGTAGCTATGTTCTGTTACATTAAGCAAGGTTTGAACGACGAAATGGAGCTGGCACCCAGGGAAATTGTGCGAATCGTTTAATTCCTTTTCAAAAGATTTTAATCAGTCTGAAATTAAAACGGCAGTATTTGTATGTGCACCGTTCAGATTTTGCGTACAAAAACAGTCAGTAACTCCGGACTGGAGTGAAATTCGTTCCACCCGCATATCGGACCTTGGCGTACAATTACTTCCAACCGTTTGAAAAAAATCTTGCCTCGTTTGGATTTTACATGTAAAAAATACCTTATTCTATACTTTAAACTTGTACGAAGGGGTTCAAACTTTGCAAGAAAGTAGATACAGGGTAACAATTACTGAGCAATATGAAATAAAATCGTCATAACTTCTAAACGGTTTGCTTTAGGACGTTTTAACTGCACACTTGGCACCGGGGCATGGTGGGAATTAGTATCCGCATGCACACGCGAATTTAGCGACGAAACCCACTTTCATTTGGATGGGTTCGTCAATAAGTAAAATTGGCACATTTGGGGGACTGAGAATCAGCATTTCACGATCGAGAAGTTTCTTCACCCTCAGCAGGTGACTGTGTGGTGTGGAATGTCCAGCCACGGAATAATCGGAGCGATATTCGTTGATGTCGGATGACTACCGAACGGTACGTGAAGGTTTTGGAAGATGATTTCATCACTATTATCCAAAGTGACCCTGATTTTGACAAGATATGGTTTATTCAAGACGAATCTCGATGCCAACGAAGCAGGAGAGTGTTTGATGTTCTGGAGGTTCACTTTGAGGATCGCATTCTGGGTCTGAGGTACCCAGAGGCCACTGGCATCGGCCTCAATTGGCCGTCATGTTATCCGGATCTGAACACATGCGACTCCTTTTTGTAGGGCTATATTAAACACAAGGCGTACAGCAATAACCCTAAAACCATTGCTGAGCTGAAAACAGCCATTCAGGAGGTCATCGGCAGCATCGATATTCCGACACTTCAGCGAGTCTTGCAGAATATTCCTCCGCGCCATATCTTCGCCAAGGAAGGAAGGCATATCGAACGTATCATGACCTAAATCTTAATATCTGTTGTGGCGTTTACATGCTGAATAAAGCGTGTGCACGGCGTAGTTTGTAAATATTTTACAGTTTTTTATACAGTTGCATTATTTATCCAATAATATTTATCCGTTGTCGAGATATTGTGGTTTGAAGTAGAGCTAAAAGTAGCACTTAAGCGTCGTTCTAACGTGAATTGAATGTGCGGAAACGGCTTAATGTGAATCAAATAAAGAATGCATTTTTACGATAAAATTTGAAACTCGTTTCCAAAAATATAGCTTTATTCAGATTTTACGTCCAAAAACACTTTTTTATGAGGGTTTTTTTACCCACCCACATCTATGTGTCAGGCTTATGCGAATCGATTCAAATTTTGTAAGAAGGTAGACAAATACAGGCAAATAATAGTGGTCTTGTTGTTTTGAGAAATCTTTACCCGTTGCCACAATATAGCGGTCTAAAGTTGTACATAAAATGCAAGTAAAATTCCATTTTACGCTGATCACAAATGCAGAAACTATAACAATAAAATATGTATTCTTAAGGTAATTATAAGAAGCGCTTACAAAAACCTTTCATAGTTCGCTGTTGGTCACGTTCAGATTGCGCTGCGCAGTGCTTGCCTTCAATGCAGCTAAGTTTGGAATCGGAACGGATAGCCCCACAGCCAGAAGTCAGACGGATTAAGATGAGGTGATTGGGACGATCAGTCTGTAGGGAATTGCGGCTGATAATTCCAGCATTTCCGAAATGGCGCTTCAGCAACTGCTTAACTGTATTTGCAATGTGCGCAGGCACGCCATCTTGCATAAAAATTATCCCATCCACACAGCCATGCTGTTGGAGAGCTGGAAAGACTTGGCTGCGCAAAAGACACTCACAGCGCTTACCAGTGACGGTACAGGTAACAGGACCGGAAGCATCTGTCTCTTCGAAAAACTATGGCCCTATGATAAATGATGCCATAAATCCGCACCACACAGTGACCTTTTCAGATTGGTTTCCCATATTCGACAATTCTGTGCATTGATGTACTGACACACCCTGTCAGATAGGATGGGAGCAAGAAATTCTGAAACCAAGGTCTCTCTTGCTGGCAGGTGGACAGGAAGCAACTCGTGCACGTGGGTAATTCTGAATTAATAGCAAAGAAGGATGTTTTGTAGGAATTTACACATTGTGCTCACCGGTATGTCCAATGTTCGGGCAATTGTCTGTGCTCTACACGTTTGCACACCACCACTCGTCTCCTCCTGCATTGCTGTGGCCACTGCTTGCACTGACGTCTAATTAATTCGTTTCCTCCCTCAACCAGGTTGCACACCAAAAGAACCCGACTTTTCGAATTTCCAACCATTTTCTCCAGACCCAAGGCAGTCATCGGACCAACACCTTTCTTCAAACCGTTCAGTATCCGGAACTTGTGCAGAGTGACATGTGTGCAGTCATCATTCTTGTAATACAGCTTCACAAGCAGAGCGCGATCCTGCATTGAGACAGTAGTGACGAACGTCGCAGACGCGAAAGGAGGAAAAGCCGTGCACCCGGCGTGTTTATACCAACATCGATGGGTCGTGCGCATGACAGGTGTTTCCATTTCTGTATTCTGACGCATACAGACCCATCTATTGATGAATTTTCACGCCTTTTTTTTCTTCTGCCATAGGTTTTCTCCCTTCTCCGAAAATATTCCGTTGCAATTTGTCGCCATTATGACGAGTGGTGTTATTTCTGCAGCGTTTTGAAAGTTTAACTTTAATTATAATCACCCTATATATCCATAATCTGTAAACTACTGTGAACAGCGTGGCAGAGGATACTTCTCATTGCACTAGTCGTTAGGGCCCTTACCCACTCGGGAAGAATGACTCTTTAAATTCCTCAGTGCGCGCCATAGTTAAACTAATTTTGCCCTTACTATCCGTCCCGGGAGTGACACGCAGGACATTGTAGTACATTCCCAGATTGATTATTTAACTCTGTTCCTAGAAGCCATGTAAGTGTACTTTCTCGAAACAGTTTGAGTATTCGTGCTGCCATTCTTGGCCTACGTTCAATATGCTCCACTAGTCCCATTGATACACTTCCCACACTTCCCACGTGGGACACACGAGTAAACTGTTACAAAGATAACAATCTCCTTTGTGGACTGATGCCATTTCCCTAGTATTCTACAAATAAAACGAAGCCTGCTACCTGCTTTACCCACCACTGAGCCCACATGATCGTTCCATTTCATGTCCCTACAAACTGTTACACCCACGTATTTTTATGAGTTGGCCGATTCCAATTATGACTCGTTCACGTCGTAGTCACATGATATTATGTTTTTGTAGTTAGTGAAATGCACAATTTTACATTTCTGAACATTTAAAGCAAGTTGCCAACTTCACATCACATTGAAGTCTTATCAAGATGCGACTGCAAGTTGTGCAAATTTTTTTCATACAGTATTTCATTACAGATAACTGCATATCAGCGAAAAGTCTAAGAAAATTGTTAATATTGTATGCTATGTCATTAATATACAACATGAACAGCAAGGGTCCCAATTAAATCCCTATGCCCGAAGTTACTTCTATATCTGTCGATGGCTGTCTAACTGAGATAACATACTGCTCCCTCCATACCAAGGAATCATTCATCGCATCACAAATTTCGCTTGATGCGCCATATGATCATACTTCTGCTGATAAGTGTAGTTGTGGTACTGAGTCAAATATTATCGGAAATTAAAAAGTACTTATACCTGACTGTGTTGATCCACGACTTTCAGGATGTCATGTGAGAAAACTGTGAGTAGAATGTAGTGTTATGCATGTGCGGAGCTTGCAAACTATTCTCTTGGTTCAAATGGCTCTGAGCACTATGTGTCTCAACTGCTGAAGTTATTAGTCCCCTAGAACTTAGAACTAGTTAAACCTAACTAACCTAAGGACATCACAAACATCCATGCCCGAGGCAGGATGCGAACCTGCGACCGTAGCGGTCTTGCGGTTCCAGACTGCAGCGCCTTTAACCGCACGGCCACTTCGGCCGGCAAACTATTCTCTTGGAATCCATTCAAAATTACTGTCATATAAAATGGATCGTTATATCATGCGTCCCAGTTAAAGTGTATTGAAACACAGAATGGAGAAACTGATTTTCCGTTTAAAATTAAGGAAACTCACGTGGAACTGCTCTAAAAACAAATAATCGGAAGTCACTATGGAGGAATTATAGGACACAGTATGAAGAGTAATATTGTTACAATGCAGTCTCCGCCACAGTCTCAACCAACTTGTCCCAATGAAGTCATAGACAGCAGTTGCCCCATGTAACCAATCTCTGTAGATAGTATATGACTGCTATACTTCACGACAGCCATTCTCCGGGCAGTCATTTATTTTCCTTTCTTTTTTATTTCTGCAGTAGAAATTGTATTGCAGCCATTCTATTGTCTCCCTTCGCTATGTATAGGATTGATGTTACCTCTTTGTTTTCCCAAGACGCATCCGTCCCCGTAACGGAGATTGGTGACTCGCGATAACGCACAAGTTTTCGACCGGGAGGAAACCAGTTACAACCCAGCACTGAGATGAATTTTCATCCCCACGATTTGGTCGGCGAGAGAAAGAAGATAAGCCGACGCAATTTTATCCTATCCGTAGTGGGATGTCAAACCCGTACCATGATGTAAATCATAAGACTTTAGTTGACACTTGTCCATCATTTTCGCTGTATTACTCTCGCACATACAGCCGATATGATGGACGTGAACATGGATACAGCAGAGTCTTGTGCATAAAAATTGATCATTTGCATACTTATGACATGAGATGAATACAAAGTGGTAAAATAAAAATTATTGCATCATTTGATGACTGCTAACAGCTATCTACGTTGCTTACCCTTGGTCAAACAGAACAACATTTGAAAAGTAATTGCCGATGTGTTATTCGCTGATTTACGTTAGTATGAGGAGACCTCCATTGCATAATTTGCTGTAATAGACTTTCAAGTACCAGATGCAAAGTGACAGAAGCAATGATTTCTGACGGTTCTAGTTGAACCTAGAGGCGCAGTGCTTTAGTTCATGTCAGAATATAAAATGACATATGTACATATAAATAGAAATGGAAATTGCTTGTAGTAAACGTTAGTCAACTCCTTCTGAAACAAAATTTAGAAAAATTAGTGGTCATATGTGACAAAGGGGATGAAAACAGCTTATATAATCTTTAGGTTATGATTGATTATTGTAAAACATGTTCAGTATCCTCTAACCTTCTACCGCAAGTCTCTAGAGGAACGGAGGGTTCCAAATGATTGGAAAAGAGCACAGGTAGTCCCAGTCTTCAAGAAGGGTCGTCGAGCAGATGCGCAAAACTATAGACCTATATCTCTGACGTCGATCTGTTGTAGAATTTTAGAACATGTTTTTTGCTCGAGTATCATGTCGTTTCTGGAAACCCAGAATCTACTATGTAGGAATCAACATGGATACCGGAAACAGCGATCGTGTGAGACCCAACTCGCTTTATTTGTTCATGAGACCCAGAAAAAATTACATACAGGCTCCCAGGTAGATGCTATTTTCCTTGACTTCCGGAAGGCGTTTGATACAGTTCTGCACTGTTGCCTGATAAACAAAGTCAGAGCCTACGGAATATCAGACCAGCTGTGTGGCTGGATTGAAGAGTTTTTAGCAAACAGAACACAGCATGTTGTTATCAATGGAGAGACGTCTACAGACGTTAAAGTAACCTCTGGCGTGCCACAGGGGAGTGTTATGGGACCATTGCTTTTCACAATATATATAAATGACCTAGTAGATAGTGTCGGAAGTTCCCTGTGGCTTTTCGCGGATGATGCTGTAGTATACAGAGAAGTTGCAGCATTAGAAAATTATAGCGAAATGCAGGAAGATCTGCAGCGGATAGGCACTTGGTGCAGGGAGTGGCAACTGTCCCTTAACATAGACAAATGTAATGTATTGCGAATACATAGAAAGAAGGATCCTTTATTGTATGATTATATGATAGCGGAACAAACACTGGTAGCAGTTACTTCTGTAAAATATCTGGGAGTATGCGTGCGGAACGATTTGAAGTGGAATGATCATATAAATTTGTTTGTAAGGCGGGTACCAGGTTGAGATTCATTGGGACAGCGCTTAGAAAATGTAGTCCATCAACAAAGGAGGTGGCTTACAAAACACTCGTTCGACCTATACTTGAGTATTGCTCATCAGTGTGGGATCTGTACCAGATCGGTTTGACGGAGGAGATAGAGAAGATCCAAAGAAGAGCGGCGCGTTTCGTCACAGGGTTATTTGGTAACCGTGATAGCGTTACGGAGATGTTTAATAAACTCAAGTGGCAGACTCTGCAAGAGAGGCGCCCTGCATTGTGGTGTAGATTGCTCGCCAGGTTTCGAGAGGGTGCGTTTCTGGATGAGGTATCGAATATATTGCTTCCCCCTACTTATACCTCCCGAAGAGATCTCGAATGTAAAATTAGAGAGATTAGAGCGCGCACGGAGGCTTTCAGACAGTCGTTCTTCCCGCGAACCATACGCGACTGGAACAGGAAAGGGAGGTAATGACAGTGGCACGTAAAGTGCCCCCCGCCACACACCGTTGGGTGGCTTGCGGAGTATAAATGTAGATGTAGATGTATAAATTTGTGTAATGTATTTATTACGAAATGCCAATAGCCTTGCCGCAATGGTAACACCGGTTCCCGTCAGATCACCGAAGTTAAGTGCTGTCGGGCTGGGCTAGCGCTTGGATGGGCGACCATCCGGTCTGTCGAGCGCTGTTGGCAAGTGGGGTGCACTCAGCCCTTGTGACGCAAACTGAGGAGCTACTTGATTGAGAATTAGAGGGCTCCGGTGTCGGACACTCACATACGGCCGGGAGAGCGGTGTGCTGACCACATGCCCTCCATATCCTCATCCAGTGACGCCTGTGGCCGGAGGATGACACGGCGGCCGGTCGGTACCGTTGGGCCTTCATGGCCTGTTCGGGAGGAGTTTAGTTTAGTTTTATTTATTACGAAATATTTATCCGACTGGAACCGCTGAAAGCGTTTCGGATTAACATGTAATCATTAAAATGTATTCGTTGATGTTCTGTTTGAGTTAGCTAACGTTTATCAACACAGATATTTGTAACGCAGTGATTTATAGCTATTTGTGATAAAGTCACGCTTTATATGGAACAGTACTGAAGTAAAAGAGTCATTTTTGAGTTGCTAGTCAATCTTGCATATGGCCCACAATTCAGATTAAGACGACTAGGTGTGTATAATCCGCAAATGCATGTCCATGCATTAAGAAACATGTGCTGATTTGTTTGAACCTCAGCCACAATTGCTTGAATTTACATGACGAAAATTGCGACTTAAAAAGTACAGTTTCCAGAAACGACATAAAAAAGCTACTTGTAGTTGCAGAGGTCATTCCTGCAATTTCAGTGTATTACTTTCGTTAATTGAACTCTTAAAAAAAACATTTCATTTTGTACCTGAATCGCGAGTAACTTTCAACTATTGACTTCCTTCAGCAGCAACAAACCGAAAAAAAAGAAACAGTTAAGTAGAATTATTCAGCAAGTTGCAACAAAACATAACTCTTAACAAATAGCAGAACCCATTATCAACTACCCCTCACATGACCACAAGCAAACTCTCTCTCTCTCTCTCTCTCTCTCTCTCTCTCTCTGTCTCTCTCTCAAACACACACACACACATACACACACATCTCTGCCGGCCGCGGTGACCTTGCGGTTCTAGGCGCTGCAGTCCGGAACCGCAGGACTGCTACGGTCGCAGGTTCGAATCCTGCCTCGGGCATGGATGTGTGTAATGTCCTTAGGCTAGTTAGGTTTAAGTAGTTCTAAGTTCTAGGGGACTGATGACCTAAGTTGTTAAGTCCCACAGTGCTCAGAGCCATTTGAACCAAGTTGAGTCCCATAGTGCTCAGAGGCATTTTTTGAACACATCTCTACCTCTACTTAGCTCACACGCTCACTATCTGGTCTGTCTTTTGCTGCTCTTCAGAGCAGCGGCCGTCCATTCACTAGGTCTAAATTATTTTCATCCCACTACGGTCATATTAAATGCTTAAGAAGTTTCCTTAGCGAAGTAGTACATACGAATGACCAATTACATTAAAGAGAGAAAAAGCATAATCTTCCGAAAGCATGATGTTTTGTACGCCACATTTGCTCCTAGGGTTTTTTGTTCTCTAAATGTCCGAAACTTAGTACTTGATTTGAAAGAAGTTATTCTGACAGATAAATATCACCCAAATGCAACAATTTATGCCCAAAATAATTAGACCATGAAGAGGTGAACTTTTTGGCACTAGCAGCAGACGCCCGTGAAATATTTCAGTTTTTCATCAAATAATTAATAAGGCAGTTAAATATGTGTCTCTGCAAAATTAGAAGTCACGCTGGTCAGTGCGATACCCTATTTGTCTACTTCTCAGTTATCTATAAAAATTCAGGCAAAAATTTTCTCTCTAATCATTAGTGAGGTATCTGTCACCTAGCCCGATTATTTTCTAGCAGTTAAAGGCTATTTTCGTTTTGGTTTTTTGTTTTGCAATACTAGATCTTTCGCTGATCAGTTGTCCATTTGCCACTCTTCCTTTGGTCATGAAATTTCAGACAAAAATCAGTTGTACAATTTTTCCTCAAATCTGTAATTCTTTCTTAATTACTCTGATTAATTTCATGCGAATAAAACTTTTTTTTTTTCAAAACCGGAGCTCACGCTTGTGAATTTGATACCCCTTCCTGCATTTCACATTTTTCGCTTCGTTATGAAAATTGGGACAAAAATCCATTGTGTAATTTCTATGGAGTCTTGTTTCCGCTCTGCACAAATATTTGAATAATAAAATCACTCTCGTAACTTTTTGGACAGACGCTGAAGCGAGTGATTAGAATATTGTGTAACTGTACATTTTGCGGAAGCCTTTTAAGGATCTGTCACACTCACTTCTCAATATGTTTACTCCTTTATGGTTTTTGTCGCAAATAATAAAAATCGGGTTCGCCAGAACTGTGATTTACACAGTCTCAGTAGGAGTTATCTGAGTATCTAGATTCAGGGATTGCATCGTTCTGTTACCTACATGGCTAGTCGCACTATTTGTTACAAAGATGCATGACAAGCAGTGACGTACTGGAAGTAGCTCTCAGTATTTACAGATGTAAGAAAACATTTTCTTTGAAAAATTGCCGGTGCAAAGCAGTTTCTTCCTACACAGCAACTCTCTTTCTACTTCACTCGATTAAACTTAGATAGCATTAGCGTGAATAGCACTGCAGTGCTGTGATACAGTACACAACCTAATATAAAAACTAATAGATCTCCTCTCCCAATTATTTGATAGCACAATTGTGCGACTGTTTAAGCACACGTTGACATCGTCGTATTTCCTACATGACGGCCAGTATTTCGGCCAGTTGGACGGCGTGGCTATGGGAAGCCTATTAGTTCCATCCATAGCCAACCTTTTTATGGAAAAATTTGAAGACATCGCCTTGGACACGGCTCCAGCTAAGCGAAGTTGCTTTTATCGTTACGTCGATGACACTTTTATCATCTGGCCCCACGGTCGTGAAACACTGAGAGAATTCATAGAACACCTGAACAGCATTCACGGCCACATCAAGTTTACAATGGAAGTCGAGACAAGTGGTGCATTGCCCTTCCTTGACGTCCTTGTTCGATGGTTCAAAATGGTTCAAATGGCTCTGAGCGCTATGGGACTTAACATCTATGGTCATCAGTCCCATAGAACTTAGAACTACTTAAACCTAACTAACCTAAGGACAGCACACAACACCCAGCCATCACGAGGCAGAGAAAATCCCTGACCCCGCCGGGAATCGAACCCGGGAACCCGGGCGTGGGAAGCGAGATCGCTACCGCACGACCACGAGATGCGGGCTTGTTCGATGGAAAACCAATGGGCACCTCAACCACAGTCTCTACAGGAAATCGACACACACAGATCGGTATCTGCACGCGCTCAGCCACCACCATCCAGCACAAAAACGTAGCGTTCTGAATACCCTCGTCCATCGTGATAAAGTCGTTTCAGACGCTGAAAGTCTGCCATTAGAACTGAGCCATATCCGAAAAGTCTTCCGAAAAAACGGGTACACGGGTACAGCCACTGACAGGTGCCACAGGCTATATCTGGTGTGACGCACAAGAAACACACCAACAGAGTAGAGAACACCACCGAAGAAGAAAGCAAGAAACTTGTGTTTTTCCCTCTCTGTGGTACAGTGTCGGGAAAGATTAGCCGGCTCCTGAAGAGATATAACAATTTATCGGTGTTCAGGCCCCCAGCAAAAATTTGACAGCTCATGAGGCCTGTGAAGGACGATCTAGGGCTTAGAACGCCTGGAGTGTACAAGATACCATGTCAGTGTGGCTGTCACTACGTCGGCCAAACCGTACGCACTGTGGAGTAACGCCGGGTGGAACACGAGAGGTGCTTACGCCTACGCTATCCAGAAAAATCAGCGGTGGCAGAACGCGCCTTAGAAAAAGGACACCGAATTCTATTCGACGAAACATCTGTCGTTATGAGGACGAAGGCATTTTGGGATAGCGTCATGAAAGAAGCTATTGAAATAAAAAATCTCTGAAAACAGCGTCAACAAGGACGGCGGTTTGCAGCTCAGCACAGCCTGGGACCCAGCCATCGCGAAGTTAAAACGAGAGCGACGGGGGCGGGATGAAAACATTACTATGTGGCGAGGAAGAGAGCACCAGTGACGTCACAGCCAGCAGTGCGGCTATATAACGACGCGGCCACGGCGACACAGCAGTTATGCTTACCACTTGACAATGACTGAGGAGAGCTCGGTCGAAAGCTCGTGGGATTTTAACCACCTGACGCGGCTGGAAGCCCGAGAATATTTTATTATTTCATATCGCCGCGAAACCGTGCATTCATACATAAATTTCTGTGGTTTATTTGCCTTTTCTTAATGTATAGGCCTACTTTGATTCGTTCCTCATCCCTAAAAGCTTTTCTCTTGATGGGGTCTGGCGAGCTCTAAGAATAAATGAATGAATGAATGAATGAGTGTATGTATGAACGAGTGCTTGAATGTATGAGTTAATAAGTAAATGAATGAATGGACAGTAGGTTTCTGTATCGTTCACTGAGGAGAGATGATGGCAAACACGATAGTGTGTGTGTGTGTGTGTGTGTGTGTGTGTGTGTGTTTCTATGAAAGAAAATTTTTGTCAGATCCACCGGGAAAGTGGGAAATTTGGATGGTATTTTTGTATGAAAATCTCAGTGAAAGAAATGTGATGGGCGGTCTGACAGTTCTGTTGTCACATGTTTTTATAAAAGAAAAATGGGATTCAGTTTGACAGTTCCGCTGTCGCATGTTTTCAGAGCAGCAACAAATTCCGCAATGAATACTGATATTTTACGAAAAAGAATACAATTGAAAGCGATGTTTCAGTGTCTTATCGGTGGTGATCATATGTTTGGCATTTTGCGAAGAGTAGACAGATGTCAGGTGATGGTTTATTTCTTTCGAAAAAATACCACCAGTGAGGCACCGAAATATCAGTCGGCGTACGCGCACCGTAAGCAGACTGGATGATCGTCGAGTCAATGAGACTGACGAAGAGGGTAGACAGCGTTTGGAGGCGTGGCCCATCGGAAACCCGGGGAAGAAGAAAGTGAAAGCACTTGAAATGCGACGTTATCGATTAATGTTAAAAAGTGAAACAGACAAGTGAAGTGTGAAATAAAAACGTAATAAAAGGTGAGTTACGGAAAAGGTTTAAGCAAGACACTTATCAAGTGATGGGACTGGTTAATAGGACATCTGCTACGGCAATGGGAATAGTTAATTTTTCCCTGGAAGGAGGAGTGGAGAAAAGAAATAGGGGAGAGAAACGGAGACTAGTCAGAACGGATTGCTCAGTATGTGGCGTGGAAAAGTTACATAGATATGGTAAGATTTACACAAGTTAGGAGGAGATGGCGAACGGCATCAAGTACTCGTAAGGCGAAGATTTTAGAATAATGGGAAAAAACTGTGCTACCTCAATCGTAAATCCCACGTAGGGGCCACGAGACTGAGGCTCCATCGTATATCCCACACAGTGACCATGAGAATAAATTAAGAGAGACTGACGCTCCGTCATATATACCACGTAGAGACCACGAGAACAAATTCAGAGAAAATGAGATGCTATCCTATATCCCGTGTAGGGATCATGACAATAAATTAAAGAGAATGAGTCTCCATCGTTCATCCGACGTATGAATCATGGGAATAAATTAAGAAAGACTGAAGTAGGCACCGAAGCATATAGGCAGTCATCGTCCCTCACCACTGGAACGATTCGAATGACGCTAATGTGTGTATAGATTGTACAGTGAGCACCCACCGTGTTTCCGTGATGAGGATACAGACTTTCAGGGCTTATGGGCAAGAGGAAACGTGTCACATTGCCTGGAGATGACAAGTAGAAAAATCGTTGAAACTTGCTTCAAACTGCCACTCGACTGCCGGCCGATGTGGCCGAGCGGTTCTAAGCGCTTCAGTCTGGAACCGCGCGACCGCTACGGTCGCAGGTTCGAATCCTGCCTCGGGCATGGATGTGTGTGCTGTCCTTAGGTTAGTTAGGTTTAAGTAGTTCTAAGTTCTAGGGGACTGATGACCTCCGATGTTAAGTCCCATAGTGCTCAGAGCTATTTGAACCATTTGCCACTCGACTGATAACCCGACAAGATCTGACAGTGAAATTCTTCGAAAAAGACTGTGTTCTCCTACTGGTGCGTTTTTCTTATTATTATTATTTTTTATTTTATTTAGAACCATCATCAGTGGTCGCTGTTACGTTTGCGGACACAGGTATAAAAGGACAATAAAATTAGCCATATGAACTGATTTCAGTCTATTTCGGCCAAATTATAAGATAAATCATCGCTGTTGCCAGCAATAACATTTTTTAAAAAGGTGAAATACATTTATTTGAAGATACTTGCTGCTACTGCAGAAAATTCATAACCTACATAAGCTCACTGGACAAAACGCTGGACACCCTCTTTATTTTATTTTATTTATATTTTTTCAAGAGAAAGAGAGAGAGAGAGCTCAGTGGTTGCTTTGGAGCACTATACAACAGCTACCAATCGGTCATGGTCCCACCACCATTGACATACGTGACAGCAGAAAAGTGCTATATACTGGTATGTGCCAATTGATTGTATAGAATCGGTGCGACAAGACAAGTGTACCTACCGATGCTGCAGAACGTAGAAATGAGCTATGGTCTTTGGACGGGCACATGAACACACTGTGAATGTAGTTGCACGGTTTGAAGGTGTTCCAACGCGGGCTGTCTAACGTTTCTACAGGGAATGGTGTATCACCTGCAGCTACGGGACATGATGTAAGATCCAAAAAGGAACTATATGTAGCTGACATCTGTAATGGAGTATCTTGCGCCAGGCCATCCCGTACAGCGATTTAAAGGCCCCTAAGGCTGCACTTTTTCAGTGGATCAGATAACACAAACTGGGCAGTAGCTGGTTGGAGGCGTGTAATGAGGTCCGAAGAATCGCGATTTTGCCAATTTGGAAACAAATGAAACCCCCCTGTGTTGGTCCTCTCAGGGCAAGGGCTTTGTGTGCCAAATTTGGTCCATTTCGCTTCAGGGGCCAGGGAGGAGTTCCTGGACGTACAATATGTTCACAGATTCGTATATATTAAGATAGATGTTACAAAAGTACTGAAAATCTCATTTTCTTGTGGTGGCCGAATTGGTACAAGTAATATGAGGATATCCTTCGTGAAAACAACTGTCACTCAGAAAATCGATATTTTTATGTGGCTAGGGAAGGCAATTCAGGTTCAACATGTAAACGTGACGGCAAAACTCTGTTTGCGAAACTCGGTTTCCGTCGCCCATAAGTTGTGTGGCCTGTAAACGTAGTAACGGGAAACACCAGAGTTAGTGAATACGATCGAACGGAGTCAAGACACTGTTTACAATTGAATTGCAGATTACCGCCATTCGCTTATTGAAAAAAAGTCGTCCATCTTTTGGTCATTAATTGTAGCAATTATTTGCTGCCGCAACTTTGGAATACCGGAGATTAAATCAACGACGGTCGAATCCTATGCCGTGTAAGCATATTGGCAGTTATGCATTGGAATGATCAGGATAGCGACACACACAAACTGCACTCAGCCCGTACTGCTGCTCCTGAAAGGATGACATTGCGAAATCCAGTGTGGAATCTGCCTGATGGACAGGAGTTTCCCCTAATACAGACTCAACCTTAACAAACACTGCTCAAATCTCTACGAAACGGATTCCTACAACGACAATTGATTAAATTTTGGCGTTATAGTTGATCTTAAGATGGCACTTCGACATAAAATAAGTCATGTTAAATATCTAACAAATGAAATTCGAATTGCTAAATTAAGTGACTAAAGAAGTTATTAGTGTCAGAGTGAGTGATGTTTCACTATAACAAATAGTTTTATTTATCTAAAAACATATGAAAATTGTATTTTGTCATAAGCAAAAAAAACAATAATTCAAATCAATGAGCCTCATTTATGGTAACTGAAGTGTTCTGTTGGCAGTGCTCATTTGGAAAGGGCTCCTGTTCGAATATTCAACACTATGCCATCTACTATACTATTGATAACGCTGTCTGATTTTACTTCGTGTGACAGTGCCTGTGGACTGCATCAACTGATCCTCTGCTGGCATTAAACCGTAAACACGCTACAATGAGCGTCAAATCAAAACTTCCGAATTCCCTAAATGGCGGAGCTGGTAAAGTGTGGACTGGGTAGTTTAGGCTACCTTGGAGGTAGATGTCTATGCTCGGTGACTAAATGTTGACCTTCATGATGAGCATGCTGTGGACATTCCTGTCTCCCTAGACCCCTGCCATGTTCACAGGGCTGCACGCATACGTCCCTGCTTTGAGACAAACACTCATGAACCTATCACACTTCAGTCGTCCCGCTTCGTTGGGGCTATCTAGTACGGCACATGGAACGTAACAGTCAACATGCCCGCAATTTGCTAGCTCTACGTGATCTAGTCATCAACTAGTGGCTTCAGCTGGATATGACATATTTGAAAAACTTGCAAATTCTCTTCCCCGCAGAATTAAGGTCACTATCAAGACTAGAGGTGGTACAGTAGAGTCTCGATGTTTCGAGTTTCGGAATTACGTGTTTGCCATAAATCAGAGCCTCGTAAAAAACTAAAAAGCCAAATGTACAGTGTATTGGTCCTAGATCCGTTTCACTAACCCGTTCATAGCACAACCCTTGTCGAATCACGCACTTGTCTTATTTGTGGCTGGGCCAGCGCCCATCCCCCCCCCCCCCCCCCTCCCGGCCATTGCTTCTCTCTGTTTTTACTTATTTACACAAGCAAACCTTTCGTTGAAACTTCTGTTTTAGGTTTTCCATTGTCGGTACAGTAAAGTGTTGTTACGTTTTCTTTGTTGAGTACCTAAAAATGAGTGCTCTAACAAAGGAAAGGAAGTTTGTGACTTTGAATGTTTAAGTTAGAAGCACTGCTCTCGAATACGGTGTCGGCGAAGCTATTATTGGTTGGTGACTGCCTAAGAAACCGATTGAAATTGGAACATTTTCTTGGAAGAAATGCTATGAAGAAGCTCTTGACCGAAAAACTTTAAAAAAGTCGTAAGTTCGAAAAAGCAAAATGAGGCGTCATTGATATGGTTCATTCTTTTCCAAATACCTTTATTTCTTTCCCGCACAAATTTGGAAAGCCAGAATTTTCAGTAGTTTGAGGTGATTGCCATCCCGTTCACGTCGAACTGTAGAGACTTTACTGTATTAGCATGCAGTGGCGGATTTAAACATTTTGCGCTCCTAGGCACACCATATTATATGCCCCCCCCCCCAAAAAAAAAGACGTTTTAAATAGTAACTATTACCCATCACTTCACAATTGCCGTTTTGGCTGGGAGCGCTGGGAGCTGTTTCCGTACTATGCTATTCGTTGTTCTGAAGGACGCGTCAGAGGTCTAGTCGCGCTCAATCAAAATGTAATATGGTTCCTGGACTGTACTTGGTGTACGGCATCGGATAAAACAAACTTAAAAATGCATTTTGTTAACACATTCTTCTGTCGAAAGACAGCAAACCGAACACAAGGAAAATAACTTTCCGTTTATGGCCTAAAAATTCAGCAGAGCGTGTAGGGGACAAAGTATTTTTGTTATACATTCACCTTTAATACGCTCTTTCTCACGAAACCGTTGAAAATGAAACTAAAAAAGTTGTGGTAGGATCTAAAAATTGAAGCGAACGTGTCATTCATTAGAAATTAATACGTACTTTTACAGAGATGTCTTCAAAATTAAAATTAAACTGTCGTTTTACGATCTAATAACTTGAATATGTAGCAGATAAAAATACACGTTCGGTATTAATACGTGAATCTATAAGAAAGGATAAGAAATGAAAATGAAATAGAGGTTTCGGTGCAAGAAGGAGTAACTAAATACAGACGTACAAACACAAAACTGGATTTGCTACTACATAATTTTACAGACTAGTGTGAAAAAATAAAGTTTGTTTTATAATTTAATATTTAGCGTGTAAAGCATTAGGGTCTGTGTAGCTAGAAGCTGCATAATAAGTGTACATGGCTCTGAGCACTAAGGGACTCAACATCTATGGTCATCAGTCCCCTATAACTTAGAACTACTTAAACCTAACTAACCTAAGGACATCACACACATCCATGCCCGAGGCAGGATTCGAACCTGCGACCGTAGCAGTCGCGCGGCTCCGGACTGAGCGCCTAGAACCGCTAGACCACCGCGGCCGGCATAAGTGTACACAATACCTTTAATCCATGTAAGGGCTGAACATTTTTGTACTGCAGGTACTGCTCTCACCATAGCTCATTCTAACGGTATTAGCAAAGCTTTTTCGTATTTATCGACAGAACTGAACTACATTATTTATTAATACTTTTTCATCTGAGAGTACTCTCCGATAACGTATATTTCCGCTAGAACTATACATTTCAGCAGCGCCAAGAATACGCATCAGTTGTAATGTGATGTATGACTTGACTGTACAGCGCCGAGTGGCATGAGTCATTCTGGTATTGTTTAGTACTGTCGGGAGCCTTCGGTCACGTCTGCATTAAACGAGGTTTAGTTCCGCATTCTGCCATCGACAATTGTAAAATAAAAAGGTAATACGAAATTTGTAACTCCAATGAATGTTGAAAGTTGGCTACACTGAGCCACAGCGCCAGAGATTGCGCCAAAGAGTTTTATTCCGCCGTCTCCACTGGCAGTGCTTGTCGAGATGTGGCAGTAGTGAGTGCTTGTTGAGAAGTAGTAGTAGTGAGTCGGTTTTGAGATGTTGTAGTAGGGAGTGCTTGTTCCATGTTTTATGCAGTTGTTTGATGGGCTAGACAGCAGATGTTGTTCGAATGGAGATATTGTAATGATCAGAGTGCTTTTCGTCAACATATATGAAGGTAAAAAAATTCCTTTTTTTTATTATTTCAATGTCTTAAATAATGCGTCATTACAGGTTCAGTCAACAAAGCATCTGGCTTGTGTTCTTGTATTAGAGTGTAATTCTGGTTTTCTTGCGCAATTATAGTATTTCTATTTTTTTTAATTACTTCAGTATAAATGATATTTAAAATTTCTTGTCTTATTGAAGAAGAACCGTGCCAGATGTGTACGTTGAATCACACTTCCACACACAGAACAGTTACACTTGTGCTTTGGTTTCGTACGTTTTATAGTTGCTGGGGACTTAATTAATTAATTGTGTTAACGGAAATTTTCTTTCATTCTTTGTTGTTATTCTATTCAGTCAGATTGCGTACTAAAACTAGTCAGGGCCAACCGTTTACGAGACTTCGTAACCGTACAGTCAGCTAATAAATCAAAAAATTAAAAGTATTTGCATTTCATATTTATATAAATAAGCCCCCATGCACGTGGCGACCGCTGCTTCGAATTGTCCCTTGGAATTCTTCTGATTGTATAAATAGCAGACAGTAGTATTGTTGTAGTAATTCGTAGTTTAGTAATTGTAGTCTATATTGCATGTGTAGATTTGGTAATTGTCATTCTTCTAATGGTATTTTTTGCAGAATTTAATTTTTGTTGTCTTGTATACGGGTTTAACAATTTTGTGCAAATATGAAGATTTCAATTGTTCGTTAATCGTGTTTGAGGGAAGCATTTCGTGTGAATGATATTGTTGGTGATAAAGTGTCATTGTGTGTAATTTTCGTATAGGGACGAGTTTTGTATGTTTTGTAAATGATTACGCGATCGATGAAACAGCCAAAATTATGAATAGTGAGAATGACGAAATTGTTAACATGGCCAACTCGCCAACACAGGAGAACAGTATGATGAATGATGAAGTTGAAAACAATTTAATAAGTCGGGAAAATAGTCCGGAACCATTTCAAAACTTTTCACAATCAAAAAATTTTCAGAATACGAGATTAACAACAGGAGACTCTGGAATAGTATCGAACACGGATAACTTTACAGCTTTGGCGGAAGAAGTTGGTTTTGTGGGAAATGTTAGGGGCGAAAAGAATTTCGAACCAGTTAATATGGAGCAGTTGATGAGTGCTATATTAAATGTGGGATCACAGTTACGATCTGAAATTAAAACAGAGATAGGAACAATTAAAACTGAGATGGGAACAATAGAAACACGGTTAGACTCACAAATAGGAACAATTAAAACTGAGATGGGAACCATGGAAACACGGTTAGACTCACGAATAGGGACATGTTTCAAAAACATGAAAGATGAATTAAAGAAAGAAATTAGAGAAGAAGTACAACCGATTTTGAATTCTCACAATAACTGATTATTTGCAGTAGAGATTAGACAAAAGGAACAGGATAGAGAACAGGAAGAAAGAGATCGCGTGATAGTACAAAAATTTTCAGAGTTAAATTTACAACGTGCACACGATAAGGAAGAAATATTTGAGAGAATCGAGGAATCCGTACCAAATGACAGAATAAATAACCTAACACAACAGTATGAACAGTTAACTACTAAATGTGACAATACTGAAACCCGAGTCGCGACACCTACGAAGACGTAAATAAACAGAAAGAAAAAATAGGTGACTCATCGGAAAGAGTTGAGGAGATTTCAGATAAATTGACAAGTCTTAGTTTAAATGGGGACAGAGATTCGGATGATACAGTTCCATTACCATTTGCAGAAACCGAAGAGTACCAGAACATAAATAAGCATGTTGAAAATCAGGGAAAGTTTAATGAACGCGTCAAAAGGGAATTTGAGGCATTACAAAAGCAAGTCAAACAAATTGAAGGCGAGATTGTAGGAAAAGACAGCAAAAGAAATTTAGAATCACAAATAGCAGAGGGGTTTGAAGAAAGTAATTTGTTTCATTTACGGGATGCAACAAGAGAGCGCCAGGCGCGCGAACTTGACAATAATCGACATTGGGACTGGGACAGATGCGGTAGGTCTTTGTCGCCACGAGGCGAAAACTTTGACTATAAACACTTTTTGACTGTTCAGAAATTTAAGATCTTTTGCAATTCTAAGAATGACATACATCCATGTTCATGGTTAGATCAATTTATGTACACACTTCCACCAAATTGGCCACTAAGTCACAAACCGGAAATTATGTGCGGCTATTAATGTCCTCAGGGGATTCACTACACTAAGTGAATATGTGCCGTAGCGTGCATAGGGCCCCGAGCTGTAGTGGTGCTATTTCCCTTTTAGTTTTCTGCGCCGCTGCCTACTCTTTTACTATTCTTTGCATCTGTCAAAACAACTCTTCGACTATCAATCTATCTATAGAGAATCGGTAAAGAATAACCGGATATGACTATTTTACCCAGAAGTGATTTCGGAAATTACCATTTGGACTTACTGTATCTTCAGCAGCATTCATTCGTAGGTTAAACGAAATTTTACCTGTTTATCTTCGTGACAGTATTACTTCATATGTTGACGATATTCTTATTGTGAAACGTTCTTGGAGTGAGCATAACAAAATTTTGGATTCATTATTACGTATCTTTGCAAGAGTTGGCATTACTGTGAACTTGGAAAAATCTGAATTTGGTCGTTCTCAGGTGAAATTTCTTGGTCACATTATTTCTACAGAAGGATTCTTCCTGATCCAGAGAAATTAGACGCTATTCGTAATTATGCTGTTCCTACCACAAAACGTGATGTTCGTAGTTTCCTTGGTGTCTGTAAATTTCTTAGACGCTTTGATAGATTGGACAATTTGACCACACCTCGTTTATGTGAACTATCTGGAAAGAAATCTAATTGGTGTTGGGATGAGGAAGCTCAGTCAGAATTTGAACAACTTCATGATGCTTTAGTTGCTGCTCCACTTCTTTCACATCCGGATTTATCTAAAGATTTTTGTTTGGCGACGGACTCATCATACAAAGGCCTAGTTGCACATTTATTTCAAGAGATAGAAGAAGACGGCGTTGTAGTGCAGAAAACTATTGCCGATCTGTTCTTGCCAAATGCAAATTATGTCAAAAAGCTAAGCCGCCAACTATTTCTCACAGAGCACCGTTGTTTCCTATCATTCCAGCGAAATTAAAAGACATGGCTGCAGTCGTTGTTCGGTCCAGTGGTTCGTTCTACTAATGGTTTTGCGTACATTTTGGTAGCAGTGGAATTGACATCAAAATATGTGTGTTTTACACCTTTACGCAAAGCAACAGCTCGTTCAGTATCTAACGCTTTCATCAAACATTTTCTTAAAGAAGTGGGTCATGTTGATAAGGTTATATCAGATAATGGATCACAGTTTCGCTCTAAAATTTGGCTTCGTACTCTACGGCGTCGTAAGATTAAACCAATTTTCATTTCACTTTTTCACCCTCAATCTAACGCTTCAGAGAGATGGATGAAGGAAATCAATAAATTGTGTCGACTTTATTGTCATCAGAATCACAGAACATGGGATCAGTACCTTCATATTTTTCAAAACATTCTAATGATTCAACTTCTTTACCGCCTATATTGATATTAAAAAATAAAGCACCGACAAATCGCAATCCTGAAATCGTTGCTTTTCCGCCTTCACGGAAACTGCGGCATTCTGAAGTTGTCAACCTGGCTCTGCAAAATATTGCATCTGCGGCTGCTAGAAGAGAGAAATCAGCTAAACATCCTGGTCGTTTAAAAACCTTGTCAGTTGGCCAAAAGGTGTTAATTAAGTCTCATCGTTTGTCTCACAAAGGAAAGGGCTTGTGTCGCAAATTTTTTCTGCTTTATAACGGTCCATATAGAATTCGCAAAATTATTCATGATAACACTGTCGAAGTAGAAACTCTTAAATCTCGGCGCTCTAAGGGAATACATCATATATCGAACGTTAAAATTTTTGTGGAATGACATACTTTTGAGAAACTAACAGCTACGTGTAAACATGCACAGAATACAAGGATACCGCGCTGTGTTTTGGCGGCGGCACATACTCAAAGCAACAGTCAAGTCTGCGCACCGCACAAGGCAGTCGTTGACCGCAAACAATCACTTCCCACGTCACGCGCCTACAGCTGATCGAGCGCTCAGTGCGAATGCACTGACAGCCGTAAACAAATACACAGTCTAATTTCTCCGCCTAAATTCAGTATAAAGCTATAGTGACTTGATGAATTATGTTATTAACGTTCAGTATTTTTCAGGATACGGTTGTATAAAATATTTAAGAACTTCAGGTAAATTCTGTGTGTGTCCGACGTTAAGAGGACTTGCTATAGAGAAAATTTCAGGAAGAATGTAATTTCGAAGAAGAAACTTATAAACTAAAAAGGTAACTATTAATTGAGTTTATTTTTCAGGTAACATATTTCCACTTAGGTACGTACTTTAGACGTAATTTGCTGCTCGCGATTACGTGATTTATACTTTGTGCTAAATTTCATGTTCTATGAATTTACTTGTGAAGCGACGTGCTTGCGTACATTAACTGATTTTGACAATGATTGATTAATGAACAGGGTTGTTACTTGTGTATATTATGCATCGCTTGGCTGCTATGCTTTTTCACTGACGTCATATTTTTTTTTTAATTATGTGCCTACTGTGCTTATTTATTTAAATTATAATTGTCACCTGATTAATTCTGCTGATATGGTTATGTATGTAAGTTATACTTTGTGGTGTATCTGCTTGCGCCTTCATGTTTACTTATTAAGATTACATATGAACATTTATTTGCTTATGCTGATATCATGCTAATGACCTGTTTATTATGTAAGATATATATTTGCTGCTTTGCGTATGGATTGCATATTTACACATTTCTGTTTTGTTGTCATAGCTACTGTTTAATTTAGTATATAGAAATGCTTATATACTGTGCACGAACATAGAGTTTAGGTTACACTATGGTATTAATTATAGATTGTTTGCTTGGCAGAGCCTCGTTGTAGGGATTGTGCTGCATCCACTTGTTGACATTCTGTTCTCTACTGGTATATTTACTCGCTATTGCATGTTTTGCTTACGCTCAGTGCCTTATATTTTTAAGATAAGAAAATGAACTGCTATAATTCGAAGAAAGGACATTAGTACAAGAAACTTCATAGAAGTCACATGAGCTGGAGGTTTTATGGAAGCTGTATAAATTTATGCTAATAGGAAGGAAGCTAACGACATGACATACCAACACTAGGTTTAGACCATTGACAGTTATTACACTGCATTCTTCGTGAGCAATTGAAATAGGAAGTGACACTTGACACAAGAAATACTCCACATGTTTGCTTCTGTTTGCCATAATTTTTGAAGTGGTGTACACACTGTGAAATATTATGATCATTCACACTCCGTACTCGTACTTACTTACTGAGAGTTATTCAAACTAAAGGCTGTTAGAAGTCATGTATGCATTTCTTTTGTTTAATGATGGACAAGGTAACCAAAATGTATTTTATAATTCATAATGAGTAGAAGATATGGGTCAGATGGATTACACAGGTTGTGTGTGGACATTGTATCTACGGATTGTATGGGATGATGAATTGAAGTTTGCACTAGGACTTTATCTGTACTTGTTCGAGGAGACTGACTAGAGGAAAGAGTTGTTATGGAAGTGAAATGATGTTGGTAATAAGGTTTTTATGTGTCGACGTATTGAAGAGGTATTATTGAGGTATTGAGATTATGTGAAGTTGATGATTATTGGAGTTTTGGTGGACAAGAGGTAAGGTAAATGATATTGATGATAAGGTTTATATGTATCGACGTAAGAGGTATTATTGAAGTATTAAGATTATGTGATGCTGATGATTATTGGAGTTTTTGTGGATAAGAGGTAAAGTAAGTGAGGAGCATATTTTTTTTGTTGGTTTATATGGAACAAGCAGGATGAAGATGGAGCAGTATATACTTTTTTTTTTTTTTTTTTTTTTTTTTTGGAGAGAGGAAGTAATTGCATATCTTGGCACACTGACAGTTGTTCAGCAACCGTACATTTTGATTTGGCTTGGCAAACATTGGTCTTGACTTGATGACTACGACGTTGACTAACTATTATTGAATGTTATACATTGCTGCCACTACTACTTGATACACATGTCGAACATCAAATCTTTGACAGAATTGCATTTACACAGTTAACACTATTCAACTACACAGTAGCACTTAATGTGGATGAAAGATGAGTGAGTGTGTTTTGTGTGTTTCCCCTTCCTAATCTCAAATAATTGGTACTGACCTATTTCATAAATATTATTTTACTTGTTTGTTGTGGCTTGCAATGATACCCATAAATATTATAGGTTTACTGATATTTGTGTATTTGTAATATTTAATATGACAATTATCTGATATCATTTGTGTGTATATTAGAATTTGTATGTTTAGTGTAAGAGCATTGATAATAATTTTGTAAAAGCAATTGTGTGTGCATTCAAACTGTTGTTCACACCTGCACCTGTTCAACATTGATGTGTGACACTTAGAAATGTTTAATTTCTGCTGATGAACTGTGTGATTAGTGATAGTGAATATTATGGACTGTTATTTGCACCTTTTCTACATGATTGGTGCCACTAGGACATGTTTAATTTCTGCTGATAAACTCTGATGAACAATGTGATTAGTGATAGTGAATATTATGGACTGCTGTCTGCATCTGTTCAACATTACTGGGTGTCACTAGTGGAACTGCTTATACTGAAATGATGTCACTTGTTGCTGTCTGCACCTGCTCAACATTGCTGGGTGCCACTGACGGACTGCTTCTACTGAGATAATGTCACTTGTTGGTGTCTGCACCTGTTCAACAATGCTGGGTGCCACTGATGGACTGCTTCTACTGAAAAGATGTCACCTGTTGGTGTCTGCACTTGCTCAACATTGCTGGGTGCCACTAATGGAACTGCTTCTGCTGAATGATGTCACTTGTTGGTGTCTGCACCTGTTCAACATTGCTGGGTGCCACTGTTGGAACTGCTTCTACTGACATAATGTCACTTGTTGGTGTCTGCACCTGTTCAACATTGCTGGGTGCCACTAATGGAATGCTTCAGTCGTGTGAAGTTAGCACCCCTTTTTCAAGAAATATACATTTTTTTCACAGTTCTTGATAGATGTAGCATAGTTCTAGAGTTCTTTGTACAAAATTTCAATAGTTCTGCAGAATTTAGCGACGAAAACAACAATACTCGAAAAAATTTTTGTATCGAAAACGTTCTTTGGCAATTTCCGCAAAATGAAAATAAGTACAAGAGTTCTGAGCACAGTTCTGAACAGAGCTCCGAGAGTTCTTTCGAAAATCCAAGTAACATTTTTTTGTCCAGATAATAGTTTACGAGATAATTGCATTTTAATGAGAAAATCTTTTCACTTACTGTGAAGTTGGCACCCTTTTTTTCAGAAATATATATTTTTTTCAGAGTTCTTGATAGATATGGCATAGTTCTAGAGTTCTTTGTACAAAATTTCAATAGTTCTGCAGAATTTAGCGAAGAAAACAACAATATTCTAAAAAATTTTCGTATCGAAAACATTTTTTGTCAATTTTCGCAAAAATTAAACTTGTACAACAGTTCTGAGGACAGTTCTGAACAGAACCCCAAGAGCTCTATCGAAAATCCCAACAACATTTTTCTATGGCGCTAATGGTTTGAGATAAATTGATTTAATATGGGACACACTTTCTCTACGGAAAATACAAATATATTCGTACAACAGTTCTGATGACAGTTCTGGACACCACGTCAAGAGTTCTATCGAAAATCCTAGTGAAATTTTCTTGCGCAGGTAATAGTTTAAGAGGTAATTGCAACTTAATTAAGAATTCCATAAGAGGTCCTACTGTGAAGCTGGCACCCTTTTTTTCAGAAATATATTTTTTTTTCAGAGTTATTGATAGATAAGTCATAGTTCTAGAGTTCTCTGTACAAAATTTCAATAGTTCTGCAGAATTTAGCGAAGAAAACAACAATACTCGAAAAATTTTCGTATCGAAAACATTCTTTGGCAATTTCCGCAAAATGTAAATAAGTACAAGAGTTCTGAGCACAGTTCTGAACAGAGCTCCAGGAGTTCTTTCGAAAATCCAAGTAACATTTTTTTGTGCAGCTAATAGTTTACGCGATAATTGCATTTTAATGAGAAAATCTTTTCACTTACTGTAAAGTTGGCGCCCTTTTTTTCAGAAATATATATTTTTTCTGAGTTCTTGATAGATATGGCATAGTTCTAGAGTTCTTTGTACAAAATTTGAATAGTTCTGCAGAATTTAACGAAGAAAACAACAATACTCGAAAAAAATTTCGTATAGCAAACATTCGTTATTAATTTTCGCAAAAAGTAAATTCGGACAACATTTCTGAGGGCAGTTCTGAACAGAACCCCAATAGTTCTATCGAATATCCTAATTAGAATTTTTTGTGCAGCTAACACGTTCTAGATAATTGCAATTTAAGGAGGCAACCTCTTCACTTACTGTGAAGTTGGAATCCTTTTCTTCAGAAATATGTATTTTTTCAGAGTTCTTGATAGAAATGTCATAGTTCTAGAGTTATTTGTACAAAATTTGAATAGTCCTGCAGAATTTAGCGAAAAAAACAACAATACTCGAAAAATTTTTCGTATCGAATATATTCTTTGTCAATTTTCGAAAAAAAAAATTCGTACAACAGTTCTGAACAGAACACCAAAAGCTCTATCGAAAATCCTAATAATATCTTTTTGTGGCGATGATAGTTTATACGGTAACTGCTTTGATGTTAGACCCACTTTCTCGACAGAAAAAGTAAATTTGTTCAACAGTTTTGATGGACAGTTCTGGTTAACACCTCAAGACTTCTATCGATGATCATAATAAAATTTTTTGTGGTTATAATAGTTTGTATGGTAATTGATTAATTGTGGGGCACGCTTACTCAAAAAAAAATTATGTCTGTTCGTATGTTCTGATGCCAGCTCTGGATAGCATTGTAAGAGTTCTATCGAAAATACTAGTAACATTTTCTGTGCAGGTAATTGTTTACGTAGTAACTGCCTTTATTAAGGAATGCTTATGAGCATTTCCCGTGAAGTTTGAACCCCTTTTACGATAAATATAATTTTTTTTCATAGTTCTTGATATATATGCAATAGTTCTAGATTTCTCTGCTCAAAACACGAATAGTTCTGCAGAATTTCGGGAAGAAAACAATAACTCGGCAAAATTTTGGTATGGTAAAAAATTATTTGTCAGTTTGGAAAAAATAAATTTGTATAACAGTTCTGTTGGCAGTTCTGGATAGCACCGGAAGAGTTGCATTGAAAATGATAAGAACATTTTTGTGGCGATAATAGTTTATACAACAATTGTTTTTATCTGATACTCACTTTATCTAATATAGCAAAATTCGTAGAATAGTTCTGATGACAGTTCTGAATATCACCCACAGAGTTCTACCAAAAACTATAACAACATTATTTGTGATGATGACATTATATGAGATAATTAATGTGGGACTCACTTTTGTCATGTAAAAGTAATAAATTCGTACAAAAGATCTGATGGCATTTCTTAATACGACCCTAAGAGTTCTACCGACAACTGTAAAAACATTTTTTGTGGGGATAACAGTTAATGAGATAATAGAAATTTCGAGAGACCCACTTGGTCTACATTATAATAAGTTGGCACAACCCTTTTGCTGACAGTTCTGGATAGCACCGAAAGAGTTCTTTTAAAAACCCTCATAACATTTTTATGGTGCCAGTAGATTATGAAATAGATTGTGTGTTCACTCTGCAGTGGGTGTGCGCCGATGTGAAACTTACTGGCAGATAAAAACTGTGTGCCGGACTGGGTCTCTAACCCCAGGCTGTGACGAAAGAATATCGTCACAATATCCTTTCGTCCAGGAGTGCTTCTTCTGCAATTTTCGTAGGACAACTTCTACGAAATTGGGAACGCAGGAGATGAAGTACTGCTGGAAGTACAGCTATGAGGACGATCGTAAATTCTCACTTTTATTTTGGAAAACCGAAAATCGAAAACCCGGATGTATATTCTACTAAATGCAAAAAGTCTAAATGTTCAGCACTATACAAATGCCAGTACACCTTCTTGAGACTGACTGTAGTAACTGTAGGTGGAAGCGTGGGATGTGCACGCTTAGATGATTCAAGGAGAGAAGGCTCGTCAGTGCAAAACAAACAGATGGCTGAGAGAGCAGATACATTCTCACGCGCCACTAGCCAGATGGTGTCACACCTGTCGAGAATCGCACCAGAGGTACAATGAGCTGTGGTGGAGTGCTGTTGGCGTGGTTAATATGCAACTTACTTGATGGGCATCAATGCACCGTTATATTAATGTACAATACTTGAGAAACAATGTCATTCACACACTCCGAGTTCCTTATCACTCAGTACTAGACTAAATTACCGGCCTAGTGATAAGCGGCCTATGTACCTCACCGACTATACATCTTCGTGTTATAAGAAAAAAAGAGAAAAACACCAAGGGACACAAAATATGAATCCGGATAAACCGGAAATCCGGATTACTGAGGACCAAATAAACGAGGTTCTTATTTACAAATTTCGAACTTCTTATTAACTTTAATACTGTATCCCCTCAACATTATAACACCTCTATCAGTCATGTATTGAATTAGGATTTAAACATACTACTTAGTTCGTTTGTACGATATATTCAGTAAATATACTTACATTTCTATACATTGTAAAGACTTTTAACTCTCGCTGTAGTGTAACTCATCAAACTTCCACACTTCCTTTCTAACTAGAACAAATGTTTGCAACAATATTAACGACAGGAATTTCAAATTTATTCGTTACACACAGCACATGTTTTTATGTATCCTAGCGTCTGGTGATGTTGCCACATAACTTTCATCCATGAGGGTCCTGGGCATATTTTTAGCTGTTATTGGGTCCTGGATGTCATGAGAGCTCAAAACAATTACTGTTTTACGTAATAAAATTCATCTGGTTCTTCCTGATTCTAAAAATATACACTTCATGTATGAATTTCATTGTTGTATGATTCAGTATCGACGCTAATGCTCTCTTGATGAGATATGAGACGATTGCTCGTTTTTATCCACTGTGCCCTTTCGTATTTCATTTCAGCGATTAATTTATTTGTTTATCAACGTAGTAAGTAGTACAAAGCTAATCCAGAATGTAAACTGCACTTAAATTCTGTTTGAACTGTTTAATCGTCAGTGTCCGCTATCTGAATGTCAAATTTCAGATTAATACACTGCGCCTGGTTGCGTTATTTTATAGGAATTTTATTATTGTAAGTGGGAAGTACTAGATAATGTTGAAGAAATCCAAAGCATATTGTTCTAAGAGCATAATATTATTCGAAATTTACCTGTACCAATAGATGCAGCCAAAGCAGCATTTGTGATGCTGTAACTACCTCATAGATAACGATATTTGTCTATTGTAGTTTTGTATTCCAATCAGAATTTTGAGAGCATCAAAGCCTCATTTCAGCGTGAGAGAGGGGTAAAATCAATAGATGATATTGAATTGAAAGCCTTCATCAGTCTTTTGTTTTTAATTGTTGTTAACAAAAGTAACAGATAAGGCCTGGAAGATCTGTGTGGAACTGATGGTGATGGCATTGAAAAATTTCACCTCGCAAATGAACATAAAACGTTTCAAATTTATTCTGGAGAGCCTTAGATTTTACAGTCGCGCTATTCGTGATGAAAGGAGACAATCAGACAAGCTAACAGCTATTCGGGAAATATTTACTGTGTTTGTATGCAACTACCACAAATCTTACACCCTTGGAGAAAATGTTACAGTAGACAAGAAGCTGGAAGGATTCTGTGGAAGGTACAGTTTTTGCCAATATGTATCAATCAAAACAAACGAGTATGGATTCTTAAGTGTGGATTCTTAAGTATTTTACCTGTACAATTTGGATATATACGCTGTGTTGCAACCAGAAGAATTTACCAACTGAGCAATAAACATTTTGATGTTGTTCTGTGATTATGTAAACCTATATATCAGTCAGGTCGAAATGTGAAAGCGGACAACTGGTTTTCTAGTACAGGAATGATAATAGAGCTATGAAGGGAGAATTTTTCTTTTGTTGGCATGATGAAGAAAAACAAGCGTGGAGATTTCTCTAGAGTTTGCTATCAGTAAAAGAAGGGCTGCCCACATTTCCTTTTTTGGCTTCCACAAGACTGAACTCTAGTTTCCTCCGTACCTGAAAAGGGGAAGTGAGTGATCCAGGCATCACGTCTGCATGAAGATAATTCGATAGATGCTGACATTGTAGATAAACGGAAGCCATCCACCGTAAATTTTACAATAGCGTTAAGTGTGGTATTTTCACAGCGGATAAGCCGAATGCTTTGTACAACGCTGCAAGAAATGTGCGCCGCTGGTCAATGGTTGTATTTTTGTAATGATCAGTACAGTTGGAATCTATGCACAAGTGATATATTGTGGCAACAGTAAGAATTGTATCAGAAGGAAAGGGTTCCTGAATCAGCTATGTTATACAATGTTGTTTTCTTCGCTAAATTCTGCAGAACTATTGAAATTTTGTACAGAGAACTCTAGAACTATGACTTATCTATCAAGAACTCTGAAAAAAATATATATTTCTGAAAAAAAGGGCGCCAGTTTCACAGTTGGAGCTCTTATGGGGTTCTTAATTAAGTTGCAATTACCTCTTAAACTATTACCTGCACTAAAAAATTCTACTAGGAATTTCGATAGAACTCTTCACGTAGTGTCCAGAACTGTCATCAGAACTGTTGTACGAATATATTTATATTTTCTGTAGAGAAAGTGTGTCCCACATTAAATCAATTTGTCACAAACTATTATCGCCATAGAAAAATGTTATTAGGATTTTCGATAGAGCTCTTGGGGTTCTGTTCAGAACTATCCTCAAAACTGTTGTACAAGTTTAATTTTTGCGAAAATTGACAAAAAATGTTTTCGATACAAAAAAATTTTCGAATATTGTTGTTTTCTTCGCTAAATTCTGCAGAACTATTGAAATTTTGTACAAAGAACTCTAGAACTATGCCATATCTATCAAGAACTCTGAAAAAAGTATACATTTCTGAAAAAAAGGGTGCCAACTTCACAGTAAGTGAAAGATTTTCTCCTTAAATTGCAATTATCTCGTAAGCTATTAGCTGCACAAAAAAATGTTACTTGGGTTTTCGATAGAACTCTTGGAGTTCTGTTCAGAACTGTGCTCAGAACTGTTGTACTTATTTACAATTTGCGAAAATTGACAAAGAATGTTTTCAATACGAAAATTTTTTCGAATATTGTTTTCCTCGCCAAATTCTGCAGAACTATTGAAATTTTGTACAAAGAACTCTAGAACTATGGCATATCTACCAAGAAATCTGAAAAAAGTATACATTTCTGAAAAAAGGGTGCCAACTTCACAGTAAGTGAAAAGATTTTCTCCTTAAATTGCAATTATCTCGTAAGCTATTAGCTGCACAAAAAAATGTTACTTGGGTTTTCGATAGAACTCTTGGAGTTCTGTTCAGAACTGTGCTCAGAACTGTTGTACTTATTTACAGTTTGCGAAAATTGCCAAAGAATGTTTTCGATACGAAAATTTTTTTCGAATATTGTTGTTTTCGTCGCTAAATTCTGCAGAACTATTCAAATTTTGTACAAAGAACTATAGAACTATGGCATATCTATCAAGAAATCTGAAAATAATATACATTTCTGAAAAAAAGGGTGCCAACTTCACAGTAAGTGAAAAGATTTTCTCCTTAAATTGCAATTATCTCGTAAACTATTAGCTGCAGAAAAAAATGTTACTTGGATTTTCGAAAGAACTCTTGGAGCTCTGTTCAGAACTGTGCTCAGAACTCTTGTACTTATTTACATTTCGCGGAAATTGTCAGAGAATGTTTTCGATACGAAAATTTTTTCGAGTATTGTTGTTTTCGTCGTTACATTTTGCAGAACTATTGAAATTTTATGCAAAGAACTCTAGAACTATGGCACATCTAACAAGAACTGTGAAAAAAATGTATATTTCTCGAAAAAGGGGTCCTAACTTCACACGACTAACTGCTTCTACTAAAATGATGTCACTTGTTGGTATTTGCACCTGTTGACCATTGCTGGGTGCTATTGCTGGAACTATCAACTACTTGTTTTTTGAATCATTGAAAGCATTTTATGTGAACATTTGTATAAACTGATTTTTTGTGTATTGTGTAAACTATTATGTAAAGTCACATGTATGAAAGAATTTGTATTGCTTACTGTATTTTATATATTAGGTTATTGAAAGGTCAGTGCAAAGCCAAAATTTTATCTAATTATGTGATATTTACGTATTAATATTATCTTTTATTTTTGTCTGTATTTTTGTGGACGAATTTGGTGGTATTTTCACCACCAATGCTGGCAAAAATACCATCAAATTCTGGCCCATGCAGGAAGGGCATATGAAAGGTGGCTACACTGAGCCACAGCGCCAGAGATTGCGCCAAAGAGTTTTATTCCGCCGCCTCTACTGGCAGTGCTTGTCGAGATGTGGCAGTAGTGAGTGCTTGTTGAGAAGTAGTAGTAGTGAGTCGGTTTTGAGATGTTGTAGTAGGGAGTGCTTGTTCCATGTTTTATGCAGTTGTTTGATGGGCTAGACAGCAGATGTTGTTCGAATGGAGATATTGTAATGATCAGAGTGCTTTTCGTCAATATATATGAAGGTAAAAAAATTCCTTTTTTTTTTATTATTTCAATGTCTTAAATAATGCGTCATTACAGGTTCAGTCAACAAAGCATCTGGCCTGTGTTCTTGTATTAGAGTGTAATTCTGGTTTTCTTGCGCAATTATAGTATTTCTATTTTTTTTTATTACTTCAGTATAAATGATATTTAAAATTTCTTGTCTTATTGAAGAAGAACCGTGCCAGATGTGTACGTTGAATCACACTTCCACACACAGAACAGTTACACTTGTGCTTTGGTTTCGTACGTTTTATAGTTGCTGGGGACTTAATTAATTAATTGTGTTAACAGAAATTTTCTTTCATTCTTTGTTGTTATTCTATTCAGTCAGATTGCGTACTAAAACTAGTCAGGGCCAACCGTTTACGAGACTTCGTAATTGGACAGACAGCTACTAAAAATTAAAAGCATTTGCATTTCATATTTATACAATTAAGCCCCCATGCAATGTGCTCTAAGTTATAGTAAAAATCACATATAACCTTCAATTTTTATAACTAATATGAATGAATAAACAAACTCATCAGTCTGCGACGTTTGCGTCTGGCTTTGACGGCAGAAAACTTGATCATATCTTCATAGTTCAGACGGCTATCAGTTAGGAAGTCGGCATCGATTGAAGAATGGACAAGGCGTTCAGTCTCTCCTCACACAACGTAGAACGGTACGATTTCAGTGTTTTAATAGCCGAAAACGAGCGTTCTGCTGAACAGTTTGTTAAGTGTCATACGTAGAAATATTCTAAGAGCAATGTCAACATTCGGAAACATGGATTGTAACCTCTCTTTTCGTGAAAATGTACTCATTTCGACTGGTATGTCACTAATCTCAGAAGATGTCAAAAGTTCCGCGAAATGCACACATTCACTTGGGAAGGAAGGCTCTAAATCTGTGTGATATGACACTTGCAGTTTTGCTGCACGTTCAGCAATATCGTCAAGTGAACTGTTCTTAAGGTTATTGAAAACTGTGAAGGAGTCCAACAGTGTTCGACAGCTTTCCTTCCTCCTCACTAATATGACGTACAGGTTGTCGAAATATTCCGACTCTAAATTTTTCCGTCCAGTCAGAAAAACTTCTTCAAAGTTCGCTTCTTTGGCATCATGAAGTTTGCGTTTTCGTGATTTTTGCAGGTACATTCATAGTCTACATCAGCCACGATCTCCGTGGATTTATTTTCATAATAGTCGAACACGCCAAGAATACATGCAGTAAATCCTACAAGTGATTCATATAATTCATGCACTATTTTAGTATCAATTTCAGACTTACGCTATTAAATCTGTGGAGTATGTTCTTCCAAACTGTCATCAAGAATACTGTTTCCAGTCTTCTGAGTTGATTTCGCACAAGCGGTTTTTCAAACGAATTATTATCAATATGTGTGAGGGCATTGATAACGCCCTCCCAGTTTTCATATGGACTTGCACACACTTCTTCTCTTGCTGACCAACGTGTTTTTGATAAACTTTTTACCGTTTTGCTTTCTGGTTTCAAGAAAGAAAGAAGTATATCCCAGGGCTGTGTAGAAGCAGAGAAAAAATTATGAAGGTTTTGCACTACATTGAAAAATGAACATGCTTCCTGACAACAGCTTGCAGCACTAGTGCCGACTAAATTCAGAGAATGTGCTGCACAAGGCACATAATGCGCTTTCGGATTTCGTTCTTTAACGCATGCTTGAAAACCAGTGTAGGTTCCGGACATATTGCTTGCTTTGTCAAATGACTGTCCTCTACAGTCGGTAATATCAATGGTATTTGTAGACAGGACTTTTAGTACGGCCTCAGCTAAGTTTTCGGACTTCTGTCCCGGGTTTGGTCAAAACAGAAGGAAGCGTTCAACAGGTTCACCTTTCTCGTTCACGTATCTTAATATGGAAGATAATTGATCAATATGTGGAATGTCCGCAACAGAATCTTCTAGCATAGAGAAATATGTGGCCTGTTTTATTTCACTTTAATTCTTTTTATTCTTTCAGAAAGGAGCTCTATTATTTAATCACAAATTGTTGAAGAAAGATAACTTGTATGTTCCTGCCCTGAATTTCCATATGTTCAATGTGCTCTGCGGGAAAAACTCGGCTATAAGTTCAAGAGACATCAATAATTGACAATTATGTAATGAATGGAATCTTTCAATGTGTCCACATAGGGGCAGGCCACGACATGTTAGGTTCTTCACTACTGCAAACAGCCTTTTCAACACGCTGCGCCAGTACAGTTTTTCTATCTCAACATATGACTCAAAATGATTATTGTTCCAAGTGACTTTTTTTTTTGTTAAGAGTGATAACTCAGAATTTTTGTGTGCATCTGAATTCCAATGATGGGATAAAATATTAGAAATATTTTCTCAATCTGCAATACCATTAGTAGCAATCGCGGCCTTATCTACAAACAATTTACATGGACCACAAAAAACAGCAGCGGTGCCACAGGAGTGTACTAGAAAATCACGCAAAGCTGAGTCACCATTTAAAAGTTTGCAGTAAAATACATTTTTGTTCAAATGTCTGGTTTCATCGCCTATTGATCTTCTTGAATTAGAAAAATCACTGTTACAATTTTGATTAATGTCACGTTGTAAGAGAATGTCGATTGTTCATACATTGACACACCATTCTGCAGGATCATCACTGACACGGCTATTTCTTCTTGTAATACCTAACTCGACACTTAGTTTTTCGTGAAACTAGGAATCAGGAACAATTTGCTTTTTTTCGTTTTTAACTTTTATTTCGTCTGTATTTACTTCTTTTACAGCAGCTGCAGTGCCAGGAATATCATCCGTACTACTTGGACTCGAAGACGAACCAGCAACAGTTTTTGAGAAAAATTTATCTAATCTGCTTCTCGTTCTCGCCTTTCCTTCGATAATTTCCGAAATGCGGCCCCACTTAATTTTGCACGTTTGCTTTTTTCCCTGTTGCTCTTATGTTAAGGCACTTACAAAATTGTCAACCAACAGTTAAAACGAAAGAAAAAAATTGTAAAAGGAAAGAAAGAAAGATTTTATCCAGTTCCAGTCGTACTACACCGCACATGAGCACAAAGCTTTTAACTTTAAACATTGTACACGAGCACAAAGAGTTTTCCTTTAAACACGGAGCGATGAACTCATCAACACGGGTCACTCGACGTAACTGTGCTATGAAATAACGACACTACAGAATAATTTAATTTCATTGTCCCCTGTTACTCTTTTGTCAGTGATCAGTAGAACCACACCTGCCAGCTGGAATTGGTCTCGCACAGAAGACGGGACAGTCCCTTTTTCGGCCTGTTTCCCACGTTGCCGGAATTTTAGCTGGGACGCAAAAATGTTCTGAATACTCTTGTCACTGTCTTTCTAATTTAAAAATCAAATCTACTCCTATCCCACTTGTTCTTATAACATTTTAGCGGGTTCTGAGGGCAGAGAAGACAGACTACAAAGTTTAAGTAGTCTTGTTGGCAGTTGATGTGTGTTGTCATTTGTGTGAACACAGTTGTTGTGTCTACCGCAAATGCACCTTTTATACCAATATAAAATAAAAATAATCTTCCCTCGAAGGAAAAAAGCTTACTTAAGAAGTATAATATAAAATTTGCAATGTCACGCACTATTCGATTGCACAGAGTGGAACTTTGATATCGTGCAGGCTGCAGCGCAATAAATAAGACAAACGAAAGTTGGTTTCTTCTTCTTTTTGCCACAAAGGTAACTAAATAAATAAATAAATAAAAATTTTAAACTGTTTTGAAGTGTATTTAACACATTATTAGATATTCTGCTTATGTTCTTTTCATATAAACATGTGTTTAAAAATTAAAACATTGCTAGAATCAACATTAAATCAAAGCTCAGATATTGAATACCACAGAGCTTTCACATTAATTACGGTAATGAAGCGTTGACTTGATACTTCCCCATAATTTCTACAAGAAATTTAAGTAGAGTCGAGTTTTACATACTGAGGCCCACACGTTACAGTATTTAAGAAACTGCTGATTAGTTTATCACAGCTTTTCAGGGGTTGTAGATTACCATCCTGACAGCTTCCTTCAAACTACTTTGAACAATCATGAAGATGATAGCAGACAGAGACGTAATGTTAAATTTCCATTCAGTCACCAAGTGAAGTATGTATATCTCCAAACTTGTATCGTCGAACTTCGTTCTTATTTAAACTAGCAAGTTGTTTAACAATATTAAAAATTTCTGACGTTTGTAATCGCGGTTATTTTAAAACGTAAAAAGTTAAAATGAGCACAGAGCAAAAAACGCCGCCCCCCTTAAGGTGCCGCCCCTAGGCCCGTCCCTAATGGGCCTATGCCGGCCGCGGTGGTCTCTTGGCTCTAGGCGCTCAGTCCGGAACCGCGCGACTGCTACGGTCGCAGGTTCGAATCCTGCCTCGGGCCTGGATGTGTGTGATGTCCTTAGGTTAGTTAGGTTTAAGTAGTTCTAAGTTCTAGGGGACTGATGACCACAGATGTTAAGTCCCATAGTGCTCAGAGCCATTTTTAATGGGCTTATATGTAAATCCACTGTTAGCATGATGTCTCCATGGGGGTGATAATTTTTTGCCCGATGTGCCTATTACTAAAATTAAGTTTCTGTCGTGTGGTGCTGGACCTCATCTGAAGACGATTTCTAGGACACCTCTAAAGTTGTAGTGGACTGCTCGATTAAACTGCAGTTTTTTCTACCTTTAGGCTACGCTCACAATGTCACCAATATCGGTGGATTTCGCCATGACCGACATCGGCCGAAGAAGTCCGATCGCTTCAAATCGGTAGGCCACCGGGTGCGTGGACACAGTGCAGCCAACCTCATCGTCCGAACGTACATATTTCGGACGACAAGGATGAAATTCAAATCAGTTCTTTTTTTTCTATCATAATGACTGACACGACACGAAACGTGAACTGTTAGAAACTGGTAAGTAAGAGTTTGTGGTACCATGAGCATAAAAGCATCATAACCGGGATACAGTTTGGAATCCATGGACTGAAATTGCTAGTTTATTGGAAACCACAAGTGGGAAAAGTATTTATCAGAAATTTCATGTGTGGATTATAGCCTGAAAAAACAATTTGTTCAGTTGACAAGGATGGCTTATCTTTTGCTTGAAGTTATTGTAGTGGATCATTTCGGGTTGTGTTATGTGAGCGTCAGCTGTCTACAGATTATTATTACTGCCTATTGGAGATGTTTTCATTGCAGTAGGGTGGTGAATCTGTTACATGAAATAGTTTGCAAATGTGGGGTACGTATGTGTTTCCAGTTTTCAGTGCTTCAGTTGTTCAGAGTATCTTACAATAAAATTTATGTTTCTCTTTCACCTTGCTGAACGACAGTCATTGAAGGTTAATTGACGTATACCTGCATATCGTTTTAATAAATTCAGCAAAACAGATTTCGAACTTGCCCCTACTTGCAGAGATGTGATTCGAGGTCTCTTAAAAAATCCGATTCTCACATTAAAGATGCAGTTCACGCTCATGTAGAGCTATAAGTGACAATTTGATGTTTAATATCAATGGATTACATCTTTCTAATAATTAGGCCTATACCACGTTCTGAAAACTATAGTTTCAAAGTTTTTTGTGATGTGTTGGATGTTATTTACGATGATCTAAATACTAATTTAAAATCTAACGTTTTCACTCTTGAACCTCAAAAACCTATAGTACGAAATTTTTTATTTATTCTATAGCGAATTTTGAAGCTGTGCAAGTGCACTAAAAGACGCTGTAATACAGCTGATTTTTTTATTAAAAGCAACACTCAATCTGCATAATACTGCCCTCAGGAATATTGTTACTTCCTTTCTCAAATCCACTGGGTAAGTGTTGAAGGAGCAGTGAAGTGTTCTAGAATCTGATTATGAGACTATCCTGCCAGTACTGCATCGATTTTCACCATTTTCAGAATAAACTGAGCTGCTGTGAAACCACAAATCTACCATTCATTAATTAGATAACATTTTCTCACTTACACTCATATTTTATCCATGCATCATATAATAGAAACATTTGCTTTCACGTCGTTAATTAACCATAATATACTCATAACCTCATTGGTAGACCTTTACACACCGAAGTCGCACATGCTGCCACTGTAGCATAATAAACCAAACACTGAACAGCATGTTTTCGAGACATCAGTGTATCACTGGAACTACCTATTTTTGTAATAAACGCGTATAAATGTGAAAAATATCAGTCAAGGCCTGTTTTTTTCAAAGGTGGCGGTCTCTTCTGACGCTAATCGCTGGTGAGAGAAGGAAAGTGGCGTCACAAAGTTAAAGCGTTTTTAGCTTCTGTGGCGTGCTGTTTCTCCCTTCACCTCATATATTCGTAAAACTTGTCTGGTAATTCCAGTAACTGAGGACAGAGAGATTCTAACCTAAACTAAGCTCCTCGATCCCGTCAAATACTAACAAATGAGATCGTACGCACAGTGACCAACCTGTCGGACGATGCTATCGGGCAATCTTTGATGACGGCGTCTGACGGCCGTTGTCGGTGCCACTGTGAACGCAGCACAAAGCCACAAATAACAATGTTCAATATGTTGGGTTGCTTTAACAAAATCTCTGGGTCTCTTATTTTTATGAATTCCAACATTTTAATAGTGGAGATTTGCTTCATGTAACTGAACTAGAGTTTTTAAATATCTGGCGTGAAACATTGTTCCACGCTGGTTAGTGGTACTTTTTGTTGCCAAAGAAGTTTTACGCAATAGGGAGGTGACGTTCTGTTATGAATTATGTATTGGTAACACGTAGGCGATGACGAAGAAAGACTGTTTAATTATTAACGACCTCTTCCTACCAAATTCTCTCTGAGTTCAGATGCCGCATCGGTCGTCAGAGCCCTGTACTTTACTCCTGAATCATTCACCAATCACTTGCCGGCACACTGACCTTGCCTGTCTTCTATGGCCTGACGACGATTACGAAGGCGTTGCGCACTTCGTTTGAAAAGCTAAACCTGGAACATAGTGACCTGTATTTTTTCTGTGCATTTCACCATTAAGTCGGAGCGATAGTTTCCGCTTTTTTGTATTACACACATACAGATCAAGAACCAGTCAAGCGTATTTACTTCCGTAAGATGTTCCATGAGTACCTGCACAACAGATTTTTCCAGCACTTCAGTTTGGTGCAGTCACAAACTTCATAAACAATCCGCCCAGAATAGTTTTTCCGAAAACAAAACTTTATTATCTAGAGCTGGGAAACTTAAATCGTCTCAAACTGCCATCAAATTTCCAGTTAACATATAGTTAATGTCCACCATCGTTATTTATTTCAAAGCCCCAAAAGTAACTGCTTCAGTATATACAACAGTTTAATGTTCGAGCAATATGGGAAGTATTTAGCAGGGGCGTAACGAATGAATATCACATTGGGCGCATATTACAGAGGAAGACCGCTTAGATGTGGGTTATTCACAGTTTCCCAAAATAATTTAACGCAAATTCCGGAATGTTACCTATTGCAAAGGATGCGACATAGTTCCTTTCCAATCCCTTCCTCCAGACCGAACATGTGCTCCGTCTCGTAATGGCCTCGTTCTCAACGGGACGTCATTCCGCGATCTTCACCTCTCTGCAGACGAAACATTTAACGTGGCGGCAGGGCCGGTGCAAACCCAAGTGCCGCCCCGTTCCTTGTTTTTACTTTTCGGAACTACCTAGGTTTCGGCCACTGAGTGGCCAGTCTCAAAGCTTTTAATATGTGCTTACATCTAAACCGTCATGTTGACAGTTGCGTTCAGCGTGCGGTATAGATGTAAACATAACTAAAAGCATTGAGAATAGCCACACTGTGCCCGAAATCTATGTAGATCTGGAAAATAAAAACAAAAATTACGACTGATCGGTGACATTCTCTACAGATTTTTACAAAAAAGATGCTGGGCACCAGCTCAAAAATGGAGTCAAACCTGATTGAAGAAATCTAGGTAATTTTAATAAGCCTTGTGAATTTACAAAGATGTTCAAATGTGTGTGAAATCTTATGGGACTTAACTGCTAAGGTCATCAGTCCCTGAGCTTATACACTACTTAACCTAAATTATCCTAAGGACAAACACACACACACACATGCCCGAGGGAGGATTCGAACCTCCGCCGGGACCAGCCGCACAGTCCATGACTGCAGCGCCTCAGACCACTCGGCTAATCCCGCGCGGCATGAACTTAGAGTTAACGTAAATAACCGTTTTTCAACGGTTGTGAACAGCTAATGTATTCAACGGAATACAAAATATATTTACAATCTAACGATGATTTAGTTTAAACAATAATATTTACAATAACTATTTAATGTTGAACAAAATAAGAAACAACACAGTAAATAACCAAGACACTGATCATAATATAAAAATTTAAAGAAATACTAGACAAATTGAACCTTCCTGGTTTTGCTTTTGCAAACTCTTTCACACGATCTGTCTAATTTAACTCCTCTGCAAGTTCGTGCTCAATCTATATTGTTGCAAGGTCATTCAAATGAGTTTGGCTCATCGTTGATCGGAGGTGTGTCTTTATCAATTTCAGTTTTGAGAAACTCGCTCCATTCGCATCTGTTACTGGGAGTGTTAGGAGAATTCTCAGAGCAATGTTAACATTAGGGCAAAAATTATGTCTTCCTATAAACTTCAGAGTCTCTTTTGAACCTATTCCAGGTTTCAACAATGTTGAAAGCACTTTTAATTCTTCCCTCAACTCCAGTGCATCAATGTCGCTTGACTCAATGATCCTGCAAAATCACTGCGAGGTTTCTACACTTTGTGTCCAGGCTGCCAGGAGGTGCATTCTTCAGCTCGCCGATGTCGCAGAGAAAATCAAAATAATCACAATGAGATGTCAGTTGATTTAATCTCTCATCCGTAGATGTGGTTACTATATCTAAAAGATAATAGTAGAATTCAATCTTGTAATGTTTTGTTGGGTCCTCTATTGTCTCATTCCTTCCTTCATAGGTAAAGTGTATTAGCTTCTTACTTCGTCGCCCGCATCTCGCGGTCGTGCGGTAGCGTTCTCGCTTCTCACGCCCGGGTTCCCGGGTTCGATTCCCGGCGGAGTCAGGGATTTTCTCTGCCTCGTGATGGCTGGGTGTTGTGTTATGTCCTTAGGTTAGTTAGGTTTAAGTAGTTCTAAGTTCTAGGGGACTGATGACCATAGATGTTAAGTCCCATAGCGCTCAGAGCCATTTTTTTCTTACTTCGTCGCCGGGAAACACTTATCCGTAGTAACGTTAGATCTTTTAGCTCTAATTCTGTAGCCAATTCTCTGGAATCCGTCAAGAAAGACACAAACTTTTCTTCTGTTCTGCACGTCTCAAGATATGCTTTCGTTTTTTCAAGCATTTCCACGGCCTCAGAAACATTTATGTCAATGGGTTCAAATGGTTCAAATGGCTCTGAGCACTATGGGACTTAACATCTCTGGTCATCAGTCCCCTAGAACTTAGAACTACTTAAACCTAACTAACCTAAGGACATCACACACACCCATGCCCGAGGCAAGATTCGAACCTGCGACCGTAGCAGTCGCGCGGTTCCGGACTGAGCGCCTGAACCGCTAGGCCACCGCGGCCGGCTATGTCAATGGGCTGGACTACACTAATGTGAAGCAGAACGTCGTACCACATTACCAGAGAAATGAGCAAAGTGTAATTTTTTATTTGATTCGCAAGTGACGTTGCTTCGTGAGTGGTCATGCCATCGAATTCTTCTGATATCTGAACCAGTGCATCATAAAGCGCCTCCAATTTGAAACCTCAGGGGAGTAAGTGCATCGATGCGACTTTCCCACCTAGTATCGCTCAGTTGCTTCAGCGGCAGGTTAGGCAGATACTTCTTCAAGACATCCCAACGTCGAACGGAGGACGAGAAGAAGTCACACAAGCTTTTCACTGTCGAAAACATGGAAACAGCATATTTAGAAGACATAACGGCATCGTTTACAACAAAATTCAATGAGTGACTGCTACATGGTACATAAAATGCTCTCTTGTTCATATCTGAAATTCCTTTCTGGGGACCAGACTTCTTTCCTTTCATGTTTGCTCCATTGTCGTATCCTTGCCCTCTCATATTACACAATAGGAGTTTTTTATCTTCCAAGAACTTGAGTACGACCTACGTCAAAGTGGAGCTTGAAGAATCGAGCACTGGAAGAAATCCCAGGAGATTCTCCAGAATTCGGATATTGTATATCCCGCCGAGTCTTGTCTACTGGACGAAATGTACCGCAACTGTCATCTGCTCAACTTTTGAAATATCTGGTGTGCAGTCCAGAATTATACTGTAATTCTTTGCAATTACGTCATTAATAGAATGTTGTTGGTTATAGATGACCCAATAAGACGAATTATTTCATTGTGTGTTTCTTTTCCAAGATAATGATGACCCTTGTTCTCACCTTGCTTTGTTCTGTGCAGTTGCTCCATCATCACAGTGATATATAACAACTCAAGGAGTTTCAAGAAGTTTCCGCATGTCAAGCTGAAAGATTGTATCTGTACTTCCTCTCAAAGTCAGACATTGCTGACCCAGGAAATGAATTATTGCTATTAAGCGCTCAAGAACTTTTTTCCAACGTTCGCTTTCAGTATTCAGAAGCCTTTGATGATGGGCGTCGACAGTTCGTGACTTTTTCAGGCCCTTGGAAAACACGATCCACTTTTTATGTGAATTCAAATGCTTGGTAGACTTCCCGTGACTTTCGAGATACGAAGCAAGGTGCCACCAGTCACTTATACCGTTCTTTGCAATTTTTACTGTAGATGACGAAAAAAGATTACAACAAAAGCAGAACACAGCATCCTTGGTCTTTGAGTACACCAACCAATGTCTATCTGCTTCTTCTAAATTCTTCAAAGAATAGCTGTAGTGCACCGGGGTTGAAACACCGGTTGTCCGCGTTTTTAGGACATTCTTCAGCTTCCTTAATGAGCTCGGGAGGACCTCGCATGACCAAAGTCGTTCGAATGTAGTCGGTAATAATTTCCGGCCATATTCCGGGATCTGAGTTAATTGTGTCTTTCAGTTTAGGCTCGCCTTCAATTCGTTCTCTGGTGCTGAGTACCTCGGCTGATGTTCCTCCGGTAGTTTCCGAATCGGGTCGCCTAATTTCAGTTCTGCCTGATGTTTCAATCTCGGAGCTTTCGTCACAAAGCAGGTCTTGAGTCCAGACGAGGTATGTTGAACATGTTGTGGATGGCCCACCGTCAATATTGCTACTGTATGCGGTGATCGCAGTACTGTGTTCGTCAACTTTCTGGTCATATCCTGAAGATAAAGATGTGCTTAAAAAGGGGGTGGGGCGGCAGCGTTGCCACCCCTCGGTAAATGCCACCCCGTGCGGCCGCACGTTTCGCACGTGCCTTGCACCGGCCCTGCGTGGCGGAATAGTTCAAAGGTGAAGAGCTGAGCGTCAGTGTCCAACGGGCACAATATTTCGGCAAACGACTCCGTTGCCATGATCAGCTGTTCTTGTGGTGTTATGCCACATCTGAGCCACCAGTTTTGTAATACAGTGTACGAGGGGTGGTCGAAAAGTTTCTACCCCGAGATAGTTACCGTAATGTCTCATACAAACAACAACACCTACTTTTACAGGACCCTTTGTGGGTATGCAAGTCAAATTTCGCAGCTCCTGCTTCGTTATTTTTGCCGCTAGGATGCGTTGTATACCGCAGTGTAAGAAAAATTGTGAATATAAAGAGAATCAAGAACTGTGCTGCGATCGAATATTTTCATTTGAAGGGAATGACGCCCAAGGAAGTTGCGGAGGACATGCGGAATACATTTAACGAAAGTGCTCCGTCTTATGCAACAGTGATGAACAGGGCGTCCGATTTCAAACGTGGAAGAACGAGTGTGGAAGATGCGCCAAGGAGCGGGAAGCCCGTCAACGTTGAATATGATGAAACAGTGACTGCAATTCACGATACGATTTTGCAGGATCGTCGAACAACGTTGCAGCACATTGAAACCACATTTGGAATATCCCATGGGCGTGCTCATGACATTGTTTCGGATATTTTGGGAATGGGGTAAGTTTCTTCTCGGTGGGTCAACTTCAATACAGATCAGAGATGGGAGCGTGTACAGTGTTGTGAAGAAATCGACTGCCAAGACGGCTTTCTTGCAAGGTATGTTATACTGGGCGAAAAGTGGGTTAATCGCTTTGATCCTGAGACAAAACAACAGTCACAACATTGGAAACATCCTTCATCCCCTACCCCAAAAAAAGTCCGGGTGAAAAAATCAGGTGGCAAGGTGATGGCGTCGGTCTTCTGGTATGCAGAAGGGGTAATTATGGTTGATTACTTGTAAAGGGCGTAACTATCATTGCACCCTCCTACACCGTTTGAGAGAGGATATAAAGAAAAAAAAGGTGCGAAAAATTTGCATGCGGAGTTCTTTTGCATCAGGACAACGCACCGGCGCACAAAGCCCTCGTTACATTTGAAACTCGGCGTGATTGCGGGTTCGGATTGTTACGTCATCCGCCATATTCTCAACATTTGGCTCCATCAGACTTTTCTCTTTTCCCAAACGTAAAAAAAGACCTCAAAGGACGACGATGTGACAAGGATGGTGTAGTGACTGATGCTGCGGCTGCTACGGTTCGCAGGTTCCAATCCTGCCTCGGGCATGGACGTGTGTGATGTCCTTAGGTTAGTTAGGTTTAAGTGGTTCTAAGTCTAGGGGACTGATGACCTCAGATGTTAAGTCCCATAGTGCTTAGAGCCATTTGATCCATTTCACTGATGCTTTGAATGGTTGGTTGGACTCGAAATAGAAAACCTTTTATTTATGTGGTTTGCAGAAGTTAGTTGAGTGTGCCATCAAGTGTAATAGTGTACATGGGTATTATACTGAAAAATAAATTGGTACTATGAAATTTTTGTCATTCTTTATTTGTTAGGCTAAAAACTTTCGGACACCCCTCGTATGAGATCTCACGCTGCTATTAGTTAGCGAGCGGGGAAGATTGGTAGATCAATTCATCCAGCGAAACAGCAGATGGTTAGGAAGCGTGGGAACGGTGGTGTGAGTAGAGGTAGTGTCGTGTTGGCGCTTGTAGAGAGAGCACCAGTACACGTATTTTACTTGACACCAAGCAAATGATTTTCATTGTTTTTGTCAGACCCGGATCTACGATATTTCCGAATCGGGGCAAAAACATGAGAGTGGCGCCCCCAGCCCCCATCGAGCGTTTGAGTTAAAACGTTAAAAAATTTTTAAAAATTGATTTTTCAAAAATATGTTCATTTTGCAGCGCACACACTTCTAACGAGCTTGATATATAAAATAGATATGTTCGAGGAAATGAGAGACGTTATATTCAGTCTCAAGTGTGCTAAAGCGCAGTGCCACGCGCCATTACACAGCGTTTATCCATCACATGTCACTTTACTTCTCTCTGTGGAATTCGACCATGTATAGTTTGTAATGCAAGTCATCAAACCTATACTCGTGATAGTGGAAATTAATGTCCGGTGGTACCTCTCCTGCTCCCAGTCGGCCAGTTTGACATCCGACGCTCCTTTTTTTTTAAAAAAAACTCACAATTAATACTGGGTGGGATTATTTCTGACCGGGAGAAGAAGAACTCTTAAGAAAATTTGCACTTTTTATTGCCTATTAGCTAATAATGTTCTCTTTTGTGTGACACAAAATTAAATATATGAAACATAAAACCAGTAAAGACAAGAGACAAGTAAGACGGTACACATTTCTTCCATCCTTAGGTCCCAGCATGTTTTTTTCTCTCTAATCTAGTTACAGCTTTACACGGCGTGATTTCCCTTCTGCGAAGGAATCTGTTACATCAAAGATCGTCAAATGCTTTCCTACACCAAAAATCAAATGTCGTTGTCTAATACTGAAAAGGCTTTTAATACGAATAGTACCCAAGATTGGTGTGGTTTCTCGATTTCATTACGTCTATTTTGTCACTGTCTGCTAGATCGAACAAATAGGGCTATCCAATATTGCAGCAACGGAAACACACACCAAATAAGCGAATTTGTTTTGGCACAAATGGTCATTTTTATGTACCTCATTTACATAAATAACGCGACAGAATTAATTCACGAAGAAGCGATATCAATTGCCTGTTAGAAATGTCACAAGCAAAAAGTTTTATGTTTCACATTTCATTCATACCCTCCAGTTTCTCAAGCATGAGGTCGAAAAGTAGCAGTATGAAATTTTTATGTAAATTTGGAATCGTCATATTCTTCCATGTCATTTGTGTGACGTCTCCATTTCTTCTCCATCCTCGTTCTAGCAATCTTGACACCACTCCACTAATTCTGTAAATACAGTTGTCAGAATTGCAATTTATAATCAATTCTTGTATTTAATTGTGGGGAACGCAGAGAAAGCAAATGAAACTCTCAAGGAAGTTTACGATTGGTTAATAAGCAATAAACTGACATTGAACATAAAGAAAACTAATGCCATGAATTTCAGTTTGAAGAGTGAAAATGACAATGTGAAATTAAATATACATGGCACCTGTATAGACTGAGTAACAATACAAAATTTTTAGGAATGAATATTGATTATCATCAGTTGAAGTGGTGTGAACACGCAAAGGCACTTCCAGACAGAATGTCATCAGCATGTTATGCCCTTAGAATCCTATCATCAGTGTGTAATATGCATTGTCTTTTAGTTACATTATATTCATATGTATACTCAGTTCTTAGCTATGGAATTCTTTTTTGGGGAACAAATGCACAAAATATGAACGCAATTTTCAAACTCCAGAAAAGAGCCATAAGAATAATAGCCAAAAATACTAGTCGAACACATTGTAACGATCTGATCAAAACATTGGGGATTTTAATTGCACCATGTGAATACATTTACCAGTCAGTGTACACAACAAAAATAACATTGGTAATTACTGCACAAACAGCTCTGTCCATGACCATGGAACAAGAGCTAGACTTAACTTACATTTACCAAGGAAAAATAAACATCAAACTGAAAACAGCACTTTGTACCAAGGAATAAAACTGTACAATAAATTACCAGAAGAGATTAAAGAAATTGCAGAGTAGGGATTTGGTAAAAGAAAGTTATACAAATAAATAATAATAATGAATATAAAACATTCCAAATAACACCTTCATGCTGTGTTTTTTCACTTCTTTTTTCCTTTTCTGTAAATGTTTACTCCCAAGCTATGCATAGCACAACACTAAAACCTCTTCCTCTTTCTGAGCTCAATATCTCACTCATTACAGAGTGATGCTGACTCAGGTTTTCAGGATAGCAAATGAGAAGTTGTGCCATGGAAAATGGCCCAAAGGTCGCCAGTGTGTGTATATGTGTTCGTGTGTGTACTGAGTGAAGTGTTACGAAACAATGTGTGTATAATGTGTGCAGTGACTGATAGTGAGATATGAGTGAACAGTGTGGCATTACATTATTTAATAAGTTATTTGTAAAAAAAGTATACAAGGAGTGAATCTAATGATAGCCTCTAACTAGAATTCTGTAAATGTATTTGTATACGAATTAGCTTACTTTAAATTGGTCTAAACTTGTAAATATACCTAAAAACAAAGATGATGTGACTTACCAAACGAAAGCGCTGGCACGTCGATAGACACACAAACAAACACAAACATACACACAAAATCCAAGCTTTCGCAACAAACTGTTGCCTCATCAGGAAAGAGGGAAGGAGAGGGAAAGACGAAAGGATGTGGGTTTTAAGGGAGAGGGTAAGGAGTCATTCCAATCCCGGGAGCGGAAAGACTTACCTTAGGGGGAAAAGGGACAGGTATACACTCGCACACACACTCATATCCATCCGCACATACACAGACACAAGTAAAATTTCACTCAAGACATCTTCAGAAAAATAGATTTACAGCTCCTCTCTGCAATTGAAAACTCAGTTGAAGACTGTCACAGGAAAGAAGGCAGAAAATAAGAAACCAGAAGAGAAGCCTTGAAGAACAAGAAGACCCTGAGTACAAATTGCACCCTTCTGAATAGTTCGCACAAGATCAAACATTGGGTTGAACTTTAAGCTGTATTTCCTGAAAATTATGTTTCTCAAAGCTTATGTCACTATTTCTTGGAATGTGAAGGCTAGAATTAAGAAACTTTGTACACTTATTTCTGTAAATGCAATAAAAGTTATCTCAAGAGTAAATTTTGAAATTGTGAATGTAAGCTGAGATATGAGGCAAAGCACTTGATGTGCATAAATTTTATGTTATATGTATAGAATTATAATTAAAAAATTATGAAAGTTCTCCTATTTGATATATTAAAAAAAAACTTCTGGGAGAAGTTTACTATATGCAAAGATATTAAACACAGAAAATTTTTAGTAGTGTCTGAGAGAAAATTATATGTATTATTTCTGAAAATAAAATTTTTAAATTCCATAAAAGTTTAAATATATATAATCCAAGGAACTTAAAAGTAAATCTGTTAATTTCATGAAAGCATGGTACACAATTTCATTGCCATATCTCCACACCAGCATATTTGATGCATCTTGAAAATGGTGTGTATTTTTCACGAACGTCCCCCTCGGGAAGGAACCTCTACAGAGTGACGAACTGAATGGTTAGGAGCTGTCACGGCACTTTTACCTTGTTTCCCACTTCCTCCAACTTGCCGCTCCATGATGGTCTGCACCCAGCATCTACACTTCCCATCCCGTACTGAGGACGCAGTCACTATCACGACCGATCAGTTATTTCCTTACTCAAATCTCAGTAGATTCCTTAATAACACTTTCTGAGAAGTTAGACATCTGTGTCAGAACTTAGTATGATCATACTCCATTATGTGCAATTCCAATAGGCAGTGTTCAGTGACAGTCAACAGTTTGGTGTGCCGTGCAAGTTAATTATTTCAACAGAGCTTCACCCATAGTTCAGAGAAGTCCACTCATGCCTGCTGACATCAAACATGTCTCAGGTGCCTGTCTGACGTAATCTGTTGCAATGTTTGTGTTTCAAACCATATACAACCAATTTGGTGGTAAGCAACACTGTGTAGAGTTTTGCGAATTCAGACTAGACTTGGAGATGGAAGATAACAATTGAATGAACAGCCGGAAGAACATGATATGTTGCATTTTGTGATTTTACAGGAAGTGTATTTATTCTGTGTTTACATAACTCAATCTGGGTAGCACTGCAGTGGTAACACACCAAGTTATTCCTCTGCACTGTAGTGCATGTTGCCATTTGTGGGAAGGGGTAAAGAATCATACCATAATGCAAAATAATTTCAGAATCAGACTTGTGTTATTACAAATGTACTGTACAGTATTCAACAACTCACGCTAACCAACATATGTGACGTAGCACACTTCAAAATGGAACACACATCAGACAGAAAATTTTTGTTAATGTGGTGATATTCTTATTTGTCCATCGAGTGAGTAATGTGCAACACAGCTATTTATATTAGACTTGCTGTTGGCCATCAACAAAATATACCTTTCATCTAATTTCTGCACAATTAAGCAGAACATGTAACAGGTTCATTCAGAAGGCAGGTTTTGGTAGAAGTAACAATGTTCTTGCTTATATCTATCAGGTCCACTTCTTTCTCTTTGCTGATGAGAAGCAACATCTGGTACAAGACTGGTAGCTGATCAGGGAAAATATACTAGTAAGCATGTGGAAACACAGAATGACAATCCCAAGTTCACAGGATTTTGTGTGATAACCGTGTGTACAATGAAACAGGGTCATCTTGGAACATTTTGAGCCACATAAACTCTGTTACTTTCACTTTGCATTTTTGTTTAGTGCAGCCATCATGCACCAGCAGTCTCACTGCAATAATGGAGAATGGTTATTCATCCAAGATTTGGTAGTTTAATGTTTCCAATCTTCAGGAACAATAGGTTTAAATAAATTGTTGTGACACTCAGGAGGGCAAAGTTTCAGTCACACAGTAAGGAGCTATGGCCAGGAACCATAAATTTCTGGGGTTTCCCTGTAAAATATGCACTTTGTGTGAAACACATATAGAAGAAAACCATGCACCAGTTGTTGTTCTCACCAAAACAATGATCTGACCAAATTATCAGCTTCCTTTCCTTCACCAGGGGTTAGTTTTAGAAAATTGCAATTTATTATGAGCCCTGTTTTGCATTTGATTCATACCATAAATATATAGAAGCATGCTCTGTATTCATGTTGTGAACAGTAAAATTGTAACATAGATATTGCCTATGGTAGTACATACTGGAAAGTGTAAGGGAAGGATAGTATAGTACTTATTGTAGGTCAACACATACAGTGGTACTAGTCACACTTGTAGTGTCCATTTACAGTTGTTCATAGACTTTTTCAGCTCTATACTAATGCACTTTACTCTCCTACCTTATCTGTAGCTGCTCTTCCTGATTTACAGCAGTTTTGAGTTTAATACAGTACAAGTCACACTGTCGGCATGTATCAATGAAACCTCATGCTGAAAACATGGTCAAATATTCTTTTAAACAATGTTAAAATAATTATGATCTGAGTGTTTTGATTAATGAATAGTCTGTATGATTCTTTGACATATAAATAATGGTTAAGTGGTTCTTTACCAATAAATTCCGACTGTAATGATTTGGAACTGTCAAGAAGCTCTTTATATGAGCTTGTATTAAATCACAAACATCAATATGAACTGTATGAGGCCTATTTTGTGTGTAACCCTCCTCTGTCTTTAGCAGCTGCATCTTCCATCTTCATTCTTAATTTTCTGTTGGACAGATTCTGCTTGCTGTTGCCTTATAACAAAAGTATTACAAGTATTTAAACAAGCTCATTTGTCAACCATCTTGTAATGGAATGTAGCCTCTCTTCTATACATTTGTACGGCTTTCCCATATCATGTCCTCACAGGCTCAGCTATACTGAAGTATTTCAAAACAACTAATGACTGCTTGTCATATGATAACTGGTAAAATTTGTAATGCAAATCAGTTATAAAATCCATATTTAAGTTCTTGCAGTCTTTTCTACATGATGCATTATAGGCTGTAGCCTGCAACAGGGGAAGAATAACAGCTGCTCAGATTATAAAGCTCTGTTGAGATATCTACAATTCAGAAATATTAAGATTTAAATCCCAATGATTTTGAAAACATTTAATACTCCTAAATATAACTATTTTATATCAAAATGCAGTAATAATGTCATGCAGGAGTACTACACTAACCAGTCAAGGCTTTCCTTGTCTGTTCACATAGAACTTCCCACAGTCCCTTAAATTCTCACCATTCTCATCTTTTCATTCTAATGCATGCAGCCCTTTTGCACTTATTTAAAGTTACCTTGCAGTAACATTCAAATGATTCATGCTGCACACCATGATGCAGAGGACTTAAGCACTGAGCACTGACTCTGAATCAGACCTGTCTTGGCTACATACCACATTCTTCCTACGGACATTTGCTACTTCTGCGTGCTACAGCCACCTAACGATGTCTTCTAGAAATTCCAAAAATTGACACATCACAGAAGGGACTCATACCTCACTGTCCCACAAAGGAAACTCAGTGCCACGAAAATGTAACTTACCACATTTTTTCAGTTCTCCATTCAAATTTGTCTCACCTTTAGTCTTTACTAAAGAGGCTACATTTCATTTAAGTGGAAACATGAACCACCACAATGTAAGAATAAGGGGAACACAGGCTCTCAAAAGCTTCATGTGTTTCAGGTTATTTTCCAAGATAAGCTTTAGGGCTTGTTCTCGTCTATTGAATAGATGGTTACTGGAATCAATTATCAGGATATGTGGGAATTCTGGATTTTTTTCTACAATTATGAGTAGATAACAAAAATTTCATTTTTTAGCTGATCAGAATGTCATCCCACTGGAAACCGAGTGGTAGTTCATGCAAAATTTTGCAAATGTTCTACTATGTGGTGGCTATAGCTTTTTGACTTACAAGGTCAGTAATTGTAACTAAATTGAATGTATTAACCTAAATATATAAATTGAACTGTTTAAACATATTTAAATTTTATAATCAAATTTAACATTTTGAGGAATAAAAAAATAAAAAAAATAGTGGTGGAGTCACTGGGAATTTAAACTGAGTCACTGATCTTCAAGTCCATGGTCTTAACCACTTGGCTGGCACATTGGTCGGAATTCCCGCAAACTCCACATGTAAATCTTTGGAGAGTTTTACCTTTTCCTATGGCCTACTGAGGCAAAGTTAGGAGCTCAAAAGAGGTATCTACCTGCTTCTGTTCACACAGTTGGTGCCAAACTGGCCAGCCTCATCCCAAGACCTCCCGTTTTCAAGGTTTATGTTTGGAAAAGATGTATCTAGCATTTTAAATCCCACATTCTGCTCCTAAGATCTACTGAAGAAGGGCCTCTTTAGCAGAACTCACATAGAAAACAGTTTCATACTAAAAGAAGATGGCACTCTCCACTTTTGTTGTGTTAATTTTATTTGTTCATAACTAGTCTCAGCCTTTTAGACTGTTCTCAGTAAATTTGTAATTCTGCGATAGAAAACTGTGCCTTACATATTGAAATGTCAGCCTTTTTAAATTTGTATTTTCTATTCACTTTGGTTCACAAATGCTATCTTGTTGGTTTGACAGCATGACAGTTATAGAGATATTCCACAATTATGGAGCAAATCTGAGTAGTCACACGAGAATGTCATACAAGTTGGTACATGATTACCAAACCAGCACCACCCAACATCTTGGATTTCCTAGAGATTCAAAATTAATGGAAAAAGATGATAACAAGTTTATCAAATTATGTGAACTTCAGAAACTAGTTACACATGTCATCTCATGCTAAGACAACTGTGCAACCAGAGTGGTGCATTGTCAGAAGAGTTTTCTGCAGACACACTTCTGCTGTGTTGTGGTTTACAGTTGCATCACAGTGTGTGAGGGAAATGACACAATAGCTGAAAACGTACCCAAAGTTGAAGTATGCAGGACAGTAGTATTCTTGTGAGCAAAATATCTAAATTTACACACACATTTACCATTAAGTATTTGGCACTGTTTGTGAGATATCGTGTTTGAGATAATGGAGCAGATGGTCATTCTATAATAGAACAATGTCAAAGTTAAATTTATTTCAGTAAGTTGACATTACAGTCTCTGGGGGAACAAGCAGATGCATTGACTAGGAAACCACATCATCATAGGTAATAATGAGAATGGCAATATCCTGAACTTAGACTTTATTGCTACTTTGATGTCATCACTGAGAAAGCAGTGGTACAATAAATGGAGAATTTTTAGTGCCTCTAGAGTGCAGGTCAATAGTGAGCAATATACATGTGTCCTAGCCACATTATGGCATTCCAAACCAAGCCGCATAGGTTTCATGTGATGGTGGCATACCTCGGACACTACAAAAAGCACACACACTGATTCAAATCAGCAGACTCCCCCTGCTGAAATTGCTGAGAAGAAGACCTTAAGCATGTCATATTGTGATGTCAATGACAGAAGCAAGTGAGGCTTGCCTTTCTTCTGCAGCCGAAGAGCATGAAACATTGCAGACCATTCAACATTGAAAGTCCTGGCAACAGCGAACTTCAAGATTTTAAAATTGTTGCAGATATCCTAGTGGTAGCCAAAGCAGACCTCTGACACTGCCTAGCTATTCCACAGTAGAGAGACAAAACCTTGTGAGAACCTACTGTTCATGCATATGATATTGGTAGTTTTTGTACTTTGTTTGTAAGAGATATGATGAGTCCAACCAACACTGTTCAAATACCTCATGCAAACTCAGCATCCATATTTGTGAGTGGAACAATGTGTGAGAGATGATTATGTGATACTGAGAGTGAACAAGTATTTGTCATATATTCAAGATGTCTATGTGATTCATGAAAATTCTGAGCTTCTGGAGACACTATTCATGAGCCACCACTTCTGTCTAGCTTGTGCTGTGGTCCAGTGGCGATCGCTTGGATCACACAGGTCTGTGTTGCAGAAGTCCCTCAGGAATTGGCTGTTATCAAGCATTGTTGATGCTTCCTCCTATCCCACCTCTGTCTGGCATCTGGTTCTAATAATTTTCTTCAGTGAAAGCGCAGAACATGTAGCTATCTGAACAAAAGCTTGAAATCACAATTATAGCACTCTGTGCATGTTTGTCCATTATAGCCAATGTCTCCTTCTACTTGGAAATCTCCCAGGTATGGCTGAAGTAGCAAGAATGTGTTCATGTTGTTCAGCTTATAAGGCAGTTTATGAGGATTATAACAAGGGAAAAAAGAAAATGGAAGGAGCAAACATGAGCAATAATTGTATATGACAGTCGAAAGTTCTCCAGCAGCCAGAAACACACTTTCTGTATGGGCACAGGTGCTCTGAAATAGGTGCACGACTCTAAGATAGAGAAAAGCATGTTACTGGGCTCACACTGACTCAGACAAATTTACACTCAGTTTGTTCTTTGAAAGTCACATAATGCCATACACATGCCAAGTACTCTGTTTTACAGAGTGGAAATTACGAATGTATTGAGCTAGGTCAGGAAGAGATTGTACCTCAGGAGCATTGACTGCCATGAACTCTTTTTAAGGTATACTGGTGGGTTTTTACACACATTAAATGTTCGTCATACATCTGTTCATCGTACTCTGCCAAGACTGGTAAACCCTTGCTTCCAGTTAGTACTCCAGTTACTACTGCATGAAGCATACAGTTGAAACTTATGAGGGGTAGTCATATAATCTGTAAAATTTCTAACTTAGTCTTGGTAGTCAATGAAAGTGATGTGAGGTATCTTTTTATAGTGTGTCATATTTGTGACACAATTATTTGCCCCAATGGAATCCCTCTCAGATTCTATAATACGATTGTGGCTGAGTTAGCCTCTTTCTTTCACTATAATCTATCACAGATCCCTTGAACAAACAACTGCTCAAGTCACATATGTCTACAAGAAGGGGGAGGGGAAGTTATCAACAAAACCACCATTCCATATGCTTGAAATTGATTTGTTGTAGAATCTTAGGAGATATTCTGAGCTCAAACATAATGAGTTGTCTTGAAAAAAATCCCCTCCTCAATCCCAACCAGCAAGGATTTCGGAAATATTGATCATGGGAATCCTAACATGCACTTTCCTCACATGACATACTGAAAGCTTTGGATCAAGGCAACCTGATAGATGCAGTGCTTCTTGATTTCTGAAAAGCATTTCACTTTATATTGCACCTGTGCTTATTATCAAAAGTATAATCATATTGGGTATCAAGCGAAATTTGTGACTGGATTGAGGACATTTTGGTAGGGAGGACACAGCATGTTATCTTGAGTCATCATCAGTTCTAGAAGTAACTTCAGGTGTGCCTCAAAGAACCATCGCTGTTCATGTTGTACATAAATGACGTTGCAGGCAATATTAATATTAAAATCAGGCTTCTTGAAGATGATGCAGTTATCTGTAATGATGTACTATTTGAAAGAAGATGCATAAATATTCAGTCATATTTTGATAAGATTTCAACATGATGCAAAAACATTGTATGCTATGATTATAGTATGAGTGAGTCACTGTTGATATCTGCCAACTCATACAAATACCTGGGCATAATGCTTTGTAGGTATAGGAAATGGAATGATCACATACATTCAGTCATGGGTAAAGCAGGTGATTGTCTTTGGTTTGTTAGTAGGATACTGGGGAAGTGCAATCAGTCTACAAAGGAGATTGCTTACAAATCACTCATGCACCAGTTCTAGAATATTGGTCATGTGTTGGGACCTATACCAGATAGGAGTAACAGGAGATATTGGCCTATGCAGAGATGGGCAGCACAAATGCTCATAGGTTTGTTTAATCCGTGGGAGAGTGTAACAGAGATGCTGAAGGGACTGAAATGGAAGATTCTTGAAGACAGACATAAACTATCCTGATAAAGACTGTTAACAAAATTCAAGGATCAGGTTTTAATGATTATTCTAGGAATATATTACAATCCCCTACATATCATTCACTTGGGATCATGAAGATTAGAGTAATTACTGCACACACAGAGGCATTCAAACAATTACTCTTTCCATGTTCCACAAGATAGAAACCCTAATAACTGGCACAATGTGATGCACCCTCTGCCAAACACTGCACAACAATTTGCAGAGTACAGATGTAGGTGTATATGTGCACTGGGTGCTTTTTAAACTGAAGTCTTCAATATTTTGTATGCTGTGCCCAAGAGGTTTTGAGTACAAGCAGTGTGATCTTTGGTTGTCAGTAGCATTCTCATTGCCAGTGTAGCATTCAGTGGGCGTGTGTGCTTCAATCTCTCTAATTTTACATTCATGATCTCCTTGGGAGGTATAAGTAGGAGAAGCAATATATTCGATACCTCATCCAAAAACACCCCCTCTCGAAACCTGGACAGCAAGCTACACCGTGATGCAGAGCGCCTCTCTTGCAGAGTCTGCCACTTGAGTTTGCTATCACACTTACCAAATAACCCTGTGACAAAATGCGCTGCTCTTTTTGGATCTTCTCTACCTCCCATGTCATCCCGACCTGGCACGGATCCCACACTGATGAGCAATACCCAAGTATAGGTCAAACGAGAGTTCTGTAAGCCACCTTCTTTGTTGATGAACTGGATTTTCTAAGGACTCTCCCAATGAATCCCAACCTGGCACCTGCCTTACCAACAATTAATTTTATTTGATCATTCCACTTCAAATCGTTCCCCACACTTATTCCCAGATATTTTACAGAAGTAACTGCTACCAGTGTTTGATCCGCTATCATATAATCATACAATAAAGGATCCTTCCTTCTATGTATTCGCAATACATTATATTTGTCTATGTTAAGGGTCAGTTGCCACTCCCTACACCAAGTGCCTATCCGCTGCAGATATTCCTGCATTTTGCTGCAATTTTCTAATGCTGCAACTTCTCTGTATACTACAGCATCATCTGCGAAAGGCCACAGGGAACTTCCGACACTATCTACTAGGTCATTTATATATATATTGTGAAAGTTAATAGTCCCATAACACTCCCCTGTGGCACACCACAGGTTACTTTAACATTTGTATACGTCTCCCCATTGAGAACAACATGCTGTGTTCTGTTTGCTAAAAACTCTTCAATCCAGCCACATAGCTGGTCTGATATTCCGTAGGCTCTGACTTTGTTTATCAGGCAACAGTGCAGAACTGTATCAAACGTCTTCCGGAAGTCAAGGAAAATGGCATCTACCTCGGAGCCTGCATCTAATATTTTCTGGGTCTCATGAGCAAATAAAGCGAGTTGGGTCTCACATGATCGCTGTTTCTGGAATCCATGTTGATTCCTACAGAGTAGATTCTGGGTTTCCAGAAATGACATGACGCATGAGCAAAAAACATGTTCTAAAATTCTACAACAGATTGATGTCAGAGATATAGGCCTATAGTTTTACGCATCTGCTCAATGACCCTTCTTGAAAACTGGGACTACCAGTGCTCTTTTCTAGTCATTTGGAACCTTCCATTCCTCTAGAGACTTGCGGTACATGGCTGCTAGAAGGGGGGCAAAGTTCTTTTGCGTACTCTGTGTAGAATCGAATTGGTATCCCATCAGGTCCAGTGGACTTTCCTCTGTTGAGTGATTTCAGTTGCTTTTCTATTCCTTGGACACTTATTTCAATGTCAGCCATTTTTTCATTCATGGGAGGATTTAGAGAAGAAACTGCAGTGTGGTATTCCTCTGTGAAACAGCTTTGGAAAAAGGTGTTTAGTATTTCAGCTTTACACGTGTCATCCTCTGTTTCAATGCCATCATCATCCCAGGGTGTCTGGATATGCTGTTTTGATCCACTTACTGATTTAAATTAAGACCAGAACTTCCTAGGATTTTCTGTTAAGTCGGTACATAGAATTTTACTTTCGAATTCACTGAACGCTTCACGCATAGCCCTCCTTACACTAACTTTGACATCGTTTAGCTTCTGTTTGTCTGAGAGGTTTTAGCTGTGTTTAAACTTGCAGTGAAGCACTTTTTGCTTTCGCAGTAGTTTCCTAACTTTGTTGTTGAACCATGGTGGATTTTTCTCATCCCTCACAGTTTTACTCGGCATGTACCTGTCTAACAAGCATTTTATGATTGCCTTGAACTTTTTCCATAAACACTCAGCATTGTCAGTGTCGGAACAGAAATTTTTGTTTTGATTTGTTAGGTAGGCTGAAATCTGCCTCCTATTTTCTTGCTAAACAGATAAATCTTCCTCCCTTTTTCTATATTCCTATTTACTTCCATATTCAGGGATGCTGCAATGGCCTTATGATCACTGATTACCTGTTCTGCACTTACAGAGCCGAAAAGTTCAGGTCTGTTTTTTATCAGTAGGTCCAAAATGTTATCTCCATGAGTCGGTTCTCTGTGTAATTGCTCGAGGTAATTTTCGGTTAGTGCACTCAGTGTAATGTCACTCGATGCTCTGTCCCTACCACCCGTCCTAAACATCTGAGTGTCCCAGTTTATATCTTGTAAATTGAAATCTCCACCTAAGACTATAACATGCTGAGGAAATTTATGTGAAATGTGTTCCAGATTTTCTCTCAGTTGTTCTGCCACTAATGCTGCTGAGTCTGGAGCTCGGTAAAAGGAGCCAATTATTAACCTAGCTCGGTTGTTGAGTATAACCTCCACCCATAATAATTCACAGGATCTATCCACTTCTGTTTCACTACAGGATAAACTGCTACTAACAGTGACAAACACACCACCACCGGTTACAAGCAATCTATCCTTTGTAAACACCGCCTTTTCCTTTGTAAAAATTTCAGCAGATTTATATCTGACTTCAGTCAGCTTTCCATACCTATAACAACTTCAGCTTCGGTGCCTTCTATCAGCACTTGAAGTTCCAGTACTTTACCAATGCAGCTTCGTCAGTTTACAATTACAATAACGATTGCTGCTTGGTCCCTACATGTCCTGACTTTGCCCTGCACCCTTTGAGGCTGTTGCACTTTCTGTACTTGCCCGAGGCCATCTAACCTAAAAAACCACCCAGTACACGCCACACAACCCCTGCTACCCATGTAGCCACCTGCTGTGTGTAGTGGACTACTGACATATCCAGCGGAACCTGAAACCCCACCACCCTATTGCACAAGTCGAGGAATCTGCAGCCCACACGGTCGCAGAACCGTCTCAGCCTCTGATTCAGAGCCTCCACTCAGATCTGTACCAAAGGTCCGCAGTCAGTCCTGTCGATGATGCAGCAGATGGTGAGCTCTGCTTTCATCCCACTAGCAAGACTGGCAGTCTTAACCAAATCAGATAGCCACGAAAAGCCAGAGAGGATTTCCTCTGATCCACAGCGACACACATCATTTGTGCCAACATGAGAGGCTGCCTGCAGATGGGTGCACCCAGTACCCTTCATGGCATCCAAAAGGACCCTTTCCACATCTGGAATGACTCCCCCCGGTATGCACACGGAGTGCACATTGGTTTTCTTCCCCTCCCTTGCAGCCACATCCCTAAGGGGCCACATTATGACCGCCTGGATCTTGCAGACTGAGGGGCAACCTCTGGAACAGGACAAACAGCCATGTCCTGCTGAAGATCAGTAACAGCCTGAGGCAGAGCCTGAAACTGGTTCGTCAGACAAACTGGAGAGGCCTTCCGTTCAGCCCTTCAAAATGTCTTTCGCCCCCTGCCACACCTCGAGACGACCTCCCACTCTACCCCGGGTGAGAGGTCAGCAGTATCTCGGACAGCCACAGCCGTAGTCCGATCGGGGAATGCGTGGGACGAGCTGGCCGTCCCCGACAAACCCTCATCCGGACCCACACAGTGATGCCCATTGGCAACAGCCTCAATCTGTGTGACCGAAGCCAACACTGCCTGAAGCTGGGAGCGAAGGGATGCCAACTCAGCCCACATCAGAACAAAGCAGTTTCAGTCCTTCCCCTTCAACCTTCTGCCAGTTGGATGAGCCAGCAATTATTCCTTTATTGGGCAGGTCAATTAGTTTGATTGTTGAGATACAGTTAAACAGAGTTATCTGCTCATGTGGCTTGCTGACAGTGGAGAAAAGTGATAATGAAATAGAGCAGTTATTTTGTAGCAGTCAAAACATGTATATGAAAGTAAAAGTATAAGATTCAATTATGATAAAGGACAATATGATTAAGATAAGTTTATAATGGGTGGCAGGGACAAAGAATCCAGTGACATTTTCTTAAGTGCTTTATCTGAAAACTACCTTGAGCGGTTAAACAGAGAGCCGACTCGTGGCAATAACATATTAGACCTTCTGGTGACAAACAGACCCAAACTATTTGAAACAGTTAATGCAGAACAGGGAATCAGCAATCATAAAGTGGTTACTGCACTGATCATTTCAGCCATAAATAGAAATATTAAAAAATGTAGGAAGAATTTTCTGTTTAGCAAAAGGGACCAAAAGCAGATTTCAGAGTACCTGGCGGCTCAACACGCCCACGAGACTCAGAGGGCCATAGACACGGGTTCCCAGGTAGATACCGTGTTTCTTGACTTCCGCAAGGTGTTCGATACAGTTCTCCACAGTCATTTAATGAACAAAGTAAGAGCATATGGACTATCAGAACAATTGTGTGATTGGATTGAAGAGTTCCTAGATAACAGAACGCAGCATGTCATTCTCAATGGAGAGAAGCCTTCTGAAGTAAGAGTGATTTCAGGTGTGCCGAAGGGGAGTGTCGTAGGACCGTTGCTATTCACAATATACGTAAATTACCTTGTGGATGACATTGAAAGTTCACTGAGGCTTTTTGCGGATGATGCTGTGGTATATCGAGAGGTTGTTACAATGGAATATTGTACTGAAATGCAGGAGGATCTGCAACGAATTGACGCATGGTGCAGGGAATGGCAATTGAATCTCAATGTAGACAAGTGTAATGCACTGCGAATACATAGAAAGAAAGATCCCTTATCATTTAGCTACAATATAGCAGGTCAGCAACTGGAAGCAGTTAATTCCATAAATTATCTGGTAGTACGCATTAGGAGTGATTTAAAATGGAATGATCATATAAAGTTGATCGTCGGTAAAGCAGTTGCCAGACTGAGATTCATTGGAAGAATCCTAGGGAAATGCAATCCGAAAACAAAGGAAGTTGGTTACAGTACGCTTGTTCGCCCACTACTTGAATAATGCTGAGCAGTGTGGGATCCGTACCAGATAGTGTTGATCGAAGAGGTAGCGAATATCCAATGGAGAGCAGCGCATTTCATTACAGGATCATTTAGTAATCGCGAAAGCGTTACAGAGATGATAGATAAACTCCAATGGAAGACTCTGCAGGAGAGACGCTCAGGAGCTCGGTACGGGCTTTTGTTGAAGTTTCGAGAACATACCTTCACCGAGGAGTCAAGCAGTATATTGCTCCCTCCTACATATATCTCGTGAAGAGACCATGAGGATAAAATCAGAGAGATTAGAGCCCACACAGATTCATACTGACAATCCTTCTTTCCATGAACAATACGAGACTGGAATAGAAGGGAGAACTGATAGAGGTACTCAAGGTACCCTCCTCCACAGAGCGTCAGGTGGCTTGAGGAGTATGGATGTAGATGTAGATGTAGAAGTAGATGTAGATGAGGAGAAGGGTGATAAGGATTGGTGTAAGTAAAAGTATATGAAGCAATGGATAAAAGGTAATATAATAACAATAAGTTTATAATGAAGAAAAACGTGATAATGATTGAGGAAGGAAATGAGAATTCCCTAAGGTTCAGTGCACTGAGAGAAAATTTTGGTTACTTCAGTTGTGTCTGTTTGTTTTTTTTTAACTGTTTTAGCCAAATCATGTTTCCATCATTTATTCTGGTTTCATTCAAACATAAATGCTGAAGGTGAAGCAACAAAACAGGTCATCTTTAACATTATTTAATCAATACATTAAGTTTAGTTTGGAGCACAGTTTAAATATTTATGTATTTTCCAGTGTCTTTGTTAGTACAGGATGGTATTTCAGGATTTCTTCTGTGACTAACTTGTGACTAATGACTTTTTAACAGGATATTCCTTGGAGCTAATTTCCCGAACACATTCAATAAACTTTCCTTCAGCTAGTCCAACCATGTGTATGTTTGTACCTCATTTGTTCCCGTCCATGTATGTGTTTGTAGTGCATTAGTTCTTTGTGTTCTAGTGTAGTTGGGTAAAATAGTAAACTATCTTAGGTATGTGAAGAAATAATATTTCTTTTTCATTCTTTTCTTGTCATTAATTATTAATGTTTAATATTTTAACACTTACTGTTACACATATTTTCTTTTGTCACTTGTTTTGCAACATTTGAAATATTTTACCTTTACAACTGCTAGGAAAAAGAGTTTTGCTCATTTTTACTGTCATATTTACATGGCATGTGCAGTTTTACTTTAGTAGCTTATGGATGATTGCTATGTTAAACTTTTGTATTTGTACTAACATTATATGAGAAAATGATAATATTATGAAAAGGATAGATTCCCACGCGCTATATATTGGAAATCTTCATTTGCAGACAGGCACAACAAAAAGACTGCAATATAAGTAAGCTTTCGGCAAAAAATAGATACATTTTTATATCTGCTTAGGCACTACATATGTCATCAATCATGTCACTTCTCAAGTTCCAACCATTTTATTTAATGGCTTATTGAATTATGGATTGTAATGCATGTTTTTTTATGTTTCGTGTTAGCTTTGTTGTATTTGTCAAGGAGATAATCATTATCACCAAATCACAAGCATATCTGGTCTAAAAGAGATGTAAATTCATTGAAATAATAAAATGATGCTGTTGCCACTATGCAGATGTAAAAATGGATTGGGTGTTGTGTCATTTAATATACAAATACAATGACATGTTGTCATCAAAAAGGGACTGCACATTCAAGGCATTACTAACTGAAATACTGGTCTGGTGGTACAAATAAGCCATTTGCAAATGCATTGCTAATAGGACTAATGGATTCATGGGTTGTCACTAATGAACACATTCTGTCTGTCTTGCTGAGGCTACACCTATTGGAAACATATGTTATATTTCCTCCATCAATGTTACTTCTACTATACGATGTTATGATGTGACAGTTACAACTGTTTTCAGGAAGATGTTATACAGGTTGTCAGTGCAGAACATATCACATAACTGCCTTCCTCAGTCTGCCCTGTAGTTCCCATATGTGTACTGTTTCATCACTTAATACCAGTTTGATTCTTGTTTGTAAACTCTGGAGAATATAGATATGTAGTGTTGTTATGTGTGTGTATAGATGTGTGATAACTGTGTGATGCTCTTTTACTTTCCTCCCTGAACAGAACAATGTCCTTCAATTCCCTTGTCGATTAGGTTTCATGTTAAGCTATGCCTTTGGCTATACTCAGATATTTACTTGCTAGATCATACCTTATGTACATATAACTCATGTAATCAGACAAAAAAATTAATTTTATTCCTACCGTATTGTGTACTTATAATGTAATTCTTTCTCATTTTTCAAAGTAATTTTCACAGCTATTTTGAAAATTTTGCTGTACATTAATACGAGGGCTTTCCACAAAGTACATTACGTTTTGGAATTAAAAATAAATAAAGTATTGGAAATTTTTTTTATTATATACAGGTGAAAGCCACACTTAAATACTACTTTTCTACATAGTTGCCATTTAAATTAAGGCACTTATCGTAGCGTTGGACGAGCTTGGAAATTCCTTCGTCATAAAATTCAGCCACCTGCGCCTTCAACCACGTGGTTACCTCTTCTTGAAGCTGTGCGTCATCATCAAAACGCTGCATAGCCAACCACTTCTTCATTGCTGGGAATAAGTGGAAGTCGCTCGGTGACAGGTCGGGACTGTACGGCGGATGAGGAAACAACTCCCACTTAAAATATTAGAGGACTTCACGAGTGGCATTTGCCGTGTGGGCCTGGGCATTGTCGTGAATCAGCAAGATCTTTGAGTCCAACTTTCTCCTGCACTTGTTTTGTATTGGTTTTCTGAGGTTGTGCAGTTTGGCAATACCTTTGAGAGTTTATTGTAGTGCCTCTTTCCAGGAAATCTACAAAAATTACACCTATTCTGTCCCAAAAGACAGTCATTACATGGTTAAAGGCACAGGCGGCTGAATTTTATGATGAAGGGATTTCCAAGCTCATACATCACTACGATAAGTGCCTTAATTTAAATGGCAACTATGTAGAAAAGTAGTATTTAAATGTGACTTTCATCTGTATATAATAAAAAAAAAATTCCAATACTTTATTTATTTTTAATTCCAAAATGTAATGTACTTTGTGGATAGCCCTCATACAATGTACTCATACCATGTTCCGAATTTCACTGTAAACTTTCTTTCTTGCCTCTTTTCTATGAATTTCTGTGTGAGAAGTTATTGTGTATTCATTGACATTTGCAAGAAACAGCCTGGAAAATTTTTGTTGGTTTAAGGAAAGAGGGGGGGGGATGGGGGGGCTAATGTAAGGTTTCTAATCTATTTTTGGAAAGAGATGTGAGCTCCATTTTTACTCAGTATATCATATTTATACAGTAGATATTTTTCAAGGATTGATTTGAGAAATGTGAAGATATTCAGGTAACGTTGTCACTGTACTGATTTATAATGTGTGTGTGTGTGTGTGTGTGTGTGTGTGTGTGTGTGTGTGTGTGTGTGTGTGTATGTGTGTAGTGAGTGTGTGTGTGTGTGTGTGTGTGTGTGTGTGTGTGTGTGTGTAAGAGAGAGAGAGAGAGAGAGAGAGAGAGAGAGAGAGAGAGAGAGAGGGGATGTAATCTACTATATAGATTTCTAGGTTAATATCATATTCAGTAATATAATCAAAAATAAATAAGACTCAAGGTCTCATTGTACAGTAATTCTTATTGTCTAAATTTACATTTGAACTTACATCACAATCATTCCAATTGATATGTTTTTGTCCACAACTGTTTGTACGTACCAACTTTGATAACAGGAAACAGAAAGTGACATTGGCTTCAAGTAGGATACAACTACTCAATACATGTTCAGCCAACAAGGAGGCAGTGCCTCACAGAATAGTTGGTTCAGATTCCCTAACAATATATCAAATGGCTCTGAGCACTATCGGACTTAACATCGGTGGTCATCATTCCCCTAGAACTTAGAACTACTTAAACTTAACTAACCTAAGGACATCACACACATCCATGCCAGAGGCAGCATTCGAACCTGCAACTGTAGAGGTCACGTGGTTCCAGACTGAAGCACCTAGAATCGCACGGCCACACCGGCCAGCTCCTAACGATATACAATTACGTGTTACTGTCTATTATAAATATGGGGAAATATGTGACAAATTTCTCGATATTTTCAAAATATTTTCAAAATAGGAATTATGTGTATGTGACAAATAGGAATTATGTGTATGTGACATGTAGAACAATAAACTTGACAAAATGAAGCCCACATAAATGCTGGCAGAAAGTACACTACCCATTCACTGCATGATGACATGCAGAGCCTGTATGTACGTGGCATGTGTACAGAGGGTAACTGTATGTAGAAGGTATAAGGCAACCATTAGTGATTCATTTCAAAATAGTTCTTTCATCATGAGCTGATAGTAATTTTAGTTTAATAATGCTGGCAGTGGATTGTAAAAGAAAAATTGAACAATAAGGCAAAAGTATGTATTATTTTATGTAAATAACACTATGTGCAGACCTAGGCACAATATTGCAGTTCATGTGTTGTTCAGAAGTATGATGCAATGTATCTTCTGACATGCATGTGAGTCTGAAGGAACACTTCTTCATAATTCTGAACAGCACATGTACTACAATATCATATTTATTTACTCACACCAGGCAAGTGACTTTCAATTAAAATGTTTCCCCTGTATGGGAATACATGTGTACACAATGAATGTAGAAGTGCAAGTTATAGACACATTGTTAATGACATATGGAAGCTTTGGTCTGACCATGGAGTGTGCTCAGATAGCTTAATGGTAAGGTGACCACTCAAAATAAACAGGAAATCAGGTTTAAGTTCCAGACTGGCACAAATTTTCATTGTCGTCATTCCTTTATGTGGCTGATGGTTGTCCACATTCGTAACTGTGAGAACATTTTATGTAAACTATACACAGATAGATGCATTGATGCATATAAGGCATGAATGGTGTCCGGTGATATAGTCAGCTGTGCTGCACTCACATGGTTCCCAGGTTCATCTGTGGTGACTGACATTGGGTCACAGCACTGAACCTGTTCTTTCACCATATTCCACACATTTTCGATTGGTGACTTGTCTGGTGATCCGGTGGGCCAGGGCAAAAGGCTGACATCCTGTGACACCAGAAAGCAATTGCTCATACAGCAACATGTGGTCATGCATTGTCTTGCTGAAATATGGCATTTGGGGTATTGTGCAGAACAGATGACACAGTTTTTCAGTGCAGGCACTAGAAAACATCACACCAAAGAAAAAAAGGATGGAAACTTGTGGCTTCAAAATTTTGAGTCAGATACAAATGAGATAATAGTGCAAAAATGATTGAATCCAAAGTACATTTATTATGTACATAGTGAGTCATATTTTGATCTATTGAACACAATCCACTGCATGAAAAATTTGATACTATTTTTTTATTCAATTTATGCCGCTTTCTTTGCATATAAAAGCTTCTTTTAAGCCAGTTGATAAATCTGAAATATACCTGAGAGTATTAAGTATGAGTACATGTCACAGCACTGTAACTGACCCTAAAAGTCTTTATGCATAGTAATCTTGAAGAAGGTAGCTGGAATAAAATGTCTTGGAGATGGGTGGTTGTAACTTAGGTGTTAAAAAGAAGTGTTGGTGTGAACTTAATGTCTTTCATAACTTCATATGTTTCCATGGGTGGTGACATGATGATGTTTCCATGTGGCCAGAGAATCAATGTGTCACTTACTTATTATATAGCGAAACACCTGGCATCTAGACTGCACCATCTTGTGGGACAAACAGACTCATATGAGAAGGATTCTTCCCACAATGTACAACTAATTCAGAAGCAATGGATGCAGTCAAATGGCTTATCAAATCTCTCTTTACCAACATACCTATGGAGGAGACCATTTATAGCATACAGGAGTACATCCCACTTCATATATTGTGATTTGATGTGCTTATGCCTATCATCAATGTACTTCACCTGGTGGGGAAAATATTACGAGCAATTAGATGTAGTGGCAATGAGGTCCCCTCTCTCCCCATTCACTGTGGAAATCTTCCTGGAAGCTTTTGGACCGTTACAACCTCTTTGCTAGCTATGATACGTAGATGACATATTCATTATCTGGCCACATCAGGAAGTGGAATTGCGAAGCTTCCTTTAGCATTTAAATGACCTGCACAAGAATATTCCATTCATCCACAAAACTGAAAACAATGGTTTGTTACCATTTTTGGACATGCAGCTATATAGAACTGAGGATGGTCACGGAGATATAAAATGTACCAGAAGCCAATCCACAAAAATTGCACTAGCTGAAGAAAAGGTTATTGAATGTGTTCAGAAAATTAGCTACAAGGAAGATCCTGTTAAAAAGTCATTAGTCACAAGTTAGTCACAGAAGAAATCCTGAAATACCATCCTGTACTAACAAAGACACTGGAAAAGACATAAATATTTAAATTGTACTCCAACTAAACTTAATGTACTGATTAAATAATGTTGAAGATGATCTGTTTTGTTGCTACACCTTCAGCATTTTTGTTTGAATGAAACCAGAATAAATGATGGAAACATGATGTGGCTAAAGCAGTTAAAAAAACAAACAGATACAACTGAATTAACCAAAATTTTCTCTCAGTGCGCTGAACCTTAGGGAATTCTCATTTCCTTCCTCAATCCTTATCACATTTTTCTTCATTATAAACTTATTGTTATTATATTACCTTTTATCCATTGCTTCATATACTTTTACTTTCATCAATCCTTATCACCCTTCTCCTCATTATAATTTTATCATAATCATATTATTGTTTATCATAATTGCATCTTATACTTTTACTTTCATACACATATTTTGACTGCTACAAAATAACTATACTATTTCATTATCACTTTTCTCCTCTGTCAGCATGCCACGGTACCTCACATCATTCATGGTCGTCTGCACACTGCACCTTCCTCTTCAAAACCATTACAAACACAGTTAGAAAACCTAAATGCAAGTCATGCTATCATTTAAAAAAATAAAAACATAAGAAATAAAAAAAAAAACCTCTGGCACACTAAGCAGAATAAAAAGTATTCATCATCTTTTCTTAATGTTTCTCCAGCTTTTGAGATTCACTTCATACATAATATTGCTTACCTAGATTCATTATGTCCCTAAATTTCACTTTCATCAAATACTGTTGGTTACTGAAGCAAAAGTTCTATAACCTGAAAAGAATATTATCACAAGCAGATGGATCCACACAAGGTCATTTTATAACAGTAAAAGTTAAACTATTATTCCCTGGGAGAAAAATTAAATTTAAAAGTAAAACACCTAACCTAATGCTTATATTACAAGGAATATGTTACTAAGGTTTGGTAATTCTTCTTTTCTACCTTCACCTAAATTTTCATGTATGAAAACCCATATGAGCTGGAACATTAGCAAAGAAAACTTGCTAGCATTTAGTGAGAAGCTAAAAGAGAAAACATGGCCTTTTGATCATTGTAACTCAAGTGATGAAAACTCTGAGATATTCCTAAATAGTTTTCTTGTGTCTTTAATGAAACATTTCCATCTAGACTCTGCAGCAATAAAAGAACAAATAAATTAAACTGGATTACCTAGGGCATAAACATTTCCAGTGTAAGAGAAAGACAACTGCACAGAGAGCTAAAATATAATAAAAATATTGATTTCATTGAATTTGTTAGACTCTATAAAACAATATTTACAAGAGTTGTCAAGGCAACAAAACAAATGGCAAGTAACAGGCCAATTTTAAATCATAAAAATAAGACAAAGGCTGTGTGGTCAGTTATTAAATCTAAGTTAAGTGTTAAAGCCTGTAACCAAGAAATTTCAGAAGCTGACAGTCAAGGAAATACTATTGTAAGTTCAACTCAAATACCAGAATAATTCTTTATAAGTGTAGCTAAGTCTGATGTAGATGTAACAGATTATCACAACAAAGTAAATCCCTCTGGCCTAAGTGAAAACTCTGAAAACTTTACAAAATTCTTAAAAGTTTCTGTGGAGGCTGTAGAAAATGCTATTCTAGCATTAAGAAACAAAAAATCTGCAGTTCGAGATGGAATACTCACCTAAGTTATTAAAGTGGTACACAATAAAATTGCAAACCCACTAGATCAAATAATAAACCAATGTTTTGAAGAGGGTTGTTTCCCAGTGGAGCTGAAACATGCATAAGTCAAACCACTCTTCAAGAAGGTATCTAAAGAGATCATGGAAAATTATTGTTCTATCTCAAATCTCCCAGTCATAAGTAGATATCTAAAAAACTTGCTGTTGCACAAATCCAAAACTTCATTGCAAAATATTCTGTTATTCTAAACAATCAATTTGGTTCTGAGCAGGGGTAAACACCACAGATGAATTGAACAGTATTGTTGAGAAAATAAGTATATCATAAGACAAGAGAAATAATGTGGCAGAAATTTTCTGTGACCTCACAAAGGTGTTTCATTCTGTAAACCATGCAATGATTGTTTACAACCTTGTAAAGTACAGCATTAGCGGCAGTGGCCTACAGTTGCTTAAATCCTACTTATCAAACAACAAGCAAAGATTTACCATCTCTTCAAATGGTGCATATTATATTTCTGATTGGAAAAAAATATCTCAGGGTGTTCTACAAGGCTCCATATTAGGCCTAGTCCCATTTCTCTTCTATTTAATGACTTACCATTAAATATCAGCTCCCAATCAGCTCTGTTCACAGATGATAGTTCTGTTGTAGCTGAAGATCAGGATTCAGAAAAAATTCCTAAATCTGTGATCAGTACCTTAGAAACTTGGTTTCAGCTAAATGGGTTGAATTTAAACATACCTAAGACTCACATGACGCAGTTCAAAACCAAACAGTCAAAATCTGAGCAGATTAAGATTGTACACAACAACCAAGATATAGAAGTTGACTCGGTCAAATTCTTAGGTTTAATGTAGATAAAAATTTGAGCTGGCAGGCACACATCTAGCAAACAAACTGAGCAGCTTTGCATTTGCAATGCAAATATTATCAACTGCAACTGACATGGAAACATGAAATAAAGAATATTCAAGCTACTTTGAATCCATTATTAGGTATGGTATTGTTCTAGGAGTAACTCAACAAATATAGTGCAGATACTAAAAAAACAGAAAATAATTATTCAAAATTTGTGCACTGTAAATCACAAATAGCCATGTTGACCGCCATATAGAAAACTTAAGGTATTAACTCTGCCATCCTTATACATATATGAGATTATTACATTTTTGTACACCAAACAAGAATTATTAGAGGGAAACCATTTTGTCCATTCACATGATACTAGAAACAGAGAAAATATAATGCTTCCCTCCCACCACCCCAGACTGTATGCCCAGAGACCTCAATACATGGGAATGAAAATATATAATAAATTAAAAGGGAACAAGTTGATGCAGATGAATTTCAGTCCACTTAAAAGAAAGCTATATGAGGTACTGACACTGAAGTGTTATTACTCAGTAGATCAATTCATGCAGGACGAACTGAAAATTTGAGCTGGATGCAGTGTGTTACATATTCCAAGAAATATCCTTATAGTGTTATTATTTATTGTAGTGCTGTTATTTATTAATGTAAAAATCATTTTAACTGTATTATAATTTTTTGACATATCTCCTGTACGCAAACCAAATGGATTGCAAATGTATGACATAAGATGAGTAAAACACAATTCTCAAAAATCCACTCATGCAAATATTAAAATTTTTTGTCACCACTTCCATCAGCTGAGTAATGTTTTGTTTTATTGATGTTTGTTTGTTTTGTATATGTAAGCTACTGGTTCCTATTCCTAAACCGTAGGTGCAACCACAACGGAGGGGTATCTGTTGAGAGGCCAGACAAACGTGTGGTTCCTGAAGAGGGGCAGCAGCCTTTTCAGTAGTTGCAAGGGCAATAGTCTGGATGATTGACTGATCTGGCCTTGTAACAATAACCAAAACGGCCTTGCTGTGCTGGTACTGCGAACGGCTGAAAGCAAGGGGAAACTACGGCCATAATTTTTCCCAAGGGCATGCAGCTTTACTGTATGATTAAATGATGATGGTGTCCTCTTGGGTAAAATATTCCAGAGGTAAAATAGGCCCCCATTCGGATCTCCAGGCGGGGACTACTCAAGAGGATGTTGTCATCAGGAGAAAGAAAACTGGCGTTATACAGATCGGAGCGTGGAATGTCAGATCCCTTAATCGGGCAGGTAGGTTGGAAAATTTAAAAAGGGAAATGGATAGGTTAAAGTTAGATATAGTGGGAATTAGTGAAGTTCGGTGGCAGGAGGAACAAGACTTCTGGTCAAGTGACTACAGGGTTATAAACACAAAATCAAATAAGGGTAATGCAGGAGTAGGTTTAATAATGAATAGGAATGCGGGTAAGCTACTACAAACAGCATAGTGAACGCATTATTGTGGCCAAGATAGATAAGAAGCCCATACCTACTACAGTAGTACAAGTTGATATGCCAACTAGCTCTGAAGATGACGAAGAAATTGAAGAAATGTATGATGAAATAAAAGAAATTATTCAGATAGTGAAGGGTGACGAAAATTTAATAGTCATGGGTGACTGGAATTCGGTAGTAGGAAAAGGGAGAGAAGGAAACGTAGTAGGTGAATATGGATTGGGGCTAAGAAATGAAAGAGGAAGACGCCTGGTAGAATTTTGCACAGAGCACAACTTAATCATAGCTAACACTTGGTTCAAGAATCATAAAAGAAGGCTGTATACATGGAAGAAGCCTGGAGATACTGACAGGTTTCAGATATATTATATAATGGTAAGACAGATGTGGACTCTGACCACAATCTATTGGTTATGGCCCGTAGATTAAAACTGAAGAAACTGCAAAAAGGTGGGAATTTAAGGAAATGGGACCTGGATAAACTGAAAGAATCAGAGGTTGTACAGAGTTTCAGGGAGAGTATAAGGGAACAATTGACAGGAATGGGGGAAAGAAATACAGTACAAGAAGAATGGGTAGCTTTGAGGAATGAAGTAGTGAAGGCAGCAGAGGACCAAGTAGGTAAAAATACGAGGGCTAGTAGAAATCCTTGGGTAACAGAACAAATATTGAATTTAATTGATGAAAGGAGAAAATATAAAAATGCAGTAAATCAAGCAGGCAAAAAGGAATACAAATGTCTCAAAAATGAGATCGAGAGGAAGTGCAAAACTGCTAAGCAGGGATAGCTAGAGGACAAATGTAAGGATGTAGAGGCTTATCTCACTAGGGGTAAGATAGATACTGCCTACAGGAAAATTAAGGAGACCTTTGGAGATAAGAGAACCACTTGCATGAATATCAAGGGCTCAGATGGAAACCCAGTTCTAAGCAAAGAAGGGAAAGCAGAAAGGTGGAAGGAGTATATAGAGGGTCTATACAAGGGCGATGTACTTGAGGACAATATTATGGAAATGGAAGAGGATGTAGATGAAGATGAAATGAGAGATACGATACTGTGTGAAGAGTTTGACAGAGCACTGAAAGACCTGGGTCGAAACAAGGCCCCCGGAGTAGACAACATTCCATTGGAACTACTGACGGCCTTGAGAAAGCCAGTCCTGACAAAACTCTACCATCTGGTGAGCAAGATGTATAAAAATTACCGAATTATCAGTTTAATAATTCACAGCTGCAAAATACTAACGTGAATTCTTTACAGACGAATGGAAAAACTGGTAGAAGCCGACCTCAGGGAAGATCAGTTTGGACTCCGTAGAAATGTTGGAACACGTGAGGCAATACTGACCCTACGACTTGTCTTAGAAGCTAGATTAAGGAAGGGCAAACCTACATTTCTAGCATTTGTAGACTTAAAGATAGCTTTTGATAATGTTGACTGGAATACTCTCTTTCAAATTCTGAAGGTGGCAGAGGTAAAATACAGGGAGAGAAAGGCTATTTACAATTTGTACAGAAACCAGATGGCAGTTATAAGAGTCGAGGGACATGAAAGGGAAGCAGTGATTGGGAAGGGAGTGAGACAGGGTTGTATTCTCTCCCTGATGCTATTCAATCTGTATATTGAGCAAGCAGTGAAGGAAACAAAAGAAAAATTCAGAGTAGGTATTAAAATCCATGGAGAAGAAATAAAAACTTTGAGGTTCGCCGATGACATCGTAATTCTGTCAGAGACAGCAAAGGACTTGGAAGAGCAGTTGAACAAAATGGATAGTGTCTTGAAAGGAGGATATAAGATGAACATCAACAAAAGCAAAATGAGGATAATGGAATGAAGTCGAATTAAATCCAGTGATGCTGAGGGAATTAGAATGGGAAATGACACACTTAAAGTAGTAAAGGAGTTTTGCTATTTGGGGAGCAAAATAACTGATGATGGTCGAAGTAGAGAGGACATAAAATGTAGACTGGCAATGGCAAGGAAATCGTTGCTGAAGAAGAGAAATTTGTTAACATCGAGTATAGATTTAAGTGTCTGGAAGTCATTTCTGAAAGTATTTGTATGGAGTGTAGCCATGCATAGAAGTGAAACATGGACGATAAATAGTTTGGACAAGAAGAGAATAGAAGCTTTCGAAATGTGGTGCTACAGAAGAATGCTGAAGATTAGATGGGTAGATCACATAACTAATGAGGAAGTACTAAATAGGATTGGGGAGAAGAGAAGTTGGTGGCACAACTTGACTAGAAGAAGTGATTGGTTGGTAGGACATGTTCTGAGGCATCAAGGGATCACCAGTTTAGTAGTGGAGGGCAGCGTGGAGGGTAAAAACCATAGAGGGAGACCAAGAGATGAATACACTAAGCAGATTCAGAAGAATGTAGGTTGCAGTAGGTACTGGGAGATGAAGCAGCTTGCACAGGATAGAGTAGCATGGAGAGCTGTATCAAACCAGTCTCAGGACTGAAGACCACAAAAACAACAATTAATTTTTACCAAAAATAAACAAATTCTAGTAGTAAATAAACTCTTCTGTAAAATTCTGTATCACACAGTACAGTTAACAGTACTACAATCAGAATCAATTGCAGTACGTGACTTGCAATTCCAACACACAAAAACTGACAGAGTGCAAAGTCTTAAAACTACAAACCAACCTTTGAAAAAACAACTACCAGAAAGCTTCTGTGAACATTATCCTGCAAATTTACAAACCAAATACGCCTAAATACAATTCAGAACTCTAAATGACACACATACATGAACACATAACAGTGCACCATAAGAATAAGAATGTCTGACAAAGAAATGAAATCTCAACTGAATTTTACATAAGCTGAATCTGATAATAATTTTCCAATGCAATGCTTAATTGTGAATGATTTTATTGTGTCCTGACTGTGACATTAAACTGGTCGTAACAAACTTTTGTGACTTTCCCTGTGACAACAGGAATTTGGTACTGCTAGAAAGTGATGAATCTTAACATTCAGTGCAGCAGCAAAACAGCTAAAGAAAATAAACCTCGCCCAAGTGCAATGCAAGGAAATGCAACTGTATTAAGCACATCACGCTTTACTATGAATGACTATGATCCACTAAGTTCAAATATGGTGACACACAATTACAAAACAACAAAGTAACATAGAAGGGAACAGCATTCAAAACTATATTTTAGTTCTCTCATCCATTAACAGTTACAGCCATCTTCACAAAATTCACTTCTTACAAAAAATATTACTCAGCTATATAATATGAAGTGTAACCAAAATATAAAGGGATTTTTTAAAGTATCTTTATCTATTCATCAACAACCACTTTGTCTGCTTCAAATTAATGGCCCTCTGATACAATACACTTGTGTCAATGCTTTTTCCAATCATGTAAACATTCTTGGAACTCACTTTTTGTGAAGGTGTTCAGCTCCCCAGCACATTTGCTTTTATCTGATCAGTGGTGCAAAGTGACATCTTTTCATGGTTCTCTTCAGCGTCAGGAAAAGAAAGAAGTTGTAGGGGACCATGTCCAGTGAATTTAGTAGGTGAGGCAACTTAGCAGTTTTGTTTTTTTCCAAAAAATCATTATCAAACATTGAGGTGTGAGTGGGAGCATTATTGTTACGCAATTTCCATGAGTGGTTTAGCCACATTTCCGATAGTTTTCTTCATATTGTTTCATGCAAATGGCACATAATATCATCATATTCCTTACTGACTGTATGACCACAAGGCAGGAAATAATGATGCACTATCCCATTGTAAACTAAAAAAAACATACAATAAGAAAGACCTTCACATTTGCTCACACTTGTCCAATTTTTCTCAGTCTTGACTCTTCTGGCAGTTTCCATTGGGATGACTGGGCCTTGTTTACGATGTTATACCAATAATATACACATGTTTTGTCAGCTGTTATAACCTCCTTTACAAGTTCTGGATCATTGTTGACTTCATTCAGCAATTCTTGGAATACGTCCATACAATGACCTTTCTGATCAAAATTCAATAATTTGGGAGCAAACATTATAGCTACAGGTTTCATGTCCAAAACATCTGAAAAATTTGCTTACGGTGAGCCAAAAGATATGTTGACATCATTAGTGATGTCTCTGAAGGTGTTTGGTGGTTTTCCAGAAACATTTTCTTTACTTATGTCACAGTGTTGTCAGTTACTGAAGCGTTTGGGCATCAAGGGTGGCTGTAGTCTTCAATGCCTTCTCGGTCCTCTCTGAAATGTTTATACTACTCATAAGTTCTTAATCATAGCAGATTCATCAAAAGCCACAATCAACATTTCAAATGTGGTGCTGCATTTTATTCCATTTATCAAGCACAATTTCATGCAAATTCAATGACCCATCTTTTTCATAATTAAATATTCACCAAGCACTTGAAAACATGTATATGTTTGAAAATCAAATATAGAAAACCCACAAATAAAAAATTCCTTCTTCTTTTGGATCACACCTCATATTTTAGTGGAATGATGAAGGAGTGGTGAATTTTTAACTTCAAGCCCAAGCTATATGAGCAGATAACTTTGTTTAACCATGTCTCAGCATTCAAATTAATTGATCTGACCAATAAAGGAATAATTGGTGGCACATCCAACTGACAGAAGGTTGAAGGGGAAGGAAGAGGGGTGAAGAAAAGGACTGATGATGTTTAGGACAAGGGGAGAGTTAAGAAAAGTTGCCAAGAACCCTGTGTCAAAGTAGATTTACTGGATGGGGTGAGAGGGAAGGATTCATCTCATCCCATCTGTTTGGTTTCCCCTGACCTGCTGTTCTAGGTGACTTTTCAAAACTCTCCCCATGTCCTAAATCTCACCAGTCCTTCTCCTCACCTCTCTTCCTTCCCCTTCAACCCTTCTGCAAGATGGAGGAGTGGCTGACTCCAAAAGCTTTCAAATTTCAATACATTTTTATTTGTGTGTTCTTCTGTTGTTGCTTGTTTTATTTTTAGCTTGTTTATTGTTTTTTATCTTTCCAATTACATTATATATTTCCAAAAATTGATTATTCTCATGGTAAATTATGCATGTGGAAGCAATGTGGTGTCTACATTATCTGAATATATCACACTTCCCAAATCAATCTTAACAAAATCATAATCCCCAAAAACAACATCTGACACTCTTACTTCCCACTGAATGCTACACTGGCAATGAGAATGCTACTAACAACCAAAGATCACACTACTTGTACTCAAAACCTCTTTGGCACATCATACAAAACGTTAAAGACTTCAGTTTAAAAAGCATCCAGTGTACATCTACACCAACATCTGTACTCTGCAAATTGTTGTGCAGTGTTTGGCAGAGGGTGCATCACATTGTGCCAGTTATTAGGGTTTCTATCTTGTGGAACATGGAAAGAGTCATTGTTTGAATGCCTCTGTGTGTGCAGTAATTATTCTAATCTTATCTTCATGATCCCAAGTGAGTGAAATGTAGGGGATTGTAGTATATTCCTAGAATAATCATTTAAACCTGATCCTTGAACTTTGTTAACAGTCTTTATCAGGATAGTTTATGTCTGTCTTCAAGAATCTTCCATTTCAGTCCCTTCAGCATCTCTGTGACACTCTCCCATGGATTAAACAAACCTATGAGCATTTGTGCTGCCCATCTCTGCATAGGTCAATATCTCCTGTTAGTCCTATCTGGTATAGGTCCCAACACATGACCAATATTCTAGAACTGGTGCATGAGTGATTTGTAAGCAATCTCCTTTGTAGACTGATTGCACTTCCCCAGTATTCTACTAACAAACCAAAGACTATCACCTGCTTTACCCATGACTGAATGTATGTGATCATTCGATTTCATATACCTACAAAGCATTATGCCCAGGTATTTGTATGAGTTGGCAGATATCAACAGTGACTCACTCACACTATAGTCATAGCAGACTATGTTTTCTTCATTTTGTGAAGTGCAAAATTTTACATTTCTGAACATTTAGACTTTTAGAGCAAGTTGCCAATCTCTGCATCATATTGAAATCTTATCAAAATCTGACTGAATATTTATGCACCTTCTTTCAAATAGTACATCATTACAGATAACTGCTTCATCTTCAAGAAGCCTGATTTTAATATTAATATTGCCTGCAAGATCTTCAATATACAACATGAACAGCAAAGGTTTTCTGGGGCACACCTGAAGTTACTTCTAGAACTGACGATGACTCAAGATAACATGCTGTGTCCTCCCTACCAAAATGCCCTCAATCCAGTCACAAATTTCGCTTGATACCCAATATGATTATAATTTTGATAATAAGCACTGGTGCAGTACAAAGTGAAATGCTTTTCAAAAATCAAGAAGCACTGCATCTATCAGGTTGCCTTGATCCAAAGCTTTCAGTATGTCATGTGTGGAAAGTGCATGTTAGGATTCCCATGATCAATACTTCCGAAATCCTTGCTGGTTGGGATTGAGGAGGGGATTTTTTTCAAGACAACTCATTATGTTTGAGCTCAGAATATCTCCTAAGATTCTACAACAAATCAATTTCAAGCATATGGAATGGTGGTTTTGTTGATCACTCCCCCTCACTCTTCTTGTAGACATATGTGACTTGAGCAGTTGTTTGTTCAAGGGATCTGTGATAGATTATAGTGAAAAAAAAGGGGCTAACTCAGCCATAATCACATTATAGGTTCTGAGAGGGATTCCATTGGGGCAAATAATTGTGTCACAAATATGACACACTATAAAAAGATATCTCACATCACTTTCATTGACTACCAAGACTAAGTTAGAAATTTTACAGATTATATGACTACCCCTCATAAGTTTCAACTGTATGCTTCATGCAGTAGTAACTGGAGTACTAACTGGAAGCAAGGGTTTACCAGTCTTGGCAGAGTACGATGAACAGATGTATGACGAACATTTAATGTGTGTAAAAACCCACCAGTATACCTTAAAAAGAGTTCATGGCAGTCAATGCTCCTGAGGTACAATCTCTTCCTGACCTAGCTCAATACATTCGTAATTTCCACTCTGTAAAACAGAGTACTTGGCATGTGTATGGCATTATGTGACTTTCAAAGAACAAACTGAGTGTAAATTTGTCTGAGTCAGTGTGAGCCCAGTAACATGCTTTTCTCTATCTTAGAGTCGTGCACCTATTTCAGAGCACCTGTGCCCATACAGAAAGTGTGTTTCTGGCTGCTGGAGAACTTTCGACTGTCATATACAATTATTGCTCATGTTTGCTCCTTCCATTTTCTTTTTTCCCTTGTTATAATCCTCATAAACTGCCTTATAAGCTGAACAACATGAACACATTCTTGCTACTTCAGCCATACCTGGGAGATTTCCAAGTAGAAGGAGACATTGGCTATAATGGATAAACATGCACAGAGTGCTATAATTGTGATTTCAAGCTTTTGTTCAGATAGCTACATGTTCTGCGCTTTCACTGAAGAAAATTATTAGAACCAGATGCCAGACAGAGGTGGGATAGGAGGAAGCATCAACAAAGCTTGATAACAGCCAATCCCTGAGGGACATCTGCAACACAGACCTGTGTGATCCAAGCGATCGCCACTGGACCACAGCACAAGCTAGACAGAAGTGGTGGCTCAGGAATAGTGTCTCCAGAAGCTCAGAACTTTCATGAATCACATAGACATCTTGAATATATGACAAATACTTGTTCACTCTCAGTATCACATAATCATCTCTCACACATTGTTCCACTCACAAATATGGATGCTGAGTTTGCATGAGGTATTTGAACAGTATTGGTTGGACTTATCACATCTCTTACAACAAAAGTACAAAAACTACCAATATCATATGCATGAACAGTAGCTTCTCACAAGGTTTTGTCTCTCTACCGTGGAATAGCTAGGCAGTGTCAGAGGTCTGCTTTGGCTACCACTAGGATATCTGCAACAATTTTAAAATCTTGAAGTTTGCTGTTGCCAGGACTTTCAATGTTGAATGGTCTGCAATGTTTCATGCTCTTCAACTGCAGAAGAAAGGCAAGCCTCACTTGTTTCTCTCATTGACATCATAATATGACATGCTTAAGGTCTTCTTCTCAGCATTTTCAGCAGGGGGAGTCTGCTGAATTGAAACAGTGTGTGTGCTTTTTGTAGTGTCCGAGGTATGTCACCATCACACAAAACCTATGTGATTTGGTTTGGAATACCATAATGTGGCCAGGACACATGGATGTTGCTCACTATTGACCTGCACTCTAGAGGCACTAAAAATTCTCCGTTTTTTGTACCACTGCTTTCTCAGTGATGACATCAAAGTAGCAATAAAGTCTAAGTTCAGGATATTGCCATTCTCATTAACACCTATGATGATGTGATTTCCTATTCTATCCATATGCTTGTTCTCTCAAAGACTGTAATGTCAGCTTGCTGAAATAAATTTAATTTTGACATTGTTCTATTATAGAATGACCATCTGCTGCATTATCTCAAACACCAGAGGGTTAATCTGGTTTGCCTATAGTGCTGTAGTATTTGCAGTATTGCTTGTGGATCATATAGTTGCACTGTCATTGGTACAGTATTTTCCACCTCTAACATAATTGTTAATTCTGCCATCATGACTGATTCATCAGACAACAACTGGTATTTTCCCCGATCACAATACATTGGCAGCTATTTCTGTTACCACTTTTTAATCCATTGATATACCTTACATGATACTTGCAAGGTCTGATCTCTCCAAGTATTCTTTCACTCCCTGTGTACAGTTCCATATGTTACAATTTTATCAGGTGATATCTACAATCTCAGCTCTACCATGCAAGTATTACGGGACTCCAAAAATAAAGTTATACATTACTGTGGCTGGCCAAGTAACTTTAGCTGAATGGTGCTTTGTACTTCAAAGTGGCACAAGTACATAATGCTGCATTTCAAAATAGTCAACAAGTCTTGTAAACAATGGTCAGAAGATTCTGTAAGTCACTCAGTTCCTCAAAAATATAGATATACTCCTTGGTCCTGAGGTGATTGGAGAACCACTGTGTTGAAGTCCTCATCACTGGGAAACCTCCCCCCCCCCCCCCCCCCATCACTCTTCCCAGATCACCTTTCAGCTTGCTAAAAAGATGGAAATCACATGGTGCAAGATCTGGTCTCCCCAATCAGTATCATCAATGTCTGTGCATTGTTGGCCAAATTATTGGCCCCATTTCATTACGGTTGGATGTGACATTGTATTTGGTCCAGGCAGTACCAGAATACTTCATGGTAAATCTGTGTGTAAATTTAGATATTTTGCCCACAAGAATTCTACTGTCTGCATACTTCAACTTTGCGTAAGTTTTCAGCTATTGTGTCATTTCACTCACTCTCTTCTGATGCAGCTGTAATCCATACCACAGCAGAACTGTGTCTGCAGAAAACTCTTCTGACATTGCACCACTCTTGTTGCACAGTTGTCTTAGCATGAAACGACACGTGTAACTACTTTCTGAAGTTCACATAATATGGTAAACATGTTATCATCTTTTCCCCAAGATCTAGGATGGTGTTGGTTTGGTAATCCTGTAGTAACTTGTATGACATTCTCATGTGACTACTCAGATTTGCTCCATAAGCGTTGTGGCATTGATAGGTCACATCACCCACACAAATTACAGTCTTTGGAACATTAACTGCTCTGACGAGCTGCCTTGTTTAATTTAGTCTGCCTTTGTACTTCATGCAGTGTTCATGTGTATCAGTCTTTATGGTAGAATACAAGTGTATACAGAAAACTTGGGAACTGTTAATTACGTATATTATGATCCATATCCAAAACCACATATTGATGATCCTGGACAAAAAATTGTATATCTTCCGCGACTTTTGCGCTGGTCGTCTAGAATCAACAGGTTTCATGTCTGACGCCATGGCTACATCAATTAATGTTCTTTATGAAGATTTGGAGGCCCAGCTCTTATGAACAGGCCAGCACAATCTTCTGCCGTCGGTTATTTTGCAGCTAACGTACAATGATCTATGATCTTTGACAAGGATAACCTCTCCTTTAGCAACTCCACAATGACCGAGTGTTACACAGTTACCTCAAACAATAGACTCTGGCTTTGTTTCACTGGATTATGCACAATAACAAGTGAAATGTGAAGTGGAGAATCTATTAAATAGTGTGATAATCGATCACTCGTACGAAGTTCAAAGGGACCAAAATTCACACACATGCTTCAATCCTCTACATGCCATGATGTCGGTCACAGTAGTGCTGTGCGCAATGCTGCCATTTTTGCAAAACGCACATGCAGTCAACTACTACTAAACTACGGCAGCCTTGCCTTCCACACAAATCAGTAACAGACGTTTTTACGCATCCAGTTTGCCACAACAAACCACCAGATCAACATCCCAGTTTCATGACCACTTGGGTACGAGAGCACCCAACATAACCTCTTCACTCAATAATGTTGTACTACAACAGTGCAACTGCCAACAGGTTTCACCAGTGTTTTATGGTCCTACTACGAAGGGCGCATGGCCACTGTGCACGGAAAACTCTTGTTGTTGCCACTTTAAGCTCCATGCCACTCCCCCCCCCCCCCCCCCCACCAACCCCCTCACCCACGGGGGGCCTCAGTTCTGACCATACAACTGCTCGCTCCTTCCACAGTACCGTCTGCGTCTGCTACTCCAGCCTTCCATGTCATTTCTGAGTTGGACAATGTCAATGCTATTCCTGCAATTTCTGGTCCAGTTTACATGCCCTCATTACGCGCCGTTCACCCATTCATTCCCACAATACCAACCGCGCCTGCAGCTTTGTGTTTTTGGGTGACATCAGAGACATTACAACCAGCAGTTGTTCCGAACTTGTGCGCTAGTAACATTTCCGCTCCAGTGTCAATTAGGTAGACAAATTGTGATGAAATGTCTGTCACGTATAAACGACCGCTTGGCTGAGGGGACAAGTGGATGGAGTCCAATGTTAGGGGATGCCTGTGAAGTTCCCCACAGGACTCGGCGTCATTTAGTTCCTGTGGTTGGCATTTTCATCCCAGCATGAACTCTTTTGCAGGGGGACCGCAGGCCTTCCAAGACATGCCGAAGCCACCTTCATCTCCACCTCCTAGCCGTCTACCCAAGCTACCTCCCCCATACAAAGACAATCCAGTTTCATGCTTTGCATTGGTGGAGCACCTCTTCGAGCTGCATCAAGTGGCTGATGATAACTCCAAGTTCCTATGTTTGGTCACACACCTTCATGACCACTCAGATTTAATATATGATCTCCTACTTTTGCCTTCACCACCACCGAAGTACAAGTTCGCCAAAAAAACGATATTGGACTGACTTGCTTGTTCACCACAAGAACTGATAATCAAGATTCTATATGAGGAGCACCTGGGAGACCACACTCCATCACAGCTTTGGCGCCACCTCAGATTACTCATGAGTGAACACACGATGCCAGACATCACTCTGTGGGTGGTATGGTCTGCCAAGTTACCTACCAACCTACAGATACACCTACTGCCACACTCTTTTGAGTCTATCAGTTCTTGCCTACGCATCACAGATTAGCTGTATGCACTCCTGCGCCAGAAACACCCAGCTCATCCCCCATTGCTGTGTGACACTACACCTCCTATTTACCGGCCGTCTCCAGGCAGGGGCAGGGCCTGTTCCACGTCCATGCCTTCTATGCTGCCAGGCAGTACTCATTCACTCTCTCCTCTTTCCGAGCACTCAAGACTCGCCCATGCTCCATATGTCTCGGTTTACGTCCCAAAACAGATCAACGAGGACAAGCCTCCCCCGCTATCACATCGCCGACATCACCGAACCAATTCTCGATATGGATTTTTTTGTCCCATTACAAGCTCTCCCCGAATGTAGTCCAGTGTTCAGTGTTACACCACCTATCTAACACTCAGATATTGTGCTGTGGCACCCATCCTCCTCGTCCTGTTTCTGCCGCAACATGGGATTTAGTTCGCAAGTGTTCTGCCCTCGTTGACAAGATTGTGACCTGCGTCACTAACCTACTTTCAGAATATGACTCAGTGCACCTCCGCTGGGAGAATGATGAGCTGAAACAATGCATTGCTCACACTTACAACGAGCTTGCTGCAGCTCACACCTGCTGCTGGAACTGCAATCTGCAGCTCCTTCACTGGATCGAATTTCACCACCAAGCATCAGTTCGAACACTCATCAGGTTAGTTCAAAAACATTCATTGAGTATGACGATTTGTGTTCAGCGACCTCCACACCGCCCAAGCGCCCACTACACACAGTGCCTTGTGTTTCAAACAGTGTCTCTAATAACAGTCACTCGCACAGCATGACCACGCCCACTACTCAGGCAGCCGTCCCGCTTGTTGATAAACATTCCCCATCGCCCGCACCCCAGCTAAGCAACTTGGCGGCCAACGCTCTCGCTTGTGCGATGCCAGTGCCTCTCTCGCCTACGCCGGTTGCCCAAGGCAAAGTTAACAACAGACAGTCGCTGCGTGCCTCACTCTGCTCCATGCTCGTCCACAGCCGACCTCTACAAACAAGCGCAATCCCGTGCTTGCGTAATAGGCATGTGACTTTCGTGCTGTCTTTTCCCACTCGCGCTAACGGCTATGCCTCATCGTGCCCCTCTCATCCCAAAGCTCCACATCACAAGGTTACTCAGCCTCGAGTGCAGTTCTCAGTCTCTTGCATCACTGACGGGATGACACACAAGATAATTATCACTGCTGGCCCTCATATTAAACACAAGGCTAGACGTCTCAACCGCATTAAGTTGTGCGCGGTCCAGCAGAAAAGTAACGAATTTCTGGAGGCAGGCACCTTACAGCCATCAGACAGCAATTGGTCTTCATCAATTCACCTCGTTACCAAACACGACGGTTCTTTCGGAATGTGTGGTGATAACAGACGTTTAAATGCTCGCACTGTCATGAACAATTAACCCGAGCCAAACATAAACGATTTCACTCATATGTTATTGGGTGCCACAATCTTCAGTGTGATTGACTGCAAACGTGCTTATCAACAGATTCCCGTAGCGCAAGAAGACATTCCAAAGTCTGCGATCATCGCGCCGCTCAGTTTGTTCCAGTACAACTTCATGCCATTCAGTTTAAAGAATGTGGCAATGTTTCATTGACTCAATCTTACAACAATTCGAGTTCTTCTTTGCATACCTGGATGACATACTCATTTTCAGCAAATCTACTGAAGACCACAAAGATCATTTAACCCAAGTCCTCCATACTTTGGCATCCAATGGTGTCAGGGCAACAAAGAAAAATTCCAATTGCATCAGTCTACTGTGACATTTCTGAGTTACACTGTCTCTGGAGATGGAATACAGCCTCTCAAATCCCACGTGCAGGCTATCACGTCATTGCCACCCCCAGTTATGTACAAAGAACTCAGTTGTTTCCTAGGTACTATAAATTACTGCCACTTCACCTACCTTCTGCTGCCACTGTGCAGGCCCCACTGATGGACTCGCTATCTGGCAAACAAACTTCAGGTGTTAAACCAGTCCGTTGGACTGAACCCATGCTAGAGGCTTTCAGGGCTCTTAAAACAGCTTTAGCTCCCGCAGTCATATTCGCCCACCCTGATTCGTCTGCTGATTTGTTCATCACTACAGATGCCAGCAACATCACGGTTGGGGCAGTATTACAACAGAGCAAATGTGACATAATTTCACCACTCCATTTCTTCTCCAAAAAACTGCCTACAGCACAGAAGAAATATTTTGCTTTTAATAGAGAGCTTCTGGTGGTGTACGAGGCCGTCAAACATTTCCGCACTGACATCAAGGGCCGCCCTTTCTTGTTACTGATCACAAACTGTTGGTGAATGCCTTCTGCAACCCACCAGAGGATCCTGCCACCCGACACTTCAACCTAGTCTCTCAATTTACTACAGACGTACGCTACATCAAAGGCATAGAGAACATCCCCATTGATTTCCTCTCACGGATCAATGCCGTTTCAAGTATCATCGATTTATCCAACCTCGCCACTCTACAGGCTTTGGACAAGGACACTCAGAGTCTGCTCATGGACCCGCAGTCTTCACTTGTGCTTACCAAGGCTAAGTTCCATGGCATTTCGGATGAAGTGTGGTGTGACTCTTCTATGGGCATTATGCGGCCTTTGCTCCCACCCACATTGCGCCGACAGGTTTTTGACGCCTTGCATAATGTCACCCATCCCGGCATCCAAGCCAGCACTCGCCTTGTCATCGAGCATTTTGTGTTGAAAGATGTGAAACAGGACTGTCAAACATGTGCACGCAGCTGGATTTCCTGTCAACGAAACAAAGTAGGACGTCACACCTCTCCACCACTAGGCAAGTTTGACATCCCTAAGGGACATTTCCGTCACGTACATACCGACCTTATCGGTCCCCTGCCTCCATCGGAGGGTCACAGGTATATACTGTCCACAATATACCGAATGTCTCGTTGGGTGGAAGCCGTCCCCTAACCCAACATCACAGCACAAACTCTAACCAAAGAATTCATTCCTTCTTGGATCACTAGGTTTGGCTGCCTATCCACCATCCCAACCGACCAGGGTCGACAGTTCAAATTTGCACTTTTTGTGATTCTCTGTAATCTTTGCGGTATTAAAAAGATCCATACGATAACCTACCACCTGCAAAGCCACGGGTTGGTGGAATGATGGCACCGCACCCTTAAAACTGCACTCAGGTGCCATGATTGTCTCTGGTCCAAGGCACTTCCTTGGGTGTTGCTGGGCCTACATTCTACATTTAAACCAGATTTACATGGAACGATTTCCGACTTCGTTTTCAGCGAAAACCCAGTTTTACCTGGGGAATGAATTCTCCGCCAAGATCCCGGGGATTCCCCCTCCTTCCCAGACTTTATTGGAAGGATGCGTGCACACTTTAGAAAACACCCGGCTACACCCACATGACAGCCATGCCCCACCTGACACATACATGCCAGTGACACTCAGCACTTGCTCACACATCATGCTCAGGGAAGACTTTGTCAGACAGCCCTTACAACCCCCTTACCTCGGCCCCTTCGAAGTACTCCAGAGGGGCGAGATGACATTATGATAAAAGATTGCCCACAAGCCACTTCTCTAAACAAGCTAAAGCCTGCCTTTGTAGACTCCGACACCCCTCTGCCATCCCAGTTGGACTGCCCGAGCACATGTTCTTTTGATGAACCTGCTAACGAGTCAGTTCAACCTACGGATGGGTTTTCTCCATCCAATGAGTCACCACCGCAGTTCGTGGATTCCTCAGGCATGTCATCATCATCACCATTCACAGGTTTTGAAGACATTTCAGGTACTAGAGACGTGGGTGCCCCGTACTTTGTGTTACGCTGCAACGTACACCTGACCGCATTGACAACTTGTTGATTATGGCATTAGATATGCTTGTACTGCTCACTGACAGCACAGACCCGACCCTCGCTGAGGAACTCAATGTCAAGATAGTGTACATCTTGTCCCTCCCACAACAGTGTCACCCATCATGTGTTTGAGCTTTCATTTCTTCGGACGGCTCAGTATGCATTCGGGGTAGGCACGATCACTCATCATCTCCTCTCCCATACCGCTACTCCTGAGATGGTCAATGCATCATTTCCCCCCCACTGGTTTTCGGATTATGAGTTGGACTGGCAGCTGCCCGCTGCACCTTCGTACACCAAACCGATGGAGATGGAGCTTCCGGTCATGCCGCCTGCCACCTCACACCACACACACCAATGCTGACACCCACACGACCCCCCCTCAGGGCTCATAGCTCGTACTCCGTACTGGGGGAGGAGGAGGGGGGGGGGGCGGGCGCTGTGTGGGGTCGATAGGTCACATCATCCACACAAATTACAATCTTTGGAATATTAACTCCTGTACTTCATGCAGTGTTCACATGTATCAGTCTTTAAGGTAGATTGTATGTGTATATACAAAACTTGGGAACTGTTTATTACGTATACTACAATCCTTATCCAGAATCCCATCATGTGGAATACCTCTGTAAATGTCATGCTGTCAAACCTACAAGACAGCATTAGTTGACCAAAGTGAATAGAAAATACAAATTTAAAAATGCTGACATTTCAATATGTAAGACACAGTTTTCTATCGCAGAACTGCAAAATTACTGAGAACAGTCCAAAATGCTGAGACTAGTTATGAACAAATAGAATTAATTCAACAAAAGTGGAAAGTGTCTCCTTCTTTTAGTATGAAAGTGTTTTCTATGTGTGTTCTGCTAAAGAGGCCCTTTTTCAGTAGATCTTAGGAGGAGAATGTGGGATTTAAAATGCTACATATATCATTTCAAACGAAAAATCTTGACAACAGGAGGGCTCAGGATGAGGCTTGCCAGCTTGGCACCAACTATGTGAACAGAAGCAGTTAGATGCCTCTTTTGAATTCTTAACTTTGCCTCAGTAAGCCATAGGAAAAGGTAAAACTCTCCAAAGATTTACATGTAGAGTTTGAGGGAATTCACAACAATGTGCCAGCCAAGTTGTTAAGACCATGGACTTGAAGATAAGTGGCTCAGATTCAATACCCAGTGACTCCACCACTATTTTTTTATTTTTTTATTCCTCAAAATGTTAAATGATTAATTATAAAATTTAAATATATTTAAACAGTTCAGTTCACATATTTACAATTAATACATTCAATTTAGTTATAATTACTGACCTTGTAAGTCAAAAAGCTATAGCCATCGCATTGTAGAACATTGGCAAAATTTTGCATGAACTACCACTCGGGTTCCAGTGGGATGGCACTCTGACCAGCTAAAAAATGAAATTTTTGACATCTTCTCATAATATTAGAAAAAAATCCAAATTTCCCACATATCCTGATAAATGATTCCAGTAACCATCTATTACATAGATGAGAACAAGCCCTAAAGCTTACCTTGGGAAATAACCTGAAACACATGAAGCATTTGAGAACCTGTGTTCCCCTTATTCTTACATTGTGGTGGTTCATGCTTCCACTTAAATTGAATGTAGCCTCTTTAGTACAGACTAAAGGTGAGACAAAATTGAATGGAAAACTGAAAAAAAGTGGTAAGTTACATTTTCTTAGCATTGAGTTTTCTTGTGGGACAGTGAGGTATGAGTCCCTTCTGTGATGTGTCAATTTTTGGAATGTCTAGAAGACATCATTAGGTGGCTGTAGCATGCAGAAGTAGCAAATGTCCATAGGAAGAACGTGGTATGTAGCTGAGACAGTGCTGAGTCGGTGCTCAGTGCTCAGGTCTCCTGCATCATGGCGTCCAGCATGAATCACTTGAATGTTACTGCCAGGTAAGTTTAAATAAGTGCAAAAGGGCTGCATGCATTAGAATGAAAAGATCAGAATTATGAGAATTTAAGGGACTGTGGGAAGTTCTATGTGAACAGACAAGGAAAGCCTGCACTGGTTAGTGTAGTACTCCTGCATGCAGGTGTCTGTGTATGTGCGGATGGATATGTGTGTGTCTGCGAGTGTATACTTGTCCTTTTTTCCCCCTAAGGTAACTCTTTCCGCTCCCGGGATTGGAATGACTCCTTACCCTCTCCCTTAAAACCCACATCCTTTCGTCTTTCCCTCTCCTTCCCTCTTTCCTGATGAAGCAACTGTTGGTTGTGAAAGCTTAAATTTTGTGTGTATGTTTGTGTTTGTTTGTGTGTCTATTGACCTACCAGTGCTTTCGTTTGGTAAGTCACATCATCTTTGTTTTTTAGATATATTTTTCCCACGTGAAATGTTTCCCTTTATTATTTTCATATATATATATATATATATATATATATATATATATATATATATATATATATATATATATATATATATACATTATTTATATTCATTCCGGAAACATGCATTCACTGTAGCCAAACTGCAATCCCACATACTTTTCCTCCAGTCCTGCTTAACCTTTGGAATTACCCCTAAAGGGCTTACCTTAAAAGTTCCCATCTCCGGGTGCAATTCCTCCTTCCACCAGTCTCTCCTGGACTTCCAGAACCTTCAATCCTTAGCCCTTACCCAACTTGTCCTGAATCTCTACACTACTTCATGTAACCACCACTCCCAACAGCTCCTATCTCTCTTCAAAGTCCTCCACCTCTCAAACTCTTGCTTGGAGAACACACTGAGGAACATCATCCTAGAAGCCAGCTGCAAACTTGAGTTCCATGCCACACACCACCTGAAAAAACTATCCACAGTGCTAGTGCAACACCTAAGAAGTGGGGTCCCTCTCCCTATCCCTCACAAACACCAACCACAACAGAACCTTCAACAAACCCCCCTCATAGCCAACAAACCTAGCCTAGCCACCCTACTCAATCTCCCCATCCCAGCACATACCCCACACAGACCAAATCGCAACTATAACCACAGTCAAATGCCACATATCTCCAGTCCCAATTCAGTCCTAAACCTCTCATCCAGATGCCTCTCTCCTCCAGAGACATCTGTTCTATCAAAAGGCTTAACCTTTAGCCCCACACCTAAATTCAACCACACTGCCCCGGTTAAAGATCTCCTCTCATTCACCCGGAACCTCAACTGGAAATATCACTTCACTACCCAAACACAGCCCCCAAGTACTAGACCCAGTGTCGAACCCTGTCTAGAACAGTTCCAACTGCCTTCTCAAAGGGATCCTCCTCCCCTCCCCCAAAACCATCCCTTGCAGACATTTCAGGAATTCCTCACATCCAGTGTTGCCTCCCAGTCCTTCTTGAAGAACATCCCGACAACCCCCAACATCACCCCAGCTGAATCCCGTGCCATTAAGGAGCTGAAAATAGACCGCTCTATTGTCATCCTCCCGGCGGATAAAGGCTCCACAACTGTCGTACTTGACCGTGTGGAGTATGTGGCAGAAGGACTACGTCAACTCTCTGACACCTCAACCTACAAAGCTGTTACCCAGGATCCCATTCCCTCCATCCAGACTGAGCTGCAAAAAATCATAAAAATCCAAGGTCCCTCACAAGGCCTCACAACGGCTTCCATAGACTTACTCACTCCACCTGAGCCACGTACCCCTACCTTCTACCTATTACCCAAAATCCACAAAGAGAACCATCCTGGCCGTCCCATTGTAGCAGGCTTCAAATCCCCAACTGAACGTATCTCAGCTCTGGTAGACCAACACCTACAACCTATCACCCGCAGACTCCCATCCTACATCAAAGACACAAACCACTTCCTAGAACGCCTCAAATCCATTCCCACTCCTCTCCCACCTGAAACCTTTCTTGTCACCATAGATGCTACATCCCTTTACACAAACATCCCACATACCCATGGTCTCTCTGCCCTTGAGCACTACCTCTCCCAACGCCCACCCGAAGATCTTCCAAAAACCTCGTTCCTTATCACACTTACCAACTTCATCCTCACCCATAATTACTTCACTTTTGAAGGCCAGACCTACAAACAAATCAGGGGAACGGCTATGGGAACCAGGATGGCTCCCTCCTATGCCAACCTCTTCATGGGCCGCATGGAGGAGGCTTTCCTGAAGACCCAACAACTGCTTCCCCTGGCCTGGTATAGGTTTATAGATGACATCTTTGTGGTCTGGACTCATGGTGAAGAAACACTCCTTAATTTCCTCCATAACCTCAACTCCTTTTCGAATCTGAATTTCACCTGGTCCTTCTCCAAAACCCAAGCCACCTTCCTGGATGTTGACCTTCATCTTGTTGAAGCTCACATCCACACCTCTGTCCATATCAAACCCACAAACAAACAACAGTACCTTCACTTTGATAGCTGCCATCCTTTCCACATCAAACGCTCCCTTCCCTACAGCCTAGGTATTCGTGGCAAACGTATCTGCTCCAGTGACGAATCCCTCAACAACTACACCAATAACCTGACCAGTGCTTTCCTCTCCCGCAACTATCCTGCAGACCTTGTCCACAAACAGATTTCCCGAGCAATACATTCCTCCCCGTCCAACAACAATGTTCCTACCCCCAGACCACACAGAAGCATCCCCCTTGTCACCCAATATTATCCTGGCCTCGAAAACATCAACAAATTACTCCGCCAGGGATATGACTTTCTCAAGTCAACCCCTGAAATGAGATCATCCCTTGACAAAATTCTCCCCACACCACCCAGAGTTGCCTTTCGTCGCCCCCCTAACCTCCGTAACATCCTTGTTAAACCCTACAATATTCCCAGACTACCTTCTCTACCCAGCGGTTCCTACCCCTGTAACCGACCCCGCTGCAAAACCTGCCCCATGCATCCCCCCACAACCACCTACTCCAGCCCCGCTACTGGTAAAACATACACAATTCAAGGCAGGGCTACGTGTGAAACTACACATGTCATTTATCAACTGACATGCCTGCACTGCACAGCCTTTTACATCGGCATGACAACAACCAAACTGGCTGAGCGCATGAACGGACACAGACGAACTGTCCGCCTAGGAGATGCCCAATACCCAGTAGCGGAGCATGCCCTCCAGCATAATTCTAGGGACCTAGGCACCTGCTACACCGTATGTGCCATTTGGCTTCTCCCACCCAACACCAGTCCCTCTGAACTGCGGAGATGGGAACTTGCACTCCAACACATCCTTTCATCCCGCCATCCCCCTGGACTGAACCTACGTTAAACAACCTCACTCCCATTCACTCTTCAGTCTTCTCCTCTTTCCCTTTCCTCTTTAGCCATTCACGCATCTTTTCATCCTACATAGTTGTGTTTATCTTTATACTATATACCTCTTTACTTCTGTATGCATCCTCTTTGGTTTGAAGCTGGCACAGTACTTACAGTAGAATATCTTTGGCTTCCCTCTGACAACCATGCCTCCATCCTTGCTACCCTCCCTGTTTACCTTTCCCTGTTGCTTCATAACCTGGGTTGTGAGTAACTGAATCCACTTTCCCTTCTTCCCTTTTTTCCCCTCTCTCCTCCCTGATGAAGGAACAAAGTTCCGAAAGCTAGGAATGTAAATTTTCAGTTCTGTTTTATGTGTATCTATCGGCTGTACTGAGCTGAGGTAAGTACTGGCCAGCCCCTCTATCTCTTTGTTAGTATTTGTTTCACATCTTATATGAGATTTTCCATTAATCATTTATATATATATATATATATATATATATATATATATATATATATAGTTATAATAGAGGGAAACATTCCACGTAGGAAATATATATCTAAAAACAAAGATGATGTGACTTACCAAATGAAAGTGCTGGCAGGTCGACAGACACACAAACAAACACAAACATACACACAAAATTCAAGCTTTCGCAACAAACTGTTGCCTCATCAGGAAAGAGGGAAGGAGAGGGAAAGACGAAAGGATGTGGGTTTTAAGGGAGAGGGTAAGGAGTCATTCCAATCCTGGGAGCGGAAAGACTTACCTTAGGGGGAAAAAAGGACGGGTATACACTCGCACACACACACACACATATCCATCCACACATATACAGACACAAGCAGACATATTTAAATATGTCTGCTTGTGTCTGTATATGTGTGGATGGATATGTGTGTGTGTGTGTGCGAGTGTATACCCGTCCTTTTATCCCCCTAAGGTAAGTCTTTCCGCTCCCGGGATTGGAATGACTCCTTACCCTCTCCCTTAAAACCCACTTCCTTTCGTCTTCCCCTCTCCTTCCCTCTTTCCTGATGAGGCAACAGTTTGTTGCGAAAGCTTGAATTTTGTGTGCATGTTTGTGTTTGTTTGTGTGTCTATCGACCTGCCAGCGCTTTTGTTCGGTAAGTCACCTCATCTTTGTTTTTATGTGTGTGTGTGTGTCTATATATATATATATATATATATATATATATATATATATATATATATATATATATATATATATATATATATATATATACGAAAGTGTTAGGAATGCATATAGATGAAGGTATGAATTGGAAACACTATGTAAAATTTCTTACTCACAGACTTAACTCAGCCTGCTTTGCACTGAGAGTTATAGCAAATGTTTGCACTCTAGAAGGCATCAGAATGGCATACTTTGGATACTTTCATTTTGTTGCCTCATTTGGAATAGTGTTCTTGGCCCGCTCAAAATCTAATTTGAAAGATATTTTTATTTTCAAAAACGGGCTGTTCGAAAAATTACCCACATTTTGACACAAGCTCACTGCAGACCTCTTTTCAAAAAGTTAGGAATACTTACTCTGCCATCAGTCTATGTACTTAAATGTGTACTCTTAACCAAAGCTAATCTAAGCAATCTCCACACAAATGCAGACTGTCACAACTATAACACAAGGAAAAAGACTGATCTCCACATAGAACAAGTAAGAAGAACTCGAACTCAGAAGCATGTAAGTCACATGGGTATTAAGCTCTATAATGCATTGCCTCAGTACATTAAAGATTTAAAGGGCAATACAAATTTTAAATTGGAACTTAGAAAATTTTTAATTGATAAATGTTGCTACTCAATAAATTAATATCTTGAAGACCAAGAACATGACTTTTCAAACTAACCTCCAAAATTTTCTATCTTCATTTTGTTTCAGCTTTTATTATACTTTACCATCTCTAGTTCTAGTTATATATTGTTACTGAGAAACAAATTACTATAAACCATTTATGTGGAAAGAAGCTGTAAGTTTGCTGTCATTTATTACAGACAATTTCATTTTGTACATTCTAGATTTTAATTTTTGTGTATGACAAATCCAATTGTAGACAATTTCATTTTGTATATTCTATATTGTTAATTTCTATGTATGACAAGTCCAATATCGTTTGCACAATGACATGGATGCTAAATAAGTAAATAACATAAAATAAATAAATAAAAGCAAAGTGAAAGTAACAGAGTTTATGTGGCTCAAAATATGCCAAGATGACCCTGTTTCATTGTACACAAGGCTATCACACAAAATCCTGTGAACTTGGGACTGTCATTCTGTGTTTCCACATGATTACTAGCATATTTTCCCTGATCAGCTACCAGTCTTGTACCAGATGTTGCTTCTCATCAGCAAAGAGAAAGAAGTGGATCTGATAGATATAAGCAAGAACATTGTTACTTCTACCAAAACCTGCCTTCTGAATGAACCTGTTACATGTTCTGCTTAATTGTGCAGAAATTAGATGAAAGGTATATTTTGTTGATGGCCAACAGCAAGTCTAATGTAAATAGCTGTGTTGCACATTACTCACTTGATGGACAAATAAGAATATCACCACATTAACAAAAATTTTCTGCCTGATGTGTGTTTTATTTTGAAGTGTGCTACGTCACATATATTGGTTAGCATTTTTTGTTGAATTCTGTACAGTACATTTGTAATAACACAAGTCTGATTCTGAAATTATTTTGCATTATGGTATGATTCTTTACCCCTTCCTACAAATGGAAACATGCACTACAGTGCAGAGGAATAACTCGATACGTTACCACTGCAGTGCTACCCAGATTGAGTTATGTAAACACAGAATAAATACACTTCCAGTAAAATCACAAAATGCAACATATCATGTTCTTCCAGCTGTTCATTCAATTGTTACCTTCCATCTCCAAGTCTAGACTGAATTTGCAAAACTCTACACAGTGTAGCTTACACCAAATTGGTTGTATATGGTTTGAAACACAGACATTGCAACAGATTATGTCAGACAGGCACCTGAGACATGCTTGATGTCAGCAGGCACGAGTGGACTTCTCTGAACTATGGGTGAAGCTCTGTTGAAATAATGAACTTGCAGCACGCTCCAGGTGAAAAGAAAGTCAGCAAATTGTTTTATAATTAAAACAAATGGTTTTAGCTCCATTGTAAGTTGTATTGAAATGTATCTTTTTTATTTCTGGATTGTGATCAGCTTTGGACATCTATGTCCATTTTCAAACCAACTGTATTGTAAATGTGATAAAACAGTCTATACACTATGTAGAAAAATTGTTGCTGCAGTGGTGATCAAAGTGGCACCATGGCTGACTCAATAACAAAAAAATGGTTCAAATGGCTCTGAGCACTATGGGACTCAACATCTTAGGTCATAAGTCCCCTAGAACTTAGAACTACTTAAACCTAACTAATCTAAGGACATCACACACACCCATACCCGAGGCAGGATTCGAACCTGCGACCGTAGCAGCCTCGCGGTTTCGGACTGCAGCGCCAGAACCGCACGGCCACCGCGGCCGGCTGACTCAATAACAGTAAATTGATCATATAGTTCTCCAACTCTGTCAATGTGGTCTATTTATTGTTGTTGAGTCGGCCATAGTGTCCCTTTAATCATCACTGCAGGGACAGTTTTTGTACATAAGGCTTTGCCCTATTGTAATGCTTATGATACAGATGGTTTGAAAATGAACATCAGTGTCCGATGCAAGCCACCATCAAGAAATAAAAAAGATACTTCTTAATGCAACTTATGACTTAACTACAACCATTTATTTCTGTTGAACCTGTCAACTCTACATTTTGAGTGAGAAGAAGGGGGCAACACATGTATTTTACCCTACATAACAACTGGTATGTCTAAGCTGCTGGTGCCATCATTAAATGCTTTGAGCTGTAAGACATACTCTTGATGAAAACGATACTGCAAAGTTGCAGATGACTTGCATCTGTTGAAACAGAGAACACAAAATTCTCTTTGGTGCTGCATTATAAACAGATCAGCTAGATGCACATTCAGAATGAATAAATGAGCAAGCTGCCTGCACCTTAGAGAACCCTATCAGCAATCACATGAACAGATAGCTGGAGCTAAAGAAAACTTTTAGCTTCAATGCATGTACTGAAATTCACCCCAAGTTTCTATCTCCACTGATATAGATGGTATGGTCTTGTGAAACAGGATGAATCTTTTTGAAACATGCCATAGTTTCAACAACAACAATTTCCAAAACTGAAAACTCTAATTGTTTCAAAGAAGATTCTCATTAGAGAGGGTATGTTAATTTGTTAATTCAGAAGAGATTTTAGAAACTGTAATGTAACTAGAAATGTGTGCTGAGATGCAGAATCCTCTTGTTAACAGAAACCATCCTATGGTCCACAATAAATTTCTTGCTCCCTATTCTAGTAATTTCAGTGTAGCAATGATCACATAGAAGGAGAAGCATCCAGCAGTACCTACATGTAGGTGACTGTAGGTTCTATCGTAATCTGTTTTTAGTGTTTTGAGGCCAGTGCAGAATATCATAAACTAAATAACAGCAAATGCAGACCCATTTAGAGCTTTGCTGCTTAGAGCTGTGACATCACATACAATGGCTTACAGACTGTAAGTTAAGGATTGTTGAGCTCTGTGGGAAGCCCATTCGGACCTTATACAGTTGACCAAAAACAATGGTCAAATGGGCAACTATAAGTGGGATGTTGCAAGCGGAGAACTGTCTACATGGCACAGCTGCTACAAATTAACAAAAGCATCAAGTTACAATGAGCAAACAAGCTTAACCTTTGCAACTTCTGTACCTCCTGGACAGTGACTGTGTCCTTTTCCTAGAGAAATGAACTTAAATGTTAATATAGCCCTAGTTTCTTGTGCTTTCATTTTTCTGTTACCCTACCATAGGAAAAGTGTTCCTTCAAATTTACATTTCTTGTCTTTTGTGCAGCCTCTCAACAGGGAACGTACACAGTGTTTTAAACAATGGATAATACAGTACCATAGGTAATTTACCTGCAGACCTCTTCAGCACCATCTGTTTACAGCTGACAATAAATTATGTGCATTTATGCCCCTTGAAGCTACAAGCAATACTGTTTTGTGACCCAACTTTTCTTAAAAAAAAATTTCTAGACATATGGAGATTACTGTTCTGTCTATAGAGGTGAGTTTTCTAACTGATGTATTCTTATAGAAATAAAATTTAAATGTATTATTTGAGAGTGAAGCCCTTCAGTAAACAGGTTACTAAAGAGTAGTTTGCTATCTACAGAAAACATTTATTACTATTAATTCAATGATATTTTTGAGATGCCACACAAATGTTGTGTCAGGATCTTCAAACAATATCATCATTGCAATAATGATGAAGGCTACATCTCAGAGTTCCAGTTCCCAACAGAAACAGACATGCACCATGAATAGTTTCACGCAGTTCCAAGATATGACTGATTACCTCCCAAGAGATCTGTGGTCTGTGCTAAACATATTGGAGAATGTTGGAACAGTCCAGTGTAGCATATAGTGCTCTTCATTCAAGCTGTCTTATATGTCTACCACATCCAGAGCAAATACAAGAATGGCATTGCTTCCTTAAACATTTCAGCAGAAAATAAGTCAAGCAATTATCATATGCTAGGAAATGAGCAGAAATACCCAATAGTTTGACCACAACTGAGAGACAGCACAGCACCAAGAATTTTTGCCAATCTACCCCTTTATTTAAGCAAACTATCTAAATCTGACTCTGGGAGAGATCCAAATGAATGAAGACTGCAAAAGCAGTAAAGACCTTTGTAAGAGAAATAAAGAATGGCTTGTAGAAGATGTAATTTAAAGCTATACAGATTTGCCTGAAAATGTAGGTAGGACTGTGTGAAGTGACATGACGAGCCTTACCTGAATCAGGAATTCAATGTGTTTCTATAGGTTATTAGTGGCAGGCATTCCAAAAATTTGCATTAGTGTAAAGGTTGATAGCTTTATGTGTCTTCAAGTATAAGTTGCAATAATACTGTAAGTGCTCACAGTCTGAAATAGATGGTGCATCTAAACATGAAACTAACTCAGCAGTTGCATGTAGAGAACATTTTGCACGGGTAATGTGTACAGAAACCAGCAGCCAGTTGGCAAAATAAATAAACTGTGACTATAGAGTAAAATATACAATTTTCAATTTTGCAGACATATGTAACCATTCATTCCACTGAAAGTTGTATTGCATTTTTGAAACAAAATTTTACCGAAGGCACTGGATACAGCACTCAGAATAAATTGTGTTATGTGATTTGAAAAAGAAAAGGTACTATGCCAGTGTGTAGCTATAGTCTTCCTTAATGTTGGAACAGTCCAGTGTAGCATATAGTGCTCTTCATTCAAGCTGTCTTATATGTCTACCACATCCAGAGCAAATACAAGAATGGCATTGCTTCCTTAAACATTTCAGCAGAAAATAAGTCAAGCAATTATCATTTTCTAAAGACTGTAGCAACCAGATTACCTGAAGAGGGAGGATTATGTGCTTTACAGTTGGATGAGATTTATATTAATCCAGAATTTCAGTTCAAGGGAGGCATTAAAATTGGTGGCATTAAGAATACATTATGAATCGAAGATACAACAGTTCTGGCTTTTCTAGAAGCATCTGTATCTGGTAGCATGAAAAATTGTTTCATTACATCCAGTGAAAAGCATGTCTGGGCAGCAATTATATGCATAAATACTAGCAGTGTTACAGCTTGTAACTTTGACTGATAATTTAGAAGCAAGATTTGGATTGTACAGACAACTACCTAGAGCAAATTATCACATCTCTTACAGCCACATTTTAGAACCTGGAAAACAAAATCATGATTTGTTTTCTTCATGTAATGGAAATTATTTCTTTCAACCATCAGATTTTTAATGCTGGTTTCTGAATGGTCCAGTACGATTGTGTTGATATGGATGACTGGATTATTGTAGCAAATCCAGAATTTGAAGATTCATGAATCAAAACCATAAACAAAACTTGTATAATGAACAATAATCTAACTTATATTTGCATTAATGGCTACATAGCAAAGACATCCCTTCAAAAGAGGTCCTGTCAAACTTGTGTTGTAGTTCTAAACTCAAGTGAATGATCCACTTTTTATTTGACATTCTTAATGAGGGTGGGCTATCTGTGCCATCCTCAGCTTGGGGTATTGTTTGTGTACTAATACCAGACATTTAGAATAACAAATTTTGAAAAAGTGTAACCAAAAGCAGGTTCTTAAGTTAATATTGAAAAGGATAGTTTCTTGAGACTGAACTTCTCACTTCATAATACTTGTCTGTGTGGTGATCCTCTAAGCAATGGGTATGAAGATATCTCCAGTACTGTATAGCTTCAAATATTCTAATGAATAATTATATAAAACAAAAAAATGATAGCATAAAGTCAGAAAAGTAGCAAAGAAAAGTAAGAGGTAGCTTAATGTACAGTGTGTCCATAATTAAACTTCCAGTTTCCAAATGCTGCAGAAAGAGAACTACTGCTCAGAATAACATCAAATTTGAGTAGCACATTATTGAGGGATGGAAAATTCTGTGGATAGGCAAAGCGCATTTCCATTTCAAAGGACATGTCAATATGCAGAATTACAGAATATGGCCAATGAAAAATCTGCTTGCGCCTCAACTGATACCGCTTCATTCTGCAAAGGTAAGTGTGTGGTGCAGTTTGATGGCATCATTTATCATAGGACTGTATTTTATCAAGGAGATAAGTCCTGTGTGTCCTGTTACCTGTACATCACTGGTAAACACTATGACAGTTTTATGTGCTCCACTGTCATTCCAACTCTTCGACAGTGTGGATTTTTATTTGTTTATTAGTATGGCTCACATGCAGTTTATGTGTGGGTATGACCATTTTCATGCAAAATGGCTGTCTTCCACACATTGTATAGCCAGTGAAGTGGCTGCTACAGAGGTATTTCAGAAATAATAGAATTATCAGCTGACATTTCCCTGCAGCTTCTCTGTCCAGATCACTTGACTTCTGACTGTTGGGTTATCTGAAAGATTTGTTCAGTGTTCCAATTATGTACATAGGTGAATTGAAGGCATGTACTGTGCAACATATTCTGAACATGACCACTGAGACAAACAGATCTGTTGTGGAACACGCTGTTTCTCAATTTCAACTTGTCGCCAAAAACGTTGGACAGCATATTGAATGTGTATTGTGCCTGTTTGACAGCAATTAGAAACTGATTTCTTTCTGCTTTTAAGCAGGTTTTGGCCCTAGGACAATTAAAAATGGATGTCATTTTCTTTTTAATGTGGTTCTTGACCTCAGGACTATTAAAAATCAGTTTTTCCTGTCCTATGTGGTATGACCTTGCTCTGAAGTGTGGACATATGTAACTAACTTTGCCACAGCTGTTGACTGCTGAACTCGTGCAGTCATGCACATTGAAATGGTGCAATGGGCAATTCAGACCATAGTCATCATATTTTCTGCATCTAATGGATACTCTGCAAATCACATTTAAGTGCCTAGCATAGGGTTCATCAAACCACCTTCACACTAATTCTCTATTATTCCAAAACTGTGCAGTGTGTAGAAAAAATGAACACCTGCATCTTTCCATGCAGGCTCTGACTTTGCTTATTTTATGATGATAATTATTTCTCCTTATGTAGGCCATTGTCAACAAAATATTTTTGCATTTAGTGGAAAAAGTTGGTGATTGAAATTTCGTGAGAAAATTCCACCACAAAGAAAAATACCTTCGTTTTAATGATGTTCACCCCAAATCCTGAGTCATTTTAGTGACACTCTCTCCACTATTTTGCAATGATACAACACATGCTGCCCTTCTTTGAACTTTCTTGAGTACTCTGTCAGTCCTATCTGGTAAGGATCCCACACCATACAGCAGTATTCTAAAAGAGGATGGAGAAGTGTAATGCTGGGAGTCTCTTTAGTAGATCTATTACATTTCCTAAGTATCCTGCCAGTAAAACACAGTCCAGTGACAGCTGTCCCCACAATATTTTCTGCTTGTTCTTCCTTCCAGCTTAAGTTGTTCATCATTGTAATTCCTAGGTATTTAGTTGAATTTACAGCCTTTAGATTTGACTGATTTATCATGTAATTGAAGTTAAATGGATTCCTTTCAGCACTCATGTGAATGACCTCACACTGTTAGTTATTTAGGGTCAATGGCCAATTTTTGCACCATACAGATATATTTTCCAAATCATTTTGCAATTTGTTTTGGTCTTTTGATGACTTTACTGGTCAATTAATGACAGCACCAACTGGAAACAACCTATGATGGCTGCTCAGATTGTCTCCTAAATCATTTATATAGAACAGGAACAGCAAAGGGCCTATAACACTACCTTGGGAAACATTAGAAATCACTTACTTGATGACTTTCCATGAATTACAACAAACTGTGACCTCTCTGACAGGAAATCACGAATCCAGTCATATAACTGAGATGATATTCCACAAGCATGCAATTTCACTATAAGCTTCTTAAGTGGCACAATGTCAAAAGCCTTCAGGGAATCTAGAAATATGGAATCAATTTGAAATCCCTTGTCAATTGCACTCAACACTTTGTGTGAGTAAAGAGCTAGTTGGGTCTCACAAGAACGATGTTTTCTAAGTCTGTATTGACTGTCTGTCAATAGACATTCTTTTGGAGTTAACGCATAATGTTCAAATACAATATATGTTCCAAAATTCTGCTGCATATCGGCATTAATGATATGGGCATGTAATTTAGTGGATTACTCCTTCTATCTTTCTTGAATATTGGTGTGACCTGTGCAACTTTTCAGTCTTTGGGTATGGATCTTTTGTCAAGCATACGGTCGTATATGATTGTTAAGTATGGAGGTTTGTATCACTATACTCTGAAATGAACCTAACTGGTATACAGTCTGGACCAGAAGACTTGGTTTTTTTAAGTGATTTAAGTTGTTTCACTACTTCGAGGATATCTATTTTTTCATTACTCATGTTTGCAGCTGTTCTTGATTCGAATTCTGGAATATTTACTTCATTTTCTTTGGTGAAGAAATTCTGGAAGGCTGTGTTTAGTAACTCTGCTTTGACAGCACCATCATCGATGGTAGTTTCATTGCTGTTGCACAGAGAAGGCTATGACTGTGTCTTCCCGCAAGCGTACTTCACATACAACCAGAATCTCTTTGGATTTTCTGCCAGGTTTTGAGACAAAGTTTCGTTGTGGAAAATATTATAAGCATCTCTAATTTAAGTCCTAACCAAATTTTTTGCTTCTGAAGAAGATCACCAATGTTGGGGATTTTGTGTCTGTTTAAAGTTAGCATACTTTTTTCGTTGTTTATGAACAGTGTTCTGACCCATTTTGTGTACCAATTTATTTGGTATAAATCTTTCAGTTATGCTGATACTATTTACATGAATTCAAGCCATATCTGGTCTACACTTACACTGTTGATTTGGACAGAGTGAAGTTTGTCTCTTAGGAAGGTGATAAGTGAATTTTTATCTGCTTTTTTGATTAGGTGTATTTTTTTTTTTTTTTTTTTTTTTTTTTGGAGGATTTTCGGGCTACAATATTCAATTTGATAATGACAAACACTGTGTTCACTAATCCCTGTATCCATTTTGATGTTTGTTATTAGCTCAGGATTATTTGTTGCTAAGAGGTCAAGTGTGTTTTCAGAACTGTTTAGCATTCTTGTGGGCTCGTGAACTAACTGCTCAAAATAATTTTCAGAGAATGCATTCAGCACAATTTCAGATGATGATTTGTGTGTACCTCTGGATTTAAAGATGTATTTTCGTCAACAAATTGAGGGTAAATTAAAGTCACCACCAACCATAATTGTATGAGTTGGGTATATGCTTGAAATTAAACTCAAGTTTTCTTTGAGCCTTTCAGCAATTGTATCACCTGATTTGGGATGTCAGTAAAAGGATCCAGTTATTATTTTATTGATTGCCAAGAATGACCTCTGCCCAAACTAGCTCTCAGGAACTATGTACTTCAAATTTCATGACAAGACAAATTACTTCTAACAGCAACAAACAAACCACCACCAACTGTGTTTAGTCTATGCTTTTAGAACACAGTTAGGTTCTTCATAAAAATTATGGCTGAACTTATCTCTGGCTTTATACAGCTTTCAGTGTCTATAACAAATTGAGCATTAGTGCTTTCTGTTATAATGTGGAGCTTTGTTACTTTCCCAACACAGCTATGTCGATTTACAACGGTTATACCAATCGTTCCACTATCTACGTTCTTCCTGTGTTCCACCTGCATCCTTCGAGTCTGAAGCTTTTTTTGTGTTTTTACGAGACCCTCTAACCTTACAAACTGCCCAGTCCATGCCACACAGCCCCTGCTAACTGTATAGCCACCTCCTGCATGTAGTCGACTTCAAACCTATTCAGTGGAATCTGAAACCCAACTACCCTATGGCACAAATTGAGCAATCTGCAGCTTACACAGGTGAAGAACAGTCTAAGCCTCTCATTCATACCCTCCACTTGTCTCTGTGCCAGAGGTCTGCAATTGGTCCTATTGACTATGCTGCTTTCATCTCGTAAGCAAGACTGACAGCCTTTACCACTTCTGTTAGCCACTGGAAACCAGAGATCCAAAGTGATGCACGTCATTGGTACCAACATGAGCAACCACCTGCAGTTAGCTGCACCCTGTGCTCTTCACGGCATCCAGAAGGACCCACTCCACGTCTGGAATGACTCCACTCAGTATGCACACGGAGTGCACATTAGCATTCTTCCCTTTCTTGGCAGCCTTGTCCCTAAAGGATCCCACAATGCACCTAACAATGGAGCTCCCAACTACCAATAATCCCACCCTCTGTGACTGTTTGGACCTTGCAGGCTGAAAAGTTTAACCCTGAAACAGGAAAGGTGACTGCATCTGGCTGAGTGACAGTGTCAGCACAGACAACACCTGGAAACTGTTTGTCAGACCAACTAGGGAGGCCTTACATATGGCCCCCTGGTAAGTCTTTCACCATCTCCCATGCTCTGAGGCAACCTTCCACTTGACCATGGGTCAAGGGTCAATCTCAGTGCAATCTGTAACTGAACTGGCCACTGGTGAGGACTGATCAGAGGACTCGGACATGCTGGACGTCTGTTGAATCTCCATGATGGGCCCACAGTAGTGATGCCCATCTGCTGTGGCTTCAAGCTATGTAACCAAAGTCATCACAGCCCGGAGCTGAGATCAAAGTGTCGCCAAACCAGCTCACATCCACACACAACAGTCACAGTCCCTTGTTGTGGTCTTCAACTTGTCATCTGCATTAAGCCTTCTATGATTCCTTGTGTAGAGAGAAAATGGCTTGTCTGTTGTAACGACACATGTGCCATAATCCCGATTAGGTACAACTCCAACTGCAAAAGTACGAAAAGAAATAATGTCTCTCTCATTGTAGGCTTCCAATCCTTGAAGAGGTTTGTCAGTACCTCTAACAATAGCAATTGTTAGCCATGCATTGCCACTAACTACTTCTGTTGTAGTACAAGAAAATTGAATCTTGCAACCAACAAAAGTAATTGGTCCTTGTAGTAACTCCTGTTGACCAGTTTCATTTGGTGTAATTGTGAATGTATCCACTGTCTTGTACACTGGTAGTCTGCTCCTCCTGTTGTATCTTCTCCGACGGTACGGCATGGCTGTGTGCTCGGTGCGGCTGCCTCGAGTCGAATGAGCATGCTGCTGCCTCAGAACAGGATGTACTTCCTGCCCCCATCCGTGCGCGCAGCGCCAGCGCGCCTTATCAGTCCCGATTGCGCAACCGTCAACTTGATTTTCCAGCAACACGGGCCTAGTAACACTAGGGCCCGTGTCGCGTGGCTGCCTCGCTCAGCGGCTAAGTCCCACTCAAGGTCACACGCCTTACACAGCGGCATATGACCTCGCTCAGCGGCTAAGTCCCGCTCAAGGTCACCTGCCTTACACGGCGGCATACAAACAAATACACTTAGATATATTCTGACTATTGTTTGACTATGAAATATTTCAACTTTCATTGGACTTTAAAATATTTGTGATAGCTGCTGAACTTAAAGTTATGCAAGCTCAGGGGGCTGGATTTTATGTAGCCAACTATGGACTTTGAAATATTTTAGGTGACGTTTGAGCTGAATATTTTATGTGAGGCAGCAATATTGCAACAGATTGAATGTTTGTGTTTCGATCAGTAGCTATGTAAACTACGTGTAACTAACAATGTTTTATTATGGTTGAGGATTTAGTAAATGCTGTGGAGTTAAGTAGGCCTAACTGTTACATTTAAAGAATACGTAGTCCTGAACGAACTGTGACAGAAGCCTGAACAACATGGGACTGACCATACTAGGACATGCATTCATACATTGAAATAGTGCACTGATAATGGCTAAGCACTAGCCAAAATCTAGATTTGCCTAATAAAACCTGAAAGAAAAAGACAACTGATTGCTGTGATCTATCATTTGAAAATCATATCACAGTCATTGAGTGTGTCCACATTCCTAATGGAAGGAACTTGATGGTTTAAAGAATGTGCATGTCACTGCATTTTGTTAAAAATAGGCATCGCTCTTCTGATCATTGATGACTTTGTTAAATTTTAGTGGGCATGAAATTAAAGCTGTGCATCTCCTATCTGGCTCTCTAGACTCCCATGTACACGAGAGACATAAAGAGTTATTTTATAAAGACCAAAGGAAGGAGTTGTCTTGCAGTTGGGTAGTCATGAAAATAGCACACTGTTCTGCTGAAAATATATTTAATTGGAGGTGCATTGCTATATACATATAGAGAGTGTAGCGATTTGTTAGTTATAAAGCCATTTAATTCAGTGGTGGTACTCGGAACATGAGTAAACTGCAAAAATGAAATTATAAATGTATGTGAAATTTTAAAGTTCAGAACATAAACTCAGTGTAAATAAAGTCTTCAATAAAATGAATTATGCATCTGAAATAGCTTTTTATCTCATCACAAACATTAGACATTATTAGTAAATGTAATGTGTTCTGTTTGTGACATGATAAAAAGTTGCGTGTAAATTGCTGCTGCACTGGAAGCATCCTTTTTGCCATGTCTACATCTACATCTACATTTATACTCTGCAAGCCACCCAACGGTGTGTGGCGGAGGGCACTTTACGTGCCACTGTCATTACCTCCCTTTCCTGTTCCAGTCGCGTATGGTTCGCGGGAAGAACGACTGTCTGAAAGCCTCCGTACGTGCTCTAATCTCTCTAATTTTACATTCGTGATCTCCTCGGGAGGTATAAGTAGGGGGAAGTAATATATTCGATACCTCATCCAGAAACGCACCCTCTCGAAACCTGGCGAGCAAGCTACACCGCGATGCAGAGCGCCTCTCTTGCAGAGTCTGCCACTTGAGTTTATTAAACATCTCCATAACGCTATCACGGTTACCAAATAACCCTGTGACGAAACGCGCCGCTCTTCTTTGGATCTTCTATATCTCCTCCGTCAGACCGATCTGGTACGGATCCCACACTGATGAGCAATACTCAAGTATAGGTCGAACGAGTGTTTTGTAAGCCAACTCCTTTGTTGATGGACTACATTTTCTAAGCACTCTCCCAATGAATCTCAACCTGGTACCCGCCTTACCAACAATTAATTTTATATGATCATTCCACTTCAAATCGTTCCGCACGCATACTCCCAGATATTTTACAGAAGTAACTGCTACCAGTGTTTGTTCCGCTATCATATAATCATACAATAAAGGATCCTTCTTTCTATGTATTCGCAATACATTACATTTGTCTATGTTAAGGGTCAGGTGCCACTCCCTGCACCAAGTGCCTATCCGCTGCAGGTCTTCCTGCATTTCGCTACAATTTTCTAATGCTGCAACTTCTCTGTATACTACAGCATCATCCGCGAAAAGCCGATGGAACTTCCGACACTATCTACTAGGTCATTTATATATATTGTGAAAAGCAATGGTCCCATAACACTCCCCTGTGGCACGCCAGAGGTTACTTTAACGTCTGTAGACGTCTCTCCATTGATAACAACATGCTGTGTTCTGTTTGCTAAAAACTCTTCAATCCAGCCACACAGCTGGTCTGATATTCCGCAGGCTCTTACTTTGTTTATCAGGCGACAGTGCGGAACTGTATCGAACGCCTTCCGGAAGTCAAGAAAAATAGCATCTACCTGGGAGCCTGTATCTAATATTTTCTGGGTCTCATGAACAAATAAATAAAGCGAGTTGGGTCTCACACGATCGCTGTTTCCGGAATCCATGTTGATTCCTACATAGTAGATTCTGGGTTTCCAAAAACGACATGATACTCGAGCAAAAAACATGTTCTAAAATTCTACAACAGATCGACGTCAGAGATATAGGTCTATAGTTTTGCGCATCTGCTCGACGACCCTTCTTGAAGACTGGGACTATCTGTGCTCTTTTCCAATCATTTGGAACCCTCCGTTCCTCTAGAGACTTGCGGTACATGGCTGTTAGAAGGGGGGCAAGTTCTTTCGCGTACTCTGTGTAGAATCGAATTGGTATCCTGTCAGGTCCAGTGGACTTTCCTCTATTGAGTGATTCCAGTTGCTTTTCTATTCCTTGGACACTTATTTTGATGTCAGCCATTTTTTCGTTTGTGCGAGGATTTAGAGAAGGAACTGCAGTGCGGTCTTCCTCTGTGAAACAGCTTTGGAAAAAGGTGTTTAGTATTTCAGCTTTACGCGTGTCATCCTCTGTTTCAATGCCATCATCATCCCGTAGTGTCTGGATATGCTGTTTCGAGCCACTTACTGATTTAACGTAAGACCAGAACTTCCTAGGATTTTCTGTCAAGTCGGTACATAGAATTTTACTTTCGAATTCACTGAACGCTTCAAGCATAGCCCTCCTTACGCTAACTTTGACATCTTTTAGCTTCTGTTTGTCTGAGAGGTTTTGGCTGCGTTTAAACTTGGAGTGGAGCTCTCTTTGCTTTCGCAGTAGTTTCCTAACTTTGTTGTTGTACCACGGTGGGTTTTTTCCGTCCCTCACAGTTTTACTCGGCATGTACCTGTCTAAAACGCATTTTATGATTGCCTTGAACTTTTTCCATAAACACTCAACAATGTCAGTGTCGGAACAGAAATTTTCGTTTTGATCTGTTAGGTAGTCTGAAATCTGCCTTCTATTACTCTTGCTAAACAGATAAACCTTCCTCCCTTTTTTTATATTCCTATTAACTTCCATATTCAGGGATGCTGCAACGGCCTTATGATCACTGATTCCCTGTTCTGTACATACAGAATCGAAAAGTTCGGGTCTGTTTGTTATCAGTAGGTCCAAGATGTTATCTCCACGAGTCGGTTCTCTGTTTAATTGCTCGAGGTAATTTTCGGATAGTGCATTCAGTATAATGTCACTCGATGCTCTGTCCCTACCACCCGTCCTAAACATCTGAGTGTCCCAGTCTATATCTGGTAAGATATAGATATGTGGTCTTCTCTGGAAGTTCAGTCTTTTGGTCCTTGGAACTGATACAGAAGATTGATAAGAGTGTATGAGCTATTAAGAATCTGAAAATAAAGAAATTATATCATTCTTTCTTATACAATTAGATTTTAACATTTGGTAAATATATTTCATTTTAGTGACAGTAACACTGTTAATGTAACTATAATATCGTTTAAATCTGCAAGTGCAGGCACATACAGATACTGCTATTGCATTCATGAGCCCCATGCTCTATGAATGAATCAACAGCAAGAACTGTGCAGTATAGTACAGGTTACTTTACATAAGACATATTGTAAGAGAGGGTTATGAATGAGGGTAACTGAGACCCACCACATCTGCATCCATACCCAAAAAATGTACTGAAATTATGCTTCTGAATCTGTTCTTTCTTAACTGTTCTGTTATACATATTGAAAATGTCCAATTGGAAGTATGAAGTTCCTGTATGTAACTGGGTAACTCAAGCGGAACATGAGGTACCAACTGATTAATGGAATGATGAGTGTGGAATATAAAATAAGCAGCTACAGCAAACATGCAGTGAGGTTTCAAAAGCTTTGAAAACAACAAGCTATGTAGGTTTAAATATATGTTTGTTGCATTTTGTAATTATTCTTTGTAATAATAACTAAATTTAGTCACTAATTTCACAGTAATATATTATAAGTACACAGTAAATTAAGTTCAATGACAAATAAATGTTTAAAGAATTTTTTTAAGGAAATGAGGGTAACTTAATTTTTAGAATTTTACAATGCACTCTTTATTAACATACTTTGAGGAAGATAAAACTTCAAATTAATTGTTGTGCACAAATTGAGTTTCACTTGATGATATCTCAGCAACTTGAAATATTATTTCAAGACTTTCCTTCAATGGAAAGATGACACTACTGAAAATATTAGAAATCAATAAGTATATCACTCAGAACACTTACTTTTTTTTTAAATAAGCAAGCCAATATCTGCTTCATTAGGAAACTGGATAATTACAACATTACAGTCACTTTATGAGCTGCAAAAAATTTCTATTCCTATAAAATTTGTATTTAACATCAGCTTAATAATCCCAAATATAGCTTCAGTATTACAGGATATCTCTGTCTTTCCCAAATTATTTTTTCAGTTGCTGGAAGCTGCTGAAGGCCTAAGAAACCCAAAACTAGATATCATAGATAAAATAAAAAAAGTTGTTACAAAAACATCAAGGAAGTGAGCATTTGTTGGTAGTATTTTTTGCTTACGTTCATGGAAATACATAGCTCCTATCATATCCCTACCTAAAAAAAAAGTTCCATCACAGGCTCTCAGCTTGTGTCACATCATCTCTTAGATACTAAGCATAGTGAGTACATTTGTTTGTAATAAGAGTAACTGTATTCAGTCTTTCAGCAGCAGGAATTACAAAAGGCATGACCCTGTTACCAAATTTCAATGATGGAATGGAAGACATTAATGAGGCTATGTTCATGATGTGTTTGGTGGTTCCTCAATGACATTGATTACATTTCAGTACACTGCCATGTTAGCAGTGGAAATTTATAATTTCTTGCTGACGTTTTTAAATTTTTAAGCAATCTGACTGAATTTTGGTGTCTGCTGGTTGGTCAGCTTGTCCTAAATTGCTTGTGGTTTTGCTGAATCATTTTGTAAGAATAATGGGACACAGTCTTGAGCAAGGACAGACCCAATTTCCTTCACATTCTTATCTCTCTATACAAGGGCTCTGTCTACAATAATCTGTGATACAATATAACTGATTCTACAAAGGGCCTCCTCATTTCATATCTTATCAGTCCACAAAAAATTTCAGCATCCTTCTGTAACACCACATCTCAAAAGCTTTGGTTCTTTTATCTTCAATTTTCCCACAGTCCATGGTTCACTTTGAAACAATGCTGTTTTCTAGCATACACTCTCAGAAATTTCTTCCTCAAATTGAGACCTTTGTTTAATAATATGCTGCTCTGCAAAACTTAAGCATGAGATAAATTAAGTAACACACCATGTTAACTATTTGGTGGAACTAAATGAAAGTGCAAGAACATGGTGTCAGAGGTCTCTGAATCATGCACAGAAAGTTGGACGTCAGACAATGCAAAGTCATCATGCCTATAGCACCCAATGGAGTTAGTCCCACAACATGAGGCAGTTCAAGAAACAGGAAAAGATGGTGTGTGAAATAAGCAAAAGCTACAATGGACTGTTGTGGCGTTTATCACTACAACATGGCTTGGAGACAACCTGTGGATAACCACACATGGGGAAGAATTATCAGGAAACTGGAAGACAAATAATGTGAGCTGAATGTAGCCCAGGAGTATGGCATTGCACACAGCATTGTCTCATGTATATGGGAAGTGTTTTGACAAACAAGCTCTCCAGCCCAAATGAGAGGAGGTGGTCAACCATGGTCAGCTACAGTAGCAGATGACCACTGCATTGTGCACCAGGCAAGAAGAGACGCATGTCAAACAGCTGGTGCAATTGTGGCCACATTTAATTGTACTACAAGGCAAGCAATCTCACCCTCCAGAGTGGCATGGTGACTGTGTGGGGGTGGTCACTTTGCCTGACAACCAGTACTTTGTGTTCCATTGACACCCTCACGTCACAAGCACCGTTTGCATTGGTGACAAGAGCATAAGGACTGGACCAATGAGAAGTGGGGTCATGTGCTCTTCTCAGATAAGAGCAGTTTCAGTCTGAGTAATGATTCTGGACATATCCTCATATGGCAAGAGGGGATAATATGTAATCCACAAAGGGACATTGTTGAACATGATCATTCTGGTGGTCCAGGTGTTACAGTGTGGGGGCATTACGTTGCATGGGTGTACTGATCTTCAAATCTTTGAACATGGTACACTCATAGGATTGCTTTGTAGTCTAACTGTCTGTCTGTCCATCTGTTAACACTCACTTTCTCACAAAGGCAGAAGAATGAAGTTCGAAGTTATGTTACATACTAAGGTCTACAGTCTCTTGGCAGAGCAAAAAAAATTATCCTTCTAAGTCGGTGCAGATAAAAGTTGCAGCCATTTATGTCATATATTTTGATACTTGCAAACTCACTAATCAAATGGTACTGAAGTACCTGTGTTTTTAAAATTCGGTGTTCCTCCTGACAGAATCCTGAAGGAAAAGGCACTGTGCAAGTACAGCAATTGTGAAATACAGGAAATCTATTCACAGTTGTGAATATGGGCAACCTCCAAATGTATAATGGAATTATGACATTGAAAATTTGTGACAGACTGGACTTAAAGCCATATTTCCTACTTGCCATGAATGGTCACCTTAACTATTTTTTAAGTGGTATCTCCCACTTAACGAGAGCAGTTGTCTTAGCTACCCATTTTGGAAATTGCACTAAGGAATTAGGGCACTGAGCTTCAGGCCGGTGGAGACAGGGTGCAGGGGTCAAAACTCAGGGGCTTGGCATGTTGCCTCCACCTTCCCATCCCTGAACCACCTGCTCCAATTACATTTTTTTATTTTTATTTATGAAAGAGATAGGCAGGTTAAGCAAACTGTCATTATTGATACAATTGCCCTTCTATGGGTAAAGAAATTATCTAGACAGCAAAACAAGACATTAAAGCAAACAACAGAAAGGCCACCTTTTCCAGTGGAACCTACATTATACACTACACCTATGGCTTCTAGTGACAAAACTACAGCTACTACAGACAAGACATCTGCAGATCCTTCTAACACACCACTGGGGCCAGACATGTCTTTACAAATACAAGGTCCATATAGTTCCCTCACATGTTCCAGTCCGTAAAATGACATGTGCATAAGGTTAACTTCTCATACCCAGCACAACCCAATTGTGGGGAAGGTTCAAGAAAACACTACCCACATAATTTACAAAATATTGGCACTATCACTGGTGGTGTTGGAGATGAGTGAATCTTTCCAACAAGAAGGTCCAAAAATCAAGATAGTGCTGGTCACCATCGTGGTAAAGATATAATATGGTTAAACCCTTCATGCATGTCACTGCATGCATCTTTGAATGTGGATAAAACTTCATATCCAGGACAAGAAGGGAGAAGGGAATCACTGCAGCTAGGAACATACACTGAATAAGGGTCAACATGGTTTTATCAATCACCACATCTCCACAGCAGTCCCACACTCCAAACAGTGTTCATCCATATCAGGTATATGGCACTGGAGTGTCTGCAATACATATAGAATGGAGTCTCTGGCGATTTGTATATTTATGATTGATCTCCAAATACCAGGCTACTCTGGCACCTGAATCAGGGAGAGTGCCATGCACTGAACATAAGACCACTGGCCATGTAAACAAGAGAAGATAACTATTGATTGGATTCTGGGGATGGCCTTGCAGCATCTGACAATAAACGTCACAGGCACTTCATGGCCACTGCCTCAGCAGGTCAGCATTGACATAACCAAAGCCCATAAAAAAATCCTTAACATTAGATAGTGTCAGGGAAATATATGCCACTGGAAAAGATGGGGCTAGTTCTTCAATCAGAATTCCCTTGAAGCTGCTCTGGTAGTGGTCCACATCCTCATCGTCATGGTGACATACAAAGCAGCTGCTCTAACCTACAGGTTGACCATTCCAAGACCACTCTCTGTGGTAGAGAGGGAGAGCACATTGCATTGCACTTTGATGATCATTCTGTCGCTGGCAAAGTAATCAAAGACCTTATGTAGACTGCATGCTGTTGTCATTGGTACTGGGAGGAACACAGCCAGATTCTGTATCCTGGACACCAGACAGACATTGAAACAAGACACCCACTAGATGATGTTCAAAGGCTACAGCAAGTTGCTGTGGACATCTGTACTTAAGCACTGTTGAAGAGGATGAGCAAGATTTGCTATTCATTGACTGTCACATATAAAGATAACCCCAAAACATTTAATCAATACCCTGAACTGGGTATGAGGCCAAGCTCCCTTCTGGGAGGCCGCCGCTGAAGACCATCAGCCCAGACTTCTCCAAGTTCATGTGGCTTCCAGCGGTGGCACTGTATCAGGCAGTCCAGTCCAGTGATCTTTGGGCTTTGTCTGGTGTATGCAATAAAAACACCTGATCGTCCATAAAAATTTGGCAGAAAAAGCTATGATCTTTCAGTGTTAAGTCCATGCTGCCAGCACCAAATCCATGTGACAGTGGCTCCACGGCATGATGTACATAGCTGCTGACAAGGAGGAACCTTGTCTCACAGAGTGGGTGATAGTGAGTTGCCTGCTGTACAAAATTGATGGTAATATGTTAAGTCAAGCCATGCAGAAGGCACATGATGGTGTTAATGAAGGGATGGGGGAGGGCCAGCCACTGCAGTATCTTCTCAAGATAGTCGTGGTGTACCTTATCAAAAGCATGGCCAAAGGCCACTAGCACCAAGGGCTCATGTAATGATATGTCTCCCCCAGTGAGATGACATCACTGTAATCACTGAGCGCCATCTGGATGTTGCTGTTACCAGCAACACATGTCTGGTCCATAGAGACGACTTGGGGTAGGACACTCCAAATGCAGCAGCCAAAATCCTCATAAAGATCTTGAAACAAGCTTAATAGGCTGGTAAGTGTCAACTCCTCTTCCAGCAGATGGCTTGGGAACTGATATAAGTATGCCATCGACAAAGGCAGGTACCATCTGCACTGCAGGGAACATCATTTCTTGGTAAATTGCAACCAATTGGGCCACAATAACATCTCGGAGCTTATGATAAAACTGTATCAGGAGACCATGTGGGCCTGGTGACTATTTGGTCACCCCTTTGAGGAGTGTGTCAGTGACTACTCCATCATTATGGGGTTCATGAGGGTCGCCATCACATCTCCATTGAGGGTCCAAGACAGTGAGTGGAGGACTTCATCCACCTCCAGAGTGTCATGATCTTCTGCAGCATAGAATCGTCAGCAATGATCCAAGAAAGCGTTGGTGATATCCTTTCAGCTTATCAGGACTGGCCATCTGGCACATACTGCAAGCTCTTTGAATCTGCGACACTGATGAATAATGTGATGCATAGCTAGCAGTTCTCTCCTCGATCTAATCCTGACTGTGTGTGTGTACAAGTGTGCCTTTGAGAAGGAATTGTGTAAGTGCAGTGATCTTCATTTGCAGTTGCCAGATACCAGCCTGCCATCCTGTCAATGGTGGCTGTGCAGATATCTACTGCAGGAGCATAAAATGGTATTCTGTGGTGTTTCATTGCCAACATATTGCCTCTAGACTGCAGTGCATCATTGCACTCCACAGATCAGTTTTTGCAAAATCGAGCCACCATCAAATCATGGAAGGATACATAGGATGCTGCCTCTTACACTTTTTTCTGCTAGCACTCCAGACCTTGAGGAGAATGACATTTGTCTTCCACGAGCTCCTGCTCTGCCACATTCTCTGTCTTGGGAGGGAGACGGTAGAGATGTAGGGACCATGATCAATGAACGCCATCAGCCATGTCTCAGCATGAAGCATCTCCACTGTGAGTCCCTGGGATACACAGTGCTGGTCAAGGCAACTCAACGAATGTCCAGCAGTGTATGTGTATCCCTGTCAGGCACTGTGAGTACTCCACCAGGTAAGGTCTTGTACCAGCAATTGCTGTTCCAGGTACATGCTACAATGAGACATTTTATCCTGTGTTGACAGGACACAATTTATGTCACCCCCGAGGATGGTATGATCATAGCATCACTCGAATGAAGGTGCGACCACCTCTGCATAAAACCTCAAATGGTCTCTCTTCTTCTCCATACCAGAGGGGACACACAGATTCACGATTTTGCTGCCACAATATGTGTTAGCAAATTGGTGTTGATGTAAGGTAGGTCACATCATCAATCATGATGCCTTCCTTCACAAGAATGACCGTATCACCAGAGTTGTCCTTGCATGGCACCTGGTATATGTCATATCTATAAAGAGATGGGAATTTGTCAAGGTCCACTTCCTGTAAAAGTGCGAAGCCGAGATCTGCCAAGTGCAACATGTAATGAAAAATCTTCATCTACATCTACATGAATACTCTGCAAATCAAACTTAAGTGCCTGGCAGAGGCTTCATCAAACCACCTTCACAATAATTCTCTATTATTACAATCTCGAACAGCTCGCGGAAAAAACGAACACCTATATCTTTCTGTGTGAGCTCTGATTTCCCTTATTTTATTTGATGATCTTTCATCCCTCTGTAGATTGGAGTAGACCTAAACAAAATATTTTCGCATTTGGAGGAGAAAGTTGGTGATTGAAATTTCGTGAGGAGATTCTGCCACAACGAAAAACGCACAAATCGTGTATCATGTCCGTGACACACTCTCGCCTATACCAAACGTGCTGCTCTTCTTTGAACTTTCTCTATGTACTCAATTACGACTCCGAGGTTATCTACTTCCAAGTTACATATGTTGAGAGCTGTTCAGGATTCGAATTCTGGAATATTTACTTCTTCTTCTTCTTTGGTGGAGGAATTTCGGAAGGCTGTGTTTAGTAATTCTGCTGTCGTCGATGGTATTTCCATTGCTGTCACACAGAGAAGTCATCGATTGTGTCTTACCACTAACGTACTTTATGTACCACCACAATCTGTTTCGATTTTCTGTCGGGTTTCGAGACAAAGTTTCGTTGTGGAAACTATAAGAGTCGTTCAGTAAGTAATGCCCCACATTCTGGCAAAAGGCAGAGCCGTAGTACAACGTCAAAATGGCTTCTATGTACGACCCACGCTACAAGCAGTACGCTGTTATTGAATTCTTGTGTGCAGAAAAAGAAACAGTGGTGAACATCAATAAATGTTAGTGTGTAGTGTATGGCGATGCTGCAGTTGATAGGAGTACAGTTGGGCGAGGGGTAAGGAAAGTTACAACCTTAAGAAATGCAGAAACAGAGCTCCATGATCAGCCACGTCCTGTCACGGCCAATGCTCCAGACATGCTGAATCGCGTGGATGCCGTTATTCTTGTCGACCGGCGCATCACAACTCGACAATTAGTTCTGCAGTAGTCGGTCAGCATTGGAAGTGCGTCTGCAATGGTCGAGACTCTCGGATATTCAAAGAGGTGCTCACGATGTGTTCCACGAATGCTCACAATGGACTACAAGATTCAAAGAAAGGCCACTTCATCTGAATTGTTGGAGCATTTTGAGACTGACATAGAGGCCTTTCTGTCATGGATCGTTGCAGGGGTTGAAATCTGGGTGCACCACTTCGGCCAGAAACAAGAAGGTAGTCTTGGCATCGCCCTCATTCACCATAAAACGAGAAATTCAAGACAACCCCCTCTGCCAGGAAAGTCATGGTGACAATCTCCTGGGATTGTGATGGCGTCATTCTTGTGGATGTGATGCCAAGAGAGTCGACCATCGATTCAGAGGCATATGTGAAGACTCGGAATAAAGTCAAGAACCATTTCGCCGGCCGGAGTGGCCGAGCGGTTCTAGGCGCTACAGTCTGGAACCGCGCGACCGCTACGGTCGCAGGTTCGAATCCTGCCTTGGGCTTGGATGTGTGTGATGTCCTTAGGTTAGTTAGGTTTAAGTAGTTCTAAGTTCTAGCGGACTGATGACCTCAGAAGTTAAGTCCCATAGTGCTCAGAGCCATTTGAACCAAGAACCATTTCCGACGTGTTCGATCGGACAAGAATCCAGTAGAAATACTGCTGCAACACGATAATACACTTCCCCACACAAGTCTGAGAATCCAGGAACACATTGCGAAATTGGGCTGGACATTATTGCCTCATCCACCCTAAGAGTCCAGATCTGGCATCCTCAGACTTCCATCTCTTTGGACCGCTTAAAGATTCTGTACAGGTAACACACTTTGAAACTGATAACAGTGTCAGTCATGCAGTGATACCATGGCTATGCCTACAGAACAAGAACTTTTACCAGCACGGAATACATGCTCTTCCATAACGTTGGTGTACAGCCATAGAACCTGACGGAAACTACGTAGTAAATAGGAGATGGACAAGATATATTGATGTATATCGCCACCAAATTCTGACTCGTAACAACAAAATGTTCTGATAAAAAAAGTGTAGCATTACTAATCGAACGACCCTCGTATTATAAACATCTCACATTGAAGTCCGTGCTAATTTTCGAGCTTTTGTAAAAGACTGCTTAAATTTGGCATTCTCTCTTTGTTGTTTCTGCAACAATGTTCTAACCCGTTTTGTGTACCAAGGAGGATAAGCTCTGTAGCTTTGTTGATTTATTTGGTTAAAATCTCTCATTTGCTGTCGATGCTATTTCCTTTAATTCAAGCCAAATCTTGTCTAGACTTACATTATTAATTTGGAAGAAGTGGAGATTTTCTCTCAGGAAGGCGTCACGAGAATTTTTATCTGCTGGTTGGAACAGGTATATTTTTCAGAATGAGATTTTCACTCTGTAGAGGAGTGTGCGCTGATACGAAACTTCCTGGCAGATTAAAACTGTGTGCCGGACCGAGATTCGAACTCGGGACCTTTGCCATTCGCGGGCAAGTGCTCTACCAACTGAGCTACCCAAGCACGACTCACGCCCCCTCCTCACACCTTTACTTCTGCCAGTACCTCGTCTCCTACCTTCCAAACGAGGTAGGAGGCGAGGCACTGGCAGAAGTAAAGGTGTGAGGAGGGGGCGTGAGCCGTGCTTGGGTAGCTCAGTTGGGAGAGCACTTGCCGCGAATGGCAAAGGTCGCGAGTTCGAGTCTCGGACCGGCACACAGTTTTAATCTGCCAAGAAGTTTCAGGTATATTTTTCGTTTACTTCTGAAGGATTTTGGGGTTACAATATTGAGTCTCACTACAACAACCCTGTGTTCACTAATCCCTGTACCCATTTTGATGCTCGTTATTAGCTAAGGATTTTTTGTTGCTAAGAGGTCGAGTGTATTTTCAGAACCGTTTAGCGTTCGCGTGGGCTCATTCTCTAACTGCTGAAATAATTTTCAGAGAATGTGTTTAGCACAATTTCGGATGATGTTTCACGTGTACCTCTGGATTTAAACATGTATTTTTGGCAACAAACGGAGGGTAAGTTGAAATCAGCAACGACTACTCTGGAGAGCCAAAGAAACTGTTACACCTGCCTACTATCGTGTAGGACCCTAGCGAGCACGTGGAAGTGCCGCAACACGACGTCGCATGGACTCGACTGATTTCTGAAGTAGTGATGGATGAAACTGACGCCATGAATCCTGTAGGGTAGTCCATAAATCCATAAGAGTACGAGGGGATGGAAATCTCTTGTGAAAAATACGTTACAAGGCATCACAGATATGCTCAATAATGTTCATTACTGGGGAGTTTGGTGGCCAGCGGAAGTGTTTAAACTCAGAAGAGTGTTCCTGGAACCACTCTGTACCAATTCTGGATGTGAGGGGTGTCGCATTGTCCTGCTGGAATTGCTCTCGACCGTCGGAATGCACAATGGACATGAATGGATGCAGGTGATCAGACAGGATGCTTACGCATGTGTCACCTATCAGTGTCGTATCTGGATGTATCAGGGGTCCCAAATGACTCCAGCTGCACACGGCACATTACATAACCTCCACCTGCTTCAACAGTCCCCTGCTGACATGCAGGGTCTATGAATTCATGAGGTTGTCTCTATACCTGTACATGTCCATCCGCTCAATATAATTTGAAACGAGACTTGTGTGACCAGGCAACATGTTTACAGGCATCTACAGTCCAATGGTGGTGTTGACGGGCCCAGGCAAAGTGTAGATCTCTGTATCGTTCAGTCATCAAGGCCTTGAAAGCCCATATTGATGATGTTTCATTGAATGGTCCTTACCACCAAGTCTGTGCCAGCCAACTTCTCCTCCGGATCAGTTCCCCCTTCATGTTGCAAGAACCAGTGCTACGGGGTGCTCATGTAGTGTGGAATGTCTGTCTGTAGTGCCCTGCTACCACATCGAGGGCTCCTCAGGGTCGACTGGAGACGATACTTCTGTCGACAGTTGATGAGCACGTAGTACAGATAGAAATGCCCCCACATACATCAATGAGACCACCGTCAGATCGGGTGACTTCTTGTCCTCACCCAGTAGCAGTTGCGTGATGCAAGTTTGCATACAGTTTGATCTGAGATGGCCCTCTTGGCAGCAATCAGAACATATGTTCAACTGATCATCATACGTTACGAAGCATGGCATATCTCTATGTTCAACCAGGACAGGACATATTTAGTAAGATCTGCACACTCCTGGTGTTTGGCAACATTGGTATGCATCTGGGTATGTGGTAAAGTGTGCCTACTTTTTCTGCCATATGGCTAATACTATTGCCAAAAGGTCTCAACGCTGCAATCACCACCTGTGCTGGCACCTCAAAGGGTAGCTCGAACACAAGGGCTGTCCTCTGACAGACCTGCATGCTCTGCTTTTGTGGAACCAATATGTGTGTCCAAATGTCTGGACTGAAGGTCGCTCATCTTTTTGAGAATTCTTTCACAGTCTGTTTCATCCATCAGTTACATGTAGACTACGCTGCTAGCAGTGGAGAGATGAATCCCTACTAGCTCATGATAATCGACACGAACGTCATCCCATAAAAACTATTCAATTTTCAGTACCTTTGGAACTGAGCTTCAATGTCGATTTTCGTTGTGAAAATTTCATGGTGCGTCAAAGGAAGTAGGTTGCTTGGAGACTCATGTAGATCATAACAACGAGTGCACGCTGTCGTAGGAGGGATGTAAACAGGACGTTCATGCCACTCTACTGCTGAAGACAGACTGTCCACTTCAGCTATTCAAAAAATGGCTCTGAGCACTATGGGACTTAACATCTAAGGTCTTCAGTCCCCTAGAACTAAGAACTACTTAAACCTAACTAACCTAAGGACATCACACACATCCATGCCCGGGGCAGGATTGGAATCTGCGACTGTAGTGGTCGCGCGGTTCCAGACTGAAGCGCCTAGAACCGCACGGCCACATCGGCCGGCTTCGGCTATTCATGCATGTTTTACAGCTAGACGAAAACTTCCACAAGTCATCGTCCATGTGTCATTAATATGTATACATGTACTTATTATAATTACTGTACAGTGGAGACATTTAATCGAAAGTCACTTGCCTGGTATTGATGAATAAATGTCCGCCCCTGGTAGCTGAGTGGTCAGCGCGACAGAATGTCAATCCTAAGGGCCAGGGTTCGATTACCAGCTAGGTCAGAGATTTCCTCCGCTCATGGACTGGGTGTTGTGTTGTCCTACTCATCATCATTTCATCCCCATCGACGCACAAGTAGCCGAAGTGGCGTCAAATCCAAACACTTGCACCTGGCGAACGGTATAGTGGTGGATAAATATGATATTGCAGTACCTGTGTTTGTAAGAAGTACAATGCAGTGCTGCTTTGGACATGTATGTGTGTGTAGCATATCAACCGTAGTTGGTCAAAAAATATGCCAGAGTGGAAATGAGTTGCAACAGAGTCGCTAGCAACATACGCTGGCAGAAGAATGGAATCCTTTCCTCACTTGCCACCACAGAAGTGTTTAGAGTACATGCCTTAAGCCCTAAACGAAAATAGTCTGGAGTTTATAAGTACTCAGTCATTTTCGTGTACTAAATTATTGTCATCTCAGTATCACACTCTACACCATGAGCATGTGACACTTGGAGCGACATCCTGGAGTGCAGTACAGGATTCGCAGTTCGACCACGAGACGGGGCATCTGTCCTGAGTCATGAGAGATCTGCCGCCAGAGCAGGGAGCCACCCGCTCACTTCAGGAGACCACGGCCATAGTCAGCTGCACCAGCGTGCTGTCTTCACAGTCACAGACGTAGATATTGCTGACAGCGGCATTTGAGTGGCATCTTGCTTGGCCCCACTCTTTGCACTGACAGCAACGCCAGATGTCTATTATTTCACAAGGGAGGCCACTGGGCGCCTCCACCAAGCTGTTCCTGATGTACTACGGCTGAGGTACAGAACAAAGAAGTTAAATGGATAAATCCACTGTCATCCTGATGTCTAATTTCACTCTCCTTGAGTGACAATGTAAAACATGCATGCAGAGTCCTGAAGGAACTGAAAATGTGAAACACTATTATACACTTGTGTGCAAAAGTTAAGGATGAAAGTAACTTTCACATGATGTGCGACTGCCAAGTAACATAGCTCGCTGAAACTTGGGCCATATGTAGAAAAAACTGCTGTAATATAGTATACAAGATAACTGAAAAATATATGCAATGTGACCCAATGGATATTATACTTTTATTCAAAGACAATAATTACACTGAAGTCACCGCAACTGGCGTTGTTTCCCTAGATATTACAAATGGAGGGACATGGTTCTTAAAAGGGTGTATGATCACCATGGATAGCAATGTATCTGTGCTACATTCTCCCACGATAACCTCAAGATTGGTGACGAGTTGTGCTAGGACATTCCAGTGTGGTTGACAGCTGCTGAATGGTTGTTGATGGATGTAAACATGCTGCAGTACTTCTCCTCAATGCATCCCACATGGGATTTAGGTCAGAGAAATGGACAGGCAAGCTAGTTTGCCGAATATCCTCTCATTCCAAGAGCTCCTCCATCTGCGCTGTTTGATGTGGTTCCACACTGTCATCCATATAAATGAAGTCAGGCGCAAATGTTCTCCTGAAGAAACATACATGGGGAAGGAATACATTGTCCTGGGGTTCAGTATGCCCGTGCAACATTATAACTCCCCACTACATAGTACCTGGGCCACCAAAACGATTGTGTTCAGTAAGGTTCCTGAGCCTTCTGTCGCCACGTGATGGAACATCGATAATCATTATTCAGACTGAATCTGCTCTCATCTGAGAAGAGCATGTGACTCCAATCGCCATTGGTCAAGGCCCTTGCTCTTGGTCCCATTGCAGATCTTTGAACAAAGTACACTCACCAGTCATCATTATTGTGACACTGTACTACTTTCCAACGTGCACGTGTTGAAGGGTTCATTCAGACCTGATGTCATTTTTATAGATGAAAATGCATGACCACAGGTAACAGCAAAGCTGGAAGAGCTCTGGGAATGAAAGGATATTCAGAGAATGGACTGATCTATTATGCAGTCTTTACCAATATTTTGTAACCAGATGCCAGAGGGTCGTGGAAAACTTCAAGATAGTTGATCGTATATGAGTTAGGCTGATGCGCAACACTTTCTGCCCCATCAGATCACAGTTCCCCTTCTACAGTGTCCCACTTTTTTATTTGATTTCTCCTTTGGTATGTTCCTGATGCTTCAGGGCCTCTATAGGTTCCAGAATTGATGGATCTTTCCTTTGTTCAGCAGCAACGTCATTTAGTACAGCCATTACTGAGATTTCGTTAACACTGCTGTGTTCTGCCAAAGGACTTTGAAATGCGTATCCTTGTGTTTGTGTGCATTTTTGTGTACCATCCTGACAATGTAGTCCTGAAGCCTCAGTGCTCTTCCCACCTGTCGACTTGATGGATCCTTCAGTCTAGTCGGTTTACACAGAGAATGATGGACCACCACAGCAGTGAATGGTTTGCCAAATAAATATGGCCAGAATTTGTTGGTGGCCTTAGCAACTGCAAGGCACCCTTTCTCGGTTATAGAGTATTTCACCCCAGACTTGGAAAGGACTCTGGAAGCATAAGCTACCACCTTCTCAGCGCCTTCCTGAGTTTGTACTAAAAACGTACTACTCCCATATCTGCTACTATCAGTTTGAAGTTCTATCTCAATCATACAGTGCTAGGAATGGAGAAAATATTGGCACCTCCGTAATGACAAGAAACATCTTCCTTGAACCTCATTCCAGAAAACTGATCTTCTTCCTCCATAACTTCTTGCATGGAAGTGCCTTAGTACAGAAGTCACCGAGCAAACTTCTCACACTACGAATGTCGAGGAGCCGGGAATCATGACTGCTGTAATTTCTCTCGACCTATACGGACTCCACCACTATTAATTAGGTACCCCAAGATTTTATTTCCTGGGCGATGATGAAGCCTTTTCCAGGTTCAAGGGGCGGCCTGCAGTCTAAACACATATCAGCATGCCTGTCAAGCCACTAAGATATTTCTCAAATGTCTTAAAAAAAGTCATCCAGATAGTAAAGACACACTGTCCATTTAATGTGTCAGTGCAGGTTGTCTATCACACAGTCCAAGGTGACTGAAGTATTACATAGTCCAAAAAGCATAAATTTCAAATCATAGAGAGTGCCACATGTTCTGAAGGAAGGATCTGAACTAGGGGGTAGGGGGGGGGGGGGCATGTCATACTAGTCTCAGGAAACAAGGACTCGAGACAACATACAGCACTTCTTATTAAATAAAACAGTAAATCAGTGAAAAACTGCTTTTAATAAACATTTTAAATACAAGAATGCACTTGTACAATCCGAGAAAACATGCAGCATTTCTTATTAAATAAAACAGTAAACTAGTAAAAAACTGCGAATATCTTATAGGGGGGGGGGGGGGTAGCTGCCCCTCCCCTGCAAACAATTCTGCAAGGCAGGTTTATGACACCATTCACAGGTGGGAAGGCATAGACGGGAGGGGGGGGGGGTACTATTTACAAATGTGAAGTAATCAGGGCAGTACATGGCACAGACGTATTGTGAAGAGCCTATATGTTGCAGTTACTCGTACAACAGCGCTCCTATACCAGGGTGCAAATTAACGGTCTCCAGGGTGCAGAGCAGTCTGCGGTCACTGAACAAGCTGCCCTCGTCAGGTCGTCCGAGCTGCTAAGGCTCACTACAATGACGGCGATCGGCTGTTTCCCTTCGGCGCTCTACATGGGGTCCATGAGTTTCGCTTGAGGGAATAGTAAGCTGAGTTCCAAGATGCTGGGTGCAGTAAGGCACACAGTGGCCACTTAGCCATGGCGTGAGTAGGAGCGCTACATCTGCAAGGCTGGGCGACCGGGCACTGACGCTGCAGATTCTGTCATTGGCATTGTCGCTGAACCATACACGTATGGTGTGTGGCGCCATTGCCGAGTTCAGCAGAAGGCCCATTGTGTATCTTTGATATAATAAAGTCAATGACAGTCTTAACTGTGTTTCTCTGCACACTTCAGCATGAGTCATCCCTCTCTCCCAAAACATACCTCTCGATCGTTCTGGAGTATTACAACCCCTTAGCTCCGGGGGTTGTAACAGTGGGCTGCGTCTCCCCACTCCTGGCTTGAAAGCATCTGAAAATTTGCGCTCAGTGGCTAACACTCATCTATTTTGTTCCTCAGTTTGACCAGTTCCTATTGGCTTCCTCCACTGCGTTGTCTGTAGCGGTAGCAGAGCGTGACTCTTCACTGATGGCAATGAGATGCCCTACCTGGAACAGTTTGGCTGTTCCTATGCTCATGCCTTTAGGGATTGTATGTGTATTTCTTTTGTGTGCCTGAACAGCTATTTGCAATTGACAAAAGCTTCATAGTTTATCTGAGCATCTAGATGGACGACTGGGACTCGTCTCGTTGATAATGACATGATAATAATGTCTTCGATGGAAAACGATGTCTACGAGATGCGCCATCCGAGAATAACATAATAACTACATTCTGTTGAAACGATACATGCAAAGGGCTATGTTCAGTCAATGACAGTCGTTCTTGCAATACAAGTTCCTGTCAGCTGATCGTATTTCCTCAGCTATGACCTTCAGCACAGTCGCTTTCATATCGCAAAATAATCTTCTTTAGCTAAAAATGACTTTTACTTTTTTTTATTTTCGTGTCTAGTTCCGTAGAACCAAATTGAGGAGCAAATTTCCCAGGTCATGGAATGTATCAGTACATGAAATTACAACATAAAAGTAATAGAAGATAAAATAAAATGCTTATGTACCCAAAAAAGTCAAGCCATAAGTTTAAGTAAACGCTATCAACAATTTAACATAAGAATCAGCTTAATATTTCAAGGAACTCCTCAACAGCATAGAAGAAATGACCCATGAGAAAACTCTTGAGTCTCGATTTGAAAGCGCGTGGATTACTGCCAAGGTTTTTGAATTCTTGTGTTAGCTCATTGAAAATGGATACAGAAGTATACTGCATACCTTTCTGCACAGGAGTTAAGAAAGTTGATCCAAATGCAGATCGGATTTCTGCCGAGTATTAACTGAGTGAAAGCTACTGATTCTTGGGAATAAGCTGATATTGTTAACAAGAAATGACAGTATTGTGAGGACAATATCAAAATATGCAGATTAATGAATAGGGGTCGACAAGGGGTTCGCAAACTTACACCACTTATTGCCCTAACTGCCCGTTTCTGTGCCAAAAAGTATTCTTTTAAAACGGGAAGAGTTGCCGCAAAACATAATACCATATGACATAAGCGAATGAAAATCAGTTACCGTCCGAATTGTAAAAATGGCAGCATTAAATTCCTGAACAAGATCCTGAATGTGCACTTTCCATGAGAGTTTACCATCTATCTGAAGACCTACAAATCTGAATAGCTCACTTTCACTAATCGTATGCCCATTCTTAGAAATTAAAACGTTGGCTTTTGTTGAATTGTGTGTTAGAAGCTGTAAAAACTGAGTCTTCCTGTGATTTAGCGTTAATTTATTTTCTACAAGCCATGAACTTATTTCATGAACTTCACTACTTGAAACAGAGCCAATGTTGCACAGAACATCCGTTACTACGAAATATTTAAGACTTACCCATAATACTGGAGGGCATATCATTTATATGCACTCCTGGAAATTGAAATAAGAACACCGTGAATTCATTGTCCCAGGAAGGGGAAACTTTATTGACACATTCCTGGGGTCAGATACATCACATGATCACGCTGACAGAACCACAGGCACATAGACACAGGCAACAGAGCATGCACAATGTCGGCATTAGTACAGTGTATATCCACCTTTCGCAGCAATGCAGGCTGCTATTCTCCCATGGAGACGATCGTAGAGATGCCGGATGTAGTCCTGTGGAACGGCTTGCCATGCCATTTCCACCTGGCGCCTCAGTTGGACCAGCGTTCGTGCTGGACGTGCAGACCGCACTGTCGCCTGATAAACAAAGTAAGAGCCTACGGAATATCAGACCAGCTGTGTGGCTGGATTGAAGAGTTTTTAGCAAACAGAACACAGCATGTTGTCATCAATGGAGAGACGTCTACAGACGTTAAAGTAACCTCTGGCGTGCCACAGGGGAGTGTTATGGGACCATTGCTTTTCACAATATATATAAATGACTTAGTAGATAGTGTCGGAAGTTCCATACGGCTTTTCGCGGATGATGCTGTAGTATACAGAGAAGTTGCAGCATTAGAAAATTGTAGCGAAATGCAGGAAGATCTGCAGCGGATAGGCACTTGGTGCAGGGAGTGGTAACTGACCCTTAACATAGACAAATGTAATGTATTACGAATACATAGAAAGAAGGATCCTTTATTGTATGATTATATGATAGCGGAACAAACACTGGTAGCAGTTACTTCTGTAAAATATCTGGGAGTATGCGTGCGGAACGATTTGAAATGGAATGATCATATAAAATTAATTGTTGGTAAGGCGGGTACCAGGTTGAGATTCATTGGGAGAGTGCTTAGAAAATGTAGTCCATCAACAAAGGAGTTGGCTTACAAAACACTCGTTCGACCTATACTTGAGTATTGCTCATCAGTGTGGGATCCGTACCAGATCGGTCTGACGGAGGAGATAGAGAAGATCCAAAGAAGAGCGGCGCGTTTCGTCACAGGGTTATTTGGTAACCGTGATAGCATTACGGAGATGTTTAATAAACTCAAGTGGCAGACTCTGCAAGAGAGGCGCTCTGCATCGCGGTGTAGCTTGCTCGCCAGGTTTCGAGAGGGTGCGTTTCTGGATGAGGTATCGAATATATTGCTTCCCCGTACTTATACCTCCCGAGGAGATCACGAATGTAAAATTAGAGAGATTAGAGCGCGCACGGAGGCTTTCAGACAGTCGTTCTTCCCGCGAACCATACGCGACTGGAACAGGAAAGGGAGGTAATGACAGTGGCACGTAAAGTGCCCTCCGCCACACACCGTTGGGTGGCTTGCAGAGTATCAATGTAGATGTAGATGTAGATGTAGACGACGCTTCATCTAGTCCCAAACATGCTCAATGGGGGGCAGATCCGGAGATCTTGCTGGCCAGGGTAGTTGACTTACACCTTCCAGAGCACGTTGGGTGGCACGGGATACATGCAGACATGCATTGTCCTGTTGGAACAGCACGTTCCCTTGCCGGTCTAGGAATGGTAGAACGATGGGTTCGATGACGGTTTGGATGTACCGTGCACTATTCAGTGTCCCCTCGACGATCACCAGTGGTGTACGGCCAGTGTAGGAGATCGCTCCTCACACCATGATGCCGGGTGTTGGCCCTGTGTGCCTCGGTCGTATGCAGTCCTGATTGTGGCGCTCACCTGCACGGCGCCAAACACGCATACGACCATCATTGGCACCAAGGCAGAAGCGACTCTCATCGCTGAAGACGACACGTCTCCATTCGTCCCTCCATTCACGCCTGTCGCGACACCACTGGAGGCGGGCTGCACGATGTTGGGGCGTGAGCGGAAGACGGCCTAACGGTGTGTGGGACCGTAGCCCAGCTTCATGGAGACGGTTGCGAATGGTCCTCGCCGATACCCCAGGAGCAACAGTGTCCCTAATTTGCTGGGAAGTGGCGGTGCGGTCCCCTACGGCACTGCGTAGGATCCTACGGTCTTGGCGTGCATCCGTGCGTCGCTGCGGTCCGGTCCCAGGTCGACGGGCACGTGCGCCTTCCGCCGACCACTGGCGACAACATCGATGTACTGTGGAGACCTCACGCCCCACGTGTTGAGCAATTCGGCGGTACGTCCACCCGGCCTCCCGCATGCCCACTACATGCCCTCGCTCAAAGTCCGTCAACTGCACATACGGTTCACGTTCACGCTGTCGCGGCATGCTACCAGTGTTAAAGACTGCGATGGAGCTCCGTATGCCACGGCAAACTGGCTGACACTGACGGCGGCGGTGCACAAATGCTGCGCAGCTAGCGCCATTCGACGGCCAACACCACGGTTCCTGGTGTGTCCGCTGTGCCGTGCGTGTGATCATTGCTTGTACAGCCCTCTCGCAGTGTCCGGAGCAAGTATGGTGGGTCTGACACACCGGTGTCAATGTGTTCTTTTTTCCATTTCCAGGAGTGTACATGAGAAACAGGTGTGGGCCTAACACTCATCCCTGGGGCACCCCCATTTGACCGTATCACACTCAGACCCTACATCACAGCTATTCTCAACACTGTGCATAATGACCTTTTGCTGTCTGTTGTTGAAATATGAGGTGAACCAATTGTGAGCCACTCCCCATACTCCGTAATGGTTCAACTTCTGAAGCAATATTTTGTGATAAACAGAATCAAATGCCTTAGTCAGATCAAAAAAATATGCCTGCCGTTCGAAACCCTTCGTTTAATCCATCCATTACCTCACAGAGAAAGCAAAATATAGCATTTTCAGTTGTTACACGACTTCTAAAGCCGAACTGTACAGTTGATAGCAAATCGTGTGATATAAAATGTTCAATTATCCTTACATACACAGCCTTTTCAGTGACTTCAGCAAACACTGAGGGCATAGAAATAGGTCTAAAATCGTCTGCGTTATCCCTTTCTCCTTTTTTATAAAGCGGCTTTATAACTGAGTACCTCAATCGTTCAGTAAACTGACCATTCTTAAAATAGAAATTAAAAATATAGCTAAGTACAGGGCTATCATGTGCAGCACAGTACTTTAACATTCTGCTAGGCACTCCACCATATCCATGAGAGTCCTTAGTCTTCAGTGATTTAATTATTGACTCATTCTCCCCCATGTCAGTATCACAGAGGAGTATTTCAGACACAGTCTCAGAAAGGCATTTTCAAAGAGAGTGATGTGGGTCCCTGTAGAAACAAAGTTTTTATTTAATTCACCAGTAATGTTCAAAAAGTGATTGTTAAATACTGTACATATATCTACATGTACATCTACATCCGTACTCCACAAGCCACCTGACGGTGTGTGTCGAAGGGTACCTCTATCGGTTCTCCCTTCTATTCCAGTCTCGTATTGTTCGTGGAAAGAAAGACTGTCGGTATGCCTCTGCGTGGGCTCTAATCTCTCTGATTTTATCCTCATGGTCTCTTCGCGAGATATACATAGGAGGGAGCAATATACTGCTTGACTCCTCGGTGAAGGTATGTTCACGAAACTTCAACAAATGCCCGTACCGAGCTACTCCTGCAGAGTCTTCCATTGGAGTTTATCTATCATCTCCGTAACGCTTTCGTGATTACTAAATGATCCTGTAACGAAGCACGCTGCTCTCCGTTGGATCTTCTCTATCTCTTCTATCAACTCTAATTGGTAGGGATCCCACATTGGTGAGCAACATTCAAGCAGTGGGCGAACAAGTGTACTGTAACCTACCTCTTTTGTTTTCTGATTGCATTTCCTTAGGATTCTTCCAATGAATCTCAGTCTGGCATCTGCCTTACCGACGATCAACTTTATATGATCATTCCATTTTAAATCACTCCTAATGCCTACTCCCAGATAATTTATGGAATTAACTGCTTCCAGTTGCTGACCTGTTATATTGTAGCTAAATGATAAAGGATCTTTCTTTCTTTGTATTCGCAGCACATTACACTTCTCTACATTGAGATCCATTTGCCATTCCCTGCACCATGCGTCAATTCGTTGCAGATCCTCCTGCATTTCAGTACAATTTTCCATTGTTACAACCTCTCGATATACTACAGCATCATCCGCAAAAAGCCTCAGTGAACTTCCGATGTTATTCACAAGGTCATTTATGTATATTGTGAATAGCAACCGTCCTACGACACTCCCCTGCGGCACACCTGAAATCACTCTTATTTCGGAAGACTTCTCTCCATTGAGAATGACATGCTGCGTTCTCATTTATCAGTAAGAGAAATATTGTTACTAAGAACTGACTTTATATCATCGACCTTGTGCTGCTTACCAGACACTTCCTTCACAACTGACCATAGGTTTAAAAAACTGTCTGTTGCCGTTGAGGTAGCTTTCCTGCATAGTTTGTAGTTATATGTGACATTTGTTTGAGTGCAAAATCCTTTTAGTAATGAAATTTGTGCATCATAGTCTTAAAGGCCATTCACCCTCTTACTAACAGAATGTCCATCTAGTAATGAAGAATGAATAAAAATATTGTCTGTGGCTGTGCTGCTGATCCGTGCACCCTGGTTGGAAAAAACAGTCTGCATCAGATCTTACGAGGATAGGAGATCTATAAACATCCTTTTTCTTGCATAATCATATACAAAATTACTTTTGGTACTTCCTATAAAGTGAACTAAGAACTCTGTCTAGTTTTAGCAGAAATGCTCTGAAGTCAGAATTAAGGGACCTATAAATAACAACAATTAGAAATTTAGTTTCACTAAATTTAACTGCCCCTGCACAACATTGAAATCTCTGTTCAGTGCAGTGCCGAGATACGTCTATGGACTCAAACGGAATACTGATTTTTTTTTTAACGTACATGGCCACTCCCCCACTCCACAAGGAACTCCTTCGACATGACAGAAAAAGGAACTCGTGAGTCGAATAGCGCTAGGTGGGATGGCTGTTGATCAAGACATTGATGAGTTTCCCTGAGATTTTGGTTACTGTTGTCCATGGAGGGTCTTCGTCTGCGGCGACCTCGCCTCCATAGAAGGTCGCCTCGCTTAGTTTTTCTGAAATCGGCAGCTCGCTGAGTGGCTGCACTGTACGGTAACAAATTTTACAAAAAGATTTTCTCTCCAAGCCAGAACTGTGGGCCATTGCTACTTTCAGAAGAAATTGCATTAACTGACGTCGAAGTTCAGAATTAAGTCATTATTTAATGAGGGCGGGCCCAGTTTCTTTTAACGTTGCCCCCCATTGCTTGTCATTTTAATATAAAAATAACTCACAACCCGAAATTGCCTTCCTTATTAACTGCAAGTAAAATAATTAATCCCAATTAAAGGGCGGTGACGTTAAATTAGCGACCTCAGGCAAGGACTGCCAAGGAATAAATAATAAATTTTATTGTGTATATAATTGTTACAATTTCATGTTTGTAATTGTACGTCTTTACTGTTCGATGTTAAAGCACACAACTAATGTATTTTTAGCGTTTACGATTTTGGCCTGTATAACTCATGGATATGAGGAAAATAGGAAAGAATCCGACAGTTGAGGACGAGGAGAATGTACACGATTCGCAATTAAATATCGATGACTGGCAAATTCCGGACGTTCAACCAGAGGCTACAAGTTCTGCCGCAATAAATTCGATATGCCGGCAGAATTAGAAGCAAAGATTGAGCTGCCAACTCCTATATCTGGTCCATCGCCGAATTGTATTATAAGGAACTAGCAGCTCTGGTACATCAAAATTTCGAACAACTTGCGAAAAACAAACTGTGCAATTGAATGAAAATTTCATACAACTTGCGAAAAAACAAAGCGTGCAAATGACGGAAAATTTCGTACACCTTGCGCGAGAGCAAACCGTACAAATGTGTACGCGTATTCAGGACAAAGTGAACGAAATTTTAAACAATTTTCAAATCAATAAAAGGTACATTCAACAAACGATGAATGTTAATTTCGAACGCTTAGAGGAAACGTTAAGGGCAGATATTCGGCGGCTAGGCGAAGAGCTGTCTACTGAAATATGTAAAATAAATTCGAAGATAGAAACTGTTACTAATAAATTTCCTTAGTTACAACTTGCGTGTAAAGACATGCCCGAGTCGGTAAGGCAGTTGAACTCGGATGTGAGAGAACTAAAAGAAACGCAATCTAAATTGCAAAATACTGTACAACAGATCGCCTTGCAAAGTGACCAGCGGAATGAAGAGTTCGATACCGGACAAAGACGAACAGGTTACCGAGTGCTTAACAGCACAACGTGTCAGAATTAATAGCGACTTTGAACAGGTTGCAACAAAATGATTCACAGGTTAACGAAGCGCTTAGGATTGAATTACACACTGTAATTCAAAATTCTAGTGCTGAAGTGTTATGTCAGCACAACAAAGAAAATATTGATGTAAAAACAGAATTAGAACAAATTAAAACGATGCTAAAACGTGATGTTCCTTAGTGGAAGCATGACGTGGAAGAACACGCAGCCAAATTACACCATGAGTCGTCAGCTGTGCGCAGTAATGCGGGCGGAAGCTCAGCAGCAGCGGCAACGTACAATCCGTGTACGCATTTACAGCCTCCGCAGTATGATGTGTTGTAGAGGGAAACACCGTCCTACACTTACGCGAATGAGGGGTAGTCATCGTGTGATACACGGTCGGCAAATGATCTGATGAACATCTTGTTGCAAGAGAGTTTGCTGTTCAAAAAATGTTCAAATGTGTGTGAAATCTTATGGGACTTAACTGCTAAGGTCATCAGTCCCTAAGCTTACACACTACTTAACCTAAATTATCCTAAGGACAAATACACACACCCATGCCCGAGGGACGACTCGAACCTCCGCCTGGACCAGCCGCACAGTCCATGACCGCAGCGCCTAAGACCGCTCGGCTAATCCCGCGCGGCGTGTTTGCTCAAGCACCGTCGATTTTAGACGTACATCCCAGATAAAATAGGAGGTCAAACCATATTGTTTTCATGAAGAGTTTCAGAGGCATACTGCCCAGATTCTGGACGGATACACAAAGAATATAACGTGTTGCTTCACATGTACAAGGCGAAGGCGCTCTGTGGGCATCAGAAACTATAGTGAAATGTGAACAATTGCAGAAAGCGTTTTTATCAAAGTACCGGCCTCGCCCTACAGTGTTGGCATTTTCCAGCTAGATAGCTGTGCATGTCAAATAGCCAGAACCGTGCCACAGTGGCTTGAGGAGTGTGACAGTAAACCCAAATTCATGTCTTGGCCACCAAATTTACCGATCTGACACCCACAGAACACCTCAAGGCAGCTATTGGGAGAAAATTGCCTGATTTGATATCTTCGGAAAACTACCAAACACCTGCCCCCCCCCCCCCCCCCCCCCTGAACCATGGACCTTGCCGTTGGTGGGGAGGCTTGCGTCCCTCAGCGATACAGATAGCCGTACCGTAGGTGCAACCACAACGGAGGGGTATCTGTTGAGAGGCCAGACAAACGCGTGGTTCCTGAAGAGGGGCAGCAGCCTTTTCAGTAGTTGCAGGGGCAACAGTCTGGATGATTGACTGATCTGGCCTTGTAACACTAAACAAAACAGCCTTGCTGTGCTGGTACTGCGAACGGTTGAAAGCAAGGGGAAACTACAGCCGTAATTTTTCCCGAGGGCATGCAGCTTTACTGTATGATTAAATGATGATGGCGTCCTCTTGGGTAAAATATTCCGGAGGTAAAATAGTCCCCCATTCGGATCTCCGGGTGGGGACTACTCAAGGGGACGTCGTTATCAGGAGAAAGAAAACTGGCGTTCTACGGATCGGAGCGTGGAATGTCAGATCCCTTAATCGGGCAGGTAGGTTAGAAAATTTAAAAAGGGAAAAGGATAGGTTAAAGTTAGATATAGTGGGAATTAGTAAAGTTTGGTGGTAGGAGGAACGAGACTTTTGGTCAGGCGAATACAGTGTTATACATACAAAGTCAAATAGGGGTAATGCAGGAGTAGGTTTAATAATGAATAAAAAAATAGGAGTGCGGGTAAGCTACTACAAACAGCGTAGTGAACGTATTATTGTGGCCAAGATAGACACGAAGCCCACGCCTACTACAGTAGTACAAGTTTATACGCCAACTAGCTCTGCAGATGACCAAGAAATTGAAGAAATGTATGATGAAATAAAAGAAATTATTCAGATAGTGAAGAGAGACGAAAATTTAATAGTCATGGGTGACTGGAATTCGGTAGTAGGAAAAGAGAGAGAAGGAAACATAGTAGGTGAATATGTATTGGGGGTAAGAAATGAAAGAGGAAGCCGCCTGGTAGACTTTTGTGCAGAGCATAACTTAATCATAGCTAACACTTGGTTCAAGACTCATGAAAGAAGGTTGTATACATGGAAGAACCCTGGAGATACTAAAAGGTATCAGATAGATTATATAATGGTAAGACAGAGATTTAGGAACCAGGTTTTAAATTGTAAGACATTTCCAGGTGCAGATGTGGACTCCGACCACAATCTATTGGTTATGACCTGTAGATTAAAACTGAAGAAATTGCAAAAAGTTGGGAATTTAAGGAGATGGGACTTGTATAAAGTGACTAAACCAGAGGTTGTACAGAGTTTCAGGGAGAGAGTAAGGGAACAAATGGCAGGAATGGGGGAAAGATATACAGTAGAAGAAGAGTGGGTAGCTTTGAGGGATGAAATAGTGAAGGCAGCAGAGGATCAAGTAGATAAATAGACGAGGGCTAGTAGAAATCCTTGGGTAACAGAACAAATATTGAATTTAATTGATGAAAGGAGAAAATATAAAAATGCAGTAAACGAAGCAGGCAAAAAGGAATACAAACTTCTCAAAAATGAGATCGACAGGAAGTGCAAAATGGCTAAGCAGTGATGGTTAGAGGATAAATGTAAGGGTGTAGAGGCTTATCTCACTAGGGGTAAGATAGATACTGCCTACAGGAAAATTAAAGAAACCTTTTGAGAAAAGAGAACCACTTGTATGAATATCAAGAGCTCAGATGGAAACCCAGTTCTAAGCAAAGAAGGGAAAGCAGAAAGGTGGAAGGAGTATATAGAGGGTCTATACAAGGGCGATGTACTTGAGGACAATATTATGGAAATGGAAGAGGATGTAGATGAAGATGAAATGGGAGATATGATACTGCGTGAAGAGTTTGACAGAGCACTGAAAGAACTGAGTCGAAACAAGGCCCCCGGAGTAGACAACATTCCATTGGAACTACTGACGGCCTTGGGAGAGCCAGTCCTGACAAAACTCTACCATCTGGTGAGCAAGATCTTTGAAACAGGCGAAATACCCTCAGACTTCAAGAAGAATATAATAATTCCAATCCCAAAGAAAGCAGGTGTTGACAGATGTGAAAATTACCGAACTATCAGTTTAATAAGTCACAGCTGCAAAATACTAACACGAATTCTTTACAGACGAATGGAAAAAGTAGTAGAAGCCAACATCGGGGAAGATCAGTTTGGATTCCGTAGAAACATTGGAACACGTGAGGCAATAGTGGCTTTACGACTTATCTTAGAAGAAAGATTAAGGAAAGGCAAACCTACGTTTCTAGCATTTGTAGACTTAGAGAAAGCTTTTGACAGTGTTGACTGGAATACTCTCTTTCAAATTCTAAAGGTGGCAGGGGTAAAATACAGGGAGCGAAAGGCTATTTACAATTTGTACAGAAACCAGATGGCAGTTATAAGAATAGAGGGACATGAAAGGGAAGCAGTGGTTGGGAAGGGAGTAAGACAGGGTTGTAGCCTCTCCCCAATGTTGTTCAATCTGTATATTGAGCAAGCAGTAAAGGAAATAAAAGAAAAATTCGGAGTAGGTATTAAAATTCATGGAAAAGAAATAAAAACTTTGAGGTTCGCCGATGACATTGTAATTCTGTCAGAGGCAGCAAAGGACTTGGAAGAGCAGTTGAATGGAATGAACAGTGTCTTGAAAGGAGGATATAAGATGAACATCAACAAAAGGAAAACAAGGATAATGGAATGTAGTCGAATTAAGTCGGGTGATGTTGAGGGTATTAGATTAGGAAATGAGACACTTAAAGTAGTAAAGGAGTTTTGCTATTTGGGGAGCAAAATAACTGATGATGGTCAAAGTAGAGAGGATATAAAATGTAGGCTGGCAATGGCAAGGAAAGCGTTTCTGAAGAAGAGAAATTTGTTAACATCCAGTATTGATTTAAGTGTCAGGAAGTCATTTCTGAAAGTATTCGTATGGAGTGTAGCCATGTATGGAAGTGAAACATGGACGATAAATAGTTTGGACAAGAAGAGAATAGAATCTTTCGAAATGTGGTGCTACAGAAGAATGCTGAAGATTAGATGGGTAGATCACATAACTAATGAGGAAGTATTGAATAGGGTTGGGGAGAAGAGAAGTTTGTGTCACAACTTGACCAGAAGAAGGGATCGGTTGGTAGGACATATTCTGAGGCATCAAGGGATCACCAATTTAGTATTGGAGGGCAGCGTGGAGGGTAAAAATCGTAGAGGGAGACCAAGAGATGAATACACGAAGCAGATTCAGAAGGATGTAGGTTGCAGTAGGTACTGGGAGATGAAGAAGCTTGCACAGGATAGAGTAGCCTGCAGAGCTGCATCAAACCAGTCTCAGGACTGAAGACCACAACAACAACAACCTGCCGAATCCAAGAATGCTGCACAGAATCGCTGCTGTATTGCATTTAACATGTGGGCCAACACGCTGTTAATCAGGTGTTTATAATGTTTTGTAACATCAGCGTATTTCTTTCCTCACTGAATCCCAGGAAATCTCGTTTATAAGTTCTGTGTATTGAATCATCCTATTTATTGTATTAAATATGCTTATTGTATTAAAATAAAGTTTCTTTCTAACAGATATAGCACAATGATTCCAATTTAACCTTTAAAAACGTCTCGCTGGACAGCTTAATTAACTTGCCCACTGAGAACTCCAGAGGTTGCAATGTTCTCATCACGAATATGACGAGCGCTTGTTTGAAAGGAGCTTCAGCGCCAACCCAGCTGCAGCTGTAGGCAGATTGACGCAGTCTCTCGCTCTGAAACAAAGCATTCGTGTTGTACATTGTATAACATAAGTTTGAAGAGCGTTTGCACAATACAGTGACCCTGCTCCAAGTGTAAAATACTTGCCTCTGTATACCACCACTCATTTAGAAAGCAATGTCCATTAATAACACAGACAGAAAAATATTTGTATACTTTTTGGACGTTTTCAGTTCACTCAAAATTGTTGTGGCAGTGCATATAGAGTACGTAGAATGACTACATTTACAAGTCTATAGTACCAGCGGTTCTGAGGTCCTAGGTATCGACCAATGCAAAAATATCCATATTAGTACATGGTGTACCGTCCATGGACGGCAATTCTGACGTTGATTCTGGCATCCAGTCGATCGTATAGATGGCGAATACCATCCTGGGATACGTTATGCCACACCTGCTCTACCTGTGCACGTACTTCTGTAAGAGTTGTTAGTTCACGAGTTGCGTGAGTCGCTTCTCGTTCCATCATATCCCACACGTGCTCATTTGGAGATAAGTACAGAGATAGATTTAGATGTAGATGTAGTGCTAGCCAGGGACGTTGCTGTACGTCTTGCAGAGCACGTTGAGTTTCACGGGCAGTGTATGGACGGGCATTATTCTGTTGGCACAACACATCACCTTCCTATCACAACAATGGCAAAAAAATTGGTTTAACAACATTCTGCACGGATTGAACACTGGTTAGCGTCCCCTGCAGAAACGCAAAAGCTGAACAGGAGTTGTAGATGTGAACAGGAGTTATACGAGGTGCATTCAAGTTCTAAGGCCTCCGATTTTTTTTCTCCGGACTGGAAAGAGATAGAAACATGCGCATTGATTTAAATTGAGGCCGCGTTCATTGTCAATACGTCCCAGAGATGGTAGCACCGTACGGCAGATGGAATTTTACCGCCAGCGGCAAGAATGAGAACTGTTTTAAATACTTAAAATGGCGACGTTTTCCTTACTTGAACAGCGTGCAATCATTCGTTTTCTGAATTTGCGTGGTGTGAAACTAATTGAAATTCATCGACAGTTGAAGGAGACATGCAGTGATTGAGTTATGGATGTGTCGAAAGAGCGTTCGTGGGTGCGACAGTTTAATGAAGGCAGAACATCGTGTGACAACAAACCGAAACAACCTCGGGCTCGCACAAGCCGGTCTGACGACATGATCGAGAAAGTGGAGAGAATTGTTTTGGGGGATCTCTGAATGACTGTTGAACATATCGCCTCCAGAGTTGGCATTTCTGTGGGTTCTGTGCACACAATCCTGCATGACAACCTGAAAATGCGAAAAGTGTCATCCAGGTGGGTGCCACGAATGCTGACGGACGACCACACGGCTGCCCCTGTGGCATGTCGCCAAGCAATGTTGACGTGCAACGACAGCATGAATAGGACTTTCTTTTCGTTGGTTGTGACAATCGATGAGATGTGGATGCCATTTTTCAATCCAGAAACAAAGAGCCAGTCAGCTCAATGGAAGCACACAGATTCACCGCCACCAAAAAAATTTCGGGTAACCGCCAGTGCTGAAAAAATGATGGTGTCCATGTTCTGGGACAGCGAGGGCGTAATCCTTATCCATTGTGTTCCAAAGGGCACTACGGTAACAGGTGTATCCTACGAAAATGTTTTGAAGAACAAATTCCTTCCTGCACTGCAACAAAACGTCCGGGAAGGGCTGCGCGTGTGCTGTTTCACCAAGACAACACACCCGCACATCGAGCTAACGTTATGCAACAGTTTCTTCGTGATAACAACTTTGAAGTGATTCCTCATGCTCCCTACTCACCTGACCTGGCTCCTAGCGGCTTTTGGCTTTTTCCAACAATGAAAGACACTCTCCGTGGCCGCACATTCACCAGCCGTGCTGCTATTGCTCAGCGATTTTCCAGTGGTCAAAACAGACTCCTAAAGAAGCCTTCGCCGCTGCCATGGAATCATGGCGTCAGCGTTGTGAAAAATGTGTACGTCTGCAGGGCGATTACGTCGAGAAGTAACGCCAGTTTCTTCGATTTCGGGTGAGTAGTTAATTAGAAAAAAAATCGGAGGCCTTAGAACTTGAATGCACCTCGTAGATGATACACCACAAACCGTAAGCCCTGGGGTGGGGAACACTAATCACCAGGTCTACGTCGTCTGCGCAAGCGACTACCACTTGCATGCAATCAGAATCTACTTTCGGCGCTGGAGACCACGGCACGACATTCTATCTCCCAAGTGATCCGCTGACGGCGTCAGTCGAGCTATGCACGTCGACGCTGTGGCATGAGTGGAAGCCAGGCTACAAGTGTGCGTTCCTGTTGTTCCACTGCTAATAACCGGTTCTCAACAGAGGGTGCTGACACGTCTGGGCTCACAAGCCCTCTCCTCTGCGCTGTGGTAGCTGTACGATCTACCACTGCTGCCCTTACAATACAACGATCCTGACAGGCATCTGTGCTGTGTGGAGCCAAGGACCTCATCAGTCGGTGTGAGAACGTTCACGAGATTACTGATACCAGTATCACTGGTCAACTCATGCAGCGAGTCCAACTCGTGTGGCATTTCTCCCAAAGGACCATCCCATCACTCAGAAGGCCACATCATACCTTTCAAACTCGCTCACTGGGCTGTAGGAAGCACGAGTGCGTATCTGTGGCATGGTTGCTTGCTTACTTCATATGTTTCCATGATACTAGCCTTTTGGCTGTGAGCATTCCCTATTAAAGGACAGATACAGAGGAGCTCTGATAGCTATGCCTCTACGCTAACTGTTGGTGAACGACGTTGAAAACATTATCAGTGCATCTACTGTCCCCTGGTGGCATATGCCATCATCACATCAAAATCGACGTCGTCTTTCCAGGTGTACTACTTCTTCCCTAGTATTTTTTGATGGATAGTATTTGGAAAAAGATGAATGTAGAACTTTGGAGTAGGTTGTTCGAATTACACTGCTCGATTAATTGGGAGGTATCTCGGCAACTGCAGTCGGTCTAAAACAAAATAAACAAGAAAAATTCGCTCTCGCTCGTTGCTTGAGTACTTTGCGATTCCAACTGCAGGAAAAAGACTGAATTTCAAAGACAGAAGGGGAAAGGAGAGGGGAGATCTTTCTGTCAGCTTCTGTTGACACTTTGATTTCTGTATGTTCAAATATTTTGTAAGCTGAAGCGAACTTTTTGGTTTCATTGAATTATCCAGATTTCGCCAGTAACCCGCAAATACACTATCTGATCAAAATTATTCGGTCACTCATTAGTGGACATTATTGTAGGGCGTGTTAATTCTTCGCATTTATGACGGATTGATCTCTGCTGGGGAAACATTCGATGAGGTGTCTGAATGTTTGTGGAGGAATGGCAGCCCATCCTTATTCATGCCCAAACCACAGAACGTAGTAATGTTGGACGCTCGCATCTGGAGCGAAGTTGGAGTTCTCACTCATGTAAAAAGGTCTTCCACTGTGTTCAGGTTAGGACTCTCGGGAGTCAGTCCATTTGAAGGAATTTATTGTGCACAAACCATTGCCTCGTGGATTCTGCTTTATAACATGGTGCATTGTGAAACTCACACCAACAACCATCATCTCCGAACTGTTCCTATACTGTATGCAGAACACAATTCCGTAAAAGGTGTTGATATCCTTCTACATACGGCGTTTTCTTAAGTGCAGTAAGAGCATCACATTCTAATCACAAGTACTGAGCTCATCTTACAAAAACAAAGATATTCTCAAGGACACATGGTCTGTCAGAGGATCTAGAACTATAATTTACTATTTCCCAGCAAATATAAAACAGCTATTCTGTTTCAGAATATGCGTGTATATATAGTACGGTATGGTATAAATATAGGCCACTTCCACTTTGAAGCAAAAGTTGTCTCAAAGCAGACAAGGTATAAAACATACAAAAACTCTTCAGACAATTGGGAGAGAGATATAAAAACAACCTTACAAGAACTGGTATCTATCAAGACTCTACACTGAAATGGCTAGTCTCCCAGAGGAAACAGTATTTAACATGGATGGGAAAAAATTAAGTACATACCAGGAATTGCAGCCACTGATGCATTAGGCGAAACAAAACAAACAAAAAGGAGGAAAGGACCCATCTTTCGGGTAAAAGAAATGCAGGATGCAGTTTAAATAAAGGGGAAACTATATAAGATGTATCAGAGAAAACTAAGGAAAATGAGAAAACATACCATAAGCAAACGACACAGGTGGGAAACCTAAGCAGGAAGCTACATCAAGGTGGGTGGATAGCTTCGCAGCCAAGACTGGAAATGATTTCTGCGAGAGACAGACACGTGTATAAAATAGTAAGACATTTAAAAAATATGGCTACGGGTGTGGCAGATATTAATGTAATAAAGAAAGACTGGCCACATTACCATAAAACATGTGGACTGGTGAAATGATTATACAATAAGACGAAGCCTTGGAATCAAATCTAGAACATAATGAATATAAAGAATTGAAGCACTCATTCATATGCAAAGAACCGAAAGGGGGTAGGAAGTGATGGTGCAAATAGCAAACTGGTAAAATTCTCTTCAGGAGGATTTAAGACATGGTTTCTTCGATTTCTGGATCTTTGCTGTATAAGGGAGGAAATGCCAAAGGAATGAAAGACATTGTTATGAAACCAATATTCAAGAAAGTCGACAGATCAAATCCCAAAAACTGTAGAGGTTTAGTGTTATTGAATTCGGTTATCAGATATTATACAAACTACTTAGCTGCAGTGCTAACACAGGTCCCCATCAGATCACCGAAGTTAAGCGCTGTCGGGCTTGGCTAGCACTCACATGGGTCCAGGTCTGCCGAGTGCTGTTGGCAAGAGGGGCGCACTAAGACCTTGTGAGGCCAGTTGAAGAGGTACTTGAGAAGTAGCAGCACAGTCATAAAAAGTGACACCAGTCAGGATAGCAGTGTGCTGACCACATCAATCAATCAAATCGGAGATAGAGGACCCTGTAGATCATGCACCGACCTCACAATGCTCCTCCATAGATGGCGATCTTGTGCACTTCGGATCCAGTTGTCACAGACTCCTAGCTGGCAAGGGTCTTTCTGTAGCTCATCCTCCCATCGCTTCCTGGGTCTTCGGACCGGACAGGTACCATCAGGTAACCCATAAGTACGGTTTTTGCCCGAGAAGTATCTGGTCTCCTAGCAATGTGGCCTGCCAAGCTTATTCTAAGCGCCTTCAGTTTTTGAACGATGTTCGGTTGCCTCATCAGCTCATACAGTTCTTGGTTTTTTCTATGTCTCCATGAGCTCCCTTCCTGGACAGACCCAAAGATACTCATCATTATTTTTCTTTCGAAAACCAACAAGTTTTATTCATCCTTCTTTGTTGTGCTTAGGGTTTCTGCCCCATACAACAATACTGGCACTATAGTCCGTTCATCACAAGAATAAACCTGATGTAAACAAACACAAACGCGATGAATGGTCAGAAGATGTAGCACACGTACACTGATGTTGTTACACTCTTAGAAGTAGGTACTACTTATGTATTAGGTATCATATTACTAAGTTACGTTAAATGAAACTTTAAGATCTTCAAATGTATTAACAGCCAACAACGTTTTTCTTAATCATGCTTTAGCTACGTAGTTTTTATTTCAAATATCGTATACAGTCATAGCCTCTGCAGCGTTGTGCTCTGATTGTCGCGCTGTTTATTTACTGCGCAATATGAAAATGGCTGAGGATGCTTTCTGTTCCGTAGTGAAACACGCGCGTGGAACACGGTTGAAAAGTGCCGAGAAATAAGCTGTTCTTAATGTTTTTCATAAATTTACGGAGATAATCGGCTTTGAAGTTTTCCCAGCGTTGTATATAATGCAGTTTTTTACCCCACCAAAATCAACGGGTTGCGCAGTCGGGAGCGTACTAAAATGTGACGCAGCTGCAGTTACTCGTGTGTAGGATCAACTCTCTGCAGTATCATTTTTTTTTCTCATTCAATTTGAAATACCTACATCTCGTAATTATAAAACTCATCACCATTTTTATGAATAATGCACGTCTCCTTGTTTATAATTACATATTGGATACGATATTTCTGTTTTCATTTCAAATACAAATTCTTAATCATCGATGTTTTATGCAAGACTGTTCATAAAAGTTGTTTAAATTAAGAAAACATAACAATTTAATTTTAAAGCAAAAATGAAAAATCAAATCCTCTTTATCTGAACTATGTCCACCGTTTTATACCACAAAGGTATACAAGTATCGCAGAAAAATGAAAAACAATCATTTTCGCAGCATCGAGCACATCATACAAATGCATTTTTACATTCGGTACTATGCCATTACAATATGAACTCGACAGAACTGATTTGGAGCCAAGCTGCGCGATTTGGCCCGAGATGTAACAAGACTTAAGCTACCAGACGTACTGGAACTAACGCACGCAGCTTTTTCAAACGTCACTGCCGAACACTGGCGGGATATAGAACGAGTTGTCATAAAAGAAAAGAAAATGCTGCGCCTGGTTGGCTTACTGGATTCTGTTGTTGATAGGCTCGCTATCAAGGTAGCAGGTGACACTTCCAGAACTGAAATGTATTTCTCGGATTCGGATAAGGAAGGAGTTAAGAGATTACCAGACGACTGACTGTAAGTAATACCTTCAGTGGCTTCAATATTTAATTATTGGTTAAATCCTTCAATAGTCTCCTACGTTACACACAGCTTATGCAGAAAAATTAGCCTGTGGTTAAGTCAGGAAGCTTCATCATTCTTGTTTTTAATTACAATAGTACGTTAGCTAAAAACGGTTACGTGTTGTAGTTTTCACCTAGTCTTCAAAGGAGCGTGTTGTGGGAGATTTACAGTGTATTATTTCATTCTGATTAAAAATTAAATGACATTCGAAGCTGTATTGCTCCTCTGATAGTCTCTTTTTACGTGTGAACTGCAGTTGGCCACGTCACTGCAGGCTAGCTGTACCAGCTGACCGGCTAGTGCTGTCCAAGCTAAATGCGACGGTAAAGCTGTAGCCCCATATTCTCGCTAAGTCAATGTGTGCGTAACAAAACGTACTCTTATTACCGTACTTGGCAGTACTCAAGACAGCTCGGCTGCAGTCCCACGTGAAACGGAAATCCAATGAGGTTCCAGCAAAGGCGGAAGAATACATAGTGCAATGTTTACATTAGGTTTATGCTTATGATGAACGGATTATACCAAGGCATTGTACGCTTTAAGTTTGGTCTTAATTGACGGATTATTGGACGACATTATCTGTTTCAGACTGATATAAGTTTTAGATCCGTTCATAATACATTGGTTTATGTCCTGTGTTACATTTTTTTTTGCCTTTTGAACGATGTACTAAGGTATTTAAAATTTTCCACTTCAGCAAATTGCCATATCCCTACCTGTAATGGGATATCATTAGGGGATTCTCTTGATACCTCCATTATCTCGGCCTTTTCCACATTAAACTGTAACCCGATCTTACTTGTATTTTGCGCTAGGTCCTCTACAGTTTCTGCCATCTCTTCCTCTGATTCTGCTAGAAATGTGATGTCGTCTGCATAACCCAATAAGATGTCCTACCATTTAGCGTCACTCCTTTGTTTTCTCTTTTCATTTCTCGGACTGCTTTCTCTAGGACCATATTAAATAACAGTGGTGAAATAACATCACCTCATCTCATACCCGTTCTGATATGGAATTCCTCGGACAGCTCCCCTTGGTATTTAACTTTGGCTATTGTCTCTGTTGTGCACACCTTGACCATATTTATTAACTTCACTGGTACACCGAGCTCTCTCAGGATGTTGTACATACTTAATCTGCGGATACTGTCATGAGCCTTTGAGAAGTCCACGAACGTCGCCGAAAGCCGACCGTTGAATTCCCAGCACTTTTCCCAGATTTGTCACATGCCCCTCCATATTCGTATGTGTTGACGCCTAAGGACTGAGGATGAGATGGTGGCCAGTCGGTACAATTGGGCCTTCAAGGCTTGTTTGGACGGAGTTTGTTTGTTTGTTTGTATCAGATATATGATAGAATAATAATCGAATGACTGATCTCTACAATGGAGTCCATTCTATGAGAGAACAAAATGGGTTCAAAAATGGAAGAAGTTGTATAGGCATTCATTTACACAGCAAAAAATTATAGAGAAACAAAGAAATACAATGAAGAACCACACATCCATTTCTTATACAAAATTACTCTAATAAAATAAACAGATAATTATTGTGGAACATATTATGAAGAAGAGGCATACAAATACATCTTATACAGACAATTCAGGAGATCTGTAATAATATAAGAACTGAAATAATTAGGGATAGTGAGAAAAGGACAGGAGATATTAAATTGAGGAGTTTGACAAGGATCCATGTGGCCCTTCTTCAGTATATAGGCCTACAGTGACAAAAGTGTATGGTGATGGAAAATAAAACTACAGAACTACACATGTGATGTTGACAACAAAATTATATAATGATGATGCTCTTTGTAGACACTTCAGTTTTAATCTTGAATGGTGAAGATGAACTACAGAGAGCTGCCTCTGAAATACAAACATATGCCAGATACATAACTCGACAATCACAATATAAAAAACAAAGCCCTTGGCTTTCTGTGGGAATAACCCACTGAGGACAAAAAGAATAATAGAAAACAAGAGCATGTAGATTGATTTAAATTTTTAGATACCATGCTAACATACAGAGCAGACTTGCATCAAAAAGACAAAACTATGAATCTCAATCACCTAAAAGGCACTGTTAGCAATTTTCTCCAAAATAAAGTAAGAACAGAGACTTTTTTTTCAAATTTCGTACAGTTATGTAAATTCCAATATTGCTCTATAAGAGTGAATCTTGGGTATGAGAAAGAAAGATAAAATAATATTACAGGTCAACGAAACAAAGTTCCTCAGGGACACAGCCGCATACAACAATTAGATTATAAGAGAAATGTAGATATCAGGAATGAATTGAAACTATTGTATACAAATTAAAAGATCAGAGAAAATAGGCAATACTGCACAACCCATCCGAGCAAAGATTTTCTCTACATTTTTGGCAATATATTCTGCAAGATAAAAAATGCGTTGGAAGACGAGTATAAAAGGTGGAAGGACTAAATATATTTGTAACAGTCCGAGCTGGGCCTAAAGCGTGACAGAAGAAGATTCATAAGTGGTTCCTAGCGAATTCTTTGTCAATGAACTTTGAAACAAATACGCTATATGCAAAAATGTAAGAGATTTTCCCTAGAATGTGTCTAAAATATGATGAGAAGGTGACAGAAGTCGTCGATAGTTTTACATTCTTTGAATTTCAGCTTGACAACAAATTCAGTTGGAAGGAGCATGCCAGAGAACTGCTGAAGCGCCTAATAAACCTTTTTTTTGCAGACGTTTTTATCTAGCTGATATGAAAATGAAAAATCTACTTTACTTCGTTTGCTTTCGTTTAATAGCATCATCAGGAATCATTTTTGGGGTTACTCATCAACATTTAATACTAATTATTACTATTATGAAGCATTCTTTTTATGGATGAGGCGCAGTGGGGAGGACCATAAGCTGTTGGATGGTTGGGCGACCATCCAACAGCGTATGGTCCTCCCCACTACGCCTCATCCATAAAAAAGAATGGTTCATGGTGCCTGTGTGGTGACTATCAGGCACCGAACGCCCGAACTGTGACGACCAGATACACACAAGACTTTACTCATTCACTGGCCGGGGTGACCATATTCAGTGTATTGAACTACTGTAAGCCTTACAACCAGATTCCCTAGGCCAAACCAGATGTAGTTATAATAGCAATGACAACCCTATTCTGCCTGTTTGAATTTTTGGTAACGACACTGGGCAGAAAAACATTGCACAAACTTGGCTGAAATTTCTTGACAGTGTAGGGAGTGGATTACCTTATTGTTTTGCCAAGCTGTGTGATATTTTGGTATTCTCTGAAAATGCTGAGGACAACGAGAAGCATGTGGAAGAAGTGTGAAACAGACTCAGTGATCAGGAAAAGCACTTAACGAGAACAAGTGCATTTTCAGAGAACCAATGGTGACCTTCCTACGTTATAAAGCGTCAGCTCAGGGCATTTTTTCACTGTCAGAAAGATTGGAACTTTTGTGTACCCTCCCTAGACCTCAAAATTATCAGGGACTCAGGCGACTCCTTGGAATTACAAACTTTTATCGACGTCATCTGCCGAGAAAGGCCACCATTCAGACACCACACTGACTGGACTTAGCAAAAATGGTAAAAGCCTGCTCCCCATGGTCGCCTGATGAGGTCGGCCTTCACTAAGCTGCAAAACAGCCGGCGCGATGCGGTGGATCTCGAACACCCTGCAGCATGAGATTGCTTAGCCTTAGTAGTTGATGCAAGCCAGCTTGTTATATGTGTGGCACTCCGCCAGAAATGAACAGGCATTGAAAACCACTAAGTTATTCTCTCAAAAGTTACAAGCTCGCCAAATTCACTGGAGTGCATATGACAGGGGGCTCCTCGTGATGTACAAAGGTGTCGAGCATTTTCACCCCTTCACTGAGGGCAGACCTGTCACAATATTCACTGACCACAAACCAATTGTGTCAGGTTCCCACAAAATCAGTGATTCATGTTCTCCTTGGCAGGCTCACCAAATCGAGTACATGTGCCAATTTTCCACAGATGTATGCTACGTTCATGGAGCTTGTGGCAACTATTTTTCACGCATCACTGGGCTAACTCAAATGTTGGATTATTCTCAACTTGCAAGTTCTCAAACTTCAGTTGCAAAGCTACAGTATGTTGACAGACTCTTCCACTGGTTTGCGTTTCCAACTTATAATGCACCCTGTGGCTCATCTATGGTATGGTGCAATATTTCTACTGTTAGACCATGTTCGTCCATTACTTCCCAATTCTGATGGAAAGTATTCAACAGCATCGACAACCTGGTGCTCCAAGCAACTAACGCCTTGGTGAGGTTGGTGATAGACCATTTTGAATGGCCATCAATCAAGGAAGATACATGGAGAAGACCCACACCTGCTTTTATTGTCAACAGAGCAAAGAGGGACGCCTTGTGTATGCTTCAGTAGGACAATTCCCAACTTACACCGCGCGTTTCAGGCAGGTCCACACTGATCTGGTTGGACTCCTCCCCTCTTCCACAGGTTATAGATATTTGTTTATGGCAGTGGATCAATGCACGAGGTGAGCAGAGGCCATTGCCATCAGACACATTTCTGAGGAAACTACCACACGAGCATTCATAGAAACTCGGATGGCCCATTTTAGGTGTCCATTTTTCGTTACCACCGACTCAGGACGCCAATTTGTGTCAACACTGTTCCAGTAATTGCCAAAACTTCGTTGTTTCCAGCTTAACTGGACAACCAGCTACGACCCAGCTAGAAACTACTGGGTGGAAAGATGGCACCGTACCTCAAAGGCCGCCCTGACGTGCCATGAAGACTCTTGGACTGAAGCATTGCTGCTGGTTTTGCTGGATTTACGGATACCTTAAAAATTTATGTGGGCTTTTCATGAGCGGAGTTAATGTATGAGGAACCATTATATATCCCAGCAGAGTTTCTCACACCCATGCCACTCCCAAACAAGGTGCTACTACTCCAACTCTTGCAACAAATCAGACAGCACGTGGAGAATCTTCATGCAACTCTGATTTCGTAAACAAGGCTCTTGATAGCTGTTCACATTTGATGTTCTGCAGAGATCTGATTACATCTTCTGTAGCCACTGTACACTAGCCCATACCAAGTACTACAATGGAACAAATACACAGTGGGCATCCTGCTCCTGGAAAAATCGACCACAGTCTCCATAGAGCTGGTAAAATCAGCTTGGAGGCTGCTAGAGCCAGCCACCACGCCACAGTCAACTTCATGCACGTCTCACACCAACGATCCCGCCTGAGTCAGACAGCTGTGACCAGCCCGACTTTCACATCCTATAACCATCCAACAACACCTGCCCCCCTACTCGTGTGGGCCAGGAAGTGACTTTTAAGTACCCTGTCATTAATGGAGCTCTGCACGTTCGGAGGGGTCGGTGTGGGAGTGACTATCGATGGTCGACTGGACACCATGTGCATTATCTTCGAGGAGAAGTTCTTTGGACTAATTTTGAGAAGTGTGTTTTGCTTTCGCACTTGATTTAATTTCTTGTTCTATTACGCTGTAGAATAAAGTTAAGTAAACAACAGCACAAATACTTGTACATGTTCTTTCATGTATTTCGAGTTCCGTACAGTTACTAGAAGGTAGAGCACATAAGAAAGATATGCAAGTTTCAGTGGATGGAGCAGTGATAATAGTTACAGATACATTACCTGTACGCCTACGATCTGTCTGCACGAAAGAGTATTTTGATGTTCCTTTACGATAAAAAATTCATTTGGAATATATTTATTATGTAATAAACTCTACCGCACACTTGAGAAAAGCCAAAGGCGAAGTATTACCGCTATATTTGTTTTTTCTTAATAGTTTTAAGGATTAAACATTGCACAACAGTCATTCGAAATTCTAACACTCACCTGATTGACAACCATTTGACCAAATATGCAATACATTCCAGTCTCTCCTAATACGCTAGGAATTCCAGCTATTGTTTTCATCGCTCTTTTCAAACCTCCATCACTCTGCAACAGCTAATGTATCAGAGGTTAGTACAGTATCAATGAAAATTATGTACGTAAATTAACATATCTGAATTTCTGAAACCTAAAAATTGTGTGTATACATTTCTATCTTAATGTGCAAGTGTCAAACAAACACAAGTGCGTCAGTTGTCAAAATATGAGTAACTAATGGACTGAACGATACGTACGAGATAGTAGTACATTAGTGGAAAAGTAACAACGAAATGTTACTGCATTAGTATTTTTAAAAAAAATACTGAACAAACCCTAAAGCAGCGATAAGCTTATAAGGCAAAACAAAGTATCCTAGACACATTAATGAAGACGTCAGTGATAACATCTGTCAAACGATCTTTTGAACAGAGTAATTTTTTGTCATGCAATCTGCATCATAAATGCTCTCGAGTGTGTTAATGTATATCATGCTGAATCTACTGGTACTGCTGTTTCCTTGTCTTCAGCTACACGTTTCCTTACGTTATCGAGTTCTGAAGAACGTGTTGAAAGATTTAAAAAAAAGGCCATAAATTTACATTACTTTCTTTCCATAATAGTACGTTACAAGGAGGATATAGACAATGAAACAGAAGTCTCTGTTTTCATATTTCAGCAGTTATCTGGCTGTTTTTAATGCTTATTAATTAAAACTCTTGCCATGTGTATACACACAAGAAGGGCTTTTCCAAAACAGAGATTATCAGGTACTTGGTTTAACTTTAGTGGACAAAGAGACACGAAATGAACACCTCAAAACAAATAGCAAAAGCTAATAGATACCTAAAAAAAGACGTGATGTGACCTTATAACAGAATAAAGAAATGAGAATGTGCTAGACAATAGGCTGGAAGTACACACAATAAATGATACTAACACAATGTGTCAAAAGTTGAGCTTGGATAGAAGTGTTAAACCGCAGAGTAGTACTTTTGGTGCAGCCACAAAAATTTGACTCCTACCCTGGCAATGCAAGACACAAGAGACAATGGCCAAGCGGAAGACCATTAAGAAAGGACCAGTGAGAGTGCAGTAGCCAGCCGCTGTGGCCCAGCGGTTCTAGGTGCTTAAGTCCGGAACCGCGCTGCTGCTACGGTCGCATGTTGGAATCCTGCCTCGGGTATGGATGTGTGTGACGTCCTTAGGTTAGCTAGGTTTAAGTAGTTCTAAGTATAGAGGACTGATGACCTCAAATGTTAAGTCCCATAGTGCTTAGAGCCATTTGAACCATTTTGAGTGCAGTAGTGAACATGGAAGCTATTGCTGCATACTGGGAGAGCTGAGTGCCCAAGCTAGCAATGACACCATGGTGACAAAAAGATATTTTTATAATGAAGACTGTGCAGACTGTCAAAAGAAAGCCTGAGTTGGATGCAACAAGTACTCAGAGCAGTTCAAATGGTTCAAATGGCTCTGAGCACTATGGGACTCAACTTCTGTGGTCATCAGTCCCCTAGAACTTAGAACTAATTAAACCTAACTAACCTAAGGACATCACACACACCCATGCCCGAGGCAGGATTCGAACCTGCGACCGTAGCAGCAGCGCGGCTCCGGACTGGAGCGCCTAGAACCGCACGGCCACCGCGGCCGGCACTCAGAGCAGTGATTTTGCATAATATGCCCACTACCTCCCCTGGAACTCGGAGTTGCGGAACCTTTCAGCTGAGCACACAGCCAAACCAGGACACATGCTGTCATCGCTGCCTTGCGATTGCACAGCACACGAGTCCAAGCCACATAAATATCATTTCTGTTCAGTTAAGTGCTATTCAGCATGCATCTTCCCAGACAAGGGGGGAGGCCTATAATGGTCGACCATCTGCTCGTATAGTCACTTTCGATCCTCAAGTCTTGTCTAGAGGGACTGAACTGCAGAGTTGGCTACCGGGCCAAGGCAGATGAGGTGCTGTGACCACCATAATCGAGCGGTCCTTATAATCAGTTGGGCCTGGGAGCAGATCATCATCCGTCGTCATGGGACATGCTGTTGCCAATGCCTGCTCAACTTCCTGTGAGGAGACTTCTGTGCAGCCAGTGTCTCTCCTATCTGGAGGCCGCCACACTACTCTGCACAGATATGTGGACTCTGAAAATAACTGGTAGTTTCCCTCCTTGTGTGCAACCTACAACAGTGTCGTAGATCCCCTGGTCACTGTCTCCTGGAAGCTGTGCTGTGTATCACGTGGCGCAGGCTCTGTCATGACTTAGTGTGGCAAGGACACTGGCCTTGTGATGTCCCGAGGGTGCGTCAGCACCATGGCCATATGGCGCCTGAGATGTGTCGCATATAACGCGGTGGACAACTTCCTCCTGCCTCGTCAGAGCCAGCGCCATGAACGCCGATAACTCAATCATTGTATCTAATGGACAATAAATGTTTAACGCGATAACGTTGTTTTATTAATGCCTATGAGCAACGGACAGGCTTCTACCCTTCATGCTGGAATATCCAAGTATCTGGGTGGTGTACCAACAACCTCCCGACCTCAACCTGTCCACAAATTACAACCCCTGTAGCGCCAAATTCCCTGCAGCTACAAGTGGTGTCAGAAGTGTTGTTGTAAGAAGGCATCCGATATTGGCAATGTATCTGGCTTTGGCATTGCAATTGCAGCCTCAACTGCCTGTCCAAGACTACGAGTTGGTGAGTGTATCTTTGGTAGGCTTTTTATTTTACGATATGAACAAGTGTACTAAGAGGGGTAGGCACATAAACTGAATGTGACTTTCGTAAAGTTGCAGGAGCCTGTGGACCTGTCATAATTCAAAGGAAATTGTAGAGGCGAGTATTTACGGCCTGTTAGATGCCAATATTGTAATTTAGCTGGTCATAAGTTACAATGTACAAGAGCAGTACCAGTTAGTTTGATACTAGTAGCGGGGTTGGCCATGCAACACAGCGATGTTCTGATTCTCTTTGGGTCATAAGTCATAAACATTAGTCTTGTAATATCTCTCTATTTGTCAAATGGAGGCTAAACAAATGCAAAACACACGTATGACCAAGATACACAAAGGAGCTTTTTGAAGGGGCAAGTCACTCTGTTAGTAACCAATGGCATGTTCAGTAAAAGATACACTCTTTACAATCTAGTAGCAGTCAAGGGAATCCGAGTCAGCAGAGGCTAAAAAGTTGTTGAATGATCTCATCCCTTCTGTGAATCACATAGTAGCTAATTTAGTAATTCCTTTTTCAGAAAAATCAACTGGGGAAGTGTCTGTATTTATGTTTTGAAGGCTGCCGCTAAGTAGTATACTGGATGGACGAGAAATGCTAGCGTATAGCTCTGTTACTGCAGTAAGCTCACGCTAAACCATATGTAATGTACCACAAAAAATTAATGGGCAAAAGGAGAAACTGACACGGCATGCCGAAGCAGACAGAGTTATTACGCAAGAGTCAATAAACTGAGCATCATTGGTGTGTTTTGTGGGCTCCTAACTCACATATCGAAAATGTCAGAATTGAGAACCTGGGTGATATAGCTGTAGCTATCAGAGTAGCAGTGCATCTAGAGGAAACTGATATTGTTGCCCAAGCAATGCCATCCTCATTGTTATGAATGTGGGAAAGTAAGGCACCGGGCACATGATTTTCGGAGTGGGAAACAGGATAGACAGTGCTGGAACAAGTGTTCATCAAACAACAGAGGGAATGCTTGAAACACAAAACACTGCAAAGTGCATGAAGAGAAGGAATGCTGCTTCCTGGGTAAAATAAATGGTAAAGAAATAAGTTTTTGATGCACACAAAGGGTCATGAGTCAGTCGTTAGTCTGAACCTATTAGGTAGGAAGAGACTGAAGTCTTCACAATATAGATCACGTGGTGTAGGTGACAATGATTTGATTTCACTGGAGACACCACTGCTATATTGGGAGAAGAAGTTTTCAGAAGCATATGCAAGTGTAGCCACATGTCGGCGAGTACTGTAGCTTGACCTGCTGGATAAGCATAATGCAAAAATAGGCCTTCAGCGGTCCTAATCATCATCGTTTCATCCCGATCGACGCGCAAGTCGCCGAAGTGGCGTCAAATCGAAAGACTTGCACCCGGCGAACGGTCTACCCGACGGGAGGCCCTAGCCACACGACATTTACATTTATAGCGGTGTACAGTCGAACTCAGTGTGGCATTATTACCATTGGACCCAGCTACATGCCACAAGGTTCACCAGCCATGAAGGTGGTGCCAAATAAACTGTGGACCCATGCACTAAGGATCAATCCACATAATAAAGTACAGAGAGGCACAGAAAAGTTAGTCTGGGAGAGTGTGGGTACTGACTAGCCAGGTGAAGCATTATGTTCTATAGAGCCATTAGAATGCAATGACAACTAGATAAGTCACATCGTTTGGTTTGGAGAAGAACACATAAGGAAAATAGGTGGAGAGTATATTGTTTCGATGAGTGTAGGTAATTTTGGCATAGATGAGGTAAGTCTGCTAAAGGGCTTACTAGTTGGCAACCTACTTATAAGTTTGGTTACTATGGTTAGAGATCTGTTCAGTACTGGTGGACCATTACCAGTAACAACAGCTATGCAACATCGGAAACCAATGGGTAGTAACACTCAAGTATACAGGAAACTATGCAGAATTCCGAAACACCTACGGCCAGTGATGGCGTTATTGAAAATAGTGAAACACCATGAGGTAGCTGTTGTAGTTGCTTCCAAAAAGTCACTAGGCAGTACTAGAAAATATAGATTTTGCTGTGATTACTGATACCTCAACTCAAGAACTATTACCAATGTGTACTCTGTACCAAATACAAACGCAAACTTTGGGCAGCTTAGGTGAGGGTAAATACATTTCTACAATGTATTTAGAAGCAAAGCAGTTATCACCAGTTGGAAGCAGTTCTGAAAGACCTGCCAAAGAACTTATTTACAATCGTGCAGGGTCATTACTAATATTGCAAAATAACGTTTGGTCTCAAGAACATGCCAGTCACTTCCGAAAGGTCGTTGGGTGGAGCACTTAAGAGGATTTAGAATGAAGCAGTGCATGGTTTACCTTGATGACGTAACTGTATTTTCCAAAGAGATAAAGGAGCATATGCAACGATATGAGAATTGTTCAAGAGCTTACATAAAACCCATTTGATACTGAGTGTGGATAAATGTAACTTTGCAGTGATGAAGATGTATTATTTGGGGTATGTAGTTTGTCATGAGGGTGTGAAAACTGACCTGCATTTAATTTCTGCAGTATATGATTTCTTGCCACCAAATGCAACGAAACGGCTACAGCTATTTCTCGGTCTTTGTAATTATTATCGAAAATTCGACACAGGTTTTGCCAAAATTACTGAGCCCTTGAACCATTTGTTGAAGAAGGGAGCAAAGTTTCGTTGGTCTATCAACTGTCAGACTGCCTTTGATAAGTTAAAACCTGCATTAACGTCGAGTGAGTATTTCTGGATTTTAAAGAGAGATGCATTTTATCATGCAATGCAAGCAGTTTGACTATCAGTTGTATTCTCAGCCAAAATAGGAGCGGAAGAGAACACTTGCTGGCCTATGCATTAAGGCAGCCGATAAAGCAGAGATAAATTATTCTGCTATGGGAAAGAGATGTTGACTATCATCTACATCATTACATTGTTACCTCTGCGGAAGAAAATTTAGTGTAGTGATAAATAACCCCGCACTGAAATACTTACCGGGACTGAAAGAATCGTCAAGTAGATTCACATGCTGGGCTTTGAAATTAAGTGACTTCGATTATGAAATAGTGCATAAACCAGGCAGGAACATGGCAATGCCGATGGCTTAAATAGAAAAGTTGAAGTCTTACAAACATTGGGTACGAGCTGCGTGGCAGACAGTACTTGAGGGCTAGCTATGTGGAATGAGAAAGTGTGGACCATGAGTGGTGGTGACAGCAGCTTAAGAAGATGAAGTACTGAGGCATACACTTAGCCATATTCTGTCACGGCGTGGATGTCGAATAACAAGTGGTCGATGAACAGCAGAAAAATTTTGTTGGGTAACTAGGAGACAAGACGTGGAGCAATATATTAAAAACTGAGTACCGTGTGCACAACATGCGATTACCAGCAATCAAGTGTCTCTGCTGCAACGATTGCCATATTGACTAGGATAGATCACATTTCATGTTGTGTCACAATGGTCAGAATCCGTGATCAATAGGCGAATGCAGTAGCTCAGGCCATGGTGAAAAACTGGCTACGAAAATTTGGTGTTCCTGACACAACAATTGCTGATTAGCGTACTAACTTTATGTTTGATCTGATGAAACAGCTATGTCGTTTACTATGTATTTGTAAGCGTAGGACTAGCCCTGTCCACCTTCAGTCAAATGGGAGCACAGAATGCATTGATCGTATGATTTCCAAGATGTTGAGTTATTACATAAACACGTATCACAATGACTGGGACGTTTTTCTCCGTTTGACGTATCTGTATATAACACTAAAGACACAGAGATTTGGTTTCTGACCATACGAAGTAGTTTATGATAGGAAGATGCTGTCACCTTTTGACTTCATAAAGCCTAAACTAGAAAAAAATGGGGACCCAGTAAGGAAATTTGTGAAGACGTTGCGCGATGTTTGTCGGAAGGTGAAAAAAGCAAACATCACAGTGCTCGAGAGACAGTAACAGATGAAACAGCGTATCAGTAAGCTACCTCCGTAGAGAATTGGACAACGTATTTCTTTTTATGAATCCCTACACATCTATCGGTTAAACAACAAAGAAATCCCTGAACCAGTATCAACGACTACACCAGGTTGTAGAGATGCCATTATCTGTCACATCAAGTTGCAGCTGCCAATGAAGACCTTTATTGTTCACGTAGGACGCCTTAAGCCGTTTAGGAGGTGTGGATGCTTTGCTGTAAGTATCAGGAACATCACCAGTGCAGCATGTTACGTTAAAGGAGAAAGGGAAGAGATCGAAGGGCAATGTTACAGGGATAACAGATATGCCATATGCACTTAGATCACATCTCAGAATTACTGAGCGATATGGGTTTGTGGACTGTTTTATTCGTAGTATTGAGGTTGTGGGTCTGTCACTGTTCGAATATATTTGGGGTACTATATTTGTTTATCATGTTATTGGAGGATGTTGTGTTTTTGGGAATCTTCTCGTTTCTCTTTCGAGGTAGCTTTGCAAATTATAATTATAGGATTGGTCATGTCATCCACAAACAAATACTAATCTTGTTATGGAAGAGTCCTATTCAGTTTAAGCTGTCCAGACGGGAGAGGAAAGGTACGTCAGCCGACTTTCTAGTATACTGATCGTCTTTGAACTTCTATGGTGCAGCAAGTCTTTTCTTGTCAGACTTAGCCACCGTGAACTGCAGCACCAGCTGCTGAGTCAAGACTGATGGGGAGCTCTGCAAATGTAATCCAGTGGTCCTTTATGGTGGCCTAACGAGCAGGGCTTGGGTGGCAGATTTTCATCCATCATCATGGGGGTGTGGCGCTGCCTATGTCCACTTCCATCTGTGTGAGCGGACTTTGGTGCTGCCGGTCTCTCTGCATGGCTAAACAGGTTCTGAGCAGAACTGTTAGGCAGCCTCCCTGCGTGCAGCTTACTACGGTGTCATGGGTGTCCTGGTCATCATCTCGTGGAATCTGTGCTCTGCTTCATGTGGCGTGGCGTTGGCTGCATCTTAGGGTTCCAAGGACACTGACCGTGTAACGGCCGCGGAGCTGCATCAACACTGTCACTGTCGGTGCGCCCTTGATAAGTCGTTCTTCTGTGGCAGCCAGCTTCATCCTTCCAAGCCAGCACCAGTCACCCTAACGTCCATATCTCAACCGTTGTATTTTACGGACAATAAAGAGTTAATATTGTAATATTGATTTGCTAACACCTACGAGCTTCAGACAGGTATTTATCTTCCTTGTTGGCGTACCCACAAACCTGGATGAAGCACTGTCGACCTCCCGAGCATGACCACGAGCATGACCACGAACCACGAACAACCCAACATGTACAAAAGTACAAGCCAGAAACCAAGTCAAATGGTGATTATCTGAGATTTACTACCTGTTCGATATTAATGAATCCCAAGCCAAAAGGAAAGGTGGGACTTTCATAGAAAGCTAAGCAGGGCAAAATATGAAGGTGCAAATCAATTTGTTCGTTCAGTATTCCTTCGGACTGATTCTCCTTACATTTATATATCTTTAAAGCATTCAGTGCAAGGAAGTCAAAGTGAAACGGCAGCAGGAAAAATGAGAAAAAATCAAAAAAGAGAGGGTCGTCTGAAGGGTTGACTCTGAGTGTAGAAAAACCTTTCGTGGACATCAAAATTAACAGTGCAGTAAGAATTCCTCTATTAAGTGCCGAGAGAAGAGCGGATAGGTGGCAAGAAGACACTGAAGGATTCTACGAAAGGGGAGGCTTGTCTGTTGATGTGACTGGAGAGGAATGGGAGTTTACATGGAAGACATAGGGGATCCAGTATGAAAGTCAGAATTTAATATAATTTTGAAGATTTGCGATCAAATATGCCAGAAGGGGTAGGAAACATTCCTTCAGATTTTCTAGAATCATTGAAGGAAGTGGCAACAAAGCGGCTGTTCAAGTTGTTCTGTAGAATCTATCAGACTTGAGGCATACCATCAGACTTTCGGAAAAGTATCATCGACACATTTCCGAAGATAGTACAAGCAGATAGGGTCGAGAACTATGGCAATATCAGCTTAACGGCTTATGCATCCAAGTCGCTTACAAGATTAATAAAAAGCAGAATGGAAAAGAAAATTGAGGATGTGTTAGAAGATGTGCAGTTAGGGCTTTCCGAAAGGTAAGAGCAATACAAACGCATGTCTGTCGTTGAGACTGATAATGAAAACAAGATTTAAGAAAACTCAAGATACTCTTATAAGATTTGTCGAACTGGAAAAAGCGTTCAGAAATGTAAAATGGTGCAAGGTGCTCGAAATTCTTAGAAAAACGGCATTAAAGGTAATACACAATTTGTACAAAAACCAAGGGAGAACGATACGAATGGAAGACCAAGATTGACGGAAATAAAACAGAGGTTCAAAATGGTTCAAATGGCTCTGAGCACTATGGGACTTAACATCTATGGTCATCAGTCCCCTAGAACTTAGAACTACTTAAACCTAACTAACCTAAGGACATCACAACACCCAGTCATCACGTGGCAGACAAAATCCCTGCTCCGCCGGGAATCGAACCCGGGAACCCGGGCGCGGGAAGCGAGAACGCTACCGCACGACCACGAGTTGCGGACTCAAAATAGGGATTAAAATTCAGGATGAGAGAATAAACTTCGCTGAGGACATTGCTGTTCTCGGCGAAGGCGAAGAAAATTACAGGATATACTGAATGGAATGAGCAGTCTAACGAATACAAAATATGGGCTGAGGATAAACCGAAGACAGACGAAAGTAATGAGATGTAGAAGGAATGAGATTAACGATAAACTTCACATCAAAGTTTGTGACCGAGAAATCTACGATGTTAAGGAATTCTGCTCCTTCGCAACGAGAATATCTGACGGACGAATCAGGTAGGACATAAAAAGCAGACTAGCATAGACAAAGAGCGCATTCCTGGCCAAAAGGAGTCTACTAGCGTCAAACACTGGCCTTAATTTGAGTAATAAATTTCTGAGGATGTACGTTTGGAGCAGCGTCTACAACCAGTCACAAACTGACGGTACCATTTTGTTACAACTTGTATAGCGTAATTATGCTACTTGATCTGTGGTTTTTGCATTCCTGTCTTCCTAACGGACGTTGTGCACATAAACGACTGCTATGTCAGAAACAGGTCAATCCGGCATGAAGGGAGCTTTCGTAAATTATTCGAAACAGTCTAAATCTTCTACGTACAGCAATGTTTACAGAATAGGTCTTCACTTCTCCCAGACACAACACAAAAAACAAAACAAAAACAGCTTCTATAGAGCATATTACATTGTAGATTAACTAACTAAAAGTCATAGGCCATTCAGAAATGTTCTAACAGCCGAAACTGCAGTGACACATAGAAACTTACAAATTCAGCTAGTTTCGGAACAATGTTGTCGTCTGGAAAATTCAAAGTGGCTGAGGGTCCACAAGCAACAATAAAAAGGTACGCTTCAAATCTGTGAAATTAATTCTCATTGTAAACAGGAAAAATAGTTTTTTACTAACTACACTGGAGAGCCAACGTATTATGACCTCCGCCCTCTGCAAAATTGAATACTGGTTGGTAGCGGTGCGGGCGCGTGACGCGATGAGGATATCATATAAGAGGAGCAAACACGAATACGGGCCGCAAATGGGAAAATCCACTGACACAGGCGACCATCCGAAAGGGAAGATTATTTAGGTTCGTCAGTTTAGGCGAGCGCCTCGGAAATGACCAATCTGGTCGGCTGCTCGCCTTCTACTATATGGTTAGTATCAGTAGTCAGTGGCCATGTTGTTGTTGTTGTTGTGGTCTTCAGTCCTGAGACTGGTTTGATGCAACTCTCCATGCTACTCTATCCTGTGCAAGCTTTTTCATCTCCCAGTACCTACTGCAACCTACATCCTTCTGAATCTGCTTAGTGTATTCATCTCTTGGTCTCCCTCTACGATTTTTACCCTCCACGCTGCCCTCCAATACTAAATTGGTGATCCCTTGATGCCTCAGAACATGTCCTACCAACCGATCCCTTCTTCTGGTCAAGTTGTGACACAAACTTCTCTTCTCCCCAACCCTATTCAATACTTCCTCATTAGTTATGTGATCTACCCATCTAATCTTCAGCATTCTTCTGTAGCACCACATTTCGAAAGCTTCTATTCTCTTCTTGTCCAAACTATTTATCGTCCATGTTTCACTTCCATACATGGCTACACTCCATACGAATACTTTCAGAAATGACTTCCTGACACTTAAATCTATACTGGATGTTAACAAATTTCTCTTCTTCAGAAACGCTTTCCTTGCCATTGCCAGCCTACATTTTATATCCTCTCTACTTTGACCATCATCAGTTATTTTGCTCCCCAAATAGCAAAACTCCTTTACTACTTTAAGTGTCTCATTACCTAATCTAATACCCTCAACATCACCCGACTTAATTCGACTACATTCCATTATCCTTGTTTTCCTTTTGTTGATGTTCATCTTATATCCTCCTTTCAAGACACTGTCCATTCCATTCAACTGCTCTTCCAAGTCCTTTGCTGCCTCTGACAGAATTACAATGTCATCGGCGAACCTCAAAGTTTTTATTTCTTCTCCATGAATTTTAATACCTACTCCGAATTTTTCTTTAGTTTCCTTTACTGCTTGCTCAATATACAGATTGAACAACATTGGGGAGAGGCTACAACCCTGTCTTACTCCCTTCCCAACCACTGCTTCCCTTTCATGTCCCTCTACTCTTATAACTGCCATCTGGTTTCTGTACAAATTGTAAATAGCCTTTCGCTCCCTGTATTTTACCCCTGCCACCTTTAGAATTTGAAAGAGAGTATTCCAGTCAACACTGTCAAAAGCTTTCTCTAAGTCTACAAATGCTAGAAACGTAGGTTTGCCTTTCCTTAATCTTTCTTCTAAGATAAGTCGTAAGGTCAGTATTGCCTCACGTGTTCCAATGTTTCTACGGAATCCAAACTGATCTTCCCCGATGTTGGCTTCTACTAGTTTTTCCATTCGTCTGTGAAGAATTCGTGTTAGTATTTTGCAGCTGTGACTTATTAAACTGATAGTTCGGTAATTTTCACATCTGTCAACACCTGCTTTCTTTGGGATTGGAATTATTATATTCTTCTTGAAGTCTGAGGGTATTTCGCCTGTTTCATACATCTTGCTCACCACATGGTAGAGTTTTGTCAGGACTGGCTCTCCCAAGGCCGTCAGTAGTTCCAATGGAATGTTGTCTACTCCGGGGGCCTTGTTTCGACTCAGTTCTTTCAGTGCTCTGTCAAACTCTTCACGCAGTATCATATCTTGCATTTCTTCTTCATCTACATCCTCTTCCATTTCCATAATATTGTCCTCAAGTACATCGCCCCTGTATAGACCCTCTATATACTCCTTCCACCTTTCTGCTTTCCCTTCTTTGCTTAGAACTGGGTTTCCATCTGAGCTCTTGATATTCATACAAGTCGTTCTCTTATCTCCAAAGGTCTCTTTAATTTTCCTGTAGGCAGTATCTATCTTACCCCTAGTGAGATAGGCCTCTACATCCTTACATTTGTCCTCTAGCCATCCCTGCTTAGCCATTTTGCACTTCCTGTCGATCTCATTTTTGAGACGTTTGTATTCCTTTTTGTCTGCTTCATTTACTGCATTTTTATATTTTCTCCTTTCATCAATTAAATTCAATATTTCTTCTGTTACCCAAGGATTTCTACTAGCCCTCGTCTTTTTACCTACTTGATCCTCTGCTGCCTTCGCTACTTCATCCCTCAAAGCTTCCCATTCTTCTTCTACTGTATTTCTTTCCCCCATTCCTGTCAATTCTTCCCTTATCCTCTACCTGAAACACTGTACAACCTCTGGTTCTTTCAGTTTATCCAGGTCCCATCTCTTTAAATTCCCACCTTTTTGCAGTTTCTTCAGTTTTAATCTACAGGTCATAACCAATAGATTGTGGTCAGAGTCTACATCTGCCCCTGGAAATGTCTTACAATTTAAAACCTGGTTCCTAAATCTCTGTCTTACCATTATATAATCTATCTGATACCTTTTAGTATCTCCAGGGTTCTTCCATGTATACAACCTTCTTTCATGATTCTTAAACCAAGTGTTAGTTATGATTATGTTGTGCTCTGTGCAAAATTCTACCAGGCGGCTTCCTCTTTCATTTCTTAGCCCCAATCCATATTCACCTGCTATGTTTCCTTCTCTCCCTTTTCCTACACTCGAATTCCAGTCACCTATGACTATTAAATTTTCGTCTCCCTTCACAATCTGAATAATTTCTTTTATTTCATCATACATTTCTTCAATTTCTTCGTCATCTGCAGAGCTAGTTGGCATATAAACTTGTACTACTGTAGTAGGTGTGGGCTTCGTATCTATCTTGGCCACAATAACGCGTTCACTATGCTGTTTGTAGTAGCTTACCCGCATTCCTATTTTCCTATTCATTATTAAACCTACTCCTGCATTACCCCTATTTGATTATGTGTTTATAACCCTGCAGTCACCTGACCAGAAGCCTTGTTCCTCCTGCCACCGAACTTCACTAATTCCCACTATATCTAACTTCAACCTATCCATTTCCCTTTTTAAATTTTCTAACCTACCTGCCCGATTAAGGGATCTGACATTCCACGCTCCGATCCGTAGAACGCCAGTTTTCTTTCTCCTGATAACGACATCCTCTTGAGTAGTCCCCGCCCGGAGATCCGAATGGGGGACTATTTTACCTCCGGAATATTTTACCCAAGAGGACGCCATCATCATTTAATCATACAGTAAAGCTGCATGCCCTCGGGAAAAATTCCGGCTGTAGTTTCCCCTTGCTTTCAGCCGTTCGCAGTACCAGCACAGCAAGGCCGTTTTGGTTATTGTTACAAGGCCAGATCAGTCAATGATCCAGACTGTTGCCCTTGCAACTACTGAAAAGGCTGCTGCCCCTCTTCAGGAACCACACGTTTGTCTGGCCTCTCAACAGATACCCCTCCGTTGTGGTTGCACCTACGGTACGGCTATCTGTATCGCTGAGGCACACAAGTCTCCCCACCAACGGCAAGGTCCATGGTTCATGGGGGGGTCAGTGGCCATAGGACGATGAAATGAAGAGTAGGCGACAAAGTACTGGACGTCCACGCCTCATCAACGAACATGGATGTCAGAGGTTTGCCCACTGTATAAAGTAGTGTAGGCAGCGACTTGTGGCATGTCTAATGACAGAGCACAATGTTGGTGAAGGCAGAAGTGTGTCGGAACATGTCGTTCAGCGCACATTGTTGAACTTGGGGTCCATAGCAAACGAACCCCTATGTGTTCCCGTGTTGGCCCAACGACGCCGTCAGTTGCGACTGCAGTGGCCACTAGATCACTAAAATTGGTTCGTGGATTAGGGAAGAGTGTCACCTGGTCCGATGAAGAACCTTTCTTGTTACACCAGGCCGAATGTCTTGTTCAGATATGCCGTCAGGCAGGCTAACAGCTGTTCGAAACACACACCGTGCCACGGGCGCAGACCTGTAGGACTAGTATTATACTGTATGGGACAATCACTCGAGCTTCCGTGGCCGCTGTGGTAATAACCGCAGGCGCCATGACGGCTGTGAAATACCTGAACATTAAAGCGGACTTTCATACAAGACGTCATTCTCGACGGTGATGGAATTTTTCAGCGGGTTCCAGCTCCGCGCCCACAAATCACCGGCTATCAATTCACAGGAACTGTGTCACCTACTCGTACACATGTGGTGGCACATAGCTCCAGGAGCCTACGAAGGACTTGTCACTCCACGCCATGCAGTATCGCTGCTGTACTACGTTCCGACTCGCTGTTAAGATGGTGGGTCTCATGTTTGACTCATCAGTTTCTGCCAACATGAATGTAGTACAAAATAGCTACACTACAGAGCTAATATGAATTACGAACGTCCATAATGTAAACAGAAGGTTCTTTTTGTTCATACTTTTATAAACCACTACGTGTGTTAGTTACTTACCACAGAAACAACGAACATGGAGAAGCACACCGTAAGTATGTTGGAGAGCAGAAGAATAGAAATAGAGTAGGTTATCGCCAGCTGCAGTAGGTTGAAACACCTGCCGTTAAGAATTTCCGTTAGTTTCACATTTCATGTTTTACGGATAAGAACGAAATACGCTAACTCATTTGATCACATATTTTTCCTTATTGTCAATGCTTAATCAAAAATGGTTCAAATGGTTCTGAGCACTATGGGACTTAACTTCTGAGGTCATCAGTCCCCTAGAACTTAGAACCACTTAAACTTAACTAACCTAAGGACATCATACACATCCATGCCCGTGGCAGGATTCGAACCTGCGACTGTAGTGGTCGCGCGGTTCCAGACTGTAGCGCCTAGAACCGGTCGGCCACTGCGGCCGGCGTCAATGCTTAGATGTAGTAGAATTTTTATATTATAGTGTTTACTTACTACTGAATGTACGACATGCAATAAAATATAGACGCAAATAGTAATGATATCAAGCGACTTGGGTAATTGTTTTCAGGTGAGATAAGAAACATGTGGATAGACAGAAATGTTTATTTATATATTTCTTTATTTTCCTTCACATGTAACCTTTGCCAACTAGTGGCTCCGTAATAAGCGATCGTAATTAGAACAATTCTGAATGGACTCTAAAAAACGTAATGCATTTAATATATGTGAAAATTAAAACTGTGGACTTAAGGCAATATTAACGCAATCGTGAGTTAGCATCTGAAACCCACTCCGAGCTTCTTGTTGCTGTCATACGAAATCGCACCACAGACCGTAACTACAGGTGTAGGTGCAGAGTGTCCGGCAAACAGACAGGTTGTTGCAGGCCCTCAAGTTGTCTCCTTCTAACCAACATACGGCCGTCACTGGCACCGGGGAAAAACCAGCTACTATAAGAAAAAACAAGAGATCTCCACCGTGCCCTCCAACGAGCTCAAGCTTGAAACAACGGGATTCACAGATAGGAGTGGTTAGGGGTCAGTAGAAGGCACGCTACAAGGCGTCCGGCTCGGGGCTGTCCTTAAAGTAACCAATTTATAAAAGTTAGTTTGGTCACCGTTGTAAGATGCCCAAGAGCCATACGCTGAACACGATGGTCTTCCCTCTTGGTAGTGCCAAGTGGCCGTACGAAGTCCGGTCCTCTTGAAAACCGTACGTTCTCACGACCATCGCTGCCAGCAATCAAGTACAGTGGCTACATTCCTGTCAAGTCTTTCTGCAGTATCACCCAAGGGACATTCAGATTCTTATAGCCCCATTACACGACCTCGTTCTAACTCAGTGAGGCGTTTATAATGACGTCTTTGTGTCACCTTAAAGGCATTCTTGGCTAACATCAACTCAACATGTCTCATCTCAAAGGTAACTAACGCTCACGACCGTTACCGTATGATTCGCAAACTCACAGTGGCACTACTAGTGACACTCCTATGCGCCTGGGCTGAATTCTGAATAGATAACATCTTTCATGAGTAGGAATACGCTTACTAATCTTCGTTTATGTCGCACAACTCATTCTTGGTGCAGCGATTTTTTGTCAGTCAGCGTATAGGCGCGCCACGAGAAGTCCCAATAACTTGAAGGCCCGTTCGTTGTCTGGCGCCGGTGCTTCAGCCTGAGTTACCAACACTGGTAGCCTTTCTGCACTAACAATGACTCAGTTGACGCATTGCGCACGTACACAGAGCACCTTCCTCTTCCCGTGATCCTCGCTCTTCTGATTGCTGACCTGTCACAGCACGACCTTAGCATTTTGGACGCTTCTTTCTCGTTTGGTAAGTATGCGTTTTCTATGTAAATATACAGGGTGAGTCAGGAGGAAAGGTACATCTTTTGACGGGTGACAGCATTAGTGATTCTGAACAAAAAACGTGATGTGGACATATGCCCTATTCCGAATGGTTTCCGAGAAAAAACATTTTTAATGTACGTTTCTATTTATTTTCTGTATTATTCATTGTTTACGAAGTACTGCAGTAGGATAGAGGAAATTGAGACGAACATTCTGATGCAGGACTCATCTGGTCTAACAAGTCTGAAAACTACCTCAAACTGGCCTACACAAAGTACCTAAGCTACAGCGCAAGCGCGTCGCGTGAGATTTTCAAAATATTCTCGCGATCTCTTCGCGCCGATTGTTAGTACTAGACAAAAAATTAATAAGACCTTTCTTGTAGCAAATTTACTTTAGTTTGATTGTGTACTGAGACACTTTTTCGTTGGAGCGTACGGTTTTCGAGTTATTAAAGAATGTGGTACGAAACTAATATTAAACGTGTTCTATCTCGGAAACCATTTGCAATAGGGCATATGTCAATATGAAGTTTTTTGTTCAGAATCACTAAAACTATCTCATCTCAAAGCATATACCTTTCGTCCTGACTCAATCTGTATACGTGGTAAAGGTAACCCAGTAACATATATAGTTGCCGATGTTTTGTTGATGATTGCAAGGGTAGGCTGAAGTCCAGTTTAATCCTCCCGTATAGCACCGAGTGTGCCGGCATGATTAACGTCCATATCCGAAGGACGGATGATTGTTTGGGGCTCATGGCTCATATGAGTCTGCGGGAGACTCAAAATTTACGGCAAGACATTGGCACAGGACTGTAATCCGGCGATCCGCATTTTACACTACCATCTCTTCTCTTGTCAGCTAAATGCATCTCATCCATCATGACAAGTCGTATGTGCTATCAGCTGAACGATAACGTTCGTTCAGATGGTCCAGGACACAACACAGCTCCTGCTAAGGTGGAAGAAAGAGGTGGCCTTCTGCTGGGTACATCAATACATGGGAATCGAGGGGAATGAGGAAGCCAGCGATTCACCTTCGCACTCCACCACAGGCTATATCATGATGTAAGTGACAAAAAGAATGATGGCTGAGAGGGAATGACACTGGTTGTAGACGGCCAACAACAAACAGCAGTCGCTAAAAGCAACTATGCGGCCATGGCGCATGCCTTTGGAACTCAAAGAAGGGACTTCACTCGCTTTCGTGTCGGAAACTGCCGGATGACGCATACCTATCTCTTGCGGCATGAATATCTGCCACAATGTAGTGCTTTTGGTGTCACATTCATTGCGCATCATCGTCTTTTAACGTCGTGTGGCGTCAGGACTTCAGCCCAACATAACTGGACAGAGTTAAATGTATTTTTGGTGTCTAGTTTATTCCATTAATTCCGCGATCAATCAGTCATATTAATGCTATCAAACAGTTTGTTGACATTGTCCACTTATGTCAATGGCATGAGCAGATACACTAGACAATATGTGTGAAACTTTTTATGATTGTGGCTGTAATACGGCCTTCAGATTCCCTTTTAAGAAGAGTCATTCGTACAACAATGCCATAAACTTGAGACAGGTCACTGGTGGCCTTCCTGTTTAGTGCCCAGCAATTTTCAGTCCATCCTTCCGCTAAGGTGCGTTAGCAGCGACAGCAACGAAGTCAGAAAATTCCAAGCAAAGAGGTTCATATTAGTTTGTGTGGTATACGAAGTTATTACTGTCTCAAGTTTATCGTATTTTTCCGACGTCTACGGAGATCGATTTTCTCCCATAACTAGAATTAGGGCTTGTTCGAGTTTTCTGGTGGATGGTTTCCTGTCGACTTAGCTCTATCCGTTATTAGTGACAGAGTCTGTCGAGGATATTGAATAACTAAACTCACCAGCCAAGATATTACTCTTAATTATTTTCGGCCATAATGACTACGTTTATGTGTGGGATAAATAATTATTTGTAATTTCTGCTACCAGTCACTTTTTTATTTTTTGTTTTATGTTTAACATAATGCAACGCGTTTCGAACATGTTCTGTTCATCTTCACGTGTTTATACATACATACATACATATATACAGAGAAATGTTACTTTTAAAAAATACATATATACAGAAAAACCGTCTTAAACTAGTTTAAGGTTACAGGTTTTTCTGTAAGTATGTATGTATAAACGCCTGAAGATGAACAGAACGTGTTCGAAACGCGCTGTATTATGTTGGATTAAACATAAAACAAAAAGTAAGAAAGTGACTGGTAGCAGATATTACAAATAATTTTTTAAGTTATTACTCACTCTCTTAAAAGCGTATATTGGCAGCTTCGGGGCCTTGTACACTGTTCGGAAAAAAGCGTCCAGACGCCTCAAGGTAATACGTAATTGAATTCCCGATGTAGCGTGAAGCAGACCCGCCAGTATAAAAGGAGGCGGGGACTATTGTGTTGTCAGTAGACCAGCAGTACTAGAAGAATGAGACAGTTAGGAGAGCTCAGGAACTTTGAACGCGGACTAGTCATTGTATGTCATCCGAGTAACAAATCCTTGAGGGACTTTTCATCCCTCCTAAAGCTGCCCAAGTCGACTGTTGGTGATGTGACTGGGATGTGGGAGCGCGAAGGGAGAACCGCAGCTAAACGAAGACAGGCAGACATCAAATACTGATGGACAGCGATCCTCAAAAACTGCGAAAAATTGCATGAAATCAGCGGAAAGACTAGTTCTTGAGGTCCAAAATTGTACCATCAGGCCAACCAACACAATGTCTGAGTAGGATGTTAAATCCACACATTTCGCCGGCCGCGGTGGCCGAGCGGTTCTAGGCTCTTCAGTCCGGGACCGCGCGACTGCTACGGTCGCATGTTCGAATCCTGCCTTGGGCATGGATGTGTGTGATGTCCTTAGGTTAGTTAGTTTTAAGTAGTTCTAAGTTCTAGGGGACTGATGACCGCAGATGTTAAGTCCCACAGCGCTCAGAGCCATTTGAACCATTTGAACCACACATTTCTGCGGTCAGTGCTAAGCGACGCTTAAGGTGGTGTGCAGAGCAATGCTAGCGGACAATGGATGACTGAAAACGAGTAATTTGGACTGATGAGTCACACTATACGCTGTGGCAATCCGATGGAAGGCTTTCGGTTTGGCGAATGCACGGAGAAAGTTAGCTGCCATCACGTGTAATGCCAGCAGTGAAGTACCAAGGAGGTGGCGTTACAGTATGGGGGTGTTTTTCGTGGTTGGTGTATTCTTTCTTGTTGCTCTGCAGCAAATGCTAAATGAGGAAGGAACAAACACATTTTACGGCACTGTACGAGTATATTGTGTACAGTAGAGGAACAACTTGGAGTCAATGGTTGTTTGCATCAGCATGACAGTATATGGTAAACTGCCGAAGCATTCGCAAGAAAGTGCCGGAGTTTGAAGCGCTCATGAAAAGTAGTGAAGCTCACATAATACTAGGTACAGAAAGCTGGTTGAAACCTGAAATTGACAGCAGTGAGATTTTTTGCGAAAATTTAAGTGTATATCTAAAGAATAGGCAAATGGGAAATGGAGGTAGTGTATTTGTCGTAGTAGACAAGAAACTCAAATCCACCGAGATAGAAACAGATGAACTGCAATTCACAGTATTTAAATTTGGATCTGAATTTGACCTCTGACAAGAGTCAAAACTGTGTAATCCATACAAATATAAAAAGTTACCCTTACAGTGGTTGTCTTTCTTTTTTATAACGTGAATGAAATTGCCCGATTTGTTGGTGTATGAACGCAGGCCGTCTAGCGTATCCACAAAGAATGGAGTAACAGGTAAGAACAACGACTGTACGTCTCAATAGGCCAAACAACACAGAAACTGGACAATAGTTCTCTGGAAGCGTGTACTGTGATTTGGCGAATCACAACCATGCCTCTTGAGATCCAAGAAGGTGTTTAACGTGCAATGTGTGGAAAGAGAAGTGCAGGTCGAAGGAGATTCTGCGATCTTTTATGGTGTTTTTCGTATCATAACTTGCCCATATCGATTCTAGTAGCCGTAAACATGAACCAGAATGTTTACTTAAAGATCCTCAATGACTAACTGTTACACTTCTTCTATTTCTTCATGATTCGTAGGTTATGGGGACTCCCGTCTTCCAACGTAAAAACTGGACTGCAAGCATACGTTCCTGTTTCGACGTCCACTCACATCCGCTGATGCACGTCGATTGACGCTCTAAATCACCCGACCTTACCTCCATAGAAAATATCTGGGCTTACTTGGAGCAGCTGGTGAACGTATCAGCCATTATCCCCGCAATTTGGTAGCTCTACGGGATCTGATCATCAGTGCTTGGCTTCAGCTAAATATGGAATTACTGAAGGAACCTGTGGACTATCTTCCTCGACAAAATGAGGCCATTATCAAGGCTGTGGTTACACGGTATTTGCCTGGTGTTCTCTGTGGGCAACTAGTCTTTGTCCTGTGTTGGAAAACAACAACGTGAACACTAATTAATTCAATTATAAATAGCCGTTGTGTTCTACATAGGGAGCTCCTGGCATCATGGCGAATAGAATATTGCCGTGACTGGGGCGTAGAAGGCGTCGAAATGACAGTCGTGTGGATTTCATGTATGATGCGCGATATATACGCAGTTTATCGCAACCAACTGAGGTCGTCCAGGCACAAACATTTTTATGGCTGCCTTATCAAAGAAGCACCACGATTCAAGGGAATCCCCTAGAATCCGCTAGAGTCAACTGTAAAGGACTGCTAGGTATTGTTGACAGAGAGTTTTCTAACAAAGGACAGACGAACGAGAGCAGAGTACATCACTCAGTTCACTGTTGCACACCAGAAACAAACGGTGAACAGTCTTAACACGCAATCGACACCTGGCATTGGGATACAGAAGCCACCACACCAATCGTGTACCACAGACCACTTCACGTTATAGAGACCATACATCAAAATTGGTACAGGAATCTCACCATTGGTAGCTCTTAGGCTGGGCTGATGAGCTGCCGATGTCAGTGTAAAATGTTAAAGTACGTACGTAAAAACAAGATTCGATGCATTTCGCCTACAAATAAACACTGTTCAGGGAAATGGTGGGCATGTTTGTATGGAATTAAATGGGACGCCGGTGCATCTGCCATCGTCCCTAGCTGGTGAACTTTATATTGAAATACCTTCTGGTCATGAGTGCCAGTCTGATTGTCTACGGCACCCTACAGGCCACAGTGCACGTACCATTAGCAAAGGAGTTGTGTTAGAATTCTTTTAGCAGCACTGCATGGAGGTGTGGGTGCTTGTGTGCTCCCCTGTTCCCCCTCTTCTCCTGCCATAGCCTGTTTGGCGTAGGTCATGAACCTCAGATCCAGTGAGCATCTGTAGAAAGCCATAGAGTGACATGTACCCACTTTTGCTAATTGTGCGGTAAACAGTAGATGGCGATTAAGAAACCAAGGATCGGACTGGCTCCGGAGCACTTGCTTTTTCTTTTTCTTTTTAATTTATTGGCTTTCGGGACATGCCTATACAGTCATCTCAACAGAGTGGAAGGTCATTTACGATGATGCGAAAGTAAGGACAACACAACACCCAGTCCCCGAGCGCAGAAAATCCCCGACCCGGTCGGGAATCGAACCTGGGTTCCTTCGCTTAGTAATCCATTGCCCTGACCGTGCAGCTACTGAGGTGGATTTTGCGGAAAACTTACGATGTCTTATGGAAACCGAGCCACTGTGCGTCGACTTCCTCAGCTGGACGAAGACGAGCTCCAAACAAAGCTCAGTAGTAAAGAGTGACTCTTATAAAGTCCGGAGGACCACGTGATGTCGAGCGCCCGACGTGTTATGTTCTGCCCTATGGCGTCATTTGGACATGGTACAGAGAGTCATTCGGTCAGCATATTACTCTCGCGGTCATTGTCGGCTTTCTAGACATTGGAGCCGGTTCTTCTGACTGAAGTAGCTCCTCAATTGGCCTCACGAGGCTGATTGCACCCTGCGATATTCCTCCCACCAAGGAAAATTTCCTGGCAGTCACTGAACCTGGGAACACGAAACTCAATAGGTGTCACTCGTCATTGTAATTGAGGCTGTCAGTGAAAGGGGACTGCATGTGTCTTGTTCACAAAGATCACGCGTAAAGATCGCAGAGAAATTATTTATTAAACAGTCTGTTTATCTATGACAGTCCACTAAAGATGACCAACCATGTCATGTACTTAGGGTCCACCGAGGTCCACAGAAAGATTAATAGCGTACATTTGACTTTCGACACAAGTAACAGTTCTGTAGTGGCACAAAACCGCTTTACACACTACAGAATGTCATGTGGTGACATGAGGCTTGCCTCCTCGCAGTTTCTTACTCCTGAGGAGTGTTGCTCTTTTTTCTTTCTTCATCAGTCTTTGATATGGCCCGTCGTGCCTCTTCATCTCAGACTAACACTTTCGTCCTACATCCTCCATTACTTGTGGTATGTATTCCAATCTCTGTTTTCTCGTAGAGTTTTTATTCTCTACAGCTACGTCTAGTACCATAGAAGTCATTCCCTGATGTCTTAACACACGCCTATCTCGGTCCCTCCTTCTTGTCGATGTTCACCAAATGTTTCTCGCTGATTCTATCATTAACCTCCCTACTTTTTTATCAGTCTCCTTTGTTTTTAATATCGCGATGATGTCACATCTGAAACCATTCGATTCTCTTCTTTCTCGGTTTACGCACAGTTCATTAATGATTACCATAGAGTGCTCTCCTCCAAACATACATTCTCAAAAATATCTTCCCCAAATTAAGGCCATTGTTTAATACTAGAAGACCCCTTTTGGTCATGATTGCCCTTTTCGCCAGTCCTCCTTGCACAGTCAGTTAGGTCTTGTTTTGTTTCGAAGGTAATAGAATTCCTTCATATGTTTCATGATCACGACTTTTGATGTTAAGTTTATCACTGATAACATTTCCACTACTCCTCATTACTTTCGCCTTCCTTCGGCTTACACTCAATCCATATTCCACACACTTGGATTCTTCATTGAACATATTTCACAATTCTTCTTCACTTTCACTGACAGAAACGCCATCAGCGAATCTTATTATTAATACACTTCCACCCTGGATTTTAATTCCACTCCTGAACCAATCCTTTATACTCATCATTGCTCCTTTGATGTATAAATTGAACAGTAGGGGCGAAAGAAGCCTTGCTTTACATTTTTAATTCGAGCATTTCGTTCTCGATCTCCCTTTCTTATTTTACACACAAGACGATCATCTCCGGTTCGCATAATCGCTAATTTGGACAGCGGGCGCTACATTTGTCACGCCGTAAAACCGGTGGCAGTTCCATATCTTCAACGCATCCGTGACTATATCCTTCAACGAGATGAGACGAGATCGCATATTGCTCTACAGTCCAGGCCCTCCTCGATTCAAAGGGTGATTGACAGTTGTGCTGGCTAGCAGATTCTCCGGATATCTCATGCACTGACAAAATCTAGTCATGGGTCGCCGAGAGGTTAGAGCGCTATCACTCGTCAGCCGCTAAGATTGACGAACTCCAGTACAGAGTTGAATCAGCATGGAATTACGTTGCTTCAAGTGTCATCAGAGCACAGTTCGACTCGATGCCCATCCGAGTTTGAGCCACTGTTGCTGCTAGAGGTTGGCAGCTCTCTGTCCTACACTTCCCAACCTGTGTAGCCCCACGTAAATGTAACAGACTTTTCTTTCTATTATACTGTATACGCACAATGAGTACAATTTCGTCATTTTCTGTCCTTCCTGGTGTTACAATTTTAATTACCACTGCTACAGCTTTGGCACACGTGGGCCCACGGAACATGATCAATAAATAAAATAAATACTCACTACTTGCACCACATGAGGCGTCCCCACCCCCTGTCTTGTGAACTCATCAGCCACTCTTTCCATTAACCGTAATGGTTCGTTTGCAGGCGCAAACAATTCAGACGAGTTTTCTGTCTGAATATCCCAATGAAAAGTATTCAGTTCCATAATGTAGGGGCTTGTGAAGCCGTTCGCTGTCTCAGAGAGATTTCGGAGGAGTTATATATTCCATGGCCCACTCTAAAGCTAACCAATGACCTACAACTGAACTTCCGATGCACCGAGATCATACTACTGCACAATATATCTTAAGAGGACCACACCGTGGTTCAGGTCGAAAAAAATCGATTTTCGGTTTTCATCATATTTCGAAGATTAAGGTTTTATTTGAGTACCCTGAAAAGGATTTTGTTGAAAAAAATTTCTTCGAGCATTTAAAGAGCATTTTCCTACCACGTGTGTTTATGTGCCACGCCCACTTTTCTGTCACCCACTTTTTTGCATGTATTTTAGATCTTTATATCCCCGACATTGCACGTTAGGGATTTTTTTTTTACTTCCGAGTGTGTTGGCTATCCTTGGAATACAACGGTCGGTATTCTTTTGTTTCTGCTGTTTTTAAATAGCACGCTTTCAAACACGCGGTTAGTTTTGTCCAAGTGTGATTGCGAGTAGTTGTTATACTTACGTTTGCAGTGCTAGTTTATGTGTGTTTTGTTGTGTTTATTGAAGATGACGAAACGTAAAGCCATTTTCAAGGAAGGACAATTTAGAGGAAACAAGTTTAGAAAGTTTCCTGTACAAGAGGTTATGTCACCTGGCAACTGTTTCTAATTGTAATTCTTCAACAAGCGCATCATCAAAGACAAAGAAGCTCTCGCCATTTCAAGACAGTTACAACGAATTTACTGTAAGTGACAAGGGGTGCAGTAACATTATTATAAATTTGAGAGTATTATCAGATGTAATTTCTAAATTTGTCCAATGTAGAGAGTGTCGTGAGTCACAGAGTGTGAAAACTTGTGAGAGTGCCAGTGGGAGAAAAGGCCTAGCAATTGCTTTGGATATAATTTGCACTAAATTCTCAGCTGTGATTTCATTTATGAGTTCTTAAAAACCAGATGCAAGTGGCCCTTATGAAATCAATACTAGATTATGCCTTATGATCCATTGGCAAGGACATGGCTGCAGGGGGAACATTTTGGTCAGTGATGAACTTACATCAACCACCAAATAAATTTGAAAAACTGACTGCAATATTAGAGAAAGCTGTATGTGAGGTCAGTGAGGAAAGCATGAAACTGGCTGCTAGAGAAGCAGTGGAAGAAAATGATGGAAGTTCGGATATTGTAGTTGCACCTGATGGAAGTTGGCAGGAAAGAGGACATACTTCTCTGAATGGAGTAGTGAGTGCCATGAGTGTAGACACCGGTAAAGTGTTAGATGTGGAGATATTTCTAAATATTGCAAATGTTGTAAAGTCAATGAACATAAAGAACACAACTGTGTGGTTAATTTTAGAGGAACCAGTGGTGGTATGGATGTTTATGGATTACAACAAATATTTCATCGCTCCGTAGAAACAAAAGGCGTACGGTACACCAAATATTTGGGCGATGGTGACAGTAAGGCATACAACAATGTGGTGAACTCTAAGCCATATGGAGATGCCATTATTTGCAAAACAGAATGTGTAAGCCATGTTCAAAAACGTTTGGGAACAAGGCTGAGAAAACTAACTGTTGATATGAGTGCAAAAAAATTAGAAAATGGAAAATTGTTGACCGGATAGGGTTGGTCAACTAAAACTGAAATAGAAAACTTGCAGATTTACTATGGGCAGGCAATTAGGAGAAATAAAAAGAAAAATCTGGAGGCAATGAAGAGAGATGTTTGGGTCATATTCTCCCACAAGTCCTCTACTGATGATAAGCAATGTCATCGATTGTGTCCATCAGGAGAAAATTCGTGGTGCAAATACAATAGGGCTCAGGCAACTGGAGAATCTCATTCTCACCAGCATTCTCTTCCTGCTCCTGTTATTACAGCAATTAAACATATTTTCAGAGACTCATCCTAACCTAAGAAAATGTCTGCATGGGCAGACACAGAACCCAAATGAATGTTTCAACAGCATAATTTGGAACCGCCTTTTTAAAACTGTATTTGTAGGCATGCATACAGTGAAACTAGGAGTTCATGATGCTGTTATTACATTCAGTTGTGGTAATATTTGAAAGTTTTGGGTACTGAAAAAGCTGCAAATTAAGCCTGGTGAAAATATGATCACTGGGCTTCAACATTGCTATAAAATGTGGTTAGCCGATGCAAACAGTCTGCATCTAATATGGACAAGAAAGCAAGACAAACATCCAGGAAGGTGAAAAAGAAGCTGGAAGACCTGCTAGAGGCCAAAGAAGGGCCATCATATGCAGCAGGACAATTTTAGTTAACTGTAAGTAACAAATTTCAAAAGTTTTTTCTTTAATGTCAATTCCCCGCAAACTAAAATTTTCAGTCCTTATGCCCCACTATATCAGAAACTATCATAGATAAATGAATGTAATTTTCAGACTCTGCATAACATAAAAAGCCACCTCTGGTACTACATTCATTAATATTTCCCCATTAGGAAGTTCACAAAAAAATATTTTCTGCAGAAAAAACTTAATATTTTCTGTTAATAAATTTAAAAAAGTATTTCCTAAAAACCATAAAGTGAATAAAACAGATTTTACTACGGTTGACTATTAGCATCATGTAACATACAGTAAAAATATTAAGGTCCTGCATCAAATAGTTTTTTTCAGAAATGGGTCAAATACTTGCCTAAATTATCATGGGTTAAAAAAAATGTTCAAATGTGTGTGAAATCTTATGGGACTTAACTGCTAAGGTCATCAGTCCCTAAGCTTACACACTACGTAACGTAAATTATCCTAAGGACAAACACACACACCCATGACCGAGGGAGGACTCTAACCTCCGCCGGGACCATATCATGGGTTAGATAGGCAGGCTGTGGTCCCCTTAAACAGCTCATTTACAGAGATCGGTAACCAAACATTCCATCGTCAGGTGTCAGGAATCAGTTTTCACGGTCATGCTTTGCCCGCAATATATTAATCATAACGAAAACTCAAAACGAAAACGCTCGGCCTCGTATAGAGTCGTGAAACAATATGGCAGTGAAGAGCAAAGGATCAAGTTTCTCAAGACTGACGCTTCGCAGTAAATGTCACAGGAATAAATTCGGGACTTCGCTTAGAGTGGTGTAAACAACAGCGCCAAGTGGAGCTCTGAAAAGTAGCCACGCAGAATGCAAGATAAGCCGCGTAGAATGCAAGATCAGAGTTCATCGCTACAAGAAGTTCACAGGGCTGCTTGCGCCGGTGCAAACGATTTCGTTGTATCGGGCAGTTGCAGAACGACGAGATATGATGTCATATTCTAATGCGCTGGTTTGAGACTGATGATGATTTTTAGTTTGTGGTTCGCTCACCTGCGCGGTCATCAGTGCCCGTACAAAGGCCCCTAGTTTTACACAGTCCAATTTGTACACAATCCAATCTGGCCACTGACACGAATGATGATGATGATGATGATGATGATGATAAAATGATGGGGACAACACAAACACCCAGTCCCCAAGCAGAAAAAAATCCCCAATCCGGCCGGGAAACGAACCCTGGACCCCGTGATCCAGAGGCAGCAACGCTAGCCACTTATTTTTATTTTGTTCTATATTGTTCGTTGAATTTGTTCGTGGCGGACGTCAGATGACACTCGTTCAGGTTGTTCGTTGATCCATTCACTTAGTTTTTTATTACAGAGGGTAGCTAAACCCTCTGACCGAACACGCTTAACTACCGCGCCGGCTAAAGTATTTGATTCTATGCGGAACTGAAACCGCGAACTTGGGTTCCCGGTCCAGTGCGCTAGCAGGTAGCTGTTGATGCTTGCTACCAGCTTTTGTACTTTTGACAGGGCACCAGCGATGTTATATGGTTTCAAATTTGTTTTAATTTCCAATCTATGATTTTCTGCGTATTAGTGATTTGATCTTGGCTGTTAACTTTTCCTTTGCTTGTAAAATTTTTCGGCTCTGTATGTTTCTCCATATCTATATTTAGGTTGTTAATAAAATTTTCAATAAGGTGTTTATTTTTAAGCTCAGTTTATACGTTTATTCATGGTTAGTCCCTTCGGTAGTGTGTATAATATTTGCATTGCTCATTCTGTCTGGTCTACTTTGTGGACTTATGTTTCTATGTGACCGAAGAAAGTGGGTGTATTTGTGTCGCAATTTCTGGTCTGTTCTCGATATCTAACTCGGACGTTTCTTCCTGTTCGTCCACTATAAAATTTAACGCAATCGTGATATTTGATTTTGTACATGCCCGACTGTACGCCAGCCGCGCGGGATTAGCCGAGCGGTCTCAGGCGCTGCAGTCATGGACTGTGCGGCTGGCCCCGGCAGAGGTTCGAGTCCTCCCTCCGGCATGTGTGTGTGTGTGTGTGTGTGTGTGTGTGTGTGTGTGTGTGTGTGTGTGTGTGTGTGTGTGTCCTTAGGATAATTTAGGTTAAGTAGTGTGTAAGCTTAAGGACTGATGACCTAGCAGTTAAGTCCCATAAGATTTCACACACATTTGAACATTTTTTTTTTCGACTGTACGCCAAATGGTGATTCTGCTTTCCCCTGAGTGAATTTGTGTTTTTAGATTATGTTTGGTTCGATAAGCTAATCCGTATAACTGTATTTTTCAGTAATGTATTTTATTTGTCAGATATATTTCCCATATACGTTGTAGGTATGTGTAAGACTTTTGCATCACTGGTGGTTCTACTAGCAGTTTTGAGTGCTTATCGATGTCACTGTGTGCTGGTGTGGTATCTTTTTCAAAGAGGTGAGTCATTTTGTTTGGGTTATAGTCATTTTGTTTTTGTATATGTTGTAGAATTACTATTTTCTTTGTGCTGCAGTTCGTTCTAGTGGTAGGTTGGTCATCTGTTGATCACTGCACGGAAATAAGCGTGTTTATATGCGTTAGGGTGACATTTACAATGTTGCCTGTCGTTGCGGATTTTCTGAAAATTTCGAAGTTGTGTGTATTGTTAACATTCCTTATTATCAGGTCTAGAAAATTTTTTGTTCTATTAATTTCTGATTCCATTGAAAATTTCATTTTTGAATGTTGCTCGTTCAGTGCTGTATGTATTTGTTGAACGACTGTGTTAGTTCCGCCTATTAAGAGCGTTACATTGCTCTACTTGTAATGTATCTGCAACACATATATCGGGCTGCGACCCCTCACGAACGCAAAGTCGCGGAGGTTTCCTGCCTCGTCATTTTCTCCAAAATCATTATGCCTGAGAAAGAATGTATGAAAAATCCCCCTTCAACGTATTGGACTAGTTGTAAAGCCTCTTCTGAAGACAGTAAGAAAAATAGATCCTACTCGCTGTCAGTTATATATCTTACGTCTTTTTAGCGAATGGCATCGGGTGTCCGAAAGTTTTTGGCGACATGGTGCAATTCGCCAATGTGAGAAGTGGGTTGTCTTATCTGACCACTAAGTAGGAAAATGAACGTATGCAGTTAGAAATGGCATTCTTAGAAATCTTTCAGTATCTCATTTGCTAAATTTTTTGTCCACGCACAATCAAAGGAAATGCCATGGATTAATTTTTATGACTCAGCAATAGTAGAATAGTAGTTCATGTCGTGTTCAAGGGCAATCTAAGTGATTAAATAAGGCATACATACACTACTGTTTGTGAAAATTGTAACACCAAGAAGGAGACATATGATCCACTTTAAATTAGATTATGAATATGAAAATACGCAAATGATTATAATTACAAAACCGTACATGTAATTTCAGCGTGAGAATTCGTACTGCGTGAAGCCACCACTCGCTCACTCGCTGTAATTAGACTCCAGACGTCACACCATAGAGTCAAAGAAGACATGGATATGCTGCTGCGGAACACACTGACTTGCAGTTCGAAGGAGCAACCACAAAGCATCGACAGTGGTTGCAGGAGGACGAGAAGGAACAAGATGCCAACCGTCCATATCCCAGATAAGTGCGATGACCGCCACGTAAGGCTGAACGTGCAAGCTAGGGAAGCTGGGGTGTCCGTCGTTCTTCGAAGAAGTCTTGCGCATTCCTCGCCACCTGTGAGTGAGCATTGTCTCACTGAAAGATGACATGTGGAGTTGCCTGCAGGAGGGGCATTGCTTCAGGCTCTAAAACCCCCCCGATGCTGCGATTGCTGATCAGATTGCCCTCATTACGTAGAAGGTGAAATAGCATGTTTTAGCCAATGGAGCCCAAAGCATTGCACTTGGCATCCGTCCATCATGCCACTTAACAATGCAATGTGTCCGACTGCGTTGACCATGTTAGTGTCTAGCCGTCTCTGTAGGAAACTCTATATTTTGCCATTTAACATTCTAGCGACGGTTTATACGCGCCCATTGTGGTCTGAGAGTTGGTGAGTTGTTAGTAGAAACCGATGCAATGGTATGTGCAGTCTGTTAAGTAAGAGCGTGGTCGGCATTACACACAGATGGTAAAAGATGTCGCCTTAGTACTTTCACAGCCCAATAGAGGGAACCTTTGTCCATAAACCATTTATTTACTTGGAATTCTTGACTGAGATACACAAGAAGAGACATGACTCCAGCTTACGTGTCACATTTTGAGGCTTTGTTTCTCTGTAGTCATCCCAAAGATCCGAAAATGAGCCATATGCCGCGTCTAAACATACGGGGAAATGAAAATTTGTAGAAAAGTGGGTAGCACGCTATAAATTAGTTAGAAATGCTTATGACTTTGAAGAACGGGTTTCTATCGGTAAGGCGGCTCCAAAAGTGATGATTAACCTTTTTATTGTTGACATTGCACAAGCGCAAGCAAAATTCACTTTTAAATAGCTGTCAACACAAATTCGACGCATCTGGATGTGTCTTTCACGTGCATATGCAGGTATCTTTGTTTCAAGCACGCTTCGGACATGCCAAGCAATTATCGACGCTGGAGGTGACTGGACGTATTATTAATTGGAAATGTTTTATTCATATATAAAGTATGTATATGTTTTAGTTTGTTGTCAAATATATTTCTCTATTGATTAACCCGACCACGATGTACTTAACAGACTGCATGTGACCAATCCAGCCCTCACCAGAACCGTCGATGCAGACATGTCCACACCCTCTGCAGTGCTACAACGTCGAACCAGCTCTATGGACGAAGCTGTTCTGTCGACTATGACTATGCTGACAAGATGACGGTAATACTGTGCTGTGGTCACACTGTTTGATCCAGTACCAGCTCTCGCTGTGCACGACCTTCTTCTACCCATTGGTTCCATACATGCATCACTCTCATAGCAAAGTGCTGCACACGGACCGCAGCGTCACGGTAAGAAAAATCTGTTCCCCAGAGACAAATCGTTATGTTCAGTTCGAACTCACGTACTGATATTGCGCCCTTTGACGTCGACGAGAGATTTCGGCACTTACTTGCACGTTTCCTTTTCGTTTGACAAATCTGCGGATCCGCTCGCTGAGGGGGTTAGCCCTGAGCTACTCGCCAGTGTGTAGGCAATGGGCTCGTGGACGGGTCCGTGTGTTGGGTGCAGCTGTTCCTTGGTGAACCCTGCCTTCTTCCCCCGACCGATACCTGCCAGCCTGCAGTCCATCAGTAAAGCGAGGTCGGGTCTGAGAAGCGCTTCCCAGTGTCCACAAACTGTCGAACTGATCGCGGCTGTAGATGGCGAGAGGGTCAGCAGTCTAGTCGGGCTATGAATGGGCGCCTCAACGTTGATCTGTTTGGGCACACAAAAGAGGCCGATGCTGGGCCAATGTGCACACCATCTATCTCCAGTCTTGATTACTTATTTTGGTTCCACTGTTCTACACATCCTGCGATTTTGGAGTAATGTGGACATTCCTTCAGTGTGCTGCAATTTTCACAAACTGTAGCGTTTATTCTACAACGATCCATACACAGTGAGACCTGAGTTTCTTCTGGCGTATACAACTTTCAAATAACTTCCGGGAATTCAGCCAGGTAACACCAGAGTAATTTGCATGTACGCCGCCCGTCCGTTGCAGTTTCCTTGAAAATGGCGGGGTGTTCTTCCGCCGAAATATCGGCGGTCGCTGAAAGTATTACCTGGCTGAATTCCTGGAAGTTATTTGAAAGATCCATACACAGATTTTCATTATACGTTGCCCATCGAAAAAGTCTCGAGACTTATTATTTTCCTAGTGTACAATCGGTGGCAGTACAGTAGCTGTGGTGACAACTTGAACTGAAAACTATAAACAAAAGACGCGCATTCTACCATTTAGTTGTGAGAAGGCAGTGTTTAGCAGTGGACATCCAGCCCTATTGTGTCCATATAGTTGTCACAAACTATAACTAAGCAACATCTCTACATCTAGTGTTCAAGAAATTCTCTAGAAAGTTTTCAAAAAGGGGAAAGTGTGTACAAAGTTTGTCCCACACACCATGAGTCCCGAACGAAAACAATGAATGTGGACGTCTGCAGTGGCTTGATTGAAATTCAAAAGGTGGACAATTATTTTCTGTAAAAAATTATCACAGGTGACGAGACATGATGTCATCAATATCAGCCTATCACAAAAGTGTAGAAATTAACATTAACGGTCAACACTTTGACGACATAAGCGACATTCAACCCAACATGACGTGTGAGTTGAATAACATCCCAAAGAAAGATTTTTATGACAGCTTGACTTGGTTATGTCGCTGATCACACATTATGTGTTATGGGGTTATATGAACGTTCTGTGCGTAGTACTCGAGAGGGGGAGACTGCGTAGAAGACCTGCAGCGTTGAAACCTCTATCTTGGCTTTCCTCTGTTTTTCATTAATCCAGTCTCGAAACTTTTTGCACTCACGGGGTACACTGGGGCTAGTAAACACATTCGGATACATCTGCCGGAATTATTGGTGGCAGTTCTTTAATAAAAATGTACTAAGCTTGCGATAGTGAAATATACTTACTTTACAACGACCTGATGGTGACGTATGTTTTCCACCAGCTGGCAGTATAGTAGCTTTCTTGGATGGTCGTTATGCTCAGTGACTGGAGCAGCAGTTTGTTTGATCTGTTGAATAGCAACATCATCTGTTTCCTGTCCGAGCACATTAGTGGGACAGCTGCCCTTTCGCTCGGCAGAAGCGTCCGCTCTCCCGAGCACTGCCAGGTTGTCGTTGAGAATCTGCAGCTCGGCTGTCACCAGCATCATTAGCTTGTAGAAGGAGGCGTCGATCAGCATGGAGAGTTGCACCGCCGTGGTGCCGCACAGCGCCTGTACCGAGTACACTATCTCGTAACTCCGGCGACCGCGGCGGAATCCAGACTGGATTCGGCGGCTGTCGGTCGACCTCCTCTGAATCAGGAAATTCATCAGCTGTCTTGTACTGCAACAACGGTGCGCTGATCCACAAACAGATCACTACCAGCACTAAGACCTGAAAACGAAAATTCACACTCCTAGCATTATGGCTTCTTTATCATGTTCTATTCTCAGAGAGGTATACAAAGTGTTCCAAAAAGGTTGAGGAGTTATGCCCCGAAGTGAATCTTTCAGTTATTCTATAGCTATAAAATCATATTATCATTTACCTGTTAGTGTAAGTTATCAGTACAATGAAACGCAGACGCCGGCCGGAGTGGCCGAGCGGTTCTAACAAGGGAACCTCCCCATCGCACCCCTCTCAGATTTAGTTGTAACTTGGCACAGTGGATAGGCCTTGATAAACTGAACACAGATCAATTGAGAAAACAGGAAGAAGTTGTGTGGAACTGTGAAAAAATAAGCAAAATATACAAACTGAGTAGTTCATGGGCCACATAGGTAACATCAAGGAGAAAATGAGCTCAGGAGCGCCGTGGTCCCTTGGTAGAGTGAGCAGCTGCAGAAGGAGAGGTCCTTGGTTCAAGTCTTCCCACGAGTGAAAATATTACTTTCTTTATTTTTGCATAGTTATTATCTGTCCGTTCGTTCATTGACGTCTCTGTTCACTGTAATAAGTTTAGTGTCTGTGTTTTGCGACCGCATCGCAAAACCGTGCGATTAGTAGACGAAAGGACGTGCCTCTCCAATCGGAACCGGAAACATTTGATCGCAAGGTCATAGGTCAACCGATTCCTCCACAGGAAAACACGTCTGATATATTCTATACGACACTGGTGACGGCATGTGCACCACATGACAGGAATATGTTGTCGACCCACCTAACTTGTACACTTGGTTGGTTGGTTGGGTTAAAGATTAAAGGGACCAAACTACAAAGGTCATCGGTCCCTTGTTTCATAAAAACACAGAGCAGAGTGAAACTATCCAAAAGGCAGGCGAAGCACTAAAAGAAAAATTCCGGGGGAAGAAAAGCCCCATAGTCCATTGTAAGACAACACGGAAAACAGAGCACAGCAACAAAAACAACATAGAGAACAAAGGCAGAAGGAATTAAAACTGCACAGCAGAGGACTGTGGCTGGCTGATCACGAAAATAATAGGATGAGCCAGCCACTCTGCAACACGTTAAAACCTCCAGCCTAAAAGTTTAGGGCGGAGTCGAATCACAACACAAAACCAATTAAAAGAGAGAGCTCAAAAGAGGGTGATGTTAAAAAAAACAACTTAAATGGACCTATAAAAGCCGCTTGCGCGAATAAAACTTAAAACCCGATCTGCCATAGAGCCATTGTCACCTAAAAGAGATGATAAAGCACCCTGGAGATTAAAAGTTCGCCTGAGGGCGGTTAAAAGAGGACAGTCCAACAATATATGGGCCACCGTCATAATCGCACCACAGCGACAATGAGGGGGGTCCTCTCGACGCAGCAGATGACCATGCGTCAGCAAAGAGTGACCAATGCGGAGCCTACAGAGAACCACAGAATCCCTGCGAGAGGCCCGCATGGAGGAACCCCACACGGTCGTGGCCTCCTTGACACGCCGCAGCTTGTTGGGTACAGACAGGGTGCGCCATTCGTCTGCCCACATCCCAAAGACCCGACGGCGTAACACCGATCGGAGATCAGTTGCCGGGAGGCCGATCTCCAACGGCAGTTTGCGGGTGGCTTCTTTAGCTAACTTGTCGGCGTGTTAGTTGCCCGCTATCCCAACGTGTCCCGGGGTCCATATGAACACCACTGAACGGCCACGTTGTTGAAGAGCATGAACGGACTCCTGGATGGCAACAACAATGGGATGGCGTGGGTAGCACTGGTCAAGAGCCTGGAGACTACTGAGAGAGTCACTGCAAATGACAAAAGACTCGCCAGTGCTGGTACGAACACGCTCAAGGGCACGAAAAATAGCTGTTAGCTCTGCGGTGTAAACACTGCAGCCGTCCGGCAAGGAGCGCTGGTCGACATAGTCCGCATGAGCGTAAGCGTACCCCACACGGCCATCAACCATCGAGCCATCGGTATAGATAACCTCCGAGTCACGGGATGCGTCGAGGAGAGCAAGAAATTGGCGGCGCAAGACTGCAGGAGGAACTGAATCCTTTTGCCATTCGGAGAGGTCCAGCTGAAGCTGCGGCCGACGGATACACCAAGGTGGTGTATGTGGGCGGACCTGAAAAGCAGATGGAAGAGGCAAAGACTCGAGTTCACTAAGGAGTGACCGAACACGGATCCCAATTGCATGGCCTGATCGCGGCCGCCGGAGTGGAAGATGGACTGCCGCATCGGCGAAAAGGAGACGGTAGTTAGGGTGACGGGGAGAACAACGGACGTGGGCAGCATAGTTGGCTAAGAATTGTTGACGCCGAATGTGGAGCAGAGGAACCCCAGCCTCAGCAAGAAGGCTATTAACAGGACTGGTGCGGAATGCTCCTGTCGCCTGTCGAACCCCACAGTGGTGAATGGGGTCCAGCAGTTGCAACGCTGAGGGTGACGCTGAGCCATACGCCACACTCCCATAATCCAGTCGGGACAGCACAAGGGCTATGTAGAGCTGCAGCAGCGTGTTACGGTCTGCACCCCAAGTTGTGTTGCTGAGGCAGCGGAGGGCATTCAGATGCTGCCAGCACTGACGCTTGAGCTCACGAATATGTCGAAGCCAAGTAAGCCGGGCATCGAACAGCAATCCCAGAAAACGGTAAGTGTCAACAACCCTGAGCTTAGCATCCTGAAGATAGAGCTCAGGGTGGGGATGGACAGTGCGACGCCGACAAAAGTGCATAACACAAGTCTTCGCAGGAGAAAACTGAAACCCATGGGCTAGGGCCCACGCCTGCGCCTTGCGTATGGCTCCCTGCAACCGACGTTCTGCAACACCAATGGTGGAGGAGCTGAAAAAGATGCAGAAATCGTCAGTATATAACGTGGGTGAGACAGACGACCCTACTACTGCTGCAAGGCCATTAATGGCCACAAGGAAAAGGGGCACGCTCAATACAGAGCCCTGTGGAACGCCGTTCTCCTGGATATGAAGTGAACTATGGGATGTGCCAATTAAAACGCGGAATGTCCGAACAGATAAAAAATTCTGAATAAAAACGGGGAGAGAGCCCCGGAGACCCCACCCGTGCAACGTGGCGAGAATATGGTGCCGCCACGTCGTGTCATATGCTCTGGAGAGGTCGAAAAAGACGGAGATGAGGTGTTGGCGCCTGGAAAAAGCAGTGCGGATTGCAGACTCAAGGAAGACCAAAGTATCGGCGGTGGAACGGCCCTGACGGAAGCCGCTCTGGCATGGAGCCAGAAGACCCCGAGACTCGAGCAGCCAACACAGCCGTCGACTCACCACGCGTTCCAGCAGCTTGCACAGAGTATTTGTTAAGCTGATGGGCCGATAACTATCCGCAGTAAGCGGGTCCTTACCAGGCTTCAGCACCGGAATGATGGTACTTTCTCGCCACTGCGACGGAAAGACACCATCACCCCATAGGCGGTTGAAGATGGCAAGAACACATCGCTGACAGTCCGGGGACAGGTGTTTGAGCATCTGATTGTGGACGCCATCTGGCCCAGAGGCTGTATCGGGGCACTGTGCCAGGGCGCTCTGGAGTTCCCACAAACTAAATGGGGCGTTATACGCCTCAGGGTGGCGAGAAGCGAAAGAAAGCCGTTTGCCTTCCTCCCGGCGTTTGAGCGCGCGAAACGCAGGCGGGTAATTCCCCGACGCAGAGGCCCGAACATAGTGCTGTGCGAAATGCTCGGCGATTGCATCGGCATCGGTGGATACTGCCCCGTTGATGGTAAGCCCTGGGACACCTGTAGAGTACTGCAATCCAAAGACGCGCCGAATCTTCAGCCACACCTGGGAGGGGGAAGTACGGGAACCAATGTTGGAAACGTACCTCTCCCAACACTCCTGTTTCCGCCGTTTGATAAGCCTCCGTACCTGAGCACGGAGACGTTTGAATAAAATGAGGTTCTCCAAAGACGGGTGCCGCTTATGTCGCTGAAGAGCTCGCCGACGTTCTTTAATGGCACCCTAACGAACGAGGAATGGTACGTTCCGCAGCGGAAACAATCGCTGCAGTCAGTGTCTCAACCGCCACATCGATGGTACCATGGGGGAGGGATTCAACAGTGGCAGCAGAGGAGAACGTGTCCCAGTTTGCCTTGCTAAATGCCCATCGAGGCGAGCGCGCAAGGGAGCGACGCTGTGGTAGTGAAAGGAAGATCGGAAAATGGTCACTACCACACAAGTCCTCGTGGACTCTCCAGTGGACCGATGGTACAAGCCCTGGGCTGCACAACGACAGATCTATGGCCGAGAACGTGCCATGCGCCACACTGAAATGTGTGGCAGCGCCAGTGTTTAAGAGGCAGAGGTCGAGTTGGGAGATGAGATTCTCGACCTCCCTGCCTCGGCCAGTAACCTTCGTTCCACCCCACAGGGGATTGTGGACGTTAAAATCCCCCAGGAGTAGAAAAGGCGTGGGGAGTTGGGCGACAAGTGCAGCCAATTCGCTCAGGTAGACTGTACCACCTGGAGGGAGATAGACACTGCAGACGGTTATGTCCTGGGTAGTCCTTACACGGACAGCCATAGCTTCCAATTATGTTTGAAGGGGCACAGGAGCACTATATACAGAGGTAAGGACATACACGCAGGCTCCACCTGACACACAATTGTAAGTGCTACGGTTGCAGTAATAGCTCCTGTATCCACGAAGGACAGGGGTCCGCATTGCCGGGAACCAGGTTTCCTGGAGGGCAATGCAGAAAGCAGGTGTCAGGCTTAGAAGCTGTCGTAGCTCAGGGAGATGGCTAAAATAACCGCCACAATTCCACTGGAGGATTGTACAAAGCGTGTCCGGTAGGGGCATTCAGGCACTGAAAAGGCAAATTACTTGGCAGGGTCACATGCTGCCACCGACTGAGCGACGGACGTCACTACGGCCATCGTTTCTGAGGAGACGGCGAGATCCAGGTCATCAGGGGATGCAAAGAGCTCGACCTCGTCCTCAGAGGCTGAGCTTACAGGGAGCGTTGGTGCGGGAACCACTGGGTCCTTATCCTTCTTGGAGAGCTTCCTCTTCTCTCTCTTGTCTTTGGGAGGAGGGTTGGCATGCTGGGAGGGTTTTCCTGACGCATTATCAGGAACAGAGGAAGAGCGTGAAGCCCTTCGACCAGCAGCTGGGGGCTTCTTCAGCCACTGGCTAGTGTCTTGTGAGACACTGGGGAAGTCCTTGGAAGGGACTCCCCCAAGGGATCCCTTCCGAACAAGTGAGGCCGGAGGAGGCTGTTGCGTCTCTGGTTGAGCAGCCAGAGAGAGCTGTCGCTTCCCCGGCTGAGGAGCCGGAGAGGGCTGTCGCCGCTCCGGCTGAGAGTTGGGGACTAACGTCCCCGGTTGCTTGGGGCGCACTGCTCCCAAACTCGGTGTTTTGGGAGCAGTGGAAAAGAGAGCGGCCTGTCCCAGCGGTGGGGCAGACGCTACTTGATTTCTCTGTGGGCCAACAGAGAAGGTAGTCTGTGCAGGAGCTGGTGGCGGCAGTGTGACGGTAGCATAACTCCTCAACAGAGGTGTAGGGGTGAGCCGTTCTAATTTCTTCTTTGCCTCTTGGTAACTCAAACGGTCCAAGGTCTTAATTTCTTGTATCTTCCGCTCTCTTTGATAGACTGCACAGTCTGGTGAGCAGGGAGAATGATGCTCCCCACAGTTAACGCAGGTGGGAGGCGGAGCACATGGAGCATTTGGATGTGGAGGTCGTCCACAATCACGACACGTGGGGCTGGAAGTGCACCTGGAGGACATGTGTCCGAATTTCCAGCACTGGAAGCATCGCATAGGGGGCGGAACATAGGGCTTGACATCGCACCGGTATATCATGACCTTGACTTTCTCAGGCAAGCAGTCGCCCTCAAAGGCCAGGATGAAAGCACCGGTAGCGACCCTATTATCCTTCGGCCCCCTAAAGACATGACGGACAAAGTGTACACCTCGTCGTGCCAGGTTCTCACGTAGCTCGTCATCAGACTGTAGCAGAAGATCTTTATGAAAAATAATCCCCTGGACCAAATTTAAGGACTTATGGGGAGTGACAGTAACGGGGATGTCACCGAGCTTCTCACAGGCGAGTAATGCCTGGGACTGCGCAGATGAAGCTGCTTGTATCAAAATGGCCCCGCTCCTCATTTTGGAAAGAGACGCCACTTCCCCAAACTTATCTTCGAGATTGTGCACGAAGAAAAGAGGCTTAGTCCCCAAAAACGAATCCCCATCAGTTCTGCTGCATAAAAGGTATCGTGGCGAATACGGCTCCTGTCTGTCTGCAGCCCTGTGTTCCTCCCATGGTGTGGCTAGGGGTGGGAACGACTTCGGGCTATATGTCACAGCGTTAAATTCCACCTTACCACGCTTAGAGAAATTGGTGGTCGGGTGACCACCAGATTGAGATTTCACCCGCTTCATTGCGGGGCATCCGCCCCGATGCCACCCACTCCAACCAGGGGCTCTCCCCACGGGCGCCACCCAGCCACAGCAAAGGCCACCTGGCAGGATGGCCGTTGCCGGGAGTCCTGATGCCCCAGAGAGACGAGCATCTACTCCTTGGCTTACGTGGGGAGGAGTCAGCTCAGGCATCGGCAGTACGATCCCTGTGTTGTCAGGGGGCTACAACCTAGAGGGTACATGACGACCCCACCACAACGGGCTGGCTACCGTGCTGGATTTTGGGTGCCATGGGTAGTCCATAGTGATCGTGGGTGCTGGTGGTGACGCACTAAGGGCGGTACTTACACAATACATCAGGTGTCTATGCCCAAAATGAGGGATGGAGGGTGCAGGTACGACGCCAAAACGATCAAGAGTGCCAAGGTCGTAGGGCACAGAGGACTGATGGTGCACCACGTAAGGTGTCCTTCCCCAAAAGGCTCGTACTTCTGTGGAATTTGGAAAAATGGAGGTCAAACCCGAATGGGGACCATCACATTAAGGCCAAAACGTTTGAGACTCCTTTTAGTCGCCTCTTACGACAGGCAGGAATACCGCGGGCCTATTCTTACCCCCGAACCCGCAGGGGGGCTTGTACACTTGGCGATTCTTCTACCTTGCCCGATTTAGGTTTTCTTGTGGATGTGATAATCACTCCCAAAAAAGTGATGAAAATGTAAGAGTTTGTCACATGAACTGAAAATAAAAAATTAAAGTTTTCACTCGATGGAAAATTTGAACCAAGGACCTTTCGTTCCGCAGCTGCTCACGTTACCACGAGACCATGGCGCTCCTGCGGTCCTACTGTCCTTAATGTTGCCTATGTTGCCATGAACTACTCAGTTTGTATATTTTGATTATTTTTCACAGTTCCACACAACTTCTTCCTGTTATCTCAATTGATCTGTGTTCAGTTTTTCAAGGCCTATCCACTGTGCCAACTTATAACTAAATCTGAGGGGGGTGCGATGGGGAGGTTCCCTTGTAAGCGCTACAGTCTGGAACCACGCGACCGCTACGGTCGCAGGTTCGAATCCTGCCTCGGGCATGGATGTGTGTGATGTTCTTAGGTTAGTTAGGTTTAAGTAGTTCTAAGTTCTAGGGGACTGATGACCACAGCAGTTAAGTCCCATAATGCTCAGAGCCATTTGAACCATTTGAAACGCAGACAAGAGCAGTAGTGTAATCACTGTCCTGCCATTAATTCGAATTTCTTACATTGGTTTTTAAGCGAAACACTGAAATATTGTTATACGTTCTCTAAGCATTCCTTAGCTTAGAGATCCATAGGAAGTGACCTATGTTTTTAATCGGAAAGCGTTCTAGTCGCGGTACAAGTCCGAGGATGAAGACTGCTAACAGTACCATACCACCCTAAAGATTGCCAGAAGTGCTCAGTTTGATTCCGGTACTGTGAAAGAGCTGGTCGCTACATGCGATGATTTGCTTGCTGTTGAAGGTATTCGTTTACTAGACGAGTTATACACTGAGGTGACAGAAGTCTTGGGACACCTGCTAATAGCGTATCGGACCTCCTTTGGTCGGCGTAGTGCAGCAACTAAACGCCCGACAAGTCTTTTCAAGTCTTCTCGAGAAATATGCTGCCTCTACAGCAGTCCATAATTGCGAAAGTGTTGCCGGTGCAGGATTTTATGCATGAACTGACATCTCACAATTATTCGATGGGATTCAAGTCGGGCGATTTGGCTGGCCAGATCATTCGTCTGGCAACTGTCTAGAATGTTCTTCAAACCAGTCACGAACAACTGTGACCCGGGACATGGCGCATTGTCATCCATAAAAATTCCGTCGTTGTTTGGGGACATGAAGTCGCTGAATGGCTACAAACGGTCTCCAAGTAGCCAAACATAACTATTTCCAGTCAATGAGCGGTTCAGTTGGACGAGAAACCCTGGTCCATCGCAAGTAAACACAGCCCTCACCATTATGAAGCCACCTTGTACAGTGTCTTGTTGACAACTTGGGCCTATGGCTTCATGGGGTCTGCGCCACACTTGAACTCTATCACCAACTCTTACCAACAGAAATCGGGACCGATTTGTCCGCCCCACGGTTTTCCAGTCGTCTAGGGTCCAACCGATACGTCACGAGCCCAGGAGAGCCGAATCAGGCGATGTTGTGTTGTTAGTCAGCAGCCTTAGCCCATTAACGCTAAATTTCTCCGCTCTGTCCTAAAAGGTACGATCGTCATATGTCCCACATTGATTTCTGCCGTTATTTCATTTACTGTTACTTGTCTGTTAGCACTGACAACTTTACGTTAACGTCCCTGCTTTCAGTCCTTAAGTGAAGGCCGTAGGCCCCTGCTTTGTCTGCGGTGATAGATAATGCCTGAAATTTGGTATTCTCGGCATACTCTTGACACTGTGGACCTCTGAATATTAAATCTCCGAATGATTTCCGAAATGGAATATCTCATGCGTCCATCTCCAATTACAGTTCCGCGTTCAAAGTCTATCAATTCTCGACGTGTGGCACTAATTACGTCAGAAATCACGTGAGTACAAACGACGGCTATGCCAATGCACTGTTGTTTTATACCCTACTTTGTATACTGTCATTTGTATGTGCGTATCGCTATCCCCTGACTCTTGTCACCTCATTGCACGTTGTCGAGCGTTCCAGCTAGCAGGAGAAAATTTTTCACCTAATAGTCCCACATAAGAACGCACAAAGTTGCGCAACTTGTGAATCTACAAACTACAGGTCAACTTGGGAAGAGATATAGATTTGCAAACTAAGTTTAACTCGTCTCCAGTCTGCCAGCAGCGCCCAATGGCAGTTCATCCGCTACACGCTGCCTGGACGGTAATATCCCAAGATGGGTTTCAGAACTGTTTCTCTCTTGCTCAGTACTAATGTACGCCCCGATAGTTGAATGGTCAGCGTGACGGACTGCCGTTCTAAGGGGCCCGAGTTCGATTCCCGGCTGGGTCGGGGATTTTCTCAGCTCAGGGAGTGGATGTCGTGTTGTCTTCATTATCATTTCATCCCCAGCCGGCGCACCGGTAGCCCAGTGTCGCGTCGAATGTAATAAGACCAGCTCCAAGGCTGCCGGACCTGCCCCGTAAGGGGCCTCCCGGCCAACGACACCCAACGCTCATTTCCATTTCAGTACTAACTAGCGCCCTACTCTCAAAAACAGATACCTAGATTACGAAAGTAGATTGTATCACCTATACGTTGGTTGTAGAACTTTTGTGCTCTACTACTATGGTAATTTCATAATCAGCTGTACAACGTCCAGAGTTAATGCCGTTTAATTATTTATTAATTTAATCTAATCATATCAGGATGTTAAGGCTATTTCTTACATAGGAACAGAGTTTCACACATAGCATACTTCGTACATCACAGTTGCTTAAAGACTAATAGTAATAGTAATGTAATAAATAGTAATAAAATAACAATAATGAAATGAAAAATAACTTGCAATAACGTCTGAAAGCATCTAATGCCATTCGGAGTAACAGTGTTAACTAATAGCAATAATATTAACGACACTAGTACGTCTGCTAATATAATATTAAAAATGACGATACATAATGTATTTAAGTGAATACAAAAGTTGTATTATGTGACGGAAAGAGTCCTGAGGGAAAGAAATATAAGTTACTGCAGTACCAGCTAAGGGCTTTGGGGAGTGACAAAGGCCTTGTGAGAAAGAAGGGTACTTAGTTGTTATGAAACAGCACAAAGGTAGACATTATTGTTCTTTTAGTACACATACCGTTGGCTGTCTTTTTAAGTTCTCTGATATATTGAAGACGGTTCCTATTATTGAAAAGAACTTAGAAATAGCGGCAGTGTGATACAGAGTAAACAAGCATTTCCAGTGAGTTGGTCATACAAAAGCCGGCCGCTGTAGTCGAGCGGTTCTAGGAGCTTCAGTCGGGAACCGCGCTGCTGCTACGGTCGCAGGTTCGAATCCTGCCTCTGGCATGGATGTGTGTGATGTCCTTAGGTTAGTCAGGTTTGAGTAGTTCTAAGTCTAGGGGACAAATGACTTCAGATGTGAAGTCCCATAGTGCTTGGAGCCATTTGAACCATTTTTTGGTCGTACAAAAGCGTTCAAGTCGATCAGAGAGACGAGAGACTGTACACTTTGAAAGCCTAAAGGAAATCGCTGCTGTCTTAATTGTTCGTAGCCAGGATAGCTGTAAATATGTTGGTGAAAATGATCAAAAAGTCGATCTCATAAATATATCGTACGCAAGCTTCGTCAGCAAGCAAGCGCCCTGAGCTTTTCTCAAGAACACTTTGTAGGACATCGCCGCTGTAATCAACAAATGGAAATATAAGCGTTTGTACAATTTTCTTTTTCAGGTTTTTATATTTCTGCTGTCATGTACGGATGCCAATGTATTCTTGCAAATTGTACCTATGTTCAGTCCAGTTTATTATGTTTCCATCTCTTATTACTATTATTACTCGTAGATTCTTTGCTGGTGGTTAAAAAGTCCATTTGTCGCATTTAGGATTAAAGATGGTAGGGATTCCTGAAATTTCAGGCCAGTTGGCTTGGAAGATCGACCAGGACCGCTTGCACTTTGGATGGATTGAGCTTCACCCTGTGTTCTATATACACACTTTGATAATGCACACGGGTCAGCACTGACGTCCTTGACAGGCCTTGACAGTTGATTGGTTTTGTACTGATGTGTAACTGTAGTTCATTGGCATACATAAAGTTTTACAGTGACACAGAACTGATGACGCATCATTAAAGTACAATAAGAAGAATGTGAAGCTTAAGTCCGAGTCCTGGAGGGGTCGCTTGATGCTATCTGTCTCCATTGTGACATTGTGGTTCCAAAAAAGATGTATTGTTTGTGATACGTCGGCTACAAACGAAACCATTAAACTGAATTTGAAGAGAAATTTAATCTGCTAAGTTTAGAAAGTTGGTTAAAGTCAACAGTTTCAGAGGTTTTGCTAAAATATAGAAAGGACGTGACAGTCGCCTCACGTCTCTCCGTGGCTAGTTTCAAGTTACCAGTTACTTTTGCTTAAATCATTGTTGTGTTGTCTGCAGAACTCTGAATGATATTCGGTATTTGTCTAACAGACTGTTCGTAGTTAAGCGTATTTTGTCACCTAAATATACTGAAACAATGTAATCTCAACATTATGACACACAGGCTCATTGAAATTATCTTACTAGTTGCAATGGAACTTACGTATTCTGTATGAAAGGCGTATGATATATTTAACTGCCTCAGAGCATTCTTGCACAAGATTCTCTGTGTTTCCAATTCGATTTTCGTTTTAGTAGAAATTTAAGCTTTGAGTTCTCGTTTCATCTCCGTCATCAAGAGATGAGTGGCTGCCGGGACTGGTACGGCATCTTAAGTAATTCCAGTATTCTTTACTATACCTGTACAGAAGAAGTCGCCGGCCGCTGTGGCCGAGCAGTTCTAGTCGCTTCAGTCCAGAACCGAGCTGCTGCAACGATCGCAGCATCCTGCCTCGGACGTGGATGTGTATGATGTCTTTAGGTTAGTTAGGTTGAAGTAGTTCTAAGTCTAGGGGACTGATGACCTCAGATGTTATGTTCCATAGTGCTTGAACCCAGTAGAGGTCACGTGAGAAGACAGGTAGGAGGACGGCAGAATTCACATGCACAAGTATGGAATGGCAGTAAAGCCATCTTTGTTTCTGGGTCGCAGATTCTACTGTAGGACTCTCATTAATGAACCGTTGCATAGGGTCTTACTACAGTGGACAGTGGCGGTGTCAAGCGCCTCCTGGTGAGGTTACTCTGCAGCAATGTAAACAGGCAAGGAACTGCACTGCCTGTCGCCAGATTCGAATGTTGGTCCTCTGCTGGGCATGAGGAAGAGGATGGTTGCGTTTGTCCACGGATGACTCCTGATGACAGAAAAACAACATTTATTGATCAGCTGCAATACACTGGCTGTTGGCCCTCTGGGCGAGGTTTGCTTCCGCTCGTAATACTTTCAGCGGCGACAGGGGTGGCCGCCGCTGCCTCGGCAAAGGCGGTAAGGCCTCGGAGGGTCGGACGACGGCGGCTAGCACCACGCGTCGCGGGTCTCTTGTGGTGGCAGCTGTGGGACGTGGCAGCGGGACAGTTCAGCGCACTTGCTCAGCAACCATGCCTGGTAGTGGCTGTGGAGGCCAGGGTCCCAAGCTCCTGCCGCCGTCACGGTGTTTGGTTCAAATGGCTCTGAGCACTATGGGACTCAACATCTTAGGTCATCAGTCCCCTAGAACTTAGAACTACTTAAACCTAACTAACCTAAGGACATCACACACATCCATGCTCGAGGCAGGATTCGAACCTGCGACCGTAGCGTCACGGTGTTTGTGGAGGCAGCACCACAGAACGATGGCGACAGTGTGTTACCACAACGCACCCCAGGTGATGAGTCCCACCACAGGCGGCTGCCTGCTAACAGCATCCAACGATACTGACTGTGATGACTAGGGAGGTGGCGTCACTCTGACGCCTCCTGGACGACGACCGCAACACAGCAGTGACCGTTACGATGACTGTGATGACGCCGACGCCTCCGAACTGGCGCCGGTACTGAGTGACACAGGCTCCGCGTCATTCCAACGCCTCATAACGCTCGATTATGATGAGCTGGCTGTCTTTCATTAAATATGTCTTTCTGAAACGGGTGATTGCACTTCTTCTTCCTCAGTAGGTCTGATGTCGCTCAGCTGGCGTACCAGACCTGATTACTGCCCTCAATGTTGACACCATTGAGTGTGGGCTCCGCTGGTCGATGACAATGTGTTCTTCCTTGTATTGCTTAACTCGGCATTCCGCCGACCCACTAGTGTCATGGTACCGTAGCACTGAGCTGCGCAACAGAATGTAAAACACATACGACTTCTGGCTCCCAACATTCCTTACATTTTAGTAAATTAATTACTGTAACCTCCTACCTTTAATTAACTTAACCGCTCTAACAATTTGACTCTCTACACTAGGAAAGCAGTGGGCAAAATCGATAAAATTTGACCTTGAACTTTCCTCTTCCTCCTGTTCTCCCCATCCCCTTCCTGATTCATCCCCACTCACCTTCCCTACCCTCATGTCAATCTGTGGTCCCTTCCTATCGTCTCCAGTGACCTGCTCACCACATGCCTGTAACATCATGGGGATGGTCCTAAGATGTGCACGTAAGCTTATTTCTCATATCACAGATATTATGTGTTCTGAAAATGTATCAGGGTGCTGCCAGAGGTGAGCATATGCTTACTAGCAGACTGCCCAAGACAATTAGAGAAAGGACAATCTGTAATGAAATAAGTGGTGAATTAAAAGTTATCTATGTGGTTAAGTCTGCTTCTGTGACACAGGAACGACGATGTGGCAGGAAGAGCAATATTTGAAAAAAAACCGTAAGGAAACACTAAAAACCATTTTGAGAGAATATAAAAATGCTGTAGCAATACTGTATAAACTACCAAGGCAGCCACGCATTCTGCTAACTCTCATGATACATGACGGCCGCCTCTGGCAATATAACGAGGCACTCACCTCAGAGCTCCAAGTGGCTGCCGCGTGAGACGGCATGCGGAGTCCAGTTATGAGTGCACGAGTGTGATATGGTCCATTCTGCAGGATCCAAATACAAATATGCACTGAGCCGCACTCGCATAGATGGATAAGGACGAAGAGAAGCTGTCGCCAGTCTTGCACAATAGCATACTTTCACAACATCTGTGTGTGTGTGTGTGTGTGTGTGTGTGTGTGTGTGTGCGCGCGAGCGGTCCTTTCCATTCACTTCATTCATAAAATAATAGACTCAATAGATCATTTTCACAGACAAAGTGCTTCCTGAAATACAGCTCTTTAACGCCCCTCCCCCCCCCCTCCCACCCTTGTCAAAACTTTCCACAGCAGCCTCCAACAATAGTAAGCCTATCTCCAGAGCATTCTGTCATTAAGGCTAAAAACTTCCTCACCACCTGAAGCAGAGAGAGGTAATATCTCTCGAAACCAAACAGTCCTTCGTAAACAAAATTCCTGTCGAGAATATTTCATGAACCGTTAACCCTACTGGTTTCAAAGATATTCCTGAATGCTGAGGGAAATGTTTTCTGCAAACTGATATATGCCGGGGATGTAAACCATAGCAAAATACCGGTCTGCTGACCACTCCTTCCTAAACGTATAACCTGCCACGTACCTGTAATGACTGAGGTAACACATGTTCTCGCATCGATAAAGTATCGTGAAAATCCTGTACAGCAATATGTCATAGGGTATATTTATTCCAAGCAGTGTCTCACCTGGTAAAAAAACCTATCCTTACCTGTCACGCCACACAACGAAAATCGCCTGATTACCACTCAATTACGCATATCATATCCCTGGACACTGCCGTCCTCCATCTCAGTGCTGACTTATTCCCCTAAGTTAAAGTACAAAGTGTACACTGTGTAGTAGGATCACTTGCATCTCTATTGAAACAAATACCTTGGAGGAGGAGAGCTTCATATTCCACGATTCCAAAATTCACAAACAACAGACAGGTCGAGAAGTCCACCACCACCCCGTTCGTGGTAGCCCCACTGAGAGCAAAATCAGGATAGGAAGAATTGCAGCTCAAACACCACTACGGGAAGGGCCTCTTTCAGTAAGCTCACAACCTGCAGACCGTCCACAGACACTCATGGGACTGCCACGGCTGCACTCCGCTTTAGACAGCAAGCTGGGCCATCTCGCTGAGATGGAGCTCGCTATTGCATTACGCTTGTATAAAAATCAATTTATTAGTGAAATGGACGACAGTAAAATAGCCAACATCACAGAACCGTACACACCTCTGTGCCACCAAACCTTATGTTAAAGTGCTAACTTCACTCTGAAACACGGGATGGATAAGAATCTTCCATAAATGCCCCGACTTATTACCCTGCTCGCGTTAACTGACTGGCGTCCCCCGTAGCATCAGCCATCAGTCCTGCTCCGGGAATGTACATCTTGCCGCCAAGGTGCCACGTGTCTCAGTGCTGGTGCACGTTGCACCATGAGGCCACGTGTTTCAAAAGACAATGGAGTTCGGGACACAGTGCTACAGACGAAGAAACTGCGAAAGAAAGCACAGTCGTGTGTCGAAAAACCACAATGGTCCTACTTGGGAGAACAAAAAATACCCACGTGGCAGTAATAATCACGAAACATACTACACACTATCTAGGAGAAGCTTCGAAAACTGTATCCCGCCTCTGCGCCTGCTTTTAAGAAATGGAACCAGACCTCTGCACATTGTGCGAGAGCACGTTCGTGCTGTCCGCTGCTTAATGGGGTGCTTGGAACGGATAACTAATCCAGTGACATGATCTGCTGGTTGGCGAGAGAAAGAGAGAGAGAGGAGAGGAGAGGAGAGGGAGAGAGAGAGAGAGAGAGAGACAGACAGACAGACAGACGTGTCTCACTCTGACAAACAAGCGTGCTATATCCTCCTTTGACTGGAAGTAATTTTCCATATAAAATCTTTCATATCCCTTACGACTATCGATGCACTGGTATCAATTTTCCACATCAAATCTATACCTCCCTACGACTGGATATAGTCTCTTCACTTCCCACCTACATAATTTTGTTTGCACATGTCAGAACACAGACCACAGTAACTGTACACTCCAACACATAGGCATTTCAGAAAAGTAGTGCAATTATCGTTTGTATTTGTATAGCGCCCGAAAAAATTGTGGTATGTCCACACTCACACTGCCCAGGTGTCTCGATTGTCTTCAGTTGTAGGAAATTACTTTACATTAAGGTCTTCCAGCCTATCAGATCGAGAACAGACTCCACTTATTTTCAGTCAAGGTCTTTGGAAGGTGCTACATCCCACCAAGACTCTCTCAGACATGTATTGTAAAGCACAGGCGTCTGGCAGTATGTGATAATCAACAGTGCTCCCGCCGACAAAAGACATCGCCAATATGGGTTGGTGTACTGCATTAAACATCGCAGTCGATAGTACAACAAAGAATACGAGAGGATCTATTTGGGTCTATGAGAGGACATTCTGCATATCCATGATGTTACAGACGTATTGCCTAGCCTGTTTGTACACTATAACAGACTCAGTTGTACCCTTTTATTGGCCATAAGTTTTCGTAACATAACATAAAAATAAGCTTAATTTTTTCAAGGAACTCCTCAACAGAATAGAAGGAGTGACCCATGAGGAAACTCCTCAGTTTCGATTTGAAAGCACGTGGATTACTGCTAAGATTTTTGAATTCTTGTGGTAATAAAAACGAGCGTATGGCATTGGTGGCCGAGAGACCCCTTGCGGGGCGGTTCCGCGGCCGCTCCACAAGTTCTTTAACGCCACTACGGCGACTTGCGAGTGAATGAGGATGAAATGATGATGAAAGACACACAACACCCAGTCATCTCGAGGCAGAGAAAATCCCTAACCCCGCCGGGATTCGAACCCGGGACCCCCTGCGCGGGAAGCGAGAACGCTACCGCAAGACCACGAGCCGCGGACAATTCTTGTGGTAGCTTATTGAAAATGGTTGCAGCAGTATACTGCACACCTTTCTGCACAGGAGTTAAGGAAGTCCGATCCAAATGCAGGTTGGATTTCTGCCAAGTATTAACTGAGTGAAAGCTGCTTATATTTGGGAACAAGCTGGTATTGTTAACAAGAAACGACAGTAAATAATATATATATTGAGAGACCACTGTCAAAATACCCAGACTAGTGAATTGGGGTCAGCAAGAGGTTCACCAGCTTACACCACATGTTGCTCAAACCGCCCCATTTCTGAGCCAAAAATTGATTGGGAAGAGGTGCCCTAAAATATAATACCATATGACATAGGCGAATGAAAATAAGCAAGGCAGACTAATTTTCGTGTCGAACGATCACTTACTTCAGATACCATGCAAATAGTAAAAATGAAAGCATTAAGTCTTTGAACAACATCCTGAACGTGGGCTTTCAATGACAGTCTATCTCAACTCCTAGAAATTTGAACTGGTCAGTTTCACTAGTCATATGCCTGTTCTCTGAAATTGAAATTTCAGGTTTTGTTGAATTGTGTGTTAGCTACTGTAAAAACTGAGTGTTACTGTGATTTAGCGTTCGTTTACTTTCTACAAGCCATGAATTTATGTCATGAACTGCACAATTTGAAACCAAACTAATGTTGCACATAGCATCCTATACTACCGAGCTAGTCTCATCAGAAAACAGAAATATTTTAGAGTTGCCCATAATAGTAGAGGGCATACCATTTATATAAATAAGGAACAGGAGTGGCCCCAACACCGATCCCTGGGGAACCTCCCTTTGACCATAGCCCACTCAGACTCCACAACACAGCCATTCTCAACGCTGTGAATAATGACCTTTTGCTGTCTGTTGCTAAAGTAAGAGGTGAACCAATTGTGAGCTGCTCCCTATATTCCAAAATGGTCCAATTTCTGGAGCAATATTTGTGATCAAAACAATCAAACGCCTAGCGTTCGAAACCTTTTGTTTAACCCATCCAGTACCTCACAAAGAAAAGGGAATATCGCATTTTCAGTTGTTAAACGACTTCTAAAGTCGACGACTTCTAAAGTCGAATTGTACATCTGATAGCAAATTATGTGATATAAAATAACCAATTATCCATATATACACAGCCTTTTCAATAACTTTAGCAAATACTGATGGCATAGAAATAGGTCTAAAATTGTCTATATTATCCTTTTCTCCCTTTTTATAAAGCGGCTTTACTACTGAGTACTTTAATCGTTCAGGTAACTGACCATTCTTAAAGGAATAATTACAAATATAGATAAGTACAGGGCTAACATGAGCAGCACAGTACTTTAATATTCTGCTAGGAACTCTATCATATCCATGAGAGTCCCTAGTCCCACACAATCACCGTATCTCACACGCCTTGAGACAGTGGAGGAAGGGTAAAGGGTACTAGGCCTTACCAGGGACTCAAACGTAAGAAAAATCAACACAGGCAAGTGTCACAGGCTCACCACTTACAAAAAACAGGGATGAAACAGTCAACCTGTTAACACATTAAGACCATCTGCCTGAAATCTTTGGAATAATAATGGACAGTTCACAAAACTTTAAAAGTCTAACCACTGAAACGTCCCCTTTTGAACAATTATACATGACTGTGCTTAAACTGACACAATATTTTGTTAGCGCAACGCAATCTGACTTTCAAAATTCCCTACAAAAGAATGGCCCTGACTAACATTAAACTATACCTTTCACAAATCACTTACCTCACAAAAATCTTCGCTGCTCAAGCTACTGCAATACAGCGAGCGCCACTACTGCCAGCTAAATAAAAGATTCAAACTATGGAAGGCACTAACTACTGATAGGGATAGTTAGCAAATGAAAGATATTAATAGAGAACAAACAATGTATTTACCTTGATATCATCATATATACAGCAGTTCATGGCAAATTACAAAACTCCGCCATCTCTCTCCCCACATCCACCACTGCTGGCGGCTCACCTCCAACTGCGCAACGCTACGCGCTGTTCACAGCCAGCTGCCTAACACTACAATGGCGAGTATTACAACAATGCAAAGCAGCCACAGACTGCACACAGCACAGCCAGTGATTTTCATACAGAGGTGGCGTTACCAATAAAAAACCTAAACAGCCTACTTACACCACATTTGTTTGCAAGTCACTTAAAACAGAGTGACGATCTGCTGCTGCCCTCTGGTCTGAAAATAAAACATAACCTAATAAAATGTGGCGCACAGTGATTTGTACACCACAAGCACAACACGTTGCAGAGTCCCCTCGCTGGAGCAAGAATCCACAAGTCCTAGGGCTGCGGCCTACGTAAAGACCTCATACGGTCAACGTGGCTGGGAGAAGGTATGCCATGGTCGTGTTGTAGGCTTTACGAGCCAGAGCTTTTTGTCTGTCGCGTCCATCCACTCATCATCCCGCCAACGCATGACTCGATAACCTATACAACAAGTCAACAGGATGCAGGCGGATGATGCACAAAACTAACTGAGGTTCGTGACACATCTCCTTCGCTGCTACATACGCCTTTCATTCCACACAAAACCCATGTGCCCTGGCAGCCAGCAGAATGACATCTCCTTCACCCGCCTTTTAAGTGGATAAGGCCTTCCTGGATATCCTGGACTATATTTCCGACTGGATACATACGTTGCAGAGACTTAAGGGCATGTCTCATCTACTCCAGCGACCTCAAAATTGTGGATAATTCGGAATCGAATACTGTGAACTCTGGAGGCATCCGAATCTTAAGGACACGATCCGAGAAAAGAATAGAGTAGCCAAAAATTACCTCCCTTCGTGAGCGGAGAAAGAGGTCTGTTTGCATATCGAACTGCAACATTGTAAGAGGACTTAGTTTGACACTGGTTTTAAATTCCACAGCATGCTACATCGGACTTGGTCGTGACCAGGCGCAGTATCACGAGCGGTAGACAGTGGCGAATCCAGTTCCCACATGGAGAATGAGCGGTTGTAGGACTCCAAATTGTTGGACCCGAAGTCCGTAGTGACATGGTAATCATGGACAGTGGACTTCTGGCTCGCAGTGGCAGTACCAGTGCAAAATGTTTTGCCATCGTCTGTGGAATATCTACAGCCCTAATTCAACATCACTGCTATACGTAACCGCTTGGGTTTACTGACAATCCTCCTGATGGCTTCCAGTACTGTAGCGAGACAAGTGGAACTTTTGATAAAAAAAATGGTTCAAATGGCTCTGAGCACTATGGGACTTGACATCTATGGTCATCAGTCCCCTAGAACTTAGAACTACTTAAACCTAACTAACCTAAGGACATCACACAACACCCAGTCATCACGAGGCAGAGAAAGAACTTTTGATAAGAGTTCAGGAAAGCTGGCCATGACGTTTTCTTGCTCTCCTTCAAGATATATCAAGCCTTCACCCTCGCTAATAGAAAGGCTGCGAGGTTTTCCGCCGTTGTGTGGCACTTAAACCGTCGCTGGGCTACATGCCTGACTCGGATGATTGAACTGTACTCATCAGTCAATCGAGGGACAGGCGTTCTCCTAGACTGTCGAGAGGTCTTGTGTGCCGGCCGCGGTGGTCTAGCGGTTCTAGGCGCTCAGTCCGGAACCGCGTGACTGCTACGGTCGCAGGTTCGAATCCTGCCTCGGGCATGGATGTGTGTGATGTCCTTAGGTTAGTTAGGTTTAAGTAGTTCTAAGTTCTAGGGGACTGATGACCACAGATGTTAAGTCCCATAGTGCTCACAGCCATTTGATTACTTGTGTGATGTGTTCGACCCATTCCTGGACGCTGTCGCATTCAAACACAGCCAGGTGGCTGAACAGCGACCAGTTGGCTCTGCTGACCATCCAATGCGGCTGCGTCCTTTCAGGAAGAGCTCTATCCAGTAGGTGAATGCGGAGCAGCAAGTTGTTACTGGAATGAAGATCGTCAGTGAACTTCCACTGAACAAAGTCGGCGAGGGCTGGAGAGTAGAAAGAGAGGTCTGTGGCTGAGAATAACCCAGTAGCAGCACAGAACTAAATGATAGTGCCTGTGTTGAAGATGCATAGCTCGTAAGATGCCCTGAGGCTCTCCAAAACCCAACCCTGAGTGCAAGTAGAGGTTGAGCCCAGAATACATAACAGTGTTGAAGTCTCCCTGTAGGAGAAATGGTCAGGCGAGTTGTTGTATAATATCTGTGAGAGCTTCAGAGTACATTGCATCTAGTAGAGGCAAATGTAGCGAGCAAACAGTGATCCACCGACTCACATGAACTTCAACCTCAACTGCACCCACTTTCAGGTCAGTAACTAGAGGGAGAGCTCAGAAGTAATTTGCATTATTGACAAACACAGCAACACATCCCTTGGCCCTTTCCGCAGCCAGGTCATCCTTGCGATAACACATATAGCTCTATAGTACAGGCCAATCAGATGCTTTAAAATGCGTTTCCTGCAGACACAAACACAGGGGCGTTCCTGTCAGTTCGTCTGCATGGGTCACGAACGCGTCAACGCTACACTGGAGGATGGAAGCCATTTATCATGGTGATTGGAATTTCACCCGCTGTTTCCACCTGAGAGGTGAATCTGTCATGCGTCGAGGCTCACCCTTGAGGCGAGACGATTGCCCCAGTCCGACATCAAGGTCCATAGGCTCTGAAGAAGGCTCGAGAGATACATCAGGGAGGATGATTACACATCGTTGGAGACTTGACTTCGCGTCTCTGTCGTTGGTTGCCGCTTTACCTTTGACATTTTGTCCTGGATGGGCTTTGAAGCCACAACCGTCGCTATGCTAACAGCAGCACTGGATGGCAGACAAGACTGAACTCTGGGGTGGGGGAGCGGGGCAAAGAGCTCAACAACAGCAGCAACCACAGCCTTGTCTGTGGTGTTGGCTTCGAAACACATACAGCGGCGCTAGTGCACTGACAAACGCAGGCACTAGTGCTGACAGAGGCAACCCCCATTTCTATAGTAGCATCGGTTTTAGGGACTGGCAGTCTAAGAATGGAAGCTAAGGAGGAAGTAAACATGGGTGACTGTATGGCCTTTAGATCTTTTTGGCCTCACCATATGGGATGTGCTTCATTTTTTTTATTTTCTATATCTTCCTTTCTTCAAGGAAGACACTGCAGACACAGAGACAGAGACAGAGACAGAGAGGTTCCCAGAGCAATTTACACACTTTGATGGAGAGGAACAGCTGACTCCTTCGTGGGCAGCCTTACTGCAGTTGCCACAAGCGACTTCTCCCTCAAAACCGACAGTCGTGTGACCAACTCAATGGCACTTAAAACAGAGCAATAGGTTGGGAAATTAGGCCGCACACTTAGGCAAAGGAAACCTTGCTTGACATGCTCTTGAAGTTGCGTGCTGCTGTAAGTCAGTATAAATGAGTCTGATTTCACTAGACCGTCGTCTCCCCTTTTCATTATGCTTTGGACATCACCATCTTTCTATGCGTACTCCCTGTGCCATTGAACTTTCTGGATGTGTTCCTCTTGTTGAGAACTAAGCGTTTATGCCAACGTGGTCCCGGTTTGCAAGCGCTTAACAGATTACAATGTTCCAACGATACCCTTTAAACCGTTTCCGATGTAAAAATGTGAAACTTTCTCAAAGATACTCTCTTTCCGTTTCACTATAAGACACACATCCTGGCCACCAGAATTTGTTCTGTTACTAGAGACTGAAAGACTTTGTGTGATCCCAAAGCCTGGAGGACGGTTCCATCTCGGTCCCACGAGCAGCTAGGGAAATAAAAGTCCATCTAGACAGAGCTCCACGTACCTAGTCTTATTCAACTGAGGTTCGGCAAGTTCCCCAGAAGTTGCCTGCTAATGCCTGTTCCACCTCAACAACCACACATATCATTGGCGTGCAACACACCTTGAGGTTGAGGAGTTTTTTTATATAGTTTTTTACCATCCGCGCGATCTGGACGGTCAAGCAGCCAAGATCCCCTTCCCTGTGACAAACACCGTTCCATCACTACATTGTACAGAGGTCGCTGAGTCACGCCCAGAGCTTACGATGACGGAAGAGTGGCGGCACTTACCATTCCCCAGCTCAGGAACCCTGGGATCACCAAGCCCATACCCAGCAAACGAATGCTGAGCTCCTGAGGATGAGGAAAATAGGTGATGCATGGCTTAGGAGAGAGGATGGGCATGATGACATCTTGAGTGTGCCCCCCACCCCCACCCTGTAGGCAACGCGACTGTCAAAAATCAAATTTGACCTAGAATGCCTTCTGCTCTCTTCCTATGATCCAAAATTCCTAAGACCTTCTTCTCACTAGTGAACTATAAAGCAACTATTTAAGGTGCACGTCAGCCCTGTCAATCAGTCATCTACTAACTATTAAGATGGTGAATACTTTAAAGGCTTTAATTTTTACTTAGATGTGGTACAACTTCAACGAAAAGGGAAATTTCCACAATCGAAATCTTGTTTCATACATCCGAGACCTTCTTATGAACTGATCGTTTACATTATGTTAATGAACAATTAATTATTGCTGCAGCTTATTTACTAGGCAGTTGAGAAATGTGCACATGCAGTGACTTCATAAAGGTGTCCAGTGCGTGGTACGAAATCAACCGGTTGGCTCAGAATAGTCTTGACCGGCATCATAGATCAGTAGTATAGGTAAGCGGTCCCCTTTGTGTCAGACCTGTAAGATGCGGTAGACGGTAGTGGCGCGGCGCTGATAGAACTCGCGGACAAGATTGTCGGCCTGTCTTCTTCCGTATGTCTTCCTGCCGTACGCCAGTTGCTTCACAAGTTCTTGAATAGTGCTTCTCTGCAGAATGAAGCAGGCAACCTGCAGGAAAGGAGAGATATACACTTTTACTAAACGGTATTCAGATGGATTCACGTCTCGACACTGACACCAAGAGTGAGATTTACTGTTGTTGAATATGGAATACGCTATGAACAACGAAACGCCTAACGCCAAAATGTGGTGCCAGATCACCATCGTCTTTACATAAGTTAAGTAAAAAAAGTATGAAAGGTATCTTATTGTAGTTGTTATTTGCAGCTGGAAAATAGCTTCTTGACTTGGACTGCCCAAAACATAACACCACAGCATGCTCATATTGCGTCGTAATCTGCCAGCATAGAGGTGACGTACGGTCCAGTATATATTTCTACACTAACAAACTGACAACAAAATTACGTTACAAAAGAGTTATCATCCAATCATGATCGTACTTGTTCACAAGTATGACTAATAAACATGAAAATCTCATGCCATTAAAATATTCTTCCTCGTGCAGAAACAAAATTTCGTCAAGCCTCCGTGAACTCTGTGCCTTCCCGACATTTTAGTCTAGAAAGGAAAGGGACGCTGATAGCTTTCTGTCTGTTACTGCTAAACCGACAGGTGTCCACAGTGAATTACTACCACCGGCTGGCAACAGTTAATGGGACAAATGAGAGCTGCTCATACACATTTAATCGACAGTATTTCGGACAATAAGTAGTCCGGTGTTATTCCTTCAGAATGCATTGCTAGGCCCCAGAGTATACGTTAATTCCCCTCAACTCGTGGCCATATGAGATGTTGTCGCTCGGCAAATGCCCCATCAAGACCAATGATTTCTAGTGAGTAACATGATTCGAAGTGTTCTTCTCCAACCGACAGAGCTCCTCGGTATTGCCAAGATACTACATTTCCAATCTTCAACAGACCAATGTCAGTGTTGAAGGACCCAGGCGAGGCGTAAAGCATTGTGTCGTGCAGTCATCAAGGGTACACGAGTGAGCCTTCGGCTCCGAAAGCCCATATCGATGATGTTTCGTTGAATGGTTAGCACACTGACACTTGTTGATGACCCAGCATTGAAATCTGCAGCAATTTTCGGAAGGGTTGCAGTTCTGCAGGTCGAACGATTCTCTTCAGTCGTCGTTGGTCCGCTTCTTGCAGGATCTTTTCCCGGCCGCATCGATGTCGGAGATTTGATGTTTTACCGGATTACTGATATTCACCGTACACTCGGAGATGCTGTGGCCCATCGCACTAGCGCAGACAATAACACCACGTTCAAACACACTTAAGTCTTGATAATCTGCCATCACTTTTCATAATAGAGCTCACAGATGCTGATCGCTCGCAGTGCCTGAAGGCAACGCACAGACCTTCTGGTCACCCCATCGTATCAAAATTCTGCAAGATTTAAAGCCGTCACCCGTGTCCAAGGCGGGACTTGGTTCGACCTCTCGTTTCTCAGATGGCAATGCCACCTCAGGATCACAGCAGTAACCGATCTAACAACTGTGCCAGACACTTGTCTTATATAGGCGTTGCCTACTGCAGCGCCGTATTCTGACTGAATACGCATGCCTGTACCAGTTTCTTCGGCGGTTCATCGTGAAATGGATCAAGGGAACTGTGATCCTGAGTTGGCATTGCCATCTGAGAAACGAGAGGTCGAACCAAGTCCCGCCTTGGACACGGGTGATGGCTTTAAATCTTGCAGAATTTTGATACGATGGAGAGACCAGAAGGTCTGTGCGTCGCCTTCAGGCACTGCGAGCGATCAGCATCTGTGAGCTCTATTCTGAAAAGTGATGCTATAATGCTACCTGTGGAACAGTATCGTCTAACAGGTATCCAAAGAAACCATCAATGAAGTCAGGTAATTAGATATTTATTGTCACTGATTAGATACAGCTACATAAGGAGGCTATACAGATTTGGAGTCATAAGGAGGTATAGTGCTGCCAGGGTTAATGCTGCTAGCGTTAACTGAGCAGAGGTTGCTCGTGAATTTCAAAGTCTTACGTATCACTGATCGAGAGTCGACCGCCAGAGATTCGGTGGAACTATCATGACCCCAAAGGCATATTTCTTTTTTTTTTTTTTTAAAAAAAAAAAAGGTTTTGCCGGCTATGAACTCTACCTTTCCCCAAAGGTTAAAAGGCTGACAACCTGTTTCACGGATTTCAGAGTGCACCACAAAACTATATGACGTGCGCATGTCTCCATCATGTGTTTCAACGAGTGCTAATCCATTTTCTTTAACAAATATTAACAATTGTCACTTGTGTGGCGATTGTGTGAGGGAGATCTGGCTGTTATTTCTCTTTCGATGGAGTGGAGAGCCCCACATGTATGCCATTGTTCGGTGTTTCGGAGTCTAGTGAGAACGTTGTGCTACGAATTTACAAGAGTACAAAATAGCAACCTTACCCTAATGGCTTGCCTAATGGAACCATGTCACCAAAGACCTAGATGTGACCTACAGAGACCGCTCGCTGCCTTCAGCGGCGCCAATCTAGCTGGCAAGCCATGCTGTTCGTGGGATGCAGTGTACCCTGTAACATCAGCACTATTGCGTCAACATTTCTATTTGCCTACCCTTATCATCTGGCACTCTGGTGTGGCTCTAGATTTCCCATGTTAATGCTCGCAGCTGTTGCCGTTAGGTATAACAATAACAGTTGTATGAATAGAAAATAGCATTCATAACTGAGCGTGGGATGAGTACCTACCACAGAACAAATAGCATACAATAGATGGAAAATAAAATAATCTAACCATGGAGTATAGAATCATCATATTTCAGCGGGATTTGACATAGTACACTGGAGCCGGTGATTCCAGCAGCCATAGTCTGTAGGGAACAAGAACCACCGACTGTTTATGAAACATCTGGACGCTCAAGAATTCGCTGAAAGTGTGATGTCATATCTGGGGCAGTGTGCTGGGTTTACGAAGATTGTAAACATTGTTACTGTTTTTATTTTGCTTTAGGGTGCAAAAGACTACTGGGGTCATGGGCCCAAGTCGAAACTAGAGAACACGAAGAAAGAAAGAAGTTAAAAAACGGCTATACGTCACTCCCAATTGACATAACAGAAGACAGCTAAGAACAGGGGGGTGGAAAAAGGGCTAAAAAAGACACCATACAGAAACAGAGGTCCAAAACTAAAATTTAAATGGCCTTTGCGGTATTGCTTTGGCGGATAAAAAGTAAAACGCGGTCGACAGCCCGCGGGTCATTTGCTAACACGGCCTATAAATCAGACGGCAAACCAAGCCGGAACGTAAACGGTTAAAAAAGGGGCATTCCATCAAGAAGTGGCGGACAGTTAAAATTTCAGCGCGATGTGTACAAAGTGGTGGGGTAGCGCCACTTAGCAAATTACGATGCCTAAAAAGGCAGTACCAATACACAACCTTGTTAAAATTACCTCCTCCCGGCGGGAGGGCCGAAAGGAGGTCGTCCAAGCCGCTAGGAGGGCCTTAATAAGCCGGAGCTTATTCCCGTGAGGGGAGGACCATTGACGATGCCTAAGGGACTGCACCTGCTGATAGGCGGCAACACAGAGATCATCTGAGGGAATATAGGTACTCGCAGGCTGAGGTACGAAGATTGCAGCCTTTGCAGCAGCTTCGTTTCCTGGCAGACCGACATGACCAGGAACCTACATAAACTGCACAGTGTCTCCACCAAGAGTGAGCGAGTGACAGTTTTTCTGGACCTGCTGCACTAAGGGATGGGCGGTGTACAGCACACATAGACTTTGAAGAGTGCTGAGTGAGACTGAGCAGAGGAAACAATTGAAAAGGCTGTGTTGCCGGATGTACTCTGTGGCCTGAAAAAAGGCGGAGAGCATTTTTTTTTCAGGGCGCAAAACTGCTATGGTCATTAGCGCCCGGTCCGTGACTTAGGAAACAGTAAAAAACCGAAAATGGGAACGAAAGTCATAAAATTGAAGAAACTAAAAGCAGAAGGAAGGCTTAAAAATCCACTACAGAAAGGGGTTGGTTGTCCCCAAAAAAAAAGCTTCAAATGACTGACGTCATATCACTGGCACTAATAAACTCGAGAACGCGATCGGCAGAGCGCGTGTCATCTGCTAAAATCGACGATATATCAGGCGATAGCTGTAGACGGGAGCGTAACGGGTTAAAATAGGGGCACTCAATTAAAAGGTGTCTTACCGTCCACAGCTGAGAGCAGTGGGGACAGAGTGGGGAAGGATCGCCGCTTAAAAGATGTCAATGGCTAAAAAGACAGTGCCCTATCCGGAGTCTAGTTAAAATTACCTCCTCCCGACGACGCGTTCGGGAGGAAGAGGTCCAAGCAGAAGGAAGAGCTTTCACGTCCCGCAATTTATTATGGGGAAGTGTCGACCAATGTGCGTGCCATAAATGAACAACACGACGACATTAAACGCTCCGTAGATCGGCGAAGGGAATCGATTGGATAGCTGGCCGAAGAGGAGAGACTGCAGCCTTGGCTGCAATATCGGCCGCCTCATTTCCACAGATACCAACGTGTCCCGGGAGCCAGAGGAACGCCACCGAGACGCCCCCCAGGTGGAGCAAGCGCAGACAGTCCTGAATCCGGTGGACCAGAGGGTGCACAGGGTAAAGAGCTTGGAGACTGAGGAGAGAGCTGAGAGAATCTGAGCAGATAACGTACTCTATCCGCTGATGGCGGCGGATGTAGTGGACAGCCTGGAGAACAGCGTAAAGCTCCTCAGTATAAACCGAACACTGGTCGGGAAGCCGAAAGTGATTTGGGGTGTCGCCAACAATATAGGCACTCCCTACACCTAACGATGTTTTCGAGCCGTCGGTGTAAATAAATGTGGATTCCGTCACTTGTGCACATAGAGCAGCAAATGCCCGGCGATAAACAAGTGAAGGGGTACCATCCTTGGGAAATCGACAAAGGTCACGGAGCAGGGAGATCCGGGGACGGAGCCAAGGCGGTGCTGTACCCCAAGTTGTCGAGAAGGTTTCAGGAAAGCGGAAGGAAAGAGAATGGAGCAGTTGACGGAAGCGGACTCCCGGTGGTAGTAGGGAGGAGGGGCGGCCTGCATACCCTACATCAAAGGAGGCGTCGAAAAAAATGTCATGGGCTGGATTAGCCGGCATGGAAGACAGATGGCTAGCATAACGACTCAGAAGGACTGCTCGCCGATTGGACAGCGGAGGTTCAGCAGTCTCAGCATAAAGACTTTCCACAGGGCTGGTGTAAAAAGCTCCAGACACTAAACGTAATCCACGGTGGTGTATAGAGTCGAGACGCCGAAGAATAGACGACCGAGCAGAGGAGTAGACTATGCTTCCATAGTCCAATTTCGAGCGCACTAAGGCGCGATAGAGGCGGAGAAGGACCACTCGGTCCGCTCCCCAGGAGGTACCAATCAGGACACGGAGGGTGTTGAGGGATCGCAGACAGCGAGCTGAAAGATAGCAAACATGGGAGGACCAGCACAGTTTTCTGTTAAACATAAGACCTAAGAATTTTGCGACGTCTGAAAACGGAAGGTTGACAGGACCTAGATGTAAGGAGGGCAGAAGAAACTCCTTACGTCGCCAAAAATTAACACAAACGGTCTTACTGGGAGAAAAACGGAAGCCGGTTTCGATGCTCCAAGAGTGGAGGCGATCGAGACATCCTTGAAGACGTCGTTCAAGAAGGCTGGTCCGTTGAGAGCTGTAGTAGATCGCAAAATCGTCCACAAAGAGGGAGCCCGAGACATCAGGAAGGAGACAATCCATAATTGGATTTATGGCAACGGCAAACAGTACAACACTCAGCACGGAGCCCGGGCTACCCCGTTTTCTTGAGAGAAAGTACGGGAGAGAGTAGTGTTCACCCGCACCCTAAATGTGCGCTCTGCCATAAATTCGCGAAGAAAAAGGGCCAGCCGACCTCGAAAGCTCCAAGAGAAAAGTGCGCGGAGGATGCCTGTCCTCCAACAGGTATCGTATACCCTCTCCAGATCAAAAAATATTGCTACTGTTTGCCGTTTCCGGAGAAAATTGTTCATGATATAAGTGGAGAGAGCAACAAGATGGTCAACTGCACAACGATGCTGTCGGAATCCGCATTGGGCAGGTGTTAAAAGACTGCGGGATTGCAGCCACCAAGCTAAACGGTAATTCACCAACGCTCCAAAACCTTACAGACACTACTCGTGAGGGAAATGGGGCGATAGCTAGAGGGGAGATGTTTGTCCTTTCCAGGTTTCGGTACAGGAACGACGATAGCTTCCCGCCATCGTCTGGGAAAAGTACTGTCTGCCCAAATTCGATTATAAAGACGAAGGAGGTAACGCAGACTATGGGTTGATAAATGCAGCAACATTTGGACGTGGAATACCATCCGGTCCTGGGGCGGAGGAGCGAGAAGAAGAGAGTGCATGTTGTAGTTCCCGCAAGGAGAAAACAGTATTGTAGCTTTCGCGATTTTGGGAGGAGGAAGCAAGATGTCGCACTTCCGCTGCACGTTTCTTCGGGAGAAACGCTGGCGGGTAATTTGAAGAGCTCGAAATCTCAGCAAAGTGCTGACCCAATGTGTTATAAATTGCGACGGGGTCCACTAATGTATCATGCGCGACAGTGAGCCCAGAGACCGGGGAGAAACTAGGCGCGCCTGATAACCGTCGAAGCTGCTTCAAACTTCCGAGGAGGGAGTGAAGGTGTTAAATGAGCTAATAAAGAATTTCCAGCTTGCCTTCTTGCTATCGCGGATGACACGACGGCATCGCGCACGGAACTGTTTATAGCGGATACAGTTGGCCAAAGTAGGATGGTGCCGGAAAACGCGGAGAGCACGTCGCCGCTCACGTATTGCGTCACGGCATGCCTCGTTCCACCAAGGAACTGGGGGGCGCCGGGGCAATTCGGAGGTGCGTGGTATTGAACGTTCTGCAGCTGTAAGAATAACGTCGGTAATGTGTTTGACCTCACCGTCGACGCTGGGAAAGTGACGGTCATCGAATGTCGCTAGAGACGAAAACAGTGTCCAATCCGCTTGGGCAAACTTCCAGCGTCGCGGGCGCATATATGGCAGGTGAGGCTGCAGTCTAAGGACACTTGGAAAGTGGTCCCTCGAGTGTGTATCATCAAGGGCGAACCATTCGAAGCGCCGAGCTAGCGGAACAGTACCGACCGCAAGGTCCAAATGAGATAAAGTTGTCGTGGAGGCAAACAAAAATGTAGGGACCCCAGTGTTGAGGCAAACTAGATCCGCTTGGTGGAAGACGTCTAGTAATAGTGAGCCACGTGGACAAGGATGTGGAGATCCCCAAAGCGGGTGGTGGGCACTGAAGTCCCCAACCAGCAAATAGGGGGGTGGAAGCTGACCAAGAAGATGAAGGAGATCAGCTCGTGCCATTTATGTGGACGATGGAATGTATACAGTACAAAGAGAGAACGTGTATCCAGAAAGCGAAAGACGGACGGCGACAGCTTGGAAGGAAGTGTTTAAGTGGATTGGGTGATAATGGAGAGTACCATGGAGAAGAATCATGAGTCCTCCATGGGCTGGAGTGCCTTCAACAGAGGGGAGATTGTATCGGACGGACTGAAAATGAGGGAGAACAAAGTGGTCATGGGGACGCAGCTTTGTTTCCTGAAGACAGAAAATGACCGGCGAGTAGGATCGTATGAGGATCGACAATTCATCCCGATTGGCTCGAATGCCGCGGATATTCCAGTGGATAATGGACATAGGGTGAACAGAAAATGGAGAAATGTGACCAAGGATGGTGTCAACTCAACGACTGCTCAGAGCTTGCGACCGACAGCATGGAATGGCATTCAGCCGAAGGCAGAAGATCCTGATCCATAGGTTGTTCAGGAGCAGCTCCTGCCACCAGCGATCGGCCAGTTGATCGGCCGCCAGCAGTGCGCCTCGGCGACACAGAAGACGGCCGAGGGCGATGTCCGCCAGGTGGTGCTGTAGATGGGACACGCCTTGGCGGAGAAGGAGATGAACTGGGTTTCTTTGTAGCCTTCTTGGAAGTATGATGTTTAGATGAAGGAGGAACCGATGGGTGTGAAATGGGGTATGTAAAAAATCTTCACGAGTATGCTCTTTTTTCGAAGTCTTGGTGTCTGACTTTTGGGCTCAAGATTTAGCAGAACTCGATGAAGGGTGAGCCATAGAGTGAGCAGGCGAGAGTGGTGACGTTGAACGGGCGATCTTTGCACTGGCCGATCTGACGACCGTGGCACTAAAGGTGAGGTCGCAAGTCTGCGTGGCCGCCTCCTTTGTTGGCCGAGGAGAAGCAAGGACAGTGCTGTATTTTCCTGTCTGAGGCACGGTGGGCTGTCGACTGGCGAATAATTTTCGAGCAGCAAAGGTCGACACCTTTTCCTCCACTCTGATTTCCTGGATGAGCTTTTCGTCCTTAAAAACGGGGCAATCTCGAGAGGAAGCAGCGTGGTCACCCATACAGTTGATGCAGCGAGGGGATGGAGGTGGACAAGCACCCTCATGGGCATCCTTGCCACACGTAACACATTTGGCCGGATTGGAACAGGACTGGCTGGTGTGTTTGAACCGCTGACACCGATAGCAACGCGTAGGGTTTGGGACGTAAGGGCGAACGGAAATTATCTCATAGCCTGCTTTGATTTTCGATGGGAGTTGAACTTTGTCAAATGTCAAGAAGACAGTGTGGGTTGGAATGATGTTCGTGTCAACCCTTTTCATAACTCTATGAACAGCCGTTACGCCCTGGTCAGACAGGTAGTGCTGAATTTCTTCGTCAGACAATCCATCGAGGGAGCGTGTATAAACGACTCCATGCGAGGAATTGTGTGGTGTGCTTCAACCCGGACAGGGAAGGTGTGGAGCAGTGAAGTAGGCAGCAATTTTTGTGCCTGGAGGCACTGACTGTTTCTAACAACAGGGTGCCATTCCGTAATCTGGGACAAGACTTTACAGGACCTGCAATTGCGTCGACACCTTTCTGAATAATGAAAGGGTTGACCGTGGAGAAGTCGTGACCTTCGTCAAACCGAGAAACAACAAGGAACTGTGGCAACGATGGAAGAACTGTCTGTGGCCGAGACTCAGTGAACTTACGCTTGTGAGCAGACATAGTGGAAGATGAGGAAACCATTGCGAAAGAATCCCCCACGATTACCGGCGTCTCCGATGGCGCGCTCCTCCCTTGTGGGGGCCCTCTCTGAGGGCACTCCCGCCTTAGGTAATTGTTCACACCTCAGGTCACACCTCCCGACAAACGGACGGAGGGACCAATCGGCACTTTCGGAAGGTATCAGCTCGGGTAATCACCAGTCCCTGGGCCTGGCCGTTACCAGGGGGTACGTAAGTGTCCTACCTGTCTACCCGGGGCGGGGAATTACGCGTTACCCCGTCACCGGCTACGCATGAAAATGCGTGGGTCGGCCTTCAGACACGCACAGGGAGGAAAAAAGAGGAAGGGAAAGGAAAGAAGAAGGGTCTCAAACGCCGCAGTGGAGAAAAGAGCAAAGAGAAGAGGTAAGGAAAAGAGAAGGACAGAGGAAGGACGAAGACTTGCAAGTGTAGAAAGCAAGGAATTTGTAACAGTTTTGACCGTCCGTCTCTGGACGTAGGCACAAACCATACTCCCAGAGGGGGGAGAAAGGGAAGGAAAGAGCCAGAGGTGAGGGGGGGGGGCGAAGATGGGGGACAGGGAAGGATGCGGAAAGGGAAGGTATGCAGCCTGGAAAGGAAGGAGGGTCACATTAGCTCGGGGTCCCGTGCTCGCTACGCACATATCCAGAAAAGAGTTGTGGACCCCCTGGGGGCTGGCGGCGGAGAGCATGGCTGTGAATACTAAGCAGTGTGCCAGAAGCCGATACCAAAAGACACGGATGCCAATGACGAAGGCACACCTGACCCCATGGTCAGTCCGAGAGCCATTGGTGTATACAAAGGTACTATTGCGAAATTCTATGCGAAGGTCGTGAAACTGAAGGCGATAGAGCGAGACTAGATCAGTGTCCTTAGGAATCGAATAAAGGTCAAGGTTAACTCGGGCCACTTCACGATGTCAAGATCGTGATGGGATCACACCCACTGGGAAAGTTGTAGGTAGTGTGAAGTTAAGCTGCCCAAGGAAGCGCCGAAAGCGGACTCCAGGATGTAACAGAAAAGAGGGACGCGCCTTATACTGGCGATCAAAGGAATCATTGAAAAAGGAGGTATAGGATGGGTGGACACTCATGGCAGACAAACGGTATGCATACCTGCTGAGGACAAAGTCACAGCAGTAGGATAGTGTAGTTCAGCAGCTTCAGTATACAGACTCTCAAACGAGCTAGTGTAAAAGGCACCAGGGGCGAAATGGGTGCCACAGTGGCGGACAGTGTTGAGACAGCGTAAGAGGGATGGACGTGCAAACTCATAAACCAAGCACCCTTAGTCGAGTTTCGAACAGACAAGGGAGCAGTACAAACGGAGGTGGGTGATTTGATCGGCACCCCAGGAAGTGCCATTGAGGACATGTACGACGCTGAGAGACTGTGTACAGCGGGCTGTACACAGCCCTATCGAGGTTGAGCCCCAGGAATTTCGTAGCTTCAACCAACGGAAGGGCAACAGCCCCAAGATGTAACGATGGTGAGAGAAACCATTTGCGCCACCAGAAAATAATACAGACGGTTTTATCAGTGGAGAAACGAAAGCCATTGTCCCTGCTCCAGGAGTAAAGACGGTCAAGACATCGCTGAAGACGCCGCTCAGTGAGACAGGTCCGTGGTGAAATCGCCAACAAAAAGGGAGCCGGAGATGCCCAGGGGGGAGACAGGCCGTTGTAGGGTTAATGGCAATAGCAAAGAGGATGACGCTAAGGACGGAACCATGAGGCACTGCGTTTTCATGGATAAGGGTGTCCGACAAGGCAGAACCCACATGCACCTTGAAAACTCGGTCTTTTAAAAATTCCTGAAGGAAACAGGGCAGGCGACAATGGAAGCCCCATATGTAAAGAGTACAGAAGATACCACTTCTGCAGCAGATGCCGTAGGCCTTCTCCAAATCGAGAAACACGGCCACAGTCTGGAATTTCCGCAGAAAACCATTCATGACATGGGTGGACAAAGTAACGAGATGGTCAACTTTAGAACACTGCACTCTAAATCGACACTATGCAGTCGTTAGTAAATTGCGAGACTCGTAACACAATACCAGCAGGGCATGAATCATACATTCCATCACCTTGGAAACGCAGCTGGTGAGAGAGATGGGACAGTAGCTAGAAGGAATGTTTTGTCCTTACCGGTCTTAAGTATGGGTATGACGGAGGCTTCACGCCAACGTCCGGGAAATGTGCCCTCTGCCCAGATGTGGTTGTATGTGTTAAGCAGAAAGTGCTTACCCGCAAGAGAAAGGTGCTGCAATATCTGAATGTGGACAGCATCTGGACCTGGGGTGGATTATTGGGATTAACTGAGAGCGTGATCTAGCTCCCTTATAGTAAAGGTGGCATTGTAGCACTCACGATTCTGAGTAGAGAAGGGTATCGCCCGAGCCTCCTCCGCTCTTTCCGATGGAGGAAGGCAGGGTGATAGTGGGAAGAGCTCGAATGTCCGCAAAATGGCGGCCCAAGGTGTTGGAGATAGCAATAGTGTCCATGATAACAGCGTCTGCTACTGTCAGGCCAGAAATTGGCGAAGGATCTTGGTCCCAGAGAGCCGTGGGAAGTTGGCCCACACGACAGAAGAAGGGGTGGTTTTTTTTGTGGTTTTAGGGCGCACAACTTCAACGGTCATCAGCGCCCAGACTACGTTAGGAATGCACCGCGAGTCACAAGTTTAAAACAGCAACGAAACGGAAAACACGATAAAAGACAGACTGACAGGAATAGGATTAAAAAAAACAGCGTAATCAAATGTCCTTAGAGAGGGTTGTCAAGTTGATAAAATGAAGAACGCGAGCAGCTGCTCGTGGTTCATCCGCTAAAATGGCATCTAGAGTACATGGCAGGCCAAGATCAAGACGCAGTGTGTTAAAATCCGGACAGGACGTTAAAATGTGGTGGATCGTCAGCAATTGCCCACACGGGCAGAACGGCGCCGGCGCAGCCGTCAGCAGATGGCGATGGCTGAACCGGCAGTGTCCAATTCGTAACCGGGTCAAAACTACCTCCTCCCGCCGAGAAGGGCGTGAGGAGGACGTCCAAGCCGCGGGAAGACGTTTCAAGGCTCGAAGCTTGTTGTCTGTAAGTGCAGCCCAATCGGCATGCCACAGCGATAAAACGCGCCGACATATGACCCTGCTACAATCTGACGAAGGGACACAACAAGAAGCTGTCCGAGGCTGGAGGACCACAGCCTTGGCCGTGGCATCTGCAGCTTCGTTCCCAGGGATACAGACATGGCCAGGAACCCACATAAAGCTAACCGGAGAACCGTCGTCCACCAGCTGCGGAAGAGAGCGTTGGATCCGGTGCACGAAAGGGTGAACGGGGTACGGATCACTGAGACTCTGGATGGCGCTCAGGGAATCGGAGCAGATGACATAAGCAGAATGTCGGTGGCGGCAGATGTAAAGAACAGCCTGGTAGAGGGCAAAGAGCTCAGCTGTGAAGACCGAACAATGGCCATAGAGCCGGTGTTTGAAACTTTGTGCCCCGACAATAAAAGAACACCCAACCCCGTCATTGGTCTTAGAGCCATCTGTATAAATGAAGGTCATATTAATGAACTTCAAACGAAGTTCGACAAAACGGGAGTGGTAGACTGAACTGGGGGTAACCTCCTTTGGGAGCGAGCTGAGGTCAAGGTGAACGTGAACCTGAGCCTGGAGCCAAGGTGGCGTGTGGCTCTCGCCCACTCGAAAGGTTGCAGGGAGTGAAAAATTAAGGTGTTGAAGGAGGCGATGAAAGCGAACTCCAGGGGGTAGCAGGGCAGAGACATACAACCCATATTGACGGTCGAGAGAGTCGTCAAAAAAGGAATGATAAGACGGGTGGTCGGGCATTGCCAGTAGCCGACAGGCATACCGACAAAGCAGTATATCGAGTCGGTAGGTGAGTGGCAATTCACTAGCGTCAGCATGAAGACTCTCGACGGGACTAGTATAAAACGCTCCGATCGCAAGTCGTAAGCCCCGATGTTGTATGGAGTTGAGGCGACGTAAGATGGATGGCCATGCAGAGGAGTATACGAAGCTCCCATAATCCAGCTTGGAGCGGACGATCGACCGATATAGGCGAAGTAGGACGGTTCGATCCGCTCCCCACGACATACCACTGAGAACACGGAGGACATTTAGAGAACGGGTACAACGGGCAGCCAAATATGACACATGTGGAGACCAGCTAAGTTTCCTGTCAAATGTAAGACCTAAAAATTTTGTTGTCTCCACGAATGGGAGAGCAACGGGACCGAGTCGTAAGGACGGTGGGAGAAACTCTTTGTAGCGCCAGAAGTTAATACAGACCGTCTTCTCGTCAGAAAAACGGAAGCCATTGGCGACACTCCAGGAGTAAAGACGGTCAAGAGAACGCTGAAGACAGCGCTCCAGGAAACATGTACGCTGCGCGCTGCAATAGATGGTAAAATCGTCCACGAAAAGGGAACCTGATACATCAGCTGGGAGGCAATCCATTATTGGATTGATCGCTATGGCGAAGAGAGCGACGCTCAAAACTGAGCCCTGTGGCACCCCATTCTCCTGGCGAAAGGTGTCTGACAGGACAGAACCCACACGTACCCTGAACTGTCGATCCATTAAAAAGGAACGAATAAAAAGAGGGAGGCGACCGCGAAGGCCCCATGTATGCATGGTGCGGAGAATGCCCGCCCTCCAACAGGTGTCGTAAGCCTTCTCCAAATCAAAGAACACAGCCGCGGTCGGGCGCTTCCGCAAGAAGTTATTCATAATGAAGGTCGGCAAGGTAACCAGATGGTCAACAGCAGAGCGGTGCCTACGAAATCCACATTGTACATTGGTAAGTAGGCGTCGAGATTCGAGCAGCCAAACCAAACGAGAGTTAACCATTCGCTCCATCACTTTACAGACACAGCTGGTAAGCGAGATGGGTCGATAACTGGAAGGCAAGTGCTTGTCCTTCCCAGGCTTAGGAATCGGGACAACAATAGACTCGTGCCAGCATGCGGTAACATGTCCCTCAATCCAGATGCGATTGTAAGTACGAAGAAGAAAACCTTTACCCACAGGAGAAAGGTTCTTCAGCATCTGAATGTGAATAGAATCAGGTCCTGGAGCGGAGGACCGTGATCGGCCAAGTGCGTTTTCGAGTTCCCGCATGGTGAATGGGGCATTATAACCTTCACGATTCGAGGAGCGGAAGTTAGGTGGCCTAGCCTCCTCTGCCTGTTTGCGGGGGAGGAAGGCAGGGTGGTAATGAGCGGAGCTCGAAACCTCTGCGAAAAAGCGGCCACCTTTGCGCAGTGGCAATATCGTAACCAATGAGGTTTATCCGAGGTGCGATTATTGCTCGCTGAAAAAGCGGCCGAAGGCATTGGAGACAGCCTCAGGGGCCACAAGGACGTCATTCGCGACCGTCAAGCCAGAAACTGGTGAGTGGACCTTAGTGCCAGACAGCCGGCGCAGGCTACCCCGGACAACAGAAGAAGGAGTAAAACTGTTGAAGGTCCTTGTGAAAGCAGCCCAGCTGGCTTTCTTGCTTTCTTTAATAATACGACAACACTGTGCACGTAATCGTTTATAATTGATATAATTCGCCACTGTAGGGTGGCGTTTAAAGGTGCGTAAAGCACGTCGACGAGCACGTAAAGCGTCTCTACATGCTGCAGTCCACCAGGGGACCGGTACGCGACATGGAGAAGAAGTAGGGTGAGGGATGGAATATTCAGCAGCAGTGAGAATGACTTCCGTGAGGTGTGCGACCTGACGATCGCAGCTTGTGAAGGTTTGATCCTGAAAGGTCGCCCTGGAAGAGAAGAGCCCCCAGTCTGCTTTGGAGATGTTCCAACTAGATGAGCACGGAGAGAGGGTATGCTGCAGGAGATGGATAACACACGGGAAGTGGTCGCTCGAATATGTATCAGAAAGTGCATACCACTCAAACCGGCGTGCAAGTTGGGTAGTACATATAGAGAGGTCTAAATGGGAATAGGTGTGAGATGTGTGCGAAAGGAAAGTAGGGTCGCCAGTATTGAGACAGACAAGATTGAGCTGGTTGAAAAGGTCTGCTAACAAGGAGCCCCTCGGGCAGGATGCTGGAGAGCCCCAAAGGGGATGGTGGGCATTGAAGTCTCCAGTTAACAAAAATGGTGCAGGTAGCTGAGCAATAAGTTGCATCATGTCTGCCCTGGTAACGGCAGACGACGATGGAGTGTAAATCGTACAAATGGAAAATGTAAAAGTGGGGAGAGTAATTCGGATGGCAACCGCCTGCAGGCCGGTGTGCAACGTGATGGGATCGTAGTAAATATCATCCCGGACCAGCAATATAACCCCTCCATGAGCCGGGATACCTACCACAGGGGGTAGGTCAAAACGCACAGAGGTGTAGTGTGCCAAGGCAATTTGATCATATGGGCATAGCTTCGTTTCCTGGAGGGCTACGACGAGCGGACGGTGCAAGCGGAGCAGCAACTTCAAGTCCTCTCAGTTGGAGCGAATGCTGCGAATATTCCAGTGAATAAGTGCCATCGTAATAAGAAAAGGAAGATGAAAGAAGGGGTCACCTCGAAGGCCGCTGAGGGCCTGGCTTCGAGCGAGCACTGCCGCCGCTATCAGTAGGCGGACAGTCATCGTCCATTGGTTCTATAGGTTCATCGGCCATGGTGAACGGCCAGATGTTCGGCTACCAGCGGTGCAGCCAGGCGAAACGGATGATGGCCTGGGGCGGCAACCGCTGGGTGGCGCAGGAGAAGAAATGCGCCGTGGCGGAGAAGGAGAACTGTGCTTCCTATGAGCCTTCTTGGAAGGTCGTTTGGTGGAAGTACCGGTCGATGGCTGGGAGGTCGAGGTACGTAGGAAGTCTGCACGGGACGGTTCCTTCTTGAAGGCCCATGCATCTGACTTCTGGGTCTTCGTCTTAGCAGAAGCTGATGAAGGGGCTGGTGTCTGTGGGGTGATGGGAGGAAGAGGAGACGTCGACCGCGCGTTCTTAGCACTGGCCGAACGGACGACCGTGGTGCTGAAGGTGAGGTCGCACGTCTGGGTTGCCACCTCCCTGGTAGTCCGAGGAGAGGCGAGGACAGTACTGTATTTCCCCACTGGGAGCAGCGTGGGCTTCCTACTAGCCAATAGCTTGCGAGCAGCCAAGGTGGACACTTTCTCTTTGACCCGAATTTCTTGGATACAGCGTTCTTCCTTATAGACGGGATAGTCACGGGAGGATGCTGCATGGTCACCCTGACAGTTCAGACAACGAGGAGACGGAAGTGGACAGTCACCCTCATGGGCATCCCTGCCACAAGTGACACATTTAGCCGCATTGGAACAAGACTGTCGAGTGTGATTGAAACGCTGACACTGGTAGCAGCGCGTAGGTGTCGGGACATAGGGGCGAACAGAAATAACCTCGTAGCCCACTTTGATGCGCGATGGCAGCTTAACACTATCAAAGGTCAAGAAAAGTGTCCGGGTCGGTACAAGGTCATTGTTGACCTTTTTCATGACCCTATGGACAGCCGTCACGCCCTGCTCAGCGAGGAAAGACTGAATCTCCTCGTCAGTCAATCCGTCGACGGATCCAGTATAGACCACACCACGAGACGAATTCAAAGTTCAGTGAGCCTCCACCTGGAGAGGGAATGTGTACAGGAGTGTGGCTCGAAGCAGTTTCTGTGCCTGAAAGGCGCTCTCAGTTTCTAGTAACAAGGTACCATTACGCAACCTCGTACAAGACTTAACAGTACCGGCTATGGAATCTATGCCCTTCTGGATAACGAAAGGGTTGACAGAGGAAAAATCCTTTCCGTCCTCAGATCGAGAAATGACGAGGAACTGTGGGGTAGGCGGTAGTACTTTTGTCACTGGGGGCTGGTCATGTTTCCGTTTGTGGGCAGAAGTCGAGAGAGAAGAAGAGAAATCCATTGCGGAGGAATCCCCCATGATTGCCAGCGTCTCCGATGGCGTGCTCCTTCCTTATGGGGACCCTTTCAGAGGGCACTCCCGCCTTAGGTGAATGTTTACACCTCAGGTCACACCTCCCGAGAAACAGACGGAGGGACCAATCGGCATGGTCAGAAGGTATCAGCTCAGGCAATCACCCCTCCCTGGGCCTGGCCTTTACCAGGGGGTACGTGCGTGCCTTACTTGTCTACCCAGGGCGGGGATTACGCGTTACCCCGTCACCGGCTATGCGTGCGAACGCGTGGGTCGGCCTTCAGGCGCGCACAGGGAGGAAGGAAGAAGAGGAAAAAGAAGAGAGAGAGGGTGAGAGAGGACAGACTGTCTCAAACGCCGAGGCGGAGACCAGAGAAGGCAAGGAGAAGAATGCAAGGAGAAGAAGGCAAGGAGAAGAAGGCAAGGGAAAGAGTAAGGAAGACAGTGAGATGGAGAAGAACAAAGAAAGGAACCAACCAAAGAAGGAAAAAACTAGAAGTGAAAAACCAAAAAGACCACAAATATAGGTCGTGGGACCGTCCGTCTCCGGACGCAGGCGCTAACTACCCCCTTGAGGGGGATGGACTCCTTTTAGTCGCCTCTTACGACAGGCAGGAAGACCTCGGGCCTATTCTAACCCCCGGACCCGCAGGGGGTAAGAAAGGGTGGAACTGTTAAAAGAACTAGCGAGTAAAATCCAGCTAGTTTTTTTGCTACCCCAAAGAACACGACGACAGTTTGCACGCATCTGTTTATAACGAATGCAGTTTGCCAACATAGGATGACGGTTAAAAACGTGGAAAGCATGTCTCCGTCCGCGATGATGATGATGATGATATTTCGTATGTGGGGCGGTCAACTGCGCGGTCATCAGCACCAGTACAAATTCCCAATTTGAACACAATTCAGTCTAGCCACTTGCACGAATGAGGATGGATGCGTGCGTGGATTGCGTCACGGCATGCCTCAGTTCACCAAGGGACTGGGACAAGGCATGGTAAAAAGAAAGCGTGAGGAGTAGAACGTTCTGCAGCAGTAAGGATAACGTTTGTGAGATTTTCCACCTGGTCACCACAACTGGGTCGCCGGGAGGAGTAAAGCCACCAGTCAGCCTTAGTAAGCTGCCATTTGGGTATGCACGCAGGTGGGTTAGGAGTCAGTAAACGGATAGCACATGGGAAATGGTCGATCGAGTTATGTCAGGAAGAACAGGACACTGAAGACTATGGGCAAGCTGGGCAGTGCAGAAGGATAGGTCCAAATGGGAATAGGTGCGCGAAAGGTCGGAAAGAAGTGTGGGTGCTCCAGTGTTAAGGCAAAAGAGGCTGAGTTGATTAAGGAGATCAAGCCAAGAGGGCACCTCTCTGACAGGTCCTGGGAGAACCGCAAGGGGATGATGGGCATTAAAGTCACTGAGTAGCAAAAGTGGGGGAGGTAGCTGCCCAATAAACTGAAGGAAGTCTGCCCTGGTGACATCGAAGGATGGAGGGACATAAATGGAACCCACACACGAAATAATCACAGTCATGCCCTATGACCTTAGAGGCCAGTAATGTAAGGCTGAATCATTTGATCCATTGCGAGCGATACATCGTTCAGTAATCCTTTGATTTAAAAATTCCAGATGCCAGTGTGTCGGTGCCCCATTCTGTTAGTAAATGAAGGCGTTCTAATCAGTCTCCAACTGTGGGAAAAGACTGTTCTCAAGCATATCGAGACATGTCCTTCATGTAACAGTTTTCTCGGCGAAGAAAAATGGACTGTACACCTTTTCTCGTGAAACTGCACAAAACACATTAAATACGTTAAACACACACAAAACCACGTAAAACTCGAGAGTTTGCCCTTTCCAATAGTAGGTTGTTCACGCACACATCTCAAATAACGTAATAGTTGTGATTTTTTAAATCAGATGAGTCTTTTTGATACACCCTGTATCATCGCAAGTAAAGTCACTTAGAAAGTCATTATTTAATGCGGGAGAAATCACGCGATCGAGGAGAGGAGTAAACTCATCAGGGACAATCGTACCAGCAGCAGGGACATCATAAGGATCGGTAAATATAGATCTCTGTATAAATGTCACGCTGGGATGTCAGTCTGTGACCACTGGTGCGAATAAGGGACGTCAAACATGCTCGTTTGCGACGCGTCCGCAACCGCATAAGGTGTTATAAGGAGGTCAGTTCATCCTGTAGGAAGGAGCGCGATTTTGATCGCAGCCTGAGTCCTTCCAGTTGTTGTCCCTTTAACTGACAACTTTCACTTTAACATGGCGGACATCCATAATCCGTAAGGGAGCTTGTCTGGCATCATCATAAAGTTGTTGCAAGGCGGAATAGTAAAATTCCTGCGTCCCAACGAGATACCTCGCCCTCTCAGCGCTGTAACGCATTAACGCTTTCCGGAGCAAAGGTTTGGCGCGTAGTGACCACCAATCCATAAGTGACGATTAACGGTCCTGCAAACGCAAGCTACGTGTCCAAACTTCTCGAACGATAATCTCGAGGGTAGGGTCATTTAGGAGGGATGTGTACAACATCGAGGGGAGGCGATACAGTTTTACTGATTGCGGCACTTGATTTAAAGTTACAGCTACGGCACAGTGATCAGTGAAACAAGCTGGTATCACGTCTGTCGCTAACAGCTGTCCACATAAAGAGTCAGAAAGATAAAAGCGATCGAGTCGGCTACTGGGAGTAGCTCAAAAGTGAGTGTACCTGACGAGAGTGGGATATTGATAGGCCTACACATCTCGTATTTTCAAAGAACGCACGAAATCGTCTAATTTGTTACTGAAACTGAAATTAGAGGTCTTATCCACAGGACGCAAACATGATTAAAATCTGCAACTAACAGAAGTTTCAGCGGAGTTTTATGAAATAAATAAACAATACCCTCTTTGTAAAAATGCGCACGTTCTTTAGAACTACCAGATCCTGAAGGGGCATCAAGAAGAATCAAAAGTAAGGTCACAAAATGTGCAGCCTATTTCTCGGCCATTGTCAAGAACTTTGAAATCAGTCAGTGGTAGTCCCTTTGTAAAATAACGCAGTACCAATAGATAGGTCAGGAGCCACATTCAAGAAAGTAGAAAAGCCTGGAATAGAAAATTTTTCTCAATATCACGTCTGCACATGAATCATAAATAAAATGTCGCAGCGGCGCAAGTCTAAGCTCGGAATTAATTCTGTTCTCATTCAAGGTAAGAAAGGTATAGGCTTGCATCTACCGATTGCCAAAACTATACAGCTGATTACTTGCAAATGACCGTCAACAGTCTATGGCAGAGTCAACGGATGAATCTGACTGTAAAGAGATGGACCCTCTCTTCCATCCTCTTTCTTTTTTCACGATGGTGCGCGCTCAAGTTGAAAAAGTTGTCTGTTGCGGCAGTGCGGGAAAGCGACTGCCGCATGCAGCAACTTGAAAGGGGGGCGGGTGGGCTCCTGCGAAAATTCAGTATCAGGAACAGGCGGGCGGTGCAGCTCCTGGGAATCAACGGAATCGGAAACTGACCATACGTTTTTTACCGTCACCACATGTGCCGCTGGCAAACTTGGGCCGATCGGGGCTCGATCAGAAGCGGCTTGTGGCACGCTTTCCCCATCCGGGGGGAGGGGGGCCAGAAGAAGGGTGGGAATGCGTTGCAGACTCAGGCATGTCTGGCAACTCCGTCGATACGGTACGGAGCTCCGGAACAGGTCTGTCCTCACGTGACTCCGAAGCGGCGGTCTCGGACTCGGGAGCCAGGTCGGACGCTTTCGAATCTTGAACAGCAACCGACATGCTATCATTCGGCCTAAACTCAGGGAGGGGAGAGGCCTCCTGCACCGGATGTTTTCAGTGGAGCAGGGAAGCGAAGAGGACCCGTCTGATTCCTTGCGTCCGTCTACGGTTGTTTTGAAGTGATGGTGGTGGCGACGCGGAAGCCACAGTGGCGAAGTCCTGACGCGAGGCTAACGACGGAAATGCACTAGTACCACCGCGCAATGGCTTGCCTTGCCCTTCAGAAACATGGTTAGTCATAATGGCTGTCGCTTGAGGAACCAGTTTCGCTAAAGGTAGCCTTTTATGTCGTTCATAATTGGATTTTAATACCGTAACACGACGCGAGCAGTTTGTACGGAGGCGTCCACTCTCATTCTTGTCCTGTGTAAATTATATGTACCCGGCATCCACACACCAGAAAATCAGAAGGAATATTCCGTTTGATCACCATCGAACTCCGCAATAAGCTTGTAAACGATGTTGAGCGGACCAGCGTTTCCGCCGTATATCCCCAAACGAAAGCAGGACGATCTTGAGGAAACGGTAATCAGCCTCGGGTGGATGGTTAAACACCCTAACGTTCGTATTCTCTACCTCCGCCTTCGCCAGCATAACCATGCTATTAGAGCCATCGCGAGTAGGGAAAGGGACTTCTTGTCCGTGCCGCAAATAGGAGGCTGTCAACCTGAAGAGGGTCTATGAACATGACATAAGATACACGCGATTGGGAAACAAAGTAGGCCGTATGATGGCTATGTTTTTGGCACTTACGACTGTTTGCATGCACACATCCTGACCAAGTTGCCATTAGCGAGAATCTGAAAACAGAGATCCAGTTTCGATTTCTTGGTTTATGGTTGAACTGTCAATGTGGATAAAAATCGAACACTCCATGTACTATGTTTTGCATACAGCCATTCAGCGTTCCATCAACTCTCCATTACCATTATTTACAGCAAAGCTCTTTAAATTGCTGTGTGGCACTCGGTTGTCAGCTGAGGCCAAACAGTTATATCCTATACGTGGCTCATAGCGAATGAGGTGGCGCAGTAGTAAGGCACTGGGAGCATATTTAAGGGACGAGGGGAAGATCAAATACCCGTCCAACCATCCATATTTTGGTTTCCATGATTTCCTCAAATCGCTGAAGGAGTGTTTCAGAAGGGTTCCTTTCAATAGGCACACCCAACTTCCTTGATCATCCTCCCCCAATCCGAAGTTGTGATCTGTCTCCAATATGGTCGACGAGATGTTAAGCCTGATCATCCTTTGTTGTTTCTTACACGTGGCTCTAACCTGCCGAAATTATCGAAATGCTTTTCAAAGTATCCATTTAACGTCTACCATCATCTGTAAGACTAACTGCAGGACTACTTCGAAGCTGCATATGCATATGACTACCATGCATGTACAGTGCACCACTTACATATTACGTGAATGAAAGTTTAATCGTGTGAGAATATGCTGGAGGTTGCTCATTTTTCTTTATCCATCAGTCTATTAGAAAGCTGCTTACCTTCACTGTAACGGCAGACAAATGAAACGCAGTGTAGCCGTAGTCGGCCAGCGCGGTCAGCTCCTCAGGGGTGTCCAGGCACAGCTTGCCCGCGCTGGTGGCCGCTATGAACAGCACCATCACCCAGCAGAACCATCCGCGCGCCAAAGCTGCGACGCCCCTGGTGCCTTCACCAGCAGAGCCCGGCGCGCTCCACAGCCCCAACAGTCGCAGCATGGCGGCGTTGGGACTCACCAGGTCCTGGACGTCTTCCAAAGTGCTCGCCGCCTGGCTGCGCCCTGAACACGTCAATCAGGATGATTTTTCCGAACGAGTACATCAGTATTTGTCGTTGACCTTGGTTAATAGAGGAAGGAATGAATTCCGTTCAACTGTCTTCCGTTGGAGCCATTTGAACAACTTCATCAGCCAGATGACCGTTCAGTCTGATCCTTCTCTCTGGTTCTCTTAAAATCTCCACGGACAATGTTCTTACCAGCAGTGCAATCCAGCACCTTTTTTGAACAGCACGAGTTTCAAATATGTCGTCTTCCCCATAGTAAAATTGCAATTTCTTGAACACAAGGTACAGTATTTGTGGCAAGTTAATAAGTGGGTTCCAAAATACCTCTGATGCTAGCCCTTTCTCGTTCGAGGGCAGTGCTATTTCAGTCGAGCTATCTTGCCATATATCGAGCTCCCATTGCAAACTTCAACCTACATCTAAGTCATATTCTCCTACACTCCCTACAGAGAGTCCGTTAATTATGCAGGACGGTGTAGTTTAGGCTATGACTAAATCATATCCACTACATTTTCGTTCTTCCAAGAATACTTACCATGCGTGGTTAGCAGAACAAGACTACTACTTGGCGTAGGACGTAGGACATAGGGAAAACCAGCAGTTGTCTCATCTGGTGGAATGCTGCGCGCCAAATAAAAGACCAGGATTCAAGATAGAGTATAATTCACTTTAGTGGTTTGCCACAATAATGCCTCAGCCTAGCGTTCACAACCCTTGTCTGTGTTGCAGTTGTAAGCATAGTGTACCTACTCTGGCTCCATCGTGCTAATAATGCCCTATCGTTTCTCTTCCATTCTTTACCTTTTTTTCTGATGCTCTTACCTAGCGAATGCTATTTTGGTAATTATTCCATTTTATCAAAACATACATTTTCATAATGGATAGAAACCAGTAATCAAATGAAATATTCTTTTTTAAAATCTTGAGATCAAAGACCGATACGAATTGTAATATTTCAGACAGTATTGCTGTAAGCTTAGTCGAAATATGTAATTCTTCATCAAATACAGCCCTAGTGAGCAATGATTTCCATTAAAAATGCCGCTTACTGCAAGACACCGCCTAGCCCTATCAAAGGTTCTTACTAGGACTGTTGATATTTATAAAAAAATCATGGATCTGATATATCGATATTTAAAAATATATCATTTTCGGTCCAAGATATTTCGAAAGAAGGTATCAAATGGTTCAAATGGCTCTGAGCACTATGGGACTGAACATCTGAGGTCATCAGTCCCCTAGAACTTAGAACAACTTAAACCTAACTAACTTAAGGACATCACACACATCCATGCCCAAGGTAGGATTCGAACCTGCGACCGTAGCAGCAGCGTGGTTCCGGACTGACGCGCCTAGAAGAAGGTATCGACGTATCGATACACTGAGGGAAAGATGTCGACGTATCGGCCAAATAACATATCGGCTGGACATAGTAAATATACTGCCAGTTTTCGAGCTGTATATTTAAATATTGGTTTATTAGTAGATATTCTATACATCAAGAAGCTAGCAGCCTGCTTATGCCCCTTAGAGCAAGAACTGAAAGGAAAACTATGCACATTCATGCATGACGAAAGCCACTTTGTTAACAATGGTAACTGCAGATACGTGGCACAATAAAAGGTGTCCGATGGCTCCGTCGTTCTGTTTCGTCATACATCGGATTTGTCTCGAACACTTCATGTCAACTTCCCTGTTTTTTCACTCCTGCAGAATGTTCAAATGTGTGTGAAATCTTATGGGACTTAACTGCTACGGTCATCAGTCCCGAAGCTTACACACTATGTGACCTAAATTATCCTAAGCACAAACACACCCACCCATGCTCGAGGGAGGACTCTAACCTCCGCAGGGAGCAGACGCACAGTCCATGACTGCAGCGCCTGAGACCGCTCGGCTAAGCCCGCGCGGCTCATTCCTGCCAGCGACCTACAGTTGTAGTGTCAAAATTGCGTGACCATGTTAAACGTTGCAGTTTCTGTTGGTAGCGGCATGCGCCAATTACGTCAGTATTCCCCCTCACTCGTCTGCTGTTTTAGAAGAATGTCGATGGAAGGAATAACACACTACTTGCGTTAAAAATTGTTTTTCAAATCAAATTATGTGCTATTACTTCACATCGGGTATCTTGTAATTTCATTTACATCGCCGCCCCCACAGTGCCATCGGTTCAATTGGTTCAAATGGCTCTGAGCACTATGGGACTTAACTGCTGTGGTCATTAGTCCCCTAGAACTTAGAACTACTTAAACCTAACTAACCTAAAGACATCACACACATCCATGCCCGAGGCAGGATTCGAACCTGCGACCGTAGCGGTCTCGCGGTTCCAGACTTTAGCGCCTAGAACCGCACGACCACTCTGGCCGTGCCATCGGACTTTTTCTTTGTGCCATCTCCACTTGCTTCATGCCGCCAAAGGAAAGACTGGACGTGATGAAAGCTCAAAAAGGAAGTAAGACTCCTTGACAAAGTGAAAGTAAAATGACGTTCTACTGCAATTTCAAAAGAACATCTTCAAATATTTATCGAAAATTGTGAAAAAATATAATGTAAAATAAAACTATCGGTACTCAACATTTCTAATTCGACGTAAATTATCAATATATCGGTGAAAAAGATATTGCATGTATATGTAGATAGTTTTTGAAAAGTGTCGATATATTACCACCAGCCGTAGTTCTTACAGTTTGTGTGTGGCGGTGTTACGCACTACACTCTCATTCTGGAGGAGCTGAGATGAAAGCCCCGTCCACCCATCTAGAGCTGAGTTCTATACGCTCTACTTTAAGCCTCTGGCCATCCGATTTCCTGCCCCGTCATTGGCCAATCCAAGCTTGTGCTACGTTTTAAATGACCTCGTCAAGCTAAGGGGCAAAGAGCACGTGAAATCACTAGTAAGGAATATCAGTGGAAGACAGATTTGCTGGGATAATTCTGGGACCAAAAGAGTTCTGAAAAACAAAAGGCAAAATATTTTGTTACATAATTTGTCTAAAAAGAAGAAAATAGACTGAAGAAATATTTGACGCAGCTTTGATGTACGAAACCGGGTACAGCAACTGCAACGCTTATACGTTGGTGACCTAAGGAGCCCATTGATTGCAATTCCTTCAGACAAGTATCCTCCAGTACACTTTAAAATTCCAGGATTCTAACACTGAATTTTAAGTTCTCAATCGGCAGCTCATTTGCAGTACATGGTTTCGAGCATCACTCGAACGCTCGTCAAATGTTTCTCTTATCTATTTTATTTCTTACTTTAAGACAAATCATCTCTAAAAAGATAGACCGCACTTTTTTCAACTTTTTAATTTTTAAAGTTTGTTTAGAAAGCTTGAAATAAATATGCTTAAATATCGATCGATATATAATTATTATTGCGAGTATATAAATCATGAGAATGCATAGAAGTTTCAGTTTATGGGTGATTTGATATTTTTTACCTTCATTTACATAGCTAGCATCAGCTATTGGTGAAATAAATACAAGGGTGATTTGATAAGTTTGGTAAAAACTGAAAAAAAATGTCGATTCGTAAACAAGTCTCCTTACTACTCAACATAGTCCCCTTTGAAGCATATACAATTGATCCAGTGACCCTCCAGTTATTTCATCCTTGCCGAAAAATGGGTTCTGTTAGGCTCTGCAAAACACTAGTTGATTCTTTCACTTCCTCATTTGATGAAAATTTCTTCCCAGCCAACCAAAGTTTCAAGTTACGTTACAGGAAGAAGTCACTTGGGCTAAGCCTTGTGAATATGGTGGATGCGGAACCAATTCAAAGCCCAATTTATGCACTTTCGCCATTGTTATAGTTGACGTATGTGATGGTGCATTATGCTTGTGAAAAACCACTTTTTTGCCTACCAACCTTGGTCTTTTTTCAGCCAACGAAAGTTTGAAACGATCCAAAATTTACGCATAATATGGTACAGTTTTTCCATCACCTTACCAGCTGATAAATGGTTTTTACCTTTTTCGTTGCACTTTCACCAGCCTTTCTCAATTTTTTGACAGGCGTTTTGACTCTGGTTTGAAATAACGGGCCATATTTCATCAACAATCACAAATCGGTGCAGAAAAATCTTGCGGACTGTGATTAAATATCGCCAGATTTTGTGCTGAAATGTTTTGCCAGATCCGCTTTTAGTCGATTGTGAGCAATCGCGGCGCACATCCCACACAGCTTCTTCGTAGCTAATTCTACGTGCAGGTCATAATGCGTTCGCTAAGTTGAGATGGCTAGTCTCAGAAATCTCAGAATTGTTTTCGGCGGTCTTGCATTAACGTATGATGGATTTTGTCAATTTTTCCTTTATGGTGTCCTCAGTTCGACGTCTATACTTATCCGACCACGTTTAAATTCATTAATCCTAAAGTAAATGACTTTCAGTGATAGTGCAGAGTCCACGTGAACTTCATCGGGTTCTGTTTTGATCTGTGTGGCAGTGCAACCTTTCAAATGAAAATGTTTAATAACAGCACGAAACTCAGTTTTCTCCGTTTGAAATCGCAGCTGACATAGCGACCAGGTCAGACGGCTGACAACAATGAACTTTTCGCTGTACTTTGTTGAAATACTTTATGCGATACTTGGGGTAATCAAGCATTTTAGTTCTACTGGCAGTACTGTGTATATTTTACAGAGACCATGGAAATGATACAAAAGAGAAAAGGACGAGTAAAGAAACCTACGGTCATTTTCTTTTCGTTAAATACTCGCAGGTGTTAGAAAGGGAATAGCTATTAATGGTATGAAGTTTGTTTATAGACGTCGAGGACCAGAAACATGACGATGTAACACATGCTGTGCTCGTAATTATTCTTCCACCATGCCTTGCTGAAGTATCCTCTAATCTCAAAAATTTAATTTCCATACACGCCGTCTCAGCTGTTGCAGAAGTAATAAAGTATAATTTTTTAGGGAAACTTGTAGAAACGTATAGGGATTATAATACTTAAAATAATTTGTCGTAAATGTTGTAAATAGTAGATCTGTGAATATGAAGAGGTGAACACATGCTAGGGGCAGATGGCTAAAGGCTTTAACCCAGGTAAAAGGCTGATGGTTTAAAAAACATACACTGAGGTGACAAAAGCCATGGGAAGAGATATGCACATATCAATATGGTGGCAGTATCGCTACACAGGGTATAAAAGCGCAGTGCATAGGCGGAGCTGTCATTTCTACTCAGGAAATTCATGTAAAAAGATTTCCGAGGGTGATTATGGCCGCACGACGGTAATTAACAGTCTTTGAACGCAGGCTGGTAGTTGGAGCTTGACACATGGAACTCTTCAGTTCGGAAATCGTTAGGCAATTCAATATCCCGAGATCCACTGTGTTAAAGAGTGTGCCAAGAATAGCAGATTTCAGGCATTACCTCCCACTATCGACAACGCAGGTGCCGACGGCTTTCACTTAACGACCGAGAGCACCGGCGTCTGCGTAGAGTTGTCATAGCTGACAGACAAGCAACAATGCGTGAAATAACGGCAGAAATCAATTTGGGTTGCACGACGAACGTATCCGTTAGGAGAGTGTGGTGAAATTTGGAGAAGACCGACGCGAGTGTCTTTGCTAACTGCACTTAGCCTGCAGCGCCTCTCCTGGACTCGTGACCATATCGGCTGGATCGTAGACGAATGGAAAACTGTGGCCTGATCATATAACTTCCGACTTACGGTGGCGTTCGAGTGAAGCACAGATTTCACAAACCCAAGTTGTCAACAAGGCAGGGTGCAAGCTGGTGGAGGTTCCATAATGGAATGGGCTGTATTTACATGGAATGAACTGGGTCCTCTGGTCGAAATGAATCGATCATTGACTGGAAATGGTTATGCTCGGATACTTGGTGACCATTTTCCGCCATTTCCCAAACAACGTTGGCGTTCTTATGGATGACAGTTGTTCGTGATTGGTTTGAACAACATTCCGAATAATTTGAGCGAATGATTTGGCCACCCAGATCGTCCGACATGAATTCCATCGAACATTTATGGGACGCAATCGAGAGGTTACTTCGTGCACAACATCCTGCACAGGCTACAATTTCGTAATTATGGGCGGCTATAGAGGCAGTATCGCTCAGTATTTCTGTAGGGGACTTCCAGCGACTTGTCCAGAGTATTCCTTGTCTAGTTGCTGCACTACCCCGCACAAAGAAAAAGCTGTGACACGATATTAAGAGATATTCAATGACTTTTGTCAGCTCAGTGTATATACGCATAGTATCATAGTTGTCCATGACAGTTCAACATACGAAGTGTACTACTTTTACGACTGCAATAAGCACAAAGTCTGCAAGAGAGAAACCGCGCGTAACTATTGTAGTCGTCAGTTGTTGAACTAAATTTTGCTGTCTGTTAAGACACACCAGCTGTGACATTTGTCGATAAAAGAAAAAAAATGATAGTACAGTTAGAAGCATTTCATCACTTTTCAAATTTCCATACTGACCTTTCATAATTTACTGTCTTAAGATCGTGTCCTACCGTGAGCAGGATAACTGAACAAGTTAAGGACATCGTGATCGAAATGATCGCAACTTGTTGCGAAGCGAACGTAGCGTTGATGTATTCTAGTAAATCAAACATTCTGTGAGACCCGGACGAGTGCATTCTGATTACTTTATTGTACTGTGGAAACACGACAGGTGTCACCGTTCTTTTAGAAGACTACGAGGCTTCCTCAGAATTTAAAGCAGTCTGAATGCCAAAGATTCTTATTCTGTTTGAGAAGCGACAGTGTAGATGAAGAAACGAAAGATAACACGATTCGTCAAAAAAGAAATGGTGAAGAGGTTTCATCACACATACTGTCAGACTCGGGTAGATTATATAAAATCCGTGTTATAATACGCATGTTCGCACATCGCAATTGTGAACCGACGGCTGATGTAGATACAAGTATGGAGCACATTATAAGGACGCTTTTCTTTACACCTCATCCAACGTATCCAACATTCTATAATAATTGCATATAAATGTAAATAACTTCAAAAAATATTTTTTATGATCATGCACAAAAACAATATCTCTAGTTTCAAAGAAGATGGTTTTATGTGATTGTCCTGTAAGCAGCAATGTGCGTGTGGTTGGTGATGACGCTGTATTGTGTCATCGTTAAATGACTGTAGGACCATAGAAGAAGACTTATACAAATTACTATTTGGTGCGGTGAATGGGTATTGTGTCATCGTTAAATGACTGTAGGACCATGGAAGAAGACTTATACAAATTACTATTTGGTGCGGTGAATGACAACTTACTGTAATAGTAGAAAATAATTTACATAACCGGAGATATGTATTTTGACGATGACTTATGTTCTACTCAAGACTAACTATTTTTGATACTTGAAACACTCGATAATGCCCCAAGGCCGAAATCTAGATTGTGGAATAAAACCTGTTGCACAGTCAAAATGGCGGTTATATCTTTCAAAACGAAAAATGTAAGTTATTGCAGATGAGTAGGAAAAATGCAGATGAGTAGGAAAAACAGTCCTGTAATTTACGAATGAAGTATTAGTGTTGTGTTGCTTAACACAGTCACGCCTTTTAGTATCGAAACGTAACATTGCAAACCGACATAATATAGAACAAGCACGTAACGTCAGTAGCGCAGAAGACGAATGGTTGACTTCGTTTTATTGGCAGAGTTCTAGGAAAGTGTAGCAAAACACTACTGAGAAACTTCAGACAACAGTCAATTGCAGCTGACTGCAGAACGATTCTAGTGCCTCCAACGTACATTTCACGTAAGGATCGCAAGGACAAGAGACATTAGGGCCCGTACAGAGGCATATAGTCAAGTCTTTTCTCCCTTGCTCCATTTGCTAGTTGAAGAGGAAAGGGAATGACTATAGCTGTATTAAAACTATTTAATAGTTGACATATTTCGCATTGGAGCTGATTTCCTCCAATCAGAGCGCTCAATGTCACGCCTGAATCGCTCGTCTTTGCCAAATTGCGACAGCAATTTGTGTCAGTTCACTTTCAGTTCCTTGTCCGGCATTCTTTCTTGGTGTGTTTGGATCCCGAATCATGGGTCTGACACTTTTGTTTCGTATTTCATCATATGTAATAACCACAACAAAAACAAAACAACACTCACAACGATGCTAATGAAAAACGCAAGTTTCTTACACAACACTAACCATACATTGCTGGATGCTTAGACACAAGACGCTATTCAGCATCACATAAACAGTTATCATAATCACAGAGATACATTAGATAGGATTAAGCTTATCCATTACGGATGTTTTAGAACCCGTGACTGTTTATTCAATGTAAAAACATAGAACTGCAAACAGTCCCTTTTTTGAAATAGTTATTTATTATTGTATGAACCTGCTTTCGAAACTTTTTAGGCTCATCTTCAGATAGTTTTCCGGAAGCTACATAATTTTTCAAGCACAACGCTGGGTGCTGCCTCCGTGACAATGAGGTGGAACATGCTTTAATATATCGCCATGAGTGTCGACAGATAAACAATACTCATGGCGGTGCATTAAAGCATTTGCCATCTTGTTGCACAGCTAGTATCCAGCATTATACTTGCAATAGATATGTAACTTCCTTAAAAAACCATCTGAGGATGAGCCTGAAAAGTTCATGGAATAATGAGTGACTATTTCAACAACAAAAAAATGACTGGTTGCAGTTTTATGTATTTATAGTACATTAGATAACCTTCGCACTACATTCTGTGAAGGTGAATTTCTGAAGGCTGCAATTCAGCGTTGCGAATGGGTCTCCACATTCATAAATATAAGTAGTAAAGATAGTGCTATGGCATAGCACAATCATTAGCGTATAAATCTGACATGAAGGTCATCAGATCTCGTCAAATGTAGCGAATGTTTTTTATTTCTAAATTTAATCGAAAGAGTATAAGTGTTATTCTTACTCAGTTAAATCGCTTAAATTTATTCTTTCTGTTTCTAATTCTTAGTCGCGCCATTTTCATCACTGTTGTCTTTTTATTTGCTCTTATTTTTCTTCCTACCATACTTTTTTCGTTTGGAATATGTCTGTGTCGCCTTTAATCTGCAACAAAGTGCCAACGAAGATTGCTCATCAGTTGGTAGTAAGGCAGCTCGTGTAGCCAAGGTAAGGATATTTTCAGGTAATCAATGATCGGTTTGCTCTGATAGCTGAAATTTAATTTTTTTCTTTTTGAGTTTGCTTGTTGAGGTTAGCTTTAATCGTCGTGAACAAAGCTGTCGTTGTTTTAGTTCTACCGCAAATTGTTGATCGCAGTTTTTCTGGGATACACTGCACGTCACGAGGTTGTGGGTAGCTTAGGACATGAATTTAAATTCAGAGCTACAAGACGTGTCGACTGCCGCAGTTCAGTCATTGCCACTTAAAATCAGCTATCGCCAGAGTATCTCGCGTTTACGACGTGGCTCGTGGCGGGCACTTTTAACATTGTTCCGCGTTACACACTGACAGCGTTTGGGAATTGACCTGCCGTGTTTATGTGTCTTCTATAATGGAGCGGTAGCCGACAGCCGATGTGGCAATACTGCAGCGGCGAGTGACATGTCAACTGTCAAGTAATTTTAATCGGGCTATAGTAATGGGACAAGGTACCCTCCGCCATGCACTGCGTGGTGGCTTGCAGGGGATGTGTGTAGATGTAGAGGTAGACGTAGATGCAGATGAACTTGCTTTAAGTGCTGATAATCTTCAAGTCACCTATGATCTTGCAAAAATTTGCTAAAAAATGATCTCTGCGTCATTAGCGAGCCATCTCCGGGAGATATAAACGTCGTCCGTCGTTTATGCACACTGTTGGCCATCAACATTGCAATACCGGAAACGATAATTTTAAGTACTGTGCATACACAGAATATGAGGAACAATAAGTGATTAAATTTTCAGACGATTTGGGGATAGACAAAGTGTGAAAGTAAATTACAGGCCTGCCACCTTTGGGAGCAACAATGGCTGTAACCTATAAGATTTAGAACTGAAACAGCCCCAACCAAGCCGAGCATCTTGCCGATCTGACCTCGCGTTACCATGACATGCCAGAATTCATCAGTCTTTTTTTTCATTGGCTTTTGGGACGCGCCCATGCAGTCAGCTCAATACTCGAGTGTCAGTTATGACGGTACGAAAATACAGAAACGCAACACCCAGTCCCCGAGCGGAGAAAACAGGCTGGGAATCGAACTCGTGGCCTTCCTGGTAGCAATCCACCGAGCTGACAGCGCAGCCACCGACGTAGACAACAGCAATTTTAGTGGCTAGCGATTGGTGGCGTGCAAGACCAGATATTTTGAAAAGGGAAAGAGACCTGGAGAACTTACTGCCATGATATTAGTCGATCGCCTTCTGTGTCGAAGTAGGTCGGGACAGCACGGTCGGGTGATCGTGTTGGGAGGTAGGAGGCGAGGTACTGGCAGAAGTAAAGATGTAAGGACGGGGCGTCAGTCGTGCTTGGGTAGCTCAGTTGGTAGAGCACTTGCCCGCAAAAGGCAAAGGTCCCGAGTTCGAGTCTCGGTCCGGCACACGGTTTTAATCTGCCAGAAAGTTTCATATCAGCGCACACTCCGCTGCAGAGTGAAAACCTCATTAAGGAATTTGACGATGAAAAATTCACGAACTATTTTAGATTAAACCGTGATCAATTCCAAGAAGTGCATGGCCTCATCAAGAATGAAATTGACAGACAGGGATGCAACGCTACAAGGTCGATGGGAACCAAGAAGAAACTAGCTGTGTTTTTAAGGTAAGCTACGATGATTAACATATCTCTATATATAAAAATGATCTATTGATTTGTGTATAGCCACTAACCTCCGAAAACTCATGACCGATTGCTTCGAAATTTTGGCACAACGTTGCATTCTAATACAGGAAGTTTTTTTTAGGTACCTATTTCTTTAATATATTATATATAACCTATATACATGTAATTTTTCACGATTTTTCGTAACAATGTGTCCCCGTTATAAAATTTGTATAAATTCATATATTACAGCTATATATATATACGCGCATATTCTAGTAGAACGTTGTGTCAAAATTTACATGCGCGTAGTCCAGTGCAACGTTGTGTCCATATTTCAAAGCATTGGAACTAGGGTTACCATATATCTAAATGAGATATCCAAATGAGATAACCAAGGGTATTACAGTCTTTATGTGAATACAATGGCTTAATTTTTTTAATATATAAATATAAAAGCATATTTCTAGCTTCCTCGAACTTTCTGAAGTAACTATTCCCTGGATTAATTGTTTTCCCTGATTTGAGAACATGTGAGGTCTTTATATGATATAAAAGGCACTGTCCTGATTGACAGTGATTGACCTATAACGCCCAGTCGAAACCATTGACGATAGTGTAGGATGTAAACACATTTCCTATCCATATTTAGCAACTGCGGAAGTATAGCCGGGTCCGCTAGTAGCCTATACTTCTGTATGCAATATAATATTGCCATCACCAATGGCAGAGGGTAACAGTTTAGCGTTCATAGAAAACTCTTTATTGAATAAACATAATATTCAAATGGCCAAAATATTCTGTAATAACACACAAATACCGTCTGTACAGCAAATGTAAATAGCAAAATTGTTACTAACATTCAGTTTTCAGAGAAATCATTAATAAGTGTGAGCAAATCACGCCGATTTAAGGCCGTAGTTGAAGTGCTTTGTTGAAACTCACAATCATCTTCTGTAGTAAGCGATGGACTGTTGGAATGTAAAGAATGGGATGGAGTTGAACTAGAGTAGGATGGACTGGGGTATTGGTTACTGTACGGGGACAACTCGTGATATGATGGCCGCTGAACTGTGTTGGACTGTGGAGTTCTCACAGGAATGTTCAGCAGCGAGGCCTCCATTTCTGTAACCACACGGAAAATATCATTTCTGATGACATACTGATATGACAGAGGCATGCATCCGGTCATCTGGTACACTGACATGAAGAGGTGGTACAGAGGATCACTTTGAGCACTCGTTTGTGCCAACAGATTTCTTCTTTCTTCTGATCTCAATCTTCTTCGTTCTTCATGTTGTTCAATGCTTCGTTTGAGTATTCCAGCAATAGTGTCTTTCCTCTTTTTTCCCGTGATTGATGGTCGTCCCGAGCACTTCTGATTACCTGCTGCATGTTGAGTGATTCCTCACCCTCGTCGACTACATCAGTTGGACTATCAGTGACAATTTTGTGATGTGGTTTCGTTATCAGTGTATTCGTTCAGGTCCCCTTCTCGTGTTTTATTGGCCATATATGGTTGTAGAAATCCCATCTGCTTTTGAAATTTCCATTCTTTAACCGATTCAGCCGGTGCCCCACTTTTCATGGATTTTTGCTGTCTTCTGAGAGCCCCTCTCAGCGAATGTCTCAATTTCTCCCACAACGCTTTCGCTTCGACAGCTGCAACAACGGTGTCAAAAGAGAATTTCGCTATGTCAATTATTCACTTGATAGTTAAAAAAAATAAACAAATACAGCTACAAATCTATCACTCCTTTTTTAATTTTTTTTCTTTTATGTTCTAGGTATTTGACGACAGGAAACACATACAGAACTATTGCATACAGCTACAGAATGGGAGAACGAAGGGTCTCTAACACCGTATCAGATGCATCTCAAGCTGTATGGAAAGTAATGCAACCAATATCTATGACAGAACCCACAAAAGAACAATGGGAATCAATCGCAGCTGGTTTCCAACGAAGATGACAGTTTCCACACTGCGTAGGCGCCATTGATGGGAAACACGTAGTAATAAGAAAACCTAGTAAAACTGGATCCTCCTATTGCAATTATAAACGCACTTTCTCCATCGTGCTAGTGGCTACCGTAGACTACGAGTATAAATTCATTACTATTGATGTTGGGTCACAAAGGAGGTTTAGTGATGGAAGCATTTTCAATACAAGCGATTTGGCGAAAAGAACGATGAAACGCACTTTACAGCTTCCGTCACCTGCAGCACTATCTCCAATACAGGAGGCAATGCCTTTCGTATTTGTAGGCGATGAGGCATTCCCTTTGTGTGAGAATTTGATGCGACCTTGTCCAAAACGAAGCGTCACTGACAATTATGAAAACAAAGTGTTCAACTATAGACTGTCAAGAGCGCGCCAAACGGCAGTGTGCGGTTTTGGTATACTTGCTTCGCGTTTTCGAGTTTTTCGAGCACCATTTGAAATTAAAGTATATAGTGTTATCAGTGTTGTGAAGACAGCTTGTGTGGTGCACAACTATTTAATTACTTCTAAAGCTGAAATAAGTGGAGACGACACTATGGAGGATATGCCGGAGGATCAAATGCGACCATTAATACAAGCAAATGTATTACGAAGTTCACAGAAAGCTTTCAAATTCGACAGAACTTCACTACATACTTTAACACTACAGGAATGGTTCCTTGGCTAAGGGAAGGGGTTTAGAAAGGAAAGTACTGAGAAACTAAGAATATCCATACAGCTACGACATAATGTTTCAAATACATAAATTAATTCATAACATTTAAGTCATGCTTCTGTTTTGCGAAACAATACATTGGTACATGTTAATTGCAATAAAAGTCCTTATGTTGGGATCAATATTAATTAAAAATTTTAATTGATTTACCCGAAAAATGTTATTATAAACCATCCCGTACAGCCTGCAAATTAAACCACCTCACACTAACACCACCAGTTTCCAAACCTGACCCATGGACATCCCTTTCGTATCGCTAGGCCTGCTACAAGTGGGCCACGTAAACACACAGTACCTACCGCCCCAGTGTAACGACTGTACAGCATGTGCGCCGACTACGTGGATGTGCCAGTGCTGGAGCAACCACAGACATGCCGCACACACAAAATTTTTAGTTTGATAAAAATAAAATGAATATTTCTCACTTGCCTTTATAAAAAGTAGAGAACTATTATAACACTGAGATAGAAGTTAACATTTCTGACCTCTAAACAATGTCTCTTTTTTCCCAGAAGCGTTTGCGCATAGCATGGAATCCCTTCTTTTCGGCTTTCTTTCATTTCCTGATAAGTGATACGCTACAAGACGCCTGATTCCACTCGTCAACAGTTGTTTTTAAATGTGTCCTTGCAAATATTGAGCAATAATAAAGAATAATCCGAGATACAAAAAAGCCGATTGCTATTTTTTTTAAACATGACAGCGGTGTCGTTTAAGATTTCAGTGCAATTGTTTTCACCTAATCTGGATTGTTATCGTTCAGTTTGTTGAGACAATGGTTTGAAGGATACCGGAGCTTTTATTGTTGACTGACGTGGTTGTAAGCCGTTATGTTGGAGAGAGTTTTATTAAATTTTGTTTTTTACATGTTTAACAAAGTTTGGTAAGAGTGGCTGGCTACAGGTTCTCAGGCCGAAGAAGGCCCGAGGAGGACCATATGACATGAGTCAGAAGGGGCAGAGTAGCTGGTGAGAAAAGCCCTTGCTGTCGCCAGGGCTACTGTATATATAGCGAGAAGTGGGCAAATTTCATTATCAATTAACAGAAACTATTTAGTCATCAGGGCTATCCAACAACAAATCAATTTAAACAGCGCTCATAGAACTTTGTGTCATTCTCTTAATATATGAGAAATCTACTCTGACGACAGTTTCGATTCTATATGGATATCAAAGACGTGGTTAAATCCATCTATTCCATTTTCACTGGTAGATATGGAGGGCTACACGCTGGTAAGGAATGATATTGTAAGGAACCTAGGCATCTTTTTTGATAAACATTTAACCAGGACAGAGCACATCACGAAAATTTGCCACAGAGTTTTAACAATGTCAATGTAGAATGTTAACAACAAATTACAATGCAACTTACCATTTCGTATGTCCGTTTCCTTGGCCACTTTCTCCCACTTCTCAGCTTTCAGCTTCGTTTTCAAGTAATCTTCATGGCTTGTATCACACAGAACTTTGCGAACACGTACGGTTTCAATCAGCTTTTCCCCCATTTCGAACTACCAACAGCCAGAACCACCGTGAGCCTCGCAGTAAACTGCGTACAGGAGACTACGGCCCGCAGGATCACCAAGCGCAGGAACTGCGTCACGTCACGCTGCGCAGGACCATACAGTTGTGTGGTTCGCAAAAACTCACCGTGAGTCACCCTGCGTCACCTCACGGACCTGTGTCTCATCTTGCGGGCAGCCTATATGAGACGGCGGGCAGCAGACGGCACACAAAAGCAACGGCAGCAGTGAGAATTCCAACGATGTGTCAAAAGACTAGCAGGCATGTTACAAGACAGACGTAATGGTTCAGTGCAGGCTCTGGTGCGCCTGAATCACAAAGTGGGCAATTTGATAGTTTGTCAGATGTACTAAAATTAATACATAATCATTTGATTAATACATAATAATTTGATAATAATTTGAGTTCCTTGATAATTGTGGTCTTGAGTTTTAACTTATAGGCCCAGAATAGCATGATACCCTTTCAAATTAGTTAAAAGTAAAATAATGGGCTCAGCACGTAGCAAGTTATTATTCAGAGATCTAACCGTAACTTGGTCAGATGTGCATGCCGTATTAGTGGGAAACTATGCTAGCAATAGCAATCAAATGCTAGCACCTGGACAAAATTGTGAAATGGTGCAACATATGGAAAATAAGGATAAATCCAGAGATATCCGTAGCAGTTATGTTCACAAGAAAGCTGACATCCCCAAATTGACTGATTTCTCTAGCCTAACCTTCGCGAAGCAGATAGATCCAGGAGCAGAGGTGGCACTCCTTTTGTCCAACTATACCCCGTTCCTAGACGGTGGAGGACTTAGCATGGACACGACATTAACATTATACAGGTCGGTTATCCTCCCAAGTATTTTTAACGAATCAGAAGTTCGGTCTATGGCAGCAGGCCGACATCTACAGAAACTTCAGAGACTCCAAAACAGAATTCTACGCGTCATCGCCGGTGCAGACCGTTCACGCCAAACACACACATTAAGGACCTCTTATAAGAACCATCAATGTACATTTACATTAAAAGAAAATCAGAAAAACTCTATGAGAAGACTCCTACATCGACACATCATCTAATTCACCACCTAGGAACACAATACCCCAGTGCTTAAGACAAGAGACCGATCTCAATACTAACCAGACAATTTAAGGCGTAACAGCTACAGACAAAACAGTCGTACATACTTTTGTATCCCGCCTGGAAGCCGGCGCGCCAGTCTGCTCCTGAAAACTGAAGGGTAGGCCGAATGTAAGGTGCTAGTAGGAGCAGGTGAGGTAGAACACTTGGTACTGCAATTTAAAGTGGTTTTACTTAACTTTGGGTGATATGAGCACTTAGATCCGAAGCTGTACATCAAGTTAAAAAGTTACATGTAATGGCTAGCCCCCTATGAAGTAGAAGCTAAGTTGATTGGTCGTCGGCTCGGAATCAAATGCGCTGAATCTGGAGCGACGCTCGTAGAGCTGCACAGCGCCTCCTAGAGGGCGCTGTCGTCTGTGTCGGTGTCGTAGTGCCAACGTACGAACTTGCACCTACGCCGTGGCATCGTAGCTATCGATACCATACAAACAAACATCACTTATATAAACGACAAAAGCTGTATTTCAAAATATCATTCAGCCATACTAGAAGTCAGACGGGCAGAGCCCTGTGGTGGTTCAGTGAAATATAAATATAGACATGCAAAGTGGAAGGGAGTTCCATACTGACAGCAGTCAAGGGGGGTCAGGCCCAGGGCCTGGACGTAAGTATTCGCTCTGGCTCTGCTCGCGCTCATACTTAGCCACATTCATCACTCCATGGGATTTTGCAATCCGGAATAGCGTGCTTTCATACAAGTCGTTATCCAATTCTTGCTGAGACGAGCAATTAAAGATTATAGCTATTCTACTCTTCTCTTTATTCGATTATTTCCCGACCGAGTTCTGTAACTCTTTCAAACTTCTAATTAGCCATCTCCATATTAGCTGACTGGATGGACATTCTCCACTCTGCAATGTCATTGAGCATCTTGACCACTTGCTGGACGCGACACTAGAAGCTTTTTTTTCTGAAGCCTTATATAGAGTTCACTTTTCACTTTCCCCTAGCTAAGCGGGTTAACATGGCCATTGCCATCGCAATCGGATTATACGCTTGTTTTTCTGATTTCCGTGCACAGAAAGAAAGGATAAGACGTGACTGCAGTAGCCAATTTACAACATGAATTTTGTATTAGGCACAATATAACAGACCAAACACACTTTTATATTAAGAATATACACTATGAGATCAAAAGTATACGGACACCTGGCTGAATGACAAGTTCGTGGCGCCCTCCAACGGTAATGCTCGAATTGAATATGGTGTTGACCCACCCTTAGCCTTGGTGACAGCTTCCACTCTCGTAAACATACGTTCAATCAGGTGCTGGAAGGTTTCTTGGGGAATGGCAGCCCATTCTTCACGCAGTGCTGCACTGGCACGAATTCGGCGCTCCAAAACATCCCAAAGGTGTTCTATAAGTTTCAGATCAGGACTCTGTGCAGGCCAGTCCATTACATGGATGTTATTGTCGTTTAACCTCTCCGCCACAGGCCGTTCATTATGAACAGCTGCTCGATCGTGTTGAAAGATGTAATCGCCATCCCCGAATTGCTCTTCAACAGTGGGAAGCAAGAAGGTGTTTAAGATATCAATATAGGCCTGTGCTGTGATAGTGCCACGCAAAACAAGGGGTGCAAGCCCCCACCATGAAAAACGCGACTCACCATAACACCACGGCCTCCGATTTTACTGTTGGTACTACACACGCTGGCAGATGACGCTCACCGGGCATTCACCATACCCACACCCTGCCATCGGATCGCCACATTGTGTACCGTGATTCGTCACTCCACACAATGTTTTCCCACTGTTCAATCGTCCAATGTTTACGCTCCTTACACCAAACGAGACCCCGTTTGGCATTTACTGGTGTGATGTGTGGCTTATGAGCAGCCGCTCGACCATGAAATCCGAGTTTTCTCACCTCCCGCCTAAATGTCATAGTTCATGCAGTGGATCCTGATGCAGTTTGGAATTCCTGTGTGATGGCCTGCATAGATGTCTGCTTATTACACATTGCGACCCTCTTCAATTGTCAGTTGTCTATGTCAGTCATCAGACGAGGTCGGCCAATACGCTTTTGTGCTGTACGTGTCTCTTTACGTTTCCACTTCACTATCATATCAGAAACAGTGGACCTAGGGATGTTAAGGAGTGTGGAAATCTCGCATACAGACGTATGACACTAGTGACACCCAATCACCTGACCACGTTCGAAGTCCATTCTGCTGACCGCCCCATTCAGCTCTCTCACGTCTAATGACTACTGAGGTCGGTAATACAGTACCTGGCAGCACAATGCACCTAATTTGAAACACGCATGTTTTTGGGGCGGTCCGGATACTTATGTTTTTGGGGCTGTCCGGATGCTTTTGATCACATAGTGAATAACTTAATTATCAAAAAATTGTCAGAAAGGGCTAGAGTGGTGGATGACAACTTTGTATATAAGAGGGATCAGAAGTCATTTTTATCTGTTGTATTCAGTCCCCTCTTACCAACTGGGTACTCTGGACACGTGCCCAGGGCTCCGCGATCGGTAGGGGCCCCATAGTTACTGGCAGATCACCAAACGGTAACCGATATTTATTACATAAAACAAATTTCGAAAAAATCGAACGATGAGTGACTCCAATACCTACTTGCTTATTACCTTCGCGCAGTGCACAGTTCTGTTGTTGTTGTGGTGTTCAGTCCTGAGACTGGTTTGATGCAGCTCTCTATGCTACTCTATCCTGTGCAAGCTTCTTCATCTCCCAGTACCTTCATCTCACAGTTCTGCACGGAGAGAATAGCGACGTAAAATTAAACGTGACCGACAGACTTAAATAAACCGACTCGACGATCGGGAATTCCCCTGTATTTGTCTGCTGTGTTGTTATGTTTGTTTTGTTTGTAGTTGTTACTGACTGCGCTCTGATGTATTCTTTGATTAAATCGTCGTTTGCCTATTTTGTTTTATGTTAGTGACGATTTTAGGTGTAAAAATAAATGCTGAATTTATGATGTAAGGAAATATTATTATTATTAAGCAACAGATTGAGAAGGGGAAGCAACATATACTTGCGTGGCTCCCTTTCCCGTTTAGAAAGTGCCGCGTACAATTGTGGAACAGCAAGGCTTTGTGCGAGCGATGTACGTCTTGAGAAGTGAAGTTCGCTAAGAAATTCCCGGACGTCAATCGCACTGAAAATGTATCTCAGGGCCAGTTTAAAACTGAGTTTGAAGAATATTACAAGGGGGGAATATAAGTAGTATGTTAACGTCGGCCTCAACTGTTCCGTCCGAAAAAAAAATAATAAAATAAATTTACAAAATTGGCACATAGAAAGTAAATGATCAAGCAAACACAAATTTAGAGTAATTGACACTATAACTAACAACTTGGACTTAACGTCCATATAACATGTTAGCACTTACGTCAATAACAATGACAGAGCTTGAGTGGTTTGAAAAGTTTAGAAATCACGTAGAAATGTCCATTAACTACTTGCGTTTTTCACATATGCTAGTCCCACATGCAATAAAATGACAATATTTATCTGTAGGGTTTAACAAATTACAAGTCTAATAATGACGCCTACGTAATGGTGCGTCCGTATTATACAGGAGATAAAAAGAGAGAGATATCGTCCGGCAGTGGACGATGGGTTGCGCGCTTGTTTTTTTTTTTTTTTTGCATTACTCAAATGTCTTCAGAGTCTGTCTTTAATATCGATGTTTTTACATGCGCGCTGAATTAATCTATAATTTCTTACGCGCGTCAGTGGCGCTGGATTCATTTCTCCTTCTAAATCGTCAAAATACGTCATTACAATGCGTAGTTAAACATTACACATTGGCAAATAAATGGCTCTTGGCCTCTTTCATTGCTCAAATCAGTGTTTCATATGACGAGATGTGGCGGTGTGAAAATACATCTCATCGCTTCCCGCGGGGAGAACCAGAACTCCTACTGAATTCTCGTGATCCACACGTAATTCCAGTGATGTAGTTGCACACAGTACATGCATTTATGTAAATTGTCAAAATCACACTCTGAAATTAACATAACATATACATCATAATATCCATAATATTTACCAAATAAGTGCATAGAAGTGTTTATGCCTTCAAGTCCATTGTTTTCGCACTATTATGCTTCAGTTCATTGTGGTCGGTGCAACGGTCATTTGTGTTCGTCTATCAATGGACAGGCTTGACCTTCATTCTTTGAAAAATAACTGTACATTACATTGATCTAGCTTCCATATTCTTAAATTTAATTGATTCAGTCCTGCTGAAAAGAGAGAACCTTACAATCTAACATGAAAATCAAAGGTAGATGGCTTACGCACTAATCATTGTCTGTACATTTGTACGATGTTTTAGTTAATTCAGGGGTTTTGTATCTTCTGTAGAAGTTTTTTAATGTGGGAATTCCATGGCATTTGCTTATCGCTTAAATGTACACTAATAAACTTTCATGTTGCACACTAATACAAAACACTTCGACGTTCTTCGCTGTGGGTTGTCGATAGTAGTTTGTGGTCTTGTCTCACCTCATCTTGACATGGTTTGGTGGGCAAGACAAGGACGTTGCGAAGCTGGAGTCTTATTATGTTAAATGTTCGTCCATGTAGACAAATGTCCGTGACTGTGTTCGTCTTGGTGCATTTTTTTCCTGAAACAATGAAGAAAACCAGAGTTAGGTTCTGCTTAACACTAAGCTTACATCACTAATAGGGCAAAGGATAAGGATTTGAACATCAGATTTACAAGGCTAGCATGAGTACTTGCTCACTTCATTTATACATTGTTCAGTAAAATCTTATTTTCGCTCCGAAATTACTATACAACTGTTCGTGTTTAGTGTACACTCGGTACTTGACTTTAGTTCAAATGGCTCTGAGCACTGTGGAACTTAACGTCTGAGATCATCAGTCCCCTAGAACGTAGAACTACTTAAACCTAACTAACCTAAGGACATCACGCACATCCATGCCCGAGGCAGGACTCGAACCTGCGACCGTAGTAGCAGGGCGGTTCCGGACTGTAGCGCCTAGAATAGGGTGACCAAACGTCCCGGAAAACCGGGATTGTCCCGATTTTCATCCCTATATTCCGGTGTCCCGAAAATTTGTTTCGGGACGCTCAAAAGTCCCGGAATTCAGTTTTTAAATACATTTCGTGAAACTTTCTCAAATTTTTGGGATTTCGCTATATTAAAGGCAATACAACACTAGAAATTAATATATTTTAGCTTATTTGTCTAAAACCTCCGTTGTCCCATACCAGTAATCACAGTATCAGTATTGATACACTCGGCAATAATTTACTTGGAGCGGTATTTTGGCCAACAAGTAGTAAGATGTATTATTGTAACAGAGCTATGAAACCGTCCGATTGTCGCGCCACTTATTCACACACTCATTGTCAGAACAGTGCAGTGGTTGATGTTTTGTCAGACAAACTGCAATAGTTTTTTCTCATATTAGTCGTATTATTGCTGCAGTACTGTGAAACGCAATGCCGAAACGTGCCTGCAAGTTCAGTGACTGTTATTCCAAGGAATGAAATTTGATTAAGAAAGGTCGTTTTGATTACGAAGCAGAGTATGTAAGTGTACTATTAGTATAAGTCATGGTGGACTTTCCGACATAGTTGGTCACATCAGGTCAAAGAAACACATTAACAGATACAGTGCACCGAGCTGCAGTAAAACTCTACAAAATTATTTTGTGAAACATCAGTCAAGTGAAGAGACGAAAGTTCGAGCAGCCGAGCTTACACTAGCCTACCACACGGTAAAACATCACCAAAATTATATATCTAGTGATTGTACTAATAAGCTTAACAGCATTATGTCTGATGATTCTTCCATGCAAAAAAGTTTAGTTCAGCAAGAACTAAAGTGTCAGCCTTAGTGAAAGGAGTTATTGCTCCGCAGAGTGTAAAGGAAAGCCTTGGATACATCAAAAAGTCTTCTTTCTACGGGATATCCACTGATGCCAGCAATCATAAGGCCACTAAAATATTTCCGTTTGTTGTACAATTTTTCGATATTAATCAGGGAGTTCAGACCACATTTTTGAAGGTGAGTTCCCTACCTAATGAAACATCTGACGAAATTTCAATATTTTGTATGAATACTATCGAAATGTTTGATCTTGAGAAAAATAAATGTGTGGCATTTTGTGCAGACACCACCAACACAAATTTTGGTGGTTTAAAAAGACAAGGCAAATGCAACGTATTTACCAAAGTAAAGGCAACATTGCATGAAAACATTGCTGTTTACACAATAGCATGCAGACATCTGCTGACAGTTTAAGCTGTGATGTTGAAACTATCGTCATGAAGGTCTACTCACACTTTCACATATATACTGTTAGAACAGAGAGGCTTAAGGAGTTCTGTGATTATGTGGGAACTGAATATATGAATGTAATGTGCCACTCGAAAACTCGCTGGTTATCACTGTTTCCAGCAGTTGAAAGAGTAATCCGCCTGTTTGAACCGTTAAAAGATTTTTTCCTAAAGGAAGACAAGCCCCCAAAATATTGGTTCAGTTTTTCAGTAAACCTTTAAGTGAAGCCTACTTATGGTTCATTCATAGTCAGCTTAGCACTTTGCAGCGTGGGATAAAGGAAATTGAGGGAAGCACGAAAAGTGTAATAGAGGTAAATGATGTTTTGAAAAATACTCTGGAAACTGTTACTAAGAGGAGAGAACAGCAGTTCATTTCTTTTAATGTTAAATCTGTCCTTAAAAGAGAAGAAGTATCAGAAGCAGCGGAAAGGAGTTTTCGAGAAGAAGTTAACAAGTTTTATGACACTTGTGTAGAATATCTCAGCAACTGGAGCACCTCATATTTACCTCATCGCCGGTGTTTAATTGGATGTTACTGAAGAGAGTGCCAAAATGGGAAAGAGTTGAAGAGACAGTTTCTTATTTGAAGAGTAAAGAGATTGAAATCGATGATTCCATTCTCTTTGACCAGTTCGGCATACTGACAAATTTTGTAGAAGAAAGTCTTCGCAAGTGTAATGATGAAAAAAAAAAAAACCATTGGAATGTCATGAGAAGTGGGTGAGTTTTTTTTTAAAACTGTGACTGTCTTCAGCATTACTCTGAGTTGGTAATAATTGCAAGGTATTTATTTTCAATCTCAGCCCATAATGCCAATGTGGAAAGAATATTTTCGTTCATGAATATCCAATTGGTGAAAAAAAACAGAATGGAGGTGAACTCTCCTGAAGCAAACCTGCAGATCCTGTACAACTTCGAGCTTTATGACAGTGTCTCAAAGAACAAAGACATGTTCAAGAAGGCTGGAGGCAGTGAAAAATACCCTTTTCTCCAAGGACAGTCCATTCCATCTACAAGTGCTCAGTAATATTAAAGCTCATGTTAATATTAATTGATTAAAAGTTGAATGGCTGTAAAATTTTGTAAAATCGTAATACATTTCTTTATTACTGCATACGTTTATTAAATGTCATTAATTATACAGATAATCTAGATTATATCAATTTTTTGTATCCTCTTATTAGTTATAACAAACATTAATATTTAAAATTAAGAAACCTCGGTACATGTGGAATGAGGTGTCCATTGGCACCCAGGTGAATGTGTCCCGATTTTCACGGAAAATAATTTGGTTACCCTAGCCTAGAACCGCTCGGCCACCCCGGCCGGCTTGACATAAGTCCTTAGTTTGGACGCATTCATTGTTATACAGGTCTCTATATTCGGGGAAATGTCCATGTACATATTTTGAATTGCCGATGGGCACGCGGCCGTTAAAGTCGATCAGCTAGCATTGTCAGAGGCGACGCGTGCCACTGTTGCCGTAACTTGCCCAGCTGTTCGCACGCAGTACAGGCTTGGCGGTTGTCGTCCGTAAGCGCGGGTTAGCTAAGCTGCCTTCTTTTCGTTGATGACTCATTACTTGACTGCATCGTGTGTTCGACGCATCTGCGAAGCTCACTACAGGGCGAACTTCACTTTGTGGTCCGTGGATCGTTGCTGTCGTTCGTCGTCTGCAGGATGGGAGACTCGCCTGCAGGTAAGGACATTTAAAATTTTCAGCATGCACGCTGGAGTGAAAATTCGTAGCACTGGTTACAATTCTCTCTGCCTAACGTGTCTTGCGATGTTTTATGTTTATCGGTGATTATACACTTGAACTTAGTCACTTCCGATTCACATGAGTTAAACACTAGTTTACAATTTTGTCACTCGTTGTTTCACATGAGCAGTGCACATGTCCATATTTCAATTTACGAAGAAAAATTGCTACCAGTCACAATGTTTGCTTAATCACTAGTATGTACAGTTTATTTGCTATTCAGTTCCTTTGGTGTCGGTATGGCCATTCGGTTTCGCTTTCAGAGTAATTTTAATTTTGAATTCTGTCTCAAAGATACTCTTTAAAATTAATAGGGTTTGTATAGATTTCTGTTACTTTCTTGTTTACGATTTTTAAACCATTTACTTTCATTAATTGTGCATTAGAGAGAATTGTGTGCCAACAGATAAATTGCGTACTTGCAACAGCGAAAACGTGACTTTATCCAACTGGAACTGTCACGGCATTCGGATTTTCAATTTCATGTGGTCTAGTCGATAAAAGTAATAAAGAAGATAAATGACCGATAACCGACTACTCACGGTAAAATCCTGTCACAAAATACGCGATCGCGGAACGAAAGTTATCGAAAGGGTTAAAAGAAATTTGGAATTACAATGAAATGAACATCCTTAGTTGCTTACAGGCGTTGACATACGTCAACGGGGAGAGATGAAAATGTGTGCCCCGACCAGGACTCGAACCCGGGATCTCCTGCATAGATGTCAGACACTCTATCTTTTTTTTTCGTTCGTTGTATCTGCTCTGGGCGGACGTCGAAAGACACCCGTTTCCGTTCGGTGTTGATCCATTAACTCAGTTTTTTTTATTACAGAGGGCAGCTAGCCCTCTGACCGAACACGCTGAGCTACCGTGTCGGCTAATCCATCTCAACCACCGAGGGCACAGAGGATAGCGCGACTGCAGGGATTTATCTCTGGCACGCCTCCCGCGAAACCCACATTCTCAACGTATTGTCCCGCACTACATTCGTAGTGCCCCCGCCCATTATACTCATTACTCGCGGAGCGTTGCCGATTCCCGTAAGAGTTCGGGCACTGTTTGTGCATTCGCACAGAAGAAGAAGATGGTCAAGTGGCCAGTGAGCGTTAACTATAGATATACTAAGATGGTATCTGTTCTTTCGGACATGTTGAGAATCTGGGTTTCGCAGGAGGCGTGCCAGAGATTAATCCCTGCAGTCGCGCTATCCTCTGTGTCCTCGGTGGCTCAGATGGATAGAGCGTCTGTCGTGTAAGCAGGCGATCCCGGTTTCGAGTCCCGGTCGGGGCACACATTTTCATCTGTCCCCGTTGACGTATGTCAAAGCCTGTAAGCAGCTAAGGGTGTTCATTTCATTCTAATTTTATTCTAACGACATGTCCGGACGAAGAGATACCGTCTTAGTATATCTATAGAAATTTGGAAGATTCGCGGAGTCACGAAGTGTGAGAATCCTTTGAATCCACTATGTGTTCGCATTCCGTTTGCATGTCCTCCATTCAACTACTGATGCTCACTTAGGATGGGAATAGGATAGGTAGTAATTCATGGATATATACATACATACATACATAGTGAGAAGAAAACGTTTAAGTTCCTTGAAATCTTGAAGACAAAAAAATTTTGGTAACACTTCTGCCACATCAAAAGTATCAATGAAACCAAATTACTTCTAAATTTACCTCAAATACTATTTTATATCTGTTTGCATTTTATTTACAATTTCTATATCAGATTGCCCACTCGTTGGTGGTGGTGTTGACATTTGGCTTCTAATAGTAGAACAGTACAGATTTAAATTCGTAGACTCATGTATCACTCCTATGTATTGGTTGCACACTTCTTGATAAATAGCAAAAGAATTTGCTCTTCGTTCTTGTAACGCTTCAATATTCTAGTAGCGTGATCATATCTTGAAATGTGGACACTTTCACTTTGAATAGGCGTTGTCTTATTATCCCATCTTCCTGCGCTGTGTAGCATTCGCTTCGCGCGACGATCCGTAAATATTAAAGCTGGGCATGTCAAGGGACAAATGACTGATAAATTCCGTGGGTGTTTGCCGTCAGGTTCAAGTCGTACGTTGCCTTGTTTTTCTTCTTACCGCTCAGTCCACGTGGTTCATTATCTCACCTGCCGTTGGAGTTTCTTTCATCATCCGTGCGTCTATATCTGACGTTACATGCGGTAGTTACGAATAATTGTTCTCTCTCCATCGTGTCGCGCCGTCTGTTCCTCGGAGAAAATTATCTTCTTCTTACATCTAACAAAATTCATCATGTAGAATGTCGGAAGTCGGCTCACCGGCTACGTCCTTCCTTTTTAATCAAATAAAATCTCAATATAAATCGGCATCCACGGCCATCAGTCGCGTAGGACTTCATCTTCTTAGTAACCAACTTAAAACTAATCCGATAATTTCTCCTGTAAATCTGATCGGCGACTTTCTTTAGTAATTTTCTTTTGTTCTTTCCGCATTTTTGTGCGGCAGTGCCATGACTCGTGGATTCATTCTTGTTTTTGTCTTTCAGCGGTCTTTTTGTAGAATGAACTGCTCGTACGGCATTGTTGGCCGGAAGACCCCATGCGGGGTGTTCGGCCGCCGAAATTGCAAGTCCTTTCTAGCTGACGCCACGTCGGCGACTTGCGAGTCAATGATGATGAAAGACACACAACACCCACTCATCTCGAGGCAGAGAAAATCCCTGACCCCGCCGGGAATCGAACCCGGGACCCCGTGCGCGGGAAGCGAGAACGCTACCGCAAGACCACGAGCTGCGGAATCTTCCTCTATGGTCATTATTATTCCCTCGGGTCGAAGCATACTTCTTAAGGTCCTGATAGTGACATAGACCGTATATTCTTCCAGACACGGGATCGGCTATCAGATCAATATGTGGTTTGCGCAAAATTATGTACGGGCCCTCGTACAAATATCTCCACTTTTTATTTAGACAGTACAGTAATGAAGGTTTGTAAAACGTCCTCACTAATACTTTTTCATTAAGTTTGTAGTCCACAACTTTCCGGATCTTCTTATCGTATGCTCTCTTTCTGATATTCGCATGAACAGTGAGTGATATCATGGCCTGTCTGAGTTTTTCATCGAGTTCTTCTTCATCACTCTTAATTTTAGGTATCGCATCGATCCACTCGTTGTATTCCCTTTGATTCGACATTACTTCTGCTGGTTTGTAAACGGTTGACATGTGGGATAGGTTGTCAACTATCTGCTCGAACGGGGTTACCAATTCCACTTGATCATTTTTCTTATCTCGTCTCTGACGGCTGCCTTCTTGGATTGCGGAACCGCATAGGTGGTCTTGCAGTATGTGTCATGGGGAATGACCTTCATGTCGAACTCAAAGCCTCTTATTGTCCCTGGCTTGGTAGGAAATACGCGTGAATATCTCGTTAAAAGATGGAGTAAGTCTTGCTGTTGGGCGTCTGTTAGTTCACCTGATTCCATTGTTCTGAATTATTTCTTCTTGAGCCGGTATTTGCTCGTTTTCGTCACAATCGGCAATGTGTTGGCTGAAATTCGTTAGGTGATCGATGCGTACTTTACCCTTCCGGTACAGTCGGCGTATCAAAACATGACATTGTCGATCCGCTACCCTTATCTTGTCACGCAAAAGTTGAACCATAATTGTTTTCTCGTTGACTGTTAACTTACATGTACCGTTATAAATATCAATTACTGCTCTTGTCTTGTGGAGAAACTCCATACCGAGTGTGCAAGGAACAGATAGATTTTTCACGACTAAAAACACACATGCGATTGTCACTGATTCTATTCGGATTGGTATTTAGGTTTGAAGGTTTACTCTTTGAATCGTGGAACCGACAGCACCGGTGACTGTACAGCCTCGAACAAGTGAAGTGGGTACTTTGATTATGGCAGATACTTTCCTGAAAACACACAACGACATTGCATTCACATTCACACCTGTATCAATAATTGTTATGATGGGTAAATCAGCGATATATATCTGCGCAGAAGCTTGTACTCGGTACTCAGATAAGCCTTCTGTTTGTTTAGTCACCTTTTCTCCGATTAATTCTTCACGTATATCTGAGTTCTGATCATAGCGTACGAGATTTATTGACTCCGACATGAAGTCGCCCCCCGTGCATTCCGCAGCCAACCCACGGAGGCTTGGACTAACCGCTTCTAGATTTCCGCTTTCATTTGCGCTGAGCTACTACCATTTGATGTAGCGCTCGTGATATTGCCTTCAGTTATCGTCACGGTAGAGCTTGGATACCATGTTCTCATTGTCACGAATTCCGGTTGGTTGGTAAAATTAAAGTTCGACGGCGGACTGACTTGGGTGTAGAATATGGGCGGATTGTATTTTCCATGCGGCTTCTGATTATTTGCATTCGTTGCTTGCTGTGGTGGCGCATTTGGTTGGTATTGCATGACTTGGTTCTGCTGCTGAAAGTTGTTATGATTTCGCGACCCGTTTTGGTAACCTCCATCGTTTTGTTGGCTACGCTGACTGGTCCAGCTCGCGCTGCCGTGTATGTCGGCGGCCGGTGCGCGTCGCGTTTGATATCCGTAATTGTGGTTGTTCTGAACACGCGCGTCTTCATGGATGAGGTCTAAACTGTCCAACACGGATAAGAACATCTCCTGGTCGGCATCCGTAACGTTTACCAATTTTTCCCCTATCGATGTAGGCAATATCGACTTGAGAATCATTATTACATATTTAGTGGTGGCCGGCCGATGTGACCGAGCGGTTCTAGGCGCCACAGTCTGGAACTGCGCGACCCGCTACGGTCGCAGGTTCGAATCCTGCCTCGGGCATGGATGTGTGTGATGTCCTTAGGTTGGTTAGGTTTAAGTAGTTCTAAGTTCTAGGGGACTGATGACCTCAGCAGTTAAGTCCCTTAGCGCTCAGAGTCATTTGAACCATTTAGTAGTGATTGGTGTATCCCAATAGCGAATATTCCTGAAGTATTTCTCCAAATACCTCTTTCGACTCCCAAATTTGGCATGAAAAGGTTCGGCATTATACACTTCTTTCAGAAGTCTCTGCTGTACTCCTGTGATCCAAAACGTAGGCAAAAATTGGTGTTCCAATTCGGCATAGGTATCACATCTATCGAGCATTTCTGTTCCCCATAACGCATTTTCTCCTTGAATGAATCCGGTAACAAACTGTATGCGTTGGCGGTCTGGCCAACTTTCTGGGAATACACCCAAAAATCCTTTTAAAAATACGACAGAGTGACTTTCTTTCAGATGTTTCAGATGGCTTTGAGCACTATGGGACTTAACTTCTGAGGTCATCAGTCCCCTAGAACTTAGAACTACTTAAACCTAACTAACCTAAGGACATCACACACATCCATGCCCGGGGCAGGATTCGAACCTGCGACCGTAGCGGTCGCGCGGCTCCAGACTGTGGCGCCTAGAACCGCTCGGCCACTCAGGCCGGCAACTGTTTCTTTCCTCTGGTATGAATGTTTGAAAGACTATGCTTCAATACGCTCTCTTCTTTCACTAGATTCTCGAGTGATACTTGAGCGATTTGTTCCGGTTGTAAAGGCTGTTCGTCCGGCTTCGGTACTGATCGTACGGAAGCTTGTTGTTGGCGGTCGAAATATTCCGGCGAGTTGTTTACGGTTGGTAATTCGCTTTGAGATTCGCCCTGCGCGTCATTGTTTTGGGGATCATGACAATGACAATTCTGTCATTTTATCGCCTATTTTCTTGGTTCAAAATGGCTCTGAGCACTATGGGACTTAACTTCTGAGGTCATCAGTCCCATAGAACTTGTCTCAATTTGATCGTCAAGTTTGCGTTTCCACTCTCGTAAATCTCTCATGAAGACACGTCGAAATTCAAATGTGTGTGAAATCTTATGGGACTTAACTGCTAAGGTCATCAGTCCCTAAGCTTACACACTACTTAACCTAAATTATCCTAAGGGCATACACGCACAACCATGCCCGAGGGAGGACTCGAACCTCCGCCGGAGCGCCTGAGACCGCTCGGCTAATCCCGAAAGACACGTCGAATCTGCCCTAACTACAGACTATGTCTCTTGAAGCAGCGAAGACTTCTAATGTGGCTGATTTTACTACGTCTTTGAGCTCGTCGTTACCTTGGAAATTTCTCAGTCTTTGGCCTCCACCCAATCTTCGTATCTCTTATTACTCTCAATATCCAACATAGACATGTCATCTGACAATTCTGTCATTTTATCGCCTATTTTCTTGGTTCAAAATGGCTCTGGGCTCTATGGGACTTTACTTCTGAGGTCATCAGTCCCCTAGAACTTAGAACCACTTAAACCTAACTAACCTAAGGACATCACACACATCCATGCCCGAGGCAGGATTCGAACCAGCGGTCGTGCGGTTCCAGACTGTAGCGCCTAGAAAAGCTCGGCCACTTCGGCCGGCCCTATTTTCTTGATATTGACTTCAAGTTTGTTGACCTTTCCAGACACTTCTTCGTACTTTTTCAGCATCTTCACCGCCTCAGACTGGCACGCGGTTACTTGAAGCTGAAGTTGGTGGGTGATTGATTTCATACCATTTTTCAACTTCACAATATGGTCTGCTACCGTGGAAATGTTACTATCTATTTGCGCACGTAAGTCGGTTTTAACCACATCTACTTCATGTTTGAGACCTTCTTTTAGTTCGTCCTTTACCGAATCTATCTGCTTTCCACTGCACCAAATTTGGTTTTCGTATTACCCTTTAGTGAGTCGATTTCTGCCGTTACTGTAACCATTTGTGATCCGAGTTTACCAATATTCGCTTTTAATTCGGCCTTCGAGTAATTGTTCATTGAGTGAAGTTTAGTTTGTACATCTACCTTTACCGAACTTATTTCTGCTTTTAAGTCTGCCTTCAAGACAGTTCTTCAATCTGTTTCCAAGTTACTTGCCATAGAATGAAATTTAGTTTCCATGTCCGATTTTAAATTGGAGAATAACAAGGCTTGTTTCTCGTCCCGCTCCCTCTCCTTCTCTTCACGTTCGCGTTTTTATCTCTATTTTTCCTCTTCCCTTTCGCGTTTATCTCTCTGCCACATTTCAATACACATGTTAAGTTTGTCCAATTGACTCATCTGCGATGTTTGTCCTAATCTTAGCTCACGCTCCTCTTCACTCGCTTCTCTTCTGCCATGTTTGCAACCAAAGATTTCGCGATGGAACCACTGATAATATATTTTAGATACAGTACTGTACTGCTCACACGGGGTGTCAATCCCTGAGTTACTAAAACAGCCACTGGAGGCAATGAAAATTGAACAACACAACACGAAAGAGATAATATGGATTCCACTAAATGTAAACAATTGAAGACAATGCTGCTGTTCGTCACCAACGCTGAATTTCCACCATCTTAGATCTGAAAGAGAAGAATGGCAACAAGAGAACATATACAGACTATTACAGTAGAACAATAAAAGTTTTGAGCTTTAACAAAATTGACTTTAAAAATTGCAAAGAAACGTTTTTGAAGTAACTAATCTGAATAAATTTACGAAATGAAGCGGGGTTTGGCGGGAGAGCTGGATTTTAAATTAGCACAGCACTTGAATGCCAGATGATGCACTACGGAAGCGGCGTTTCCGCAAACACTGAGGATTCTACTCACTTTGCGTTGTCTTGAAACAGCGACTCAGAACTGCAATTACGGCCGTTAGTTGTATTTTAACGTTCTGTTGGTAGTCACGAGAATATTTTCTTCGTCCGTCTTTTCCAGAAAACTTCCGTCTGCGGTCCCACATGAAATTAAAAACAAGAGGATTAGGTATGATTTTGATTCAAGTCCCTGTTCGGGCGCCACATCTGATGTGAGGAAATATTAAGCATCAGATTGAGAAGGGGAAGCAACATATACTTGCGTGGCTCCCTTTCGCGTTTAGAAAGTGCCGCGGACCATTGTGGAACAGCGAGGCTTTGTGCGAGCGATGTACGACTTGAGAAGTGAAGTTTGCTAAGAAATTCCCGGACGTCACTCGCACTAAAAATGCACCTTAAGGGCCAGTTTAAAACTGCGTTTGAAGAATATCACAAGGGGGGGGGGGGGAGTATAAGTAGTATGTTAACGTCGTCCATATAACATGTTAACACTGACGTCAATAACAATGACAGAGCTTGAGTGGTTTAAAAAGTTTAGAAATCACATAGAAATGTCCATTCATTAACCATTCTGCGTTTTTCACACATGCTAGTCCCACATGCAACAAAACGACAGTATTTATCTGTAGGGTTTAACAAATTACAAGTCTAATAATGACGCCTATGTAATGGTGCGTCCGTATTATACAGGAGATAAAAAGAGAGAGATATCGTCCGGCAGTGGACGATGGGTTGCGCGCTTGTTTTTTTTTTTTTTTTTTGAATTACTCAAATGTCTTCAGTGTCCGTCTTTAATATCGATGTTTTTACATGCGCGCTGAATTATTCTATAGTTTCTTAGGCGCGTCAGTGGCGCTGGATTCATTTCTCCTTGTAAATCGTCATGGTACGTCATTATAATGCGTGGTTAAATATTATACGTTGGCAAATAAATGGCTCTTGGCCTCTTTCGTTACTCAAATCAGTGTTTCATGTGACGGATGTGGCGGTGTGAAAATACAACATCTCAAATTCTAATATAAAATGTCGAAACGGATCCGCAAACCGGAGAAAAGCTGTTCATCGCAGGGAAGTAATTGAAAAGTTACCATAATGAACAACATAATTATTTTGCTACTAGTACTGGAGCGACTGCTGTTAAGTAGCAATCAAACAATAAATCTTCCACATGATGAGTCGTGTCGATCACAAATTGCGGGAATTTCTGAATGTTCATGTTCTACACCAGATTCAGATTTCTACCAATTTAGAAAAAGACTGAATCAGAAAGCGACCGCCCCTATGACGAAAGTGCAACAACTTCGGTAACTTCACCAACACCGACAACTGTGTCAGTTGAACAACAATTTTACATTTCTGAAGAAATATCACATGACCCCGCTAATTATTTTCACGAAAATTTTTCACAAAGAAACCGCGAAATTTTGATTTGTGAAGGACCAGTATATTTTCAAAATAAAGATTCTGACTTTTCCGAGGCATACGGAACATACAAAGATGGTAATAAATGGTATTTCAACAAAGCATTATTTATTCGCAAATTAAAGAAGAATGAAAGCGTCGAAAGGAAATGGTTGTTGTACTCGCCTTCCGAAACTCTGTATTTTGTTTCTTCGTGATACTTATTTAACCCATCTGTTATAAATATATACTCTCAGAGTGGTGTAATGATTGTAAGCACATTAATCACATAATTTTAACACATGAAAATAGCCCAGCACATAGGCAATCTATGAAGACTTATCAGGCACGAAGTAAATCGGTTGGTAGAATAGATATAGACTTAGTATCTCAACATTAAAAAGAAGTGGATTATTGGAGAAATGTACTCAAACGGATTGTAGTTGTTGTAAAAATGTGGACATCGAGAAGGCTTCCATTTCGGGGTGACAATGAAGTCCTAGGATCTCCCAACAATGGAAATTATTTGCGATGTGTGGAATTATTGAATGAATTCGATCCTTTTCTTGCAGATCACTTACAAAAATTTGGGAATCCTGGAAAAGGTAACACTTCTTATTTATCAGCGAATACCTGCAATGACTTTATTGATGTACGAGGGCGGTTCAGAAAGTAACCTCCGATTGGTCACAGTGCGGGTTGTGGGGGGAGTAGCGACGCCATCTGTGCGTTCACGCACTCAACAGGTCAGTCGGCATCAAGCCGTGGTCGAGTGAACGTCGTGCCTGCGCTAGTTTAGTTTTTGTGGCAGTTTGAAATGTGTGCTGCAATAGAAAACCCCGCCAAATGTGAAGTGCGTGCTGTCATAAGGTTTTTTACAGCCAAAGGATATTCTGCAGCAGCTATTCATCGTGAGCTTTGTGCCGTGTACGGACCAAGAGTTATGAGTGAAGGAGTTGCCCGTGAATGGGTACGTTTATTTAAAAGTGGACGAGAAAACGTTCATGATGAAGAGAGGAGTGGTAGACCATCATTGGTGACTGACGAACTCGTTCAGACAGATGATGCAAAAGCTCGTGAAAATCGACGTTTCTCAATGTCGGAGTTGTCTACTGGTTTTCCACAGATTTCTAAGACTCTCTTGTACGAGATAGTGACAGCAAGATTGGGTTACCGTAAGTTCTGTTCACGATGGGTGCCCAAAATTCTTACCGACCACCACAAAACTCAAAGAATGGCCTCTGCATTAGACTTTCTGTCACGTTATGAGGACGAAGGAGAACCATTGTTAAACAGATGCGTGACCGGTGACGAAACCTGGATTAAGTACGTGAACCCTGAGACAAAAGAACAATCAAAGATGTGGGCACATTCAAATTCGCCTACCAAACCAAGAAAAGCCTCGCAAGATTTTTCTGCCAGAAAACTGATGGCAACGGTGTTTTGGGATGCCAAAGGGGTGTTGTTGGTTGAATTCATGGAACGTGGTACGACCATTAATCAAGACGTGTACTGTGAAACAATAAAAAAGTTACGACGGGCTATACAGAACAAACGCCGTGGTATGCTGACTTCCGGTATCGTTTTTTTGCACGATAACGCCCGTCCTCACTCTGCTCACAAAACAACGGCCCTTCTTGAGTCCTTCAAGTGGGACGTTATCAACCATCCACCTTACAGCCCAGACCTGGCGCCAAGTGATTATCACCTCTTCATGCATTTGAAGAAATGGCTCGGGTCACAGCGGTTTGATGACGACGAAGAGCTCAAAGATGCGGTCACAGGCTGGCTCCAGGCACAAGCGGGTGATTTTTATGCAGAAGGAATTTCAAAGCTTGTGAAGAGATACGATAAGTGCCTCAATCGCTATGGAGACTATGTAGAAAAATAGTGCAAAGATGTAGTTGTAAGATGTATATATTAAAATATTTTTATTTAACTTGGTGTATTTTTTTAAATCAACCGGAGGTTACTTTCTGAACGGCCCTCGTAATAGGAAAACAGATCCTACTATCCTTCAAAGTAGTCACCAGCGTTGTGTATAACCCGTTGCCAGTGATGTGGAAGGCGTATTACACTGTTAGCAGAGCCTGTTCTGTTGATGGTGCGAATGGAGCGATCTACTGCCTGTCGAATCTCTGGAACAGTTCTGTAGCGAATGCCACGAAGTAGTTCCTTTATCTTCGGAATAAAATCAAAGTCACAAGGACTTACGTCCAGGGAGTTTGGTGGATGCTGCAGTACTTCTCAGTCCCATCGACCGAAGAGAGCAACCACAGCTTGCGCTGTATGCGCCCGCGCATTGTAGAGCAAAATGGTGGGGGGTACGCAGAAAGTGTCGCCGCGTCTTTCGCAAAGCTGGTAGCAGGTGATGCTCCAAAAACGAACAGTAATACTGTGCACTGACCTCTCAGGTTCCATCCCCTCACTTAGCTAATTTCTTTGGTGGGCTAAACCTTGTGTGGCCAAACACTTTGGTGGCCAACACCTATCATTACTGACCCCTTCAGTTGTCACACCATCTGTGGTAGACACCCCTGGTGGCTGCACTTTCAGTGATCAACACCTTCAGTGGCCATCCCCTGTCACGGCCAACCTCCCTGCTCACTAATGACCCCATTGGCCCACAACTTTATTTGCCAACCACCATCATAATCCATCCTCGCAGCTGCCTACAACCACTCCCAAATGTCTACCCATGGTAGCAGATACTCAAGGGGAACTGCGTACCTGGAGAATGACCATTCAGTTTGCAACCCTAATGGTTACCAACATTACAAGTATGATCATCACTTCTACTTGCAGCTGCCCTTCTTACCAACTCTCGTAGTTGTTGACAATCAGTGCTGATGACATTCTCCCTGGTGTGAACTCAGAATGGAAACTGTGACACCTTCATAGTGTCAGAAGCTTCCAGTGAAAGACCCTTAAGGTTGCTGGCCCTTCAGGTGTTGACACCTCCAGGGTAACAGGACCATCCTGTGGCTGACCTTTCCAATTTCTGACTCCTCCCATTCCAATTTCTGACTCCTCCCATTTCTATCCCCTCAAGTAGCTAACTCCTCCTGTGGATGACCCCTATTGTGGCTGACCCCTTTTGTTACTGACCACTTCGGTTGCCGTCCCCTTATGTAGTTGACCCATTTGGTGGCTGCCCCTTCAGCGGCCAACAACAGTGGCCATTCGCCATCACAGCCAACCTATCCGGCCAATAAGGGCCCCATGGGCTACACATGTATTTGCAAACCACCATCATTACTCACCTACCTAATGGTAAACAATGAACAGTCCATTCATGGCAAGTCACGACATTGTCGCTGATCCCTCAGCTTACTGACCCTACTAATTGCGAACACCAGCAGTGCCACTTTCTGCCAATGGTCAATCCATGCAGTTCCTGACACCTCAGGTTGCAGTTCCTTCACGTAGCAAAATCTACAGAATATCTCTATTTAGCTTCCTCATGTACCGCTCTGCTGAAAAACCATTAAGCTTAATCCCCTGGCAGCAGGCGACTCCTTATTGCCTCTGGCTTCAGTGGCCCACATGTCCAACCACCACTAATGTGAAAAACCATTAAGTTTAATCCCCTGGCAGCAGAAGACTCCTTATTGCCTTGGGCTTCAGTGGCTCACATCTTCAACTTATATCGCTGCTGACAAGTCCATCACCTGTTGTTGCAGCTGCCCTTATTACCAAATCTCATACTTGTTTACCCTCACTACTGGTGACATTCCCCTGTTGGTCAAATCGGAATAGCAAGTGAAAACAAGTCACTACCCAGAGGCAGCTCTTTACGTTTCTGAGGCTTTCAGTTGTTGTTCCCGTGCAGGGAACACACCCCTCCAGTTGCCGACTCTTGTAGTTACCAACTCCTGTAGTTGCCATCACCACACGTAGCTAACTCCTCCCACGACCAACCCCTAGTTTGGCCAACTGCTTGGGTAGTCAAACACTTTGTTTACTGATCCATTTGGTGGCCATCGTTTCTGTGTTCGTTCCCTATGATGGCCGTTCCTTCAGTGCCCGACACTTTGTGAGGACATTCCCGAAAATAGCCAACCCCTTCGTCACTACCGCCACAGTGTCCTACACCTGCCTTTGCCAACCACCTGTATTATACACCCACCCAGCTGCCAAAACCAACCCCAGTGGCTACCCTCAACAGGCAGAAGGTAATTGCAACTCACAACCTGGTAACTGACCCTACAGTTTGCTGTCCATATTGATTCACAACGCTAACGGTAACACATTCTGCGAATGTTCGACACTTCCAGTTACTCGCAACACTCGTTGCAACCCTCCCCCCCCCCCCCCAAAAAAAAATTGCAGAGTCGTCTCTAGCCTAGCAAAAATTTGATGTTTCATATAGTCCACAAGTCGGGTACCAAACCGTTATGTTGGATCCCCTGGCTGCCCCAAACTCCTTACTACATTTAGCTTGAGTTGCTCAGTTGTTTGAAGAACATATCGCTGGTAATATATCCTGTAATCATCATATATTCTTACAGCTGCACTTCTTACCAGTTGTCATAGTTGTTAACCCTCACTATAGGTTCTTTCCTCCTGGTAGTGTACTTGGAATGGCATGTGAAAACAACTCATCACCAGGGAATCACACCCTTCAGAGTGCTGACCCTTCCAGTTGTTGACACTTCCAGGGTAACAAACCCCTCCAGTGGCCAACCCTTCCAGTTGCTGACCCCTCCGGTTGCCCTCCCCTCAGGTAGCTAACTCCTCCGGTGGCCGACCCCTAGTGTGGCCGACCCCTTTGGTAGCCAACTCCTTCGGTTACTAACCCCTTCGGTTGCCGTCCCTTTCTGTAGTCGACCCCTTCGGTGGCTGCCCTTTCAGTGGCCAACACCTTCAGATGCCTTTCCCCATCATGGCCAACCTCCCTGGTCATTAACGCAACCAGTGGGTTACAATTGTATTTTCCAGCTAACCTCATTACTCACCCCCACAGTGGCAAACAGAAAAATTAAGTGCCGTCCTTCTGGTGACAAACCCTAAGTAGCAACTCACGACCTTATCACTGCCACTTCAGTTCACTGACATTACTGACTGCTAACACTAACGGTGGCACTTTCTGGTAATGGCCAACCCTTGTATGTTCTCACATTTCTCGTTGCAGTCCTCTCAAATGGCCATCATCTCTATGGCTTTGCTGTTGTGTGGCTGCCTCATGTAACCTACAACTTTGGTACCATAACCAGCAGATTTATCCCCTTGCAGTGGTCGAATCCTTATTACCTTTGGCTTACGTGGCTCACTCTTCAGAAGGCCACTAATATTGTGACAACTTACATCGCTGCTGACAAGTCCTGTGATCATCACCTCTTGTTGCCCTTATTACCAAATCTCATACTTGTTTACCCTCACTACTGGTGACATCTCCCTCCTGGTCAAATCGGAATGGCAAGTGAAAACAAGTCACTACCCAGAGGCAGCTCTTTAGGTTTCTGAGTCTTTCAGTTGTTGTCCCCGTGCAGGGAACACATCTCTCCAGTTGCTGACTCTTGTAGTTACCAACTCCTGTAGTTGCCATCACCACACGTAGCTAACTGCTCCCTTGATCAACCCCTTGTTTGCCCAACTGCTTGGGTAGTCAAACAGTTTGTTTACTAACCTATTTGGTTGCCATCAGTTTCTGTGTTCGTTCCGTGTGATGTCTGCTCTTTCAGGGGCCGACACTTTCAGAGGACATTTCCGAAAATAGCCAACCTCCCTGGTCACTAACGCCCCAGTGCCCGACATCTGCCTTTGCCAACCAACTGTATTTTACACCCACCCAGCTGCCAACAGCAACACCAGTGGCTAACCTCAACTGGCTGGCCGTAATTGCAACTCACATCCTGGTCACTGACCCTATAGTTTGTTGTCCATATTGATTCACAATACTAACGGTAACACATTCTGCGAATGTTCGACACTTGCAGATACTCACAACTCTCGTTGCAACCCTCCCCGCCCCTCCTCTCAAATGGCAGAGTCGCCTCCAGCCTAGCCACAATGTGATGTCTCATATAGTCCACAAGTCTGGTACCAAACTGTTATGTTGGATCCCCTGGCTGCCCCAAACTCCTTACTACATTTAGCTTGAGTTGCTCAAATGTTTGAAGAACAATCGCTGCAAATAACTCCTGTAATCATCACATATTCTTGCAGCTGCACTTCTTACCAGTTGTCATAGGTTCTTTCCTCCTGGTAGTGTACTTGGAATGGCATGTGAAAACAACTGATCACCCAGAGACTGACCCTTCAGGGTGCTGACCCTTCCAGTTGTTGACACTTCCAGGCTAACAAACCCCTCCAGTGGCCATCCCTTCCAGTTGCCGACCCCTTCGGTTGCCATCCCCTCAGGAAGCTGACTCCTCCGGTGGCCGACCCCTAGTGTGGCCGACCCCTTTGGTAGCCAACTCCTTCGGTTACTAACCCCTTCGGTTGCCGTCCCTTTCTGTAGTCGACCCCTTCGGTGGCTGCCCTTTCAGTGGCCAACACCTTCAGAAGCCATTCACCATCATGGCCAACCTCCCTGGTCACTAACGCAACCAGTGGGTTACAATTGTATTTTCCAACTAACCTCATTACTCGCCTACGCACTGGCAAACAGAAAAATTAAGTGTCGTCCTTCTGGTGACAAACCCTTAGTGGCAACCCGAGACCTTATCACTGTCACTTCAGTTCACTGACAATACTGACTGCCAACACTAACGGTAGTAGTTTCTGTCAATGGCCAACCCTTGTATTTTCTCACACTTCTGGTTGCAGTCCTCTCAAATGGCCATCATCTCTATGGCTTTGCTGTTGTGTGGCTGCCTCATGTAACCTACCACTTTGGTACCATAACTGGCAGTTTTATCCCCTTGCAGTGGTCGAATCCTTATTGCCTTTGGCTTCAGTGGCTCACCCTTCAGAAGGCCTCTAATTTCCGACAACATAAATCGCTGCTGACAAGTCCTGTTTACATCAACTCTTCTTGCAGCTGCCCTTATTACCAAATCTCGTCGTTTTTACCCTCACTACTGGTGACATCACCCTCTTGGTCAAATAGGAATGGCAAGTGAAAACAAGTCACTACCCAGAGGCAGCTCTTTAGGTATCTGAGGTTTTTAAGTTGTTGTCCCCAAGCAGGGGACACACCCCTCCAGTTGCCGACACTTGTAGTTACCAACTCCTTTAGTTACCATCACCACACGTAGCTAATTCCTCCCACGACCAACTGCTTGGGTTAGTCAATCAGTTTGTTTACTGACCCATTTGGTTGCCATCAGTTTCTGTGTTCGTTACCTGTGATGTCCGCTCCTTCAGTGGCCGACACTTTGAGAGGACATTCCCGAAAATAGCCAACCCCCTGGTCACCAACGCTCCAATGTCCTACACCTGCCTTGGCCAACCACCTGTAATATACACCCACCCAGCTGCCAACACCAACACCAGTGGCTACCCTCAACTGGCAGGCCGTAATTGCAACTCACATCCTGGTCACTGACCCTATAGTTTGTTGTCCATATTGATTCACAATACTAACGGTAACACATTCTCCGAATGTTCGACTCTTGCAGTTACTCACAACTCTCGTTGCAACCCTCCCCCCCCCCCCCCCAAAATGCAGAGTAGTCTCTAGCCTAGCCACAATGTGATGTCTCATATAGTCCACAAGTCTGGTACCAAACCGTTATGTTGGATCCCCTAGCTGCCCCAATTTCCTTACTACATTTAGCTTGAGTTGCTCAAATGTTTGAAGAACAATCGCTGCTAATAACTCCTGTAATCATCACATATTCTTGCAGCTGCACTTCTTACCAGTTGTCATAGTTGCTAACCCTCGCTATAGGTTCTTTCCTCCTGGTAGTGTACTTGGAATGGCATGTGAAAACAACCGATCACCCAGTGGCTGACCCTTCATGGTGCGGACCCTACCAGTTGTTGACACTTCCAGGGTAACAAACCGCTCCAGTGGCCAACCCTTCCAGTTACGACCCTTCTGGTTGCCATCGCCTCAGTAAGCTAATTCCTCCGGTGCCCGACCCCTAGTGTGGCCGACCCCTTTGGTAGCCAACCCCTTCGGTTACTGACCCCTTCGGTTGCCGTCTCTTTCTGTAGTCGACCCCTTCGGTGGCTGCCCTTTCAGTGGCCAACACCTTCAGAAGCCAATCCCCATCATTGCCAACCTCCCTGGTCACTAATGCAACCTGTGGGCTACAGTTGTATTTTCCAACTAACCTCATTACTCACCCACACAGTGGCAAACAGAAAAATTAAGTGCCGTCCTTCTGGTGACAGACGCTTAGTGGCAACTCACGACCTTATCACTGTCACTTCACTTCACTGACAATACTGACTGTCAACACTAACGGTGGCACTTTCTGGTAATGGCCAACCCTTGTATGTTCTTACACTTTTCGTTGCAGTCCTCTCAAATGGCCATCATCTCTATGGCTTTGCTGTTGTGTGGCTGCCTCATGTAACCTACCACTTTGGTTCCATAACCAGCAAATTTATCCCCTTGCAGTGGTCGAATCCTTATTGCCTTTGGCTTACGTGGCTCACCCTTCGGAAGGCCTCTAATATTCCGACAACTTACATCGCTGCTGACAAGTCCTGTTTACATCACCTCTTCTTGCAGCTGCCCTTATTACCAAATCTCGTAGTTTTTACGCTCACTACCGGTGACATCACCCTCTTGGTCAAATCGGAATGGCAAGTGAAAACAAGTCACTACCCAGAGGCAGCTCTTTAGGTTTCTGAGGCTTTCAGTTGTTGTCCCCGTGCAGGGAACACACCCCTCCAGTTGCTGACTCTTGTAGTTACCAACTCCTGTAGTTGCCATCACCACACGTAGCTAACTGCTCCCTTGACCAACCCCTTGTTTGCCTAACTGCTTGGGTAGTCAAACACTTTGTTTACTGACCTATTTGGTTGCCATCAGCTTCTGTGTTCGTTCCCTGTGATGTCCGCTCTTTCAGGGGCCGACACTTTCAGAGGACATTTCCGAAAATAGCCAACCTCTCTGGTCACTAACTCCCCAGTGCCCGACATCTGCCTTTGCCAACTACCTGTATTTTACACCCACCCAGCTGCCAACAGCAACACCAGTGGCTACCCTCAACTGGCAGACCGTAATTGCAACTCACATCCTGGTCACTGACCCTATAGTTTGTTGTCCATATTGATTCACAACACTAACGGTAACACATTCTGCGAATGTTCGACACTTGCAGATACTCACAACTCTCGTTGCAACCCTCCCCGCCCCTCCTCTCAAATGGCAGAGTCGTCTCCAGCCTAGCCACAATGTGATGTCTCATATAGTCCACAAGCCTGGTGCGATACCGTTATGTTGGATCCCCTGGCAGCCCCAAAAACCTTACTACATTTAGCTTGAGTTGCTCAAATGTTTGCAGAACAATCGCTGCAAATACTCCTGTAATCATCACATATTCTTGTAGCTGCACTTCTTACCAGTTGTCATAGTTGTTAACCCTCACTATAGGTTCTTTCCTCCTGGTAGTGTACTTGGAATGGCATGTGAAAACAACTGATCACCCAGAGGCAGACCCTTCAGAGTGCTGACCCTTCCAGTTGTTGACACTTCCAGGGTAACAAACCCCTCCAGTGGCCAACCCTTCCAGTTGCCGACCCCTCCGGTTGCCATCCCCTCAGGTAGCTAACTCCTCCGGTGGCCGACTCCTAGTGTGGCCTATCCCTTTGGTAGCCAACCCCTTCGGTTACTGACCGCTTCGGTTGCCGTCCCTTTCTGTAGTAGACCCCTTCGGTGGCTGCCCTTTCAGTGGCCAACACCTTCAGATGCTATTCCCCATCAGGGCCTGCCTCTCTGGTCATTAACGCAACCAGTGGGTGACAATTGTATTTTCCAGCTAACCTCATTACTCACCCACACAGTGGCAAACAGAAAAATTAAGTGCCGTCCTTCTGGTGACAGACGCTTTGTGGCAACTCACGACCTTATCACTGTCACTTCAGTACACTGACAATACTGACTGCCAACACTAACTGTGGCACTTTCTGGTAATGGTAAACCCTTGTATGTTCTCACACTTCTGGTTGCAGTCCTCTCTAATGGCCGTCATCTCTATGGCTTTGCTGTTGTGTGGCTGCCTCATGTAACCTACAACTTTGGTACCATAACCACCAGTGATATCCCCTTGCAGTGGTCGAATCCTTATTGCCTTTGGCTTCAGTGGCTCACCCTTCAGAAGGCCTCTAATATTCCGACAACTTACATCGCTGCTGACAAGTCCTGTGATAATCACCTCTTGTTGTTGCCCTTATTACCAAATCTCATACTTGTTTTCCCTCACTACTGGTGGCATCCACCTCTTGGTCAAATCGGAGTGGCAATGGAAAACAAGTCACTACGCAGAGGCAGCTCTTTAGGTTTCTGAGGCTTTCAGTTGTTATCCCCGTGCAGGGAACACACCCCTCCAGTTGCTGACTCTTGTAGTTACCAACTCCTGTAGTTCCCATCACCACACGTATCTAACTGCTCCCTTGACCAACCCCTTGTTTGCCCAACTGCTTGGGTAGTCAAACAGTTTGTTTACTGACCTATTTGGTTGCCATCAGTTTCAGTGTTCGTTCCGTGTGATGTCTGCTCTTTCAGGGGCCGACACATTCAGAGGACATTTGCGATAATAGCCAACCTCCCTGGTCACTAACGCCCCAGTGCCCGACATCTGCCTTTGCCAACCACCTGTATTTTACACCCACCCAGCTGCCAACAGCATTACCAGTGGCTACCCTCAACTGGCAGACCGTAATTGCAACTCACACCCTGGTCACTGACCCTATAGTTTGTTGTCCATATTGATTCACAACACTAACGGTAACACATTCTGCGAATGTTCGACACTTGCAGATAATCACAACTCTCGTTGCAACCCTCCCCGCCCCTCCTCTCAAATGGCAGAGTCATCTCCAGCCTAGCCACAATGTGATGTCTCATATAGTCCACAAGTCTGGTACGAAACTAATATGTTGGATCCCCTGGCTGCCCCAAACTCCTTACTACAATTAGCTTTAGTTGCTCAAATGTGTGAAGAATAAACTCTGCAAATAACTCCTGTAATCATCACATATTCTTGCAGCTGCACTTCTTACCAGTTGTCATAGTTGTTAACCCTCACTATAGGTTCTTTCCTCCTGGTAGTGTACTTGGAATGGCATGTGAAAACAACTCATCACCAGGGAATCACACCCTTCAGAGTGCTGACCCTTCCAGTTGTTGACACTTCCAGGGTAACAAACCCCTCCAGTGGTCAACCCTTCCAGTTGCTGACCCCTCCGGTTGCCATCCCCTCAGGTAGCTAACTCCTCCGGTGGCCGACCCCTAGTGTGGCCGACTCCTTTGGTAGCCAACTCCTTCGGTTACTAACCCCTTCGGTTGCCGTCCCTTTCTGTAGTCGACCCCTTCGGTGGCTGCCCTTTCAGTGGCCAACACCTTCAGATGCCTTTCCCCATCATGGCCAACCTCCCTGGTCATTAACGCAACCAGTGGGTTACAATTGTATTTTCCAGCTAACCTCATTACTCACCCCCACAGTGGCAAACAGAAAAATTAAGTGCCGTCCTTCTGGTGACAAACCCTAAGTAGCAACTCACGACCTTATCACTGCCACTTCAGTTCACTGACATTACTGACCGCTAACACTAACGGTGGCACTTTCTGGTAATGGCCAACCCTTGTATGTTCTCACATTTCTCGTTGCAGTCCTCTCAAATGGCCATCATCTCTATGGCTTTGCTGTTGTGTGGCTGCCTCATGTAACCTACAACTTTGGTACCATAACCAGCAGATTTATCCCCTTGCAGTGGTCGAATCCTTATTGCCTTTGGCTTACGTGGCTCACTCTTCAGAAGGCCACTAATATTGTGACAACTTACATCGCTGCTGACAAGTCCTGTGATCATCACCTCTTGTTGCCCTTATTACCAAATCTCATACTTGTTTATCCACACTACTGGTGACATCTCCCTCCTGGTCAAATCGGAATGGCAAGTGAAAACAAGTCACTACCCAGAGGCAGCTCTTTAGGTTTCTGAGTCTTTCAGTTGTTGTCCCCGTGCAGGGAACACATCTCTCCAGTTGCTGACTCTTGTAGTTACCAACTCCTGTAGTTGCCATCACCACACGTAGCTAACTGCTCCCTTGATCAACCCCTTGTTTGCCCAACTGCTTGGGTAGTCAAACAGTTTGTTTACTAACCTATTTGGTTGCCATCAGTTTCTGTGTTCGTTCCGTGTGATGTCTGCTCTTTCAGGGGCCGACACTTTCAGAGGACATTTCCGAAAATAGCCAACCTCCCTGGTCACTAACGCCCCAGTGCCCGACATCTGCCTTTGCCAACCACCTGTATTTTACACCCACCCAGCTGCGAACAGCAACACCAGTGGCTACCCTCAACTGGCAGGCCGTAATTGCAACTCACATCCTGGTCACTGACCCTATAGTTTGTTGTCCATATTGATTCACAATACTAACGGTAACACATTCTGCGAATGTTCGACACTTGCAGATACTCACAACTCTCGTTGCAACCCTCCCCGCCCCTCCTCTCAAATGGCAGAGTCGCCTCCAGCCTAGCCACAATGTGATGTCTCATATAGTCCACAAGTCTGGTACCAAACTGTTATGTTGGATCCCCTGGCTGCCCCAAACTCCTTACTACATTTAGCTTGAGTTGCTCAAATGTTTGAAGAACAATCGCTGCAAATAACTCCTGTAATCATCACATATTCTTGCAGCTGCACTTCTTACCAGTTGTCATAGTTGTTAACCCTCACTATAGGTTCTATCCTCCTGGTAGTGTACTTGGAATGGAATGTGAAAACAACTCATCACCCAGAGGCTGACCCTTCAGAGTGCTGACCCTTCCAGTTGTTGACGCTTCCAGGGTAACAAACCCCTCCAGTGGCCAACCCTTCCAGTTGCCGACCCCTCCGGTTGCCATCCCCTCAGGTAGCTAACTCCTCCGGTGGCTGACCCCTAGTGTGGCCGACCCCTTTGGTAGCCAACGCCTTCGGTTACTGACCCCTTCAGTTGCCGTCCCTTTCTGTAGTCGACCCCTTCGGTGGCTGCCCTTTCAGTGGCCAACACCTTCAGATGCCTTCCCCATCATGGCCAACCTCCCTGGTCATTAACGCAACCAGTGGGTTACAATTGTATTTTCCAGCTAACCTCATTACTCACCCACACAGTGGCAAACAGAAAAATTAAGTTCCGTCCTTCTGGTGACAAACCCTTAGTAGCAACTCACGAGCTTATCACTGTCACTTCAGTTCACTGAAAATACTGACTGTCAACACTAACGGTGGTACTTTCTGTTAATGGCCAACCCTTGTATTTTCTCACACTTCTGGTTGCAGTCCTCTCAAATGGCCATCATCTCTATGGCTTTGCTGTTGTGTGGCTGCCTCATGTAACCTACAACTTTGGTACCATAACCAGCAGTTGTATCCCCTTGCAGTGGTCGAATCCTTATTGCCTTTGGCTTCAGTGGCTCACTCTTCAGAAGGCCACTAATATTGTGACAACTTACATCGCTGCTGACAAGTCCTGTGATCATCACCTCTTGTTGTTGCCCTTATTACCAAATCTCATACTTGTTTACCCTCTCTACTGGTGACATCCCCCTCTTGGTCAAATCGGAATGGCAAGTGAAAACAAGTCACTACCCAGAGGCAGCTCTATAGGTTTCTGAGTCTTTCAGTTGTTGTCCCCGTGCAGGGAACACAACCCTGCAGTTGCTGACTCTTGTGGTTACCAACTCCTGTAGTTGCCATCACCACACGTAGCTAACTGCTCCCTTGACCAACCCCTTGTTTGCCCAACTGCTTGGGTAGTCAAACAGTTTGTTTACTAATCTATTTGGATGCCATCAGTTTCTATGTTTGTTCCGTGTGATGTCTGCTCTTTCAGGGGCCGACACTTTCAGAGGACATTTCCGAAAATAGCCAACCTCCCTGGTCACTAACGCCCCAGTGCCCGACATCTGCCTTTGCCAACCACCTGTATTTTACACCCACCCAGCTGCCAACAGCAACACCAGTGGCTACCCTCAACTGGCAGACCGTAATTGCAACTCACGTCCTGGTCACTGACCCTCTAGTTTGTTGTCCATATTGATTCACGACAATTACGGTAACACATTCTGCGAATGTTCGACACTTGCAGATACTCACAACTCTCGTTGCAACCCTCCCCGCCCCTCCTCTCAAATGGCAGAGTCGTCTCCAGCCTAGCCACAATGTGATGTCTCATATAGTCCACAAGTCTGGTACCAAACTGTTGTGTTGGATCCCCTGGCTGCCCCAAACTCCTTACTACAATTAGCTTGAGTTGCACAAATGTTTGAAGAATAATCTCTGCAAATAACTCCTATAATCATCACATATTCTTGCAGCTGCACTTCTTACCAGTTGTCATAGTTGTTAACCCTCACTATAGGTTCTTTCCTCCTGGTAGTGTACTTGGAATGGCATGTGAAAACAACTCATCACCAGGGAATCACACCCTTCAGAGTGCTGACCCTTCCAGTTGTTGACACTTCCAGGGTAACAAACCCCTCCAGTGGCCAACCCTTCCAGTTGCTGACCCCTCCGGTTGCCATCCCCTCAGGTAGCTAACTCCTCCGGTGGCCGACCCCTAGTGTGGCCGACTCCTTTGGTAGCCAACTCCTTCGGTTACTAACCCCTTCGGTTGCCGTCCCTTTCTGTAGTCGACCCCTTCGGTGGCTGCCCTTTCAGTGGCCAACACCTTCAGATGCCTTTCCCCATCATGGCCAACCTCCCTGGTCATTAACGCAACCAGTGGGTTACAATTGTATTTTCCAGCTAACCTCATTACTCACCCCCACAGTGGCAAACAGAAAAATTAAGTGCCGTCCTTCTGGTGACAAACCCTAAGTAGCAACTCACGACCTTATCACTGCCACTTCAGTTCACTGACATTACTGACCGCTAACACTAACGGTGGCACTTTCTGGTAATGGCCAACCCTTGTATGTTCTCACATTTCTCGTTGCAGTCCTCTCAAATGGCCATCATCTCTATGGCTTTGCTGTTGTGTGGCTGCCTCATGTAACCTACAACTTTGGTACCATAACCAGCAGATTTATCCCCTTGCAGTGGTCGAATCCTTATTGCCTTTGGCTTACGTGGCTCACTCTTCAGAAGGCCACTAATATTGTGACAACTTACATCGCTGCTGACAAGTCCTGTGATCATCACCTCTTGTTGCCCTTATTACCAAATCTCATACTTGTTTACCCTCACTACTGGTGACATCTCCCTCCTGGTCAAATCGGAATGGCAAGTGAAAACAAGTCACTACCCAGAGGCAGCTCTTTAGGTTTCTGAGTCTTTCAGTTGTTGTCCCCGTGCAGGGAACACATCTCTCCAGTTGCTGACTCTTGTAGTTACCAACTCCTGTAGTTGCCATCACCACACGTAGCTAACTGCTCCCTTGATCAACCCCTTGTTTGCCCAACTGCTTGGGTAGTCAAACAGTTTGTTTACTAACCTATTTGGTTGCCATCAGTTTCTGTGTTCGTTCCGTGTGATGTCTGCTCTTTCAGGGGCCGACACTTTCAGAGGACATTTCCGAAAATAGCCAACCTCCCTGGTCACTAACGCCCCAGTGCCCGACATCTGCCTTTGCCAACCACCTGTATTTTACACCCACCCAGCTGCGAACAGCAACACCAGTGGCTACCCTCAACTGGCAGGCCGTAATTGCAACTCACATCCTGGTCACTGACCCTATAGTTTGTTGTCCATATTGATTCACAATACTAACGGTAACACATTCTGCGAATGTTCGACACTTGCAGATACTCACAACTCTCGTTGCAACCCTCCCCGCCCCTCCTCTCAAATTGCAGAGTCGCCTCCAGCCTAGCCACATTGTGATGTCTCATATAGTCCACAAGTCTGGTACCAAACTGTTATGTTGGATCCCCTGGCTGCCCCAAACTCCTTACTACATTTAGCTTGAGTTGCTCAAATGTTTGAAGAACAATCGCTGCAAATAACTCCTGTAATCATCACATATTCTTGCAGCTGCACTTCTTACCAGTTGTCATAGTTGTTAACCCTCACTATAGGTTCTATCCTCCTGGTAGTGTACTTGGAATGGAATGTGAAAACAACTCATCACCCAGAGGCTGACCCTTCAGAGTGCTGACCCTTCCAGTTGCTGACGCTTCCAGGGTAACAAACCCCTCCAGTGGCCAACCCTTCCAGTTGCCGACCCCTCCGGTTGCCATCCCCTCAGGTAGCTAACTCCTCCGGTGGCTGACCCCTAGTGTGGCCGACCCCTTTGGTAGCCAACCCCTTCGGTTACTGACCCCTTCAGTTGCCGTCCCTTTCTGTAGTCGACCCCTTCGGTGGCTGCCCTTTCAGTGGCCAACACCTTCAGATGCCTTCCCCATCATGGCCAACCTCCCTGGTCATTAACGCAACCAGTGGGTTACAATTGTATTTTCCAGCTAACCTCATTACTCACCCACACAGTGGCAAACAGAAAAATTAAGTTCCGTCCTTCTGGTGACAAACCCTTAGTAGCAACTCACGAGCTTATCACTGTCACTTCAGTTCACTGAAAATACTGACTGTCAACACTAACGGTGGTACTTTCTGTTAATGGCCAACCCTTGTATTTTCTCACACTTCTGGTTGCAGTCCTCTCAAATGGCCATCATCTCTATGGCTTTGCTGTTGTGTGGCTGCCTCATGTAACCTACAACTTTGGTACCATAACCAGCAGTTGTATCCCCTTGCAGTGGTCGAATCCTTATTGCCTTTGGCTTCAGTGGCTCACTCTTCAGAAGGCCACTAATATTGTGACAACTTACATCGCTGCTGACAAGTCCTGTGATCATCACCTCTTGTTGTTGCCCTTATTACCAAATCTCATACTTGTTTACCCTCTCTACTGGTGACATCCCCCTCTTGGTCAAATCGGAATGGCAAGTGAAAACAAGTCACTACCCAGAGGCAGCTCTATAGGTTTCTGAGTCTTTCAGTTGTTGTCCCCGTGCAGGGAACACAACCCTCCAGTTGCTGACTCTTGTGGTTACCAACTCCTGTAGTTGCCATCACCACACGTAGCTAACTGCTCCCTTGACCAACCCCTTGTTTGCCCAACTGCTTGGGTAGTCAAACAGTTTGTTTACTAATCTATTTGGATGCCATCAGTTTCTATGTTTGTTCCGTGTGATGTCTGCTCTTTCAGGGGCCGACACTTTCAGAGGACATTTCCGAAAATAGCCAACCTCCCTGGTCACTAACGCCCCAGTGCCCGACATCTGCCTTTGCCAACCACCTGTATTTTACACCCACCCAGCTGCCAACAGCAACACCAGTGGCTACCCTCAACTGGCAGACCGTAATTGCAACTCACGTCCTGGTCACTGACCCTCTAGTTTGTTGTCCATATTGATTCACGACAATTACGGTAACACATTCTGCGAATGTTCGACACTTGCAGATACTCACAACTCTCGTTGCAACCCTCCCCGCCCCTCCTCTCAAATGGCAGAGTCGTCTCCAGCCTAGCCACAATGTGATGTCTCATATAGTCCACAAGTCTGGTACCAAACTGTTGTGTTGGATCCCCTGGCTGCCCCAAACTCCTTACTACAATTAGCTTGAGTTGCACAAATGTTTGAAGAATAATCTCTGCAAATAACTCCTATAATCATCACATATTCTTGCAGCTGCATTTCTTACCAGTTGTCATAGTTGTTAACCCTCACTATAGGTTCTATCCTCCTGGTAGTGTACTTGGAATGGCATGTGAAAACAACTGATCACCCAGAGGCTGACCCTTCAGAGTGCTGACCCTTCCAGTTGTTGACACTTCCAGGGTACCAAACCCTTCCAGTGGCCAACCCTTCCAGTTGCCGACCCCTCCGGTTGCCATCCCCTCAGGTAGCTAACTCCTCCGGTGGCCGACCCCTAGTGTGGCCGACCCCTTTGGTAGCCAACCCCTTCGGTTACTGACCCCTTCGGTTGCCGTCCCTTTCTGTAGTCGACCCCTTCGGTGGCTGCCCTTTCAGTGGCCAACACCTTCAGATGCCATTCCTCATCATGGCCAACCTCCCTGGTCATTAACGCAACCAATGGGTTACAATTGTATTTTCCAGCTAACCTCATTACTCACCCACACAGTGGCAAACAGAAAAATTAAGTTCCGTCCTTCTGGTGACAAACCCTTAGTAGCAACTCACGACCTTATCACTGTCACTTCAGTTCACTGAAAATACTGACTGTCAACACTAACGGTGGTACTTTCTGTTAATGGCCAACCCTTGTATTTTCTCACACTTCTGGTTGCAGTCCTCTCAAATGGCCATCATCTCTATGGCTTTGCTGTTGTGTGGCTGCCTCATGTAACCTACAACTTTGGTACCATAACCAGCAGTTTTATCCCCTTACAGTGGTCGAATCCTTATTGCCTTTGGCTTCAGTGGCTCACTCTTCAGAAGGCCACTAATATTGTGACAACTTACATCGCTGCTGACAAGTCCTGTGATCATCACCTCTTGTTGTTGCCCTTATTACCAAATCTCATACTTGTTTACCCTCACTACTGGTGACATCCCCCTCTTGGTCAAATCGGAATGGCAAGTGAAAACAAGTCACTACACAGAGGCAGCTCTTTAGGTTTCAGAGTCTTTCAGTTGTTGTATCCGTGCAGGGAACATACCCCTCCAGTTGCTGACTCTTGTAGTTACCAACTCCTGTAGTTGCCATCACCACACGTAGCTAACTGCTCCCTTGATCAACCCCTTGTTTGCCCAACTGCTTGGGTAGTCAAACAGTTTGTTTACTAACCTATTTGGTTGCCATCAGTTTCTGTGTTCGTTCCGTGTGATGTCTGCTCTTTCAGGGGCCGACACTTTCAGAGGACATTTCCGAAAATAGCCAACCTCCCTGGTCACTAACGCCCCAGTGCCCGACATCTGCCTTTGCCAACCAACTGTATTTTACACCCACCCAGCTGCCAACAGCAACACCAGTGGCTACCCTCAACTGGCAGGCCGTAATTGCAACTCACATCCTGGTCACTGACCCTATAGTTTGTTGTCCATATTGATTCACAATACTAACGGTAACACATTCTGCGAATGTTCGACACTTGCAGATACTCACAACTCTCGTTGCAACCCTCCCCGCCCCTCCTCTCAAATGGCAGAGTCGTCTCCAGCCTAGCCACAATGTGATGTCTCATATAGTCCACAAGTCTGGTACCAAACTGTTATGTTGGATCTCCTGGCTGCCCCAAACTCCTTACTACATTTAGCTTGAGTTGCTCAAATGTTTGAAGAACAATCGCTGCAAATAACTCCTGTAATCATCACATATTCTTGCAGCTGCACTTCTTACCAGTTGTCATAGTTGTTAACCCTCACTATAGGTTCTTTCCTCCTGGTAGTGTACTTGGAATGGCATGTGAAAACAACTGATCATCCAGAGGCTGACCCTTCAGAGTGCTGACCCTTCCAGTTGTTGACACTTCCAGGGTAACAAACCCCTCCAGTGGCCAACCCTTCCAGTTGCCGACCCCTCCGGTTGCCATCCCCTCAGGTAGCTAACTCCTCCGGTGGCCGACCCCAAGTGTGGCCGACCCCTTTGGTAGCCAACCCCTTCGGTTACTGACCCCTTCGGTTGCCGTCCCTTTCTGTAGTCGACCCCTTCGGTGGCTGCCCTTTCAGTGGCCAACACCTTCAGATGCCATTCCCCATCATGGCAAACCTCCCTGGTCATTAACGCAACCAGTGGGTTACAATTGTATTTTCCAGCTAACCTCACTACTCACCCACACAGTGGCAAACAGAAAAATTAAGTGCCGTCCTTCTGGTGACAAACCCTTAGTAGCAACTCACGAGCTTATCACTGTCACTTCAGTTCACTGAAAATACTGACTGTCAACACTAACGGTGGTACTTTCTGTTAATGGCCAACCCTTGTATTTTCTCACACTTCTGGTTGCAGTCCTCTCAAATGGCCATCATCTCTATGGCTTTGCTGGTGTGTGGCTGCCTCATGTAACCTACAACTTTGGTACCATAACCAGCAGTTTTATCCCCTTGCAGTGGTCGAATCCTTATTGCCTTTGGCTTCAGTGGCTCACTCTTCAGAAGGCCACTAATATTGTGACAACTTACATCGCTGCTGACAAGTCCTGTGATCATCACCTCTTGTTGTTGCCCTTATTACCAAATCTCATACTTGTTTACCCTCACTACTGGTGACATCCCCCTCTTGGTCAAATCGGAATGGCAAGTGAAAACAAGTCACTACCCAGAGGCAGCTCTATAGGTTTCTGAGTCTTTCAGTTGTTGTCCCCGTGCAGGGAACACACCCCTCCAGTTGATGACTCTTGTAGTTACCAACTCCTGTAGTTGCCATCACCACACGTAGCTAACTGCTCCCTTGACCAACCCTTTGTTTGCCCAACTGCTTGGGTAGTCAAACAGTTTGTTTACTAACCTATTTGGATGCCATCAGTTTCTGTGTTTGTTCCGTGTGATGTCTGCTCATTCAGGGGCCGACACTTTCAGAGGACATTTCCGAAAGTAGCCAACCTCCCTGGTCACTAACGCCCCAGTGCCCGACATCTGCCTTTGCCAACCACCTGTATTTTACACCCACCCAGCTGCCAACAGCAACACGAGTGGCTACCCTCAACTGGCAGACCGTAATTGCAACTCACATCCTGGTCACTGACCCTATAGTTTGTTGTCCATATTGATTCACAATACTAACGGTAACACATTCTGCGAATGTTCGACACTTGCAGATACTCACAACTCTCGTTGCAACCCTCCCCGCCCCTCCTCTCAAATGGCAGAGTCGCCTCCAGCCTAGCCACAATGTGATGTCTCATATAGTCCACAAGTCTGGTACCAAACTGTTATGTTGGATCCCCTGGCTGCCCCAAACTCCTTACTACAATTAGCTTGAGTTGCTCAAATGTTTGAAGAATAATCTCTGCAAATAACTCCTGTAATCATCACATATTCTTGCAGCTGCATTTCTTACCAGTTGTCATAGTTGTTAACCCTCGCTATAGGTTCTATCCTCCTGGTAGTGTACTTGGAATGGCATGTGAAAACAACTGATCACCCAGAGGCTGACCCTTCAGAGTGCTGACCCTTCCAGTTGTTGACACTTCCAGGGTACCAAACCCCTCCAGTGGCCAACCCTTCCAGTTGCCGACCCCTCCGGTTGCCATCCCCTCAGGTAGCTAACTCCTCCGGTGGCCGACCCCTAGTGTGGCCGACCCCTTTGGTAGCCAACCCCTTCGGTTACTGACCCCTTCGGTTGCCGTCCCTTTCTGTAGTCGACCCCTTCGGTGGCTGCCCTTTCAGTGGCCAACACCTTCAGATGCCATTCCTCATCATGGCCAACCTCCCTGGTCATTAACGCAACCAGTGGGTTACAATTGTATTTTCCAGCTAACCTCATTACTCACCCACACAGTGGCAAACAGAAAAATTAAGTTCCGTCCTTCTGGTGACAAACCCTTAGTAGCAACTCACGAGCTTATCACTGTCACTTCAGTTCACTGAAAATACTGACTGTCAACACTAACGGTGGTACTTTCTGTTAATGGCCAACCCTTGTATTTTCTCACACTTCTGGTTGCAGTCCTCTCAAATGGCCATCATCTCTATGGCTTTGCTGTTGTGTGGCTGCCTCATGTAACCTACAACTTTGGTTCCATAACCAGCAAATTTATCCCCTTGCAGTGGTCGAATCCTTATTGCCTTTGGCTTACGTGGCTCACTCTTCAGAAGGCCACTAATATTGTGACAACTTACATCGCTGCTGACAAGTCCTGTGATCATCACCTCTTGTTGTTGCCCTTATTACCAAATCTCATACTTGTTTACCCTCACTACTGGTGACATCTCCCTCCTGGTCAAATCGGAATGGCAAGTGAAAACAAGTCAATACCCAGAGGCAGCTCTTTAGGTTTCTGAGTCTTTCAGTTGTTGTCTCCGTGCAGGGAACACACCAGTCCAGTTGCTGACTCTTGTAGTTACCAACTCCTGTAGTTGCCATCACCACACGTAGCTAACTGCTCCCTTGATCAACCCCTTGTTTGCCCAACTGCTTGGGTAGTCAAACAGTTTGTTTACTAACCTATTTGGTTGCCATCAGTTTCTGTGTTCGTTCCGTGTGATGTCTGCTCTTTCAGGGGCCGACACTTTCAGAGGACATTTCCGAAAATATCCAACCTCCCTGGTCACTAACGCCCCAGTGCCCGACATCTGCCTTTGCCAACCAACTGTATTTTACACCCACCCAGCTGCGAACAGCAACACCAGTGGCTACCCTCAACTGGCAGGCCGTAATTGCAACTCACATCCTGGTCACTGACCCTATAGTTTGTTGTCCATATTGATTCACAATACTAACGGTAACACATTCTGCGAATGTTCGACACTTGCAGATACTCACAACTCTCGTTGCAACCCTCCCCGCCCCTCCTCTCAAATGGCAGAGTCGTCTCCAGCCTAGCCACAATGTGATGTCTCATATAGTCCACAAGTCTGGTACCAAACTGTTATGTTGGATCCCCTGGCTGCCCCAAACTCCTTACTACAATTAGCTTGAGTTGCTCAAATGTTTGAAGAATAATCTCTGCAAATAACTCCTATAATCGTCACATATTCTTGCAGCTGCATTTCTTACCAGTTGTCATAGTTGTTAACGCTCACTATAGGTTCTATCCTCCTGGTAGTGTACTTGGAATGGCATGTGAAAACAACTGATCACCCAGAGGCTGACCCTTCAGAGTGCTGACCCTTCCAGTTGTTGACACTTCCAGGGTACCAAACCCCTCCAGTGGCCAACCCTTCCAGTTGCCGACCCCTCCGGTTGCCATCCCCTCAGGTAGCTAACTCCTCCGGTGGCCGACCCCTAGTGTGGCCGACCCCTTTGGTAGCCAACCCCTTCGGTTACTGACCCCTTCGGTTGCCGTCCCTTCCTGTAGTCGACCCCTTCGGTGGCTGCCCTTTCAGTGGCCAACACCTTCAGATGCCATTCCTCATCATGGCCAACCTCCCTGGTCATTAACGCAACCAGTGGGTTACAATTGTATTTTCCAGCTAACCTCATTACTCACCCACACAGTGGCAAACAGAAAAATTAAGTTCCGTCCTTCTGGTGACAAACCCTAAGTAGCAACTCACGAGCTTATCACTGTCACTTCAGTTCACTGAAAATACTGACTGTCAACACTAACGGTGGTACTTTCTGTTAATGGCCAACCCTTGTATTTTCTCACACTTCTGGTTGCAGTCCTCTCAAATGGCCATCATCTCTATGGCTTTGCTGTTGTGTGGCTGCCTCATGTAACCTACAACTTTGGTACCATAACCAGCAGTTTTATCCCCTTACAGTGGTCGAATCCTTATTGCCTTTGGCTTCAGTGGCTCACTCTTCAGAAGGCCACTAATATTGTGACAACTTACATCGCTGCTGACAAGTCCTGTGATCATCACCTCTTGTTGTTGCCCTTATTACCAAATCTCATACTTGTTTACCCTCACTACTGGTGACATCTCCCTCCTGGTCAAATCGGAATGGCAAGTGAAAACAAGTCACTACCCAGAGGCAGCTCTTTAGGTTTCTGAGTCTTTCAGTTGTTGTCTCCGTGCAGGGAACACACCCCTCCAGTTGCTGACTCTTGTAGTTACCAACTCCTGTAGTTGCCATCACCACACGTAGCTAACTGCTCCCTTGATCAACCCCTTGTTTGCCCAACTGCTTGGGTAGTCAAACAGTTTGTTTACTAACCTATTTGGTTGCCATCAGTTTCTGTGTTCGTTCCGTGTGATGTCTGCTCTTTCAGGGGCCGACACTTTCAGAGGACATTTCCGAAAATAGCCAACCTCCCTGGTCACTAACGCCCCAGTGCCCGACATCTGCCTTTGCCAACCAACTGTATTTTACACCCACCCAGCTGCCAACAGCAACACCAGTGGCTACCCTCAACTGGCAGGCCGTAATTGCAACTCACATCCTGGTCACTGACCCTATAGTTTGTTGTCCATATTGATTCACAATACTAACGGTAACACATTCTGCGAATGTTCGACACTTGCAGATACTCACAACTCTCGTTGCAACCCTCCCCGCCCCTCCTCTCAAGTGGCAGAGTCGCCTCCAGCCTAGCCACAATGTGATGTCTCATATAGTCCACAAGTCTGGTACCAAACTGTTATGTTGGATCCCCTGGCTGCCCCAAACTCCTTACTACAATTAGCTTGAGTTGCTCAAGTGTTTGAAGAACAATCTCTGCAAATAACTCCTGTAATCATCACATATTCTTGCAGCTGCATTTCTTACCAGTTGTCATAGTTGTTAACCCTCACTATAGGTTCTGTCCTCCTGGTAGTGTACTTGGAATGGCATGTGAAAACAACTGGTCACCCAGAGGCTGACCCTTCAGAGTGCTGACCCTTCCAGTTGTTGACACTTCCAGGGTAACAAACCCCTCCAGTGGCCAACCCTTCCAGTTGCCGACCCCTCCGGTTGCCATCCCCTCAGGTAGCTAACTCCTCCGGTGGCCGACCCCTAGTGTGGCCGACCCCTTTGGTAGCCAACCCCTTCGGTTACTGACCCCTTCGGTTGCCGTCCCTTTCTGTAGTCGACCCCTTCGGTGGCTGCCCTTTCAGTGGCCAACACCTTCAGATGCCATTCCTCATCATGGCCAACCTCCCTGGTCATTAACGCAACCAGTGGGTTACAATTGTATTTTCCAGCTAACCTCATTACTCACCCACACAGTGGCAAACAGAAAAATTAAGTTCCGTCCTTCTGGTGACAAACCCTTAGTAAAACTCACGAGCTTATCACTGTCACTTTAGTTCACTGAAAATACTGACTGTCAACACTAACGGTGGTACTTTCTGTTAATGGCCAACCCTTGTATTTTCTCACACTTCTGGTTGCAGTCCTCTCAAATGGCCATCATCTCTATGGCTTTGCTGTTGTGTGGCTGCCTCATGTAACCTACAACTTTGGTACCATAACCAGCAGTTTTATCCCCTTACAGTGGTCGAATCCTTATTGCCTTTGGCTTCAGTGGCTCACTCTTCAGAAGGCCACTAATATTGTGACAACTTACATCGCTGCTGACAAGTCCTGTGATCATCACCTCTTGTTGTTGCCCTTATTACCAAATCTCATACTTGTTTACCCACACTACTGGTGACATCCCCCTCTTGGTCAAATCGGAATGGCAAGTGAAAACAAGTCACTACCCAGAGGCAGCTCTATAGGTTTCTGAGTCTTTCAGTTGTTGTCCCCGTGCAGGGAACACACCCCTCCAGTTGATGACTCTTGTAGTTACCAACTCCTGTAGTTGCCATCACCACACGTAGCTAACTGCTCCCTTGACCAACCCTTTGTTTGCCCAACTGCTTGGGTAGTCAAACAGTTTGTTTACTAACCTATTTGGTTGCCGTCAGTTTCTGTGTTCGTTCCGTGTGATGTCTGCTCTTTCAGGGGCCGACACTTTCAGAGGACATTTCCGAAAGTAGCCAACCTCCCTGGTCACTAACGCCCCAGTGCCCGACATCTGCCTTTGCCAACCACCTGTATTTTACACCCACCCAGCTGCCAACAGCAACACCAGTGGCTACCCTCAACTGGCAGGCCGTAATTGCAACTCACATCCTGGTCACTGACCCTATAGTTTGTTGTCCATATTGATTCACAATACTAACGGTAACACATTCTGCGAATATTCGACACTTGCAGATACTCACAACTCTCGTTGCAACCCTCCCCGCCCCTCCTCTCAAACGGCAGAGTCGTCTCCAGCCTAGCCACAATGTGATGTCTCATATAGTCCACAAGTCTGGTACCAAACTGTTATGTTGGATCCCCTGGCTGCCCCAAACTCCTTACTACATTTAGCTTGAGTTGCTCAAATGTTTGAAGAACAATCGCTGCAAATAACTCCTGTAATCGTCACATATTCTTGCAGCTGCACTTCTTACCAGTTGTCATAGTTGTTAACCCTCACTATAGGTTCTATCCTCCTGGTAGTGTACTTGGAATGGCATGTGAAAACAACTGATCACCCAGAGGCTGACCCTTCAGAGTGCTGACCCTTCCAGTTGTTGACACTTCCAGGGTACCAAACCCCTCCAGTGGCCAACCCTTCCAGTTGCCAACCCCTCCGGTTGCCATCCCCTCAGGTAGCTAACTCCTCCGGTGGCCGACCCCTAGTGTGGCCGACCCCTTTGGTAGCCAACCCCTTCGGTTACTGACCCCTTCGGTTGCCGTCCCTTTCTGTAGTCGACCCCTTCGGTGGCTGCCCTTTCAGTGGCCAACACCTTCAGATGCCATTCCTCATCATGGCCAACCTCCCTGGTCATTAACGCAACCAGTGGGTTACAATTGTATTTTTCAGCTAACCTCATTACTCACCCACACAGTGGCAAACAGAAAAATTAAGTTCCGTCCTTCTGGTGACAAACCCTTAGTAAAACTCACGAGCTTATCACTGTCACTTCAGTTCACTGAAAATACTGACTGTCAACACTAACGGTGGTACTTTCTGTTAATGGCCAACCCTTGTATTTTCTCACACTTCTGGTTGCAGTCCTCTCAAATGGCCATCATCTCTATGGCTTTGCTGTTGTGTGGCTGCCTCATGTAACCTACAACTTTGGTACCATAACCAGCAGTTTTATCCCCTTACAGTGGTCGAATCCTTATTGCCTTTGGCTTCAGTGGCTCACTCTTCAGAAGGCCACTAATATTGTGACAACTTACATCGCTGCTGACAAGTCCTGTGATCATCACCTCTTGTTGTTGCCCTTATTACCAAATCTCATACTTGTTTACCCACACTACTGGTGACATCCCCCTCTTGGTCAAATCGGAATGGCAAGTGAAAACAAGTCACTACCCAGAGGCAGCTCTTTAGGTTTCAGAGTCTTTCAGTTGTTGTATTCGTGCAGGGAACATACCCCTCCAGTTGCTGACTCTTGTAGTTACCAACTCCTGTAGTTGCCATCACCACACGTAGCTAACTGCTCCCTTGATCAACCCCTTGTTTGCCCAACTGCTTGGGTAGTCAAACAGTTTGTTTACTAACCTATTTGGTTGCCATCAGTTTCTGTGTTCGTTCCGTGTGATGTCTGCTCTTTCAGGGGCCGACACTTTCAGAGGACATTTCCGAAAGTAGCCAACCTCCCTGGTCACTAACGCCCCAGTGCCCGACATCTGCCTTTGCCAACCACCTGTATTTTACACCCACCCAGCTGCCAACAGCAACACCAGTGGCTACCCTCAACTGGCAGGCCGTAATTGCAACTCACATCCTGGTCACTGACCCTATAGTTTGTTGTCCATATTGATTCACAATACTAACGGTAACACATTCTGCGAATGTTCGACACTTGCAGATACTCACAACTCTCGTTGCAACCCTCCCCGCCCCTCCTCTCAAACGGCAGAGTCGTCTCCAGCCTAGCCACAATGTGATGTCTCATATAGTCCACAAGTCTGGTACCAAACTGTTATGTTGGATCCCCTGGCTGCCCCAAACTCCTTACTACATTTAGCTTGAGTTGCTCAAATGTTTGAAGAACAATCGCTGCAAATAACTCCTGTAATCGTCACATATTCTTGCAGCTGCACTTCTTACCAGTTGTCATAGTTGTTAACCCTCACTATAGGTTCTATCCTCCTGGTAGTGTACTTGGAATGGCATGTGAAAACAACTGATCACCCAGAGGCTGACCCTTCAGAGTGCTGACCCTTCCAGTTGTTGACACTTCCAGGGTACCAAACCCCTCCAGTGGCCAACCCTTCCAGTTGCCGACCCCTCCGGTTGCCATCCCCTCAGGTAGCTAACTCCTCCGGTGGCCGACCCCTAGTGTGGCCGACCCCTTTGGTAGCCAACCCCTTCGGTTACTGACCCCTTCGGTTGCCGTCCCTTTCTGTAGTCGACCCCTTCGGTGGCTGCCCTTTCAGTGGCCAACACCTTCAGATGCCATTCCTCATCATGGCCAACCTCCCTGGTCATTAACGCAACCAGTGGGTTACAATTGTATTTTTCAGCTAACCTCATTACTCACCCACACAGTGGCAAACAGAAAAATTAAGTTCCGTCCTTCTGGTGACAAACCCTTAGTAAAACTCACGAGCTTATCACTGTCACTTCAGTTCACTGAAAATACTGACTGTCAACACTAACGGTGGTACTTTCTGTTAATGGCCAACCCTTGTATTTTCTCACACTTCTGGTTGCAGTCCTCTCAAATGGCCATCATCTCTATGGCTTTGCTGTTGTGTGGCTGCCTCATGTAACCTACAACTTTGGTACCATAACCAGCAGTTTTATCCCCTTACAGTGGTCGAATCCTTATTGCCTTTGGCTTCAGTGGCTCACTCTTCAGAAGGCCACTAATATTGTGACAACTTACATCGCTGCTGACAAGTCCTGTGATCATCACCTCTTGTTGTTGCCCTTATTACCAAATCTCATACTTGTTTACCCACACTACTGGTGACATCCCCCTCTTGGTCAAATCGGAATGGCAAGTGAAAACAAGTCACTACCCAGAGGCAGCTCTTTAGGTTTCTGAGTCTTTCAGTTGTTGTATTCGTGCAGGGAACATACCCCTCCAGTTGCTGACTCTTGTAGTTACCAACTCCTGTAGTTGCCATCACCACACGTAGCTAACTGCTCCCTTGATCAACCCCTTGTTTGCCCAACTGCTTGGGTAGTCAAACAGTTTGTTTACTAACCTATTTGGTTGCCATCAGTTTCTGTGTTCGTTCCGTGTGATGTCTGCTCTTTCAGGGGCCGACACTTTCAGAGGACATTTCCGAAAATAGCCAACCTCCCTGGTCACTAACGCCCCAGTGCCCGACATCTGCCTTTGCCAACCAACTGTATTTTACACCCACCCAGCTGCCAACAGCAACACCAGTGGCTACCCTCAACTGGCAGGCCGTAATTGCAACTCACATCCTGGTCACTGACCCTATAGTTTGTTGTCCATATTGATTCACAATACTAACGGTAACACGTTCTGCGAATGTTCGACACTTGCAGATACTCACAACTCTCGTTGCAACCCTCCCCGCCCCTCCTCTCAAACGGCAGAGTCGTCTCCAGCCTAGCCACAATGTGATGTCTCATATAGTCCACAAGTCTGGTACCAAACTGTTATGTTGGATCCCCTGGCTGCCCCAAACTCCTTACTACATTAGCTTGAGTTGCTCAAATGTTTGAATAACAATCGCTGCAAATAACTCCTGTAATCATCACATATTCTTGCAGCTGCACTTCTTACCAGTTGTCATAGTTGTTAACCCTCACTATAGGTTCTGTCCTCCTGGTAGTGTACTTGGAATGGCATGTGAAAACAACTGATCACCCAGAGGCTGACCCTTCAGAGTGCTGACCCTTCCAGTTGTTGACACTTCCAGGGTAACAAACCCCTCCAGTGGCCAACCCTTCCAGTTGCCGACCCCTCCGGTTGCCATCCCCTCAGGTAGCTAACTCCTCCGGTGGCCGACCCCTAGTGTGGCCTACCCCTTTGGTAGCCAACCCCTTCGGTTACTGACCCCTTCGGTTGCCGTCCCTTTCTGTAGTCGACCCCTTCGGTGGCTGCCCTTTCAGTGGCCAACACCTTCAGATGCCATTCCTCATCATGGCCAACCTCCCTGGTCATTAACGCAACCAGTGGGTTACAATTGTATTTTCCAGCTAACCTCATTACTCACCCACACAGTGGCAAACAGAAAAATTAAGTTCCGTCCTTCTGGTGACAAACCCTTAGTAGCAACTCACGAGCTTATCACTGTCACTTTAGTTCACTGAAAATACTGACTGTCAACACTAACGGTGGTACTTTCTGTTAATGGCCAACCCTTGTATTTTCTCACACTTCTGGTTGCAGTCCTCTCAAATGGCCATCATCTCTATGGCTTTGCTGTTGTGTGGCTGCCTCATGTAACCTACAACTTTGGTACCATAACCAGCAGTTTTATCCCCTTACAGTGGTCGAATCCTTATTGCCTTTGGCTTCAGTGGCTCACTCTTCAGAAGGCCACTAATATTGTGACAACTTACATCGCTGCTGACAAGTCCTGTGATCATCACCTCTTGTTGTTGCCCTTATTACCAAATCTCATACTTGTTTACCCACACTACTGGTGACATCCCCCTCTTGGTCAAATCGGAATGGCAAGTGAAAACAAGTCACTACCCAGAGGCAGCTCTATAGGTTTCTGAGTCTTTCAGTTGTTGTCCCCGTGCAGGGAACACACCCCTCCAGTTGATGACTCTTGTAGTTACCAACTCCTGTAGTTGCCATCACCACACGTAGCTAACTGCTCCCTTGACCAACCCTTTGTTTGCCCAACTGCTTGGGTAGTCAAACAGTTTGTTTACTAACCTATTTGGTTGCCATCAGTTTCTGTGTTCGTTCCGTGTGATGTCTGCTCTTTCAGGGGCCGACACTTTCAGAGGACATTTCCGAAAGTAGCCAACCTCCCTGGTCACTAACGCCCCAGTGCCCGACATCTGCCTTTGCCAACCACCTGTATTTTACACCCACCCAGCTGCCAACAGCAACACCAGTGGCTACCCTCAACTGGCAGGCCGTAATTGCAACTCACATCCTGGTCACTGACCCTATAGTTTGTTGTCCATATTGATTCACAATACTAACGGTAACACATTCTGCGAATATTCGACACTTGCAGATACTCACAACTCTCGTTGCAACCCTCCCCGCCCCTCCTCTCAAACGGCAGAGTCGTCTCCAGCCTAGCCACAATGTGATGTCTCATATAGTCCACAAGTCTGGTACCAAACTGTTATGTTGGATCCCCTGGCTGCCCCAAACTCCTTACTACATTTAGCTTGAGTTGCTCAAATGTTTGAAGAACAATCGCTGCAAATAACTCCTCTAATCGTCACATATTCTTGCAGCTGCACTTCTTACCAGTTGTCATAGTTGTTAACCCTCACTATAGGTTCTATCCTCCTGGTAGTGTACTTGGAATGGCATGTGAAAACAACTGATCACCCAGAGGCTGACCCTTCAGAGTGCTGACCCTTCCAGTTGTTGACACTTCCAGGGTACCAAACCCCTCCAGTGGCCAACCCTTCCAGTTGCCAACCCCTCCGGTTGCCATCCCCTCAGGTAGCTAACTCCTCCGGTGGCCGACCCCTAGTGTGGCCGACCCCTTTGGTAGCCAACCCCTTCGGTTACTGACCCCTTCGGTTGCCGTCCCTTTCTGTAGTCGACCCCTTCGGTGGCTGCCCTTTCAGTGGCCAACACCTTCAGATGCCATTCCTCATCATGGCCAACCTCCCTGGTCATTAACGCAACCAGTGGGTTACAATTGTATTTTTCAGCTAACCTCATTACTCACCCACACAGTGGCAAACAGAAAAATTAAGTTCCGTCCTTCTGGTGACAAACCCTTAGTAAAACTCACGAGCTTATCACTGTCACTTCAGTTCACTGAAAATACTGACTGTCAACACTAACGGTGGTACTTTCTGTTAATGGCCAACCCTTGTATTTTCTCACACTTCTGGTTGCAGTCCTCTCAAATGGCCATCATCTCTATGGCTTTGCTGTTGTGTGGCTGCCTCATGTAACCTACAACTTTGGTACCATAACCAGCAGTTTTATCCCCTTACAGTGGTCGAATCCTTATTGCCTTTGGCTTCAGTGGCTCACTCTTCAGAAGGCCACTAATATTGTGACAACTTACATCGCTGCTGACAAGTCCTGTGATCATCACCTCTTGTTGTTGCCCTTATTACCAAATCTCATACTTGTTTACCCACACTACTGGTGACATCCCCCTCTTGGTCAAATCGGAATGGCAAGTGAAAACAAGTCACTACCCAGAGGCAGCTCTTTAGGTTTCAGAGTCTTTCAGTTGTTGTATTCGTGCAGGGAACATACCCCTCCAGTTGCTGACTCTTGTAGTTACCAACTCCTGTAGTTGCCATCACCACACGTAGCTAACTGCTCCCTTGATCAACCCCTTGTTTGCCCAACTGCTTGGGTAGTCAAACAGTTTGTTTACTAACCTATTTGGTTGCCATCAGTTTCTGTGTTCGTTCCGTGTGATGTCTGCTCTTTCAGGGGCCGACACTTTCAGAGGACATTTCCGAAAGTAGCCAACCTCCCTGGTCACTAACGCCCCAGTGCCCGACATCTGCCTTTGCCAACCACCTGTATTTTACACCCACCCAGCTGCCAACAGCAACACCAGTGGCTACCCTCAACTGGCAGGCCGTAATTGCAACTCACATCCTGGTCACTGACCCTATAGTTTGTTGTCCATATTGATTCACAATACTAACGGTAACACATTCTGCGAATGTTCGACACTTGCAGATACTCACAACTCTCGTTGCAACCCTCCCCGCCCCTCCTCTCAAACGGCAGAGTCGTCTCCAGCCTAGCCACAATGTGATGTCTCATATAGTCCACAAGTCTGGTACCAAACTGTTATGTTGGATCCCCTGGCTGCCCCAAACTCCTTACTACATTTAGCTTGAGTTGCTCAAATGTTTGAAGAACAATCGCTGCAAATAACTCCTGTAATCGTCACATATTCTTGCAGCTGCACTTCTTACCAGTTGTCATAGTTGTTAACCCTCACTATAGGTTCTATCCTCCTGGTAGTGTACTTGGAATGGCATGTGAAAACAACTGATCACCCAGAGGCTGACCCTTCAGAGTGCTGACCCTTCCAGTTGTTGACACTTCCAGGGTACCAAACCCCTCCAGTGGCCAACCCTTCCAGTTGCCGACCCCTCCGGTTGCCATCCCCTCAGGTAGCTAACTCCTCCGGTGGCCGACCCCTAGTGTGGCCGACCCCTTTGGTAGCCAACCCCTTCGGTTACTGACCCCTTCGGTTGCCGTCCCTTTCTGTAGTCGACCCCTTCGGTGGCTGCCCTTTCAGTGGCCAACACCTTCAGATGCCATTCCTCATCATGGCCAACCTCCCTGGTCATTAACGCAACCAGTGGGTTACAATTGTATTTTTCAGCTAACCTCATTACTCACCCACACAGTGGCAAACAGAAAAATTAAGTTCCGTCCTTCTGGTGACAAACCCTTAGTAAAACTCACGAGCTTATCACTGTCACTTCAGTTCACTGAAAATACTGACTGTCAACACTAACGGTGGTACTTTCTGTTAATGGCCAACCCTTGTATTTTCTCACACTTCTGGTTGCAGTCCTCTCAAATGGCCATCATCTCTATGGCTTTGCTGTTGTGTGGCTGCCTCATGTAACCTACAACTTTGGTACCATAACCAGCAGTTTTATCCCCTTACAGTGGTCGAATCCTTATTGCCTTTGGCTTCAGTGGCTCACTCTTCAGAAGGCCACTAATATTGTGACAACTTACATCGCTGCTGACAAGTCCTGTGATCATCACCTCTTGTTGTTGCCCTTATTACCAAATCTCATACTTGTTTACCCACACTACTGGTGACATCCCCCTCTTGGTCAAATCGGAATGGCAAGTGAAAACAAGTCACTACCCAGAGGCAGCTCTTTAGGTTTCTGAGTCTTTCAGTTGTTGTATTCGTGCAGGGAACATACCCCTCCAGTTGCTGACTCTTGTAGTTACCAACTCCTGTAGTTGCCATCACCACACGTAGCTAACTGCTCCCTTGATCAACCCCTTGTTTGCCCAACTGCTTGGGTAGTCAAACAGTTTGTTTACTAACCTATTTGGTTGCCATCAGTTTCTGTGTTCGTTCCGTGTGATGTCTGCTCTTTCAGGGGCCGACACTTTCAGAGGACATTTCCGAAAATAGCCAACCTCCCTGGTCACTAACGCCCCAGTGCCCGACATCTGCCTTTGCCAACCAACTGTATTTTACACCCACCCAGCTGCCAACAGCAACACCAGTGGCTACCCTCAACTGGCAGGCCGTAATTGCAACTCACATCCTGGTCACTGACCCTATAGTTTGTTGTCCATATTGATTCACAATACTAACGGTAACACGTTCTGCGAATGTTCGACACTTGCAGATACTCACAACTCTCGTTGCAACCCTCCCCGCCCCTCCTCTCAAACGGCAGAGTCGTCTCCAGCCTAGCCACAATGTGATGTCTCATATAGTCCACAAGTCTGGTACCAAACTGTTATGTTGGATCCCCTGGCTGCCCCAAACTCCTTACTACATTAGCTTGAGTTGCTCAAATGTTTGAATAACAATCGCTGCAAATAACTCCTGTAATCATCACATATTCTTGCAGCTGCACTTCTTACCAGTTGTCATAGTTGTTAACCCTCACTATAGGTTCTGTCCTCCTGGTAGTGTACTTGGAATGGCATGTGAAAACAACTGATCACCCAGAGGCTGACCCTTCAGAGTGCTGACCCTTCCAGTTGTTGACACTTCCAGGGTAACAAACCCCTCCAGTGGCCAACCCTTCCAGTTGCCGACCCCTCCGGTTGCCATCCCCTCAGGTAGCTAACTCCTCCGGTGGCCGACCCCTAGTGTGGCCTACCCCTTTGGTAGCCAACCCCTTCGGTTACTGACCCCTTCGGTTGCCGTCCCTTTCTGTAGTCGACCCCTTCGGTGGCTGCCCTTTCAGTGGCCAACACCTTCAGATGCCATTCCTCATCATGGCCAACCTCCCTGGTCATTAACGCAACCAGTGGGTTACAATTGTATTTTCCAGCTAACCTCATTACTCACCCACACAGTGGCAAACAGAAAAATTAAGTTCCGTCCTTCTGGTGACAAACCCTTAGTAGCAACTCACGAGCTTATCACTGTCACTTTAGTTCACTGAAAATACTGACTGTCAACACTAACGGTGGTACTTTCTGTTAATGGCCAACCCTTGTATTTTCTCACACTTCTGGTTGCAGTCCTCTCAAATGGCCATCATCTCTATGGCTTTGCTGTTGTGTGGCTGCCTCATGTAACCTACAACTTTGGTACCATAACCAGCAGTTTTATCCCCTTACAGTGGTCGAATCCTTATTGCCTTTGGCTTCAGTGGCTCACTCTTCAGAAGGCCACTAATATTGTGACAACTTACATCGCTGCTGACAAGTCCTGTGATCATCACCTCTTGTTGTTGCCCTTATTACCAAATCTCATACTTGTTTACCCACACTACTGGTGACATCCCCCTCTTGGTCAAATCGGAATGGCAAGTGAAAACAAGTCACTACCCAGAGGCAGCTCTATAGGTTTCTGAGTCTTTCAGTTGTTGTCCCCGTGCAGGGAACACACCCCTCCAGTTGATGACTCTTGTAGTTACCAACTCCTGTAGTTGCCATCACCACACGTAGCTAACTGCTCCCTTGACCAACCCTTTGTTTGCCCAACTGCTTGGGTAGTCAAACAGTTTGTTTACTAACCTATTTGGATGCCATCAGTTTCTGTGTTTGTTCCCTGTGATGTCTGCTCTTTCAGGGGCCGACACTTTCAGAGGACATTTCCGAAAGTAGCCAACCTCCCTGGTCACTAACGCCCCAGTGCCCGACATCTGCCTTTGCCAACCACCTGTATTTTACACCCACCCAGCTGCCAACAGCAACACCAGTGGCTACCCTCAACTGGCAGGCCGTAATTGCAACTCACATCCTGGTCACTGACCCTATAGTTTGTTGTCCATATTGATTCACAATACTAACGGTAACACATTCTGCGAATGTTCGACACTTGCAGATACTCACAACTCTCGTTGCAACCCTCCCCGCCCCTCCTCTCAAATGGCAGAGTCGCCTCCAGCCTAGCCACAATGTGATGTCTCATATAGTCCACAAAAGTCTGGTACCAAACTGTTATGTTGGATCCCCTGGCTGCCCCAAACTCCTTACTACAATTAGCTTGAGTTGCTCAAATGTTTGAAGAAGAATCTCTGCAAATAACTCCTGTAATCATCACATATTCTTGCAGCTGCATTTCTTACCAGTTGTCATAGTTGTTAACCCTCACTATAGGTTCTATCCTCCTGGTAGTGTACTTGGAATGCATGTGAAAACAACTGATCACCCAGAGGCTGACCCTTCAGAGTGCTGACCCTTCCAGTTGTTGACACTTCCAGGGTACCAAACCCCTCCAGTGGCCAACCCTTCCAGTTGCCGACCCCTCCGGTTGCCATCCCCTCAGGTAGCTAACTCCTCCGGTGGCCGACCCCTAGTGTGGCCGACCCCTTTGGTAGCCAACCCCTTCGGTTACTGACCCCTTCGGTTGCCGTCCCTTTCTGTAGTCGACCCCTTCGGTGGCTGCCCTTTCAGTGGCCAACACCTTCAGATGCCATTCCTCATCATGGCCAACCTCCCTGGTCATTAACGCAACCAGTGGGTTACAATTGTATTTTTCAGCTAACCTCATTACTCACCCACACAGTGGCAAACAGAAAAATTAAGTTCCGTCCTTCTGGTGACAAACCCTTAGTAAAACTCACGAGCTTATCACTGTCACTTCAGTTCACTGAAAATACTGACTGTCAACACTAACGGTGGTACTTTCTGTTAATGGCCAACCCTTGTATTTTCTCACACTTCTGGTTGCAGTCCTCTCAAATGGCCATCATCTCTATGGCTTTGCTGTTGTGTGGCTGCCTCATGTAACCTACAACTTTGGTACCATAACCAGCAGTTTTATCCCCTTACAGTGGTCGAATCCTTATTGCCTTTGGCTTCAGTGGCTCACTCTTCAGAAGGCCACTAATATTGTGACAACTTACATCGCTGCTGACAAGTCCTGTGATCATCACCTCTTGTTGTTGCCCTTATTACCAAATCTCATACTTGTTTACCCACACTACTGGTGACATCCCCCTCTTGGTCAAATCGGAATGGCAAGTGAAAACAAGTCACTACCCAGAGGCAGCTCTTTAGGTTTCTGAGTCTTTCAGTTGTTGTATTCGTGCAGGGAACATACCCCTCCAGTTGCTGACTCTTGTAGTTACCAACTCCTGTAGTTGCCATCACCACACGTAGCTAACTGCTCCCTTGATCAACCCCTTGTTTGCCCAACTGCTTGGGTAGTCAAACAGTTTGTTTACTAACCTATTTGGTTGCCATCAGTTTCTGTGTTCGTTCCGTGTGATGTCTGCTCTTTCAGGGGCCGACACTTTCAGAGGACATTTCCGAAAATAGCCAACCTCCCTGGTCACTAACGCCCCAGTGCCCGACATCTGCCTTTGCCAACCAACTGTATTTTACACCCACCCAGCTGCCAACAGCAACACCAGTGGCTACCCTCAACTGGCAGGCCGTAATTGCAACTCACATCCTGGTCACTGACCCTATAGTTTGTTGTCCATATTGATTCACAATACTAACGGTAACACGTTCTGCGAATGTTCGACACTTGCAGATACTCACAACTCTCGTTGCAACCCTCCCCGCCCCTCCTCTCAAACGGCAGAGTCGTCTCCAGCCTAGCCACAATGTGATGTCTCATATAGTCCACAAGTCTGGTACCAAACTGTTATGTTGGATCCCCTGGCTGCCCCAAACTCCTTACTACATTAGCTTGAGTTGCTCAAATGTTTGAATAACAATCGCTGCAAATAACTCCTGTAATCATCACATATTCTTGCAGCTGCACTTCTTACCAGTTGTCATAGTTGTTAACCCTCACTATAGGTTCTGTCCTCCTGGTAGTGTACTTGGAATGGCATGTGAAAACAACTGATCACCCAGAGGCTGACCCTTCAGAGTGCTGACCCTTCCAGTTGTTGACACTTCCAGGGTAACAAACCCCTCCAGTGGCCAACCCTTCCAGTTGCCGACCCCTCCGGTTGCCATCCCCTCAGGTAGCTAACTCCTCCGGTGGCCGACCCCTAGTGTGGCCTACCCCTTTGGTAGCCAACCCCTTCGGTTACTGACCCCTTCGGTTGCCGTCCCTTTCTGTAGTCGACCCCTTCGGTGGCTGCCCTTTCAGTGGCCAACACCTTCAGATGCCATTCCTCATCATGGCCAACCTCCCTGGTCATTAACGCAACCAGTGGGTTACAATTGTATTTTCCAGCTAACCTCATTACTCACCCACACAGTGGCAAACAGAAAAATTAAGTTCCGTCCTTCTGGTGACAAACCCTTAGTAGCAACTCACGAGCTTATCACTGTCACTTTAGTTCACTGAAAATACTGACTGTCAACACTAACGGTGGTACTTTCTGTTAATGGCCAACCCTTGTATTTTCTCACACTTCTGGTTGCAGTCCTCTCAAATGGCCATCATCTCTATGGCTTTGCTGTTGTGTGGCTGCCTCATGTAACCTACAACTTTGGTACCATAACCAGCAGTTTTATCCCCTTACAGTGGTCGAATCCTTATTGCCTTTGGCTTCAGTGGCTCACTCTTCAGAAGGCCACTAATATTGTGACAACTTACATCGCTGCTGACAAGTCCTGTGATCATCACCTCTTGTTGTTGCCCTTATTACCAAATCTCATACTTGTTTACCCACACTACTGGTGACATCCCCCTCTTGGTCAAATCGGAATGGCAAGTGAAAACAAGTCACTACCCAGAGGCAGCTCTATAGGTTTCTGAGTCTTTCAGTTGTTGTCCCCGTGCAGGGAACACACCCCTCCAGTTGATGACTCTTGTAGTTACCAACTCCTGTAGTTGCCATCACCACACGTAGCTAACTGCTCCCTTGACCAACCCTTTGTTTGCCCAACTGCTTGGGTAGTCAAACAGTTTGTTTACTAACCTATTTGGATGCCATCAGTTTCTGTGTTTGTTCCCTGTGATGTCTGCTCTTTCAGGGGCCGACACTTTCAGAGGACATTTCCGAAAGTAGCCAACCTCCCTGGTCACTAACGCCCCAGTGCCCGACATCTGCCTTTGCCAACCACCTGTATTTTACACCCACCCAGCTGCCAACAGCAACACCAGTGGCTACCCTCAACTGGCAGGCCGTAATTGCAACTCACATCCTGGTCACTGACCCTATAGTTTGTTGTCCATATTGATTCACAATACTAACGGTAACACATTCTGCGAATGTTCGACACTTGCAGATACTCACAACTCTCGTTGCAACCCTCCCCGCCCCTCCTCTCAAATGGCAGAGTCGCCTCCAGCCTAGCCACAATGTGATGTCTCATATAGTCCACAAAAGTCTGGTACCAAACTGTTATGTTGGATCCCCTGGCTGCCCCAAACTCCTTACTACAATTAGCTTGAGTTGCTCAAATGTTTGAAGAAGAATCTCTGCAAATAACTCCTGTAATCATCACATATTCTTGCAGCTGCATTTCTTACCAGTTGTCATAGTTGTTAACCCTCACTATAGGTTCTATCCTCCTGGTAGTGTACTTGGAATGCATGTGAAAACAACTGATCACCCAGAGGCTGACCCTTCAGAGTGCTGACCCTTCCAGTTGTTGACACTTCCAGGGTACCAAACCCCTCCAGTGGCCAACCCTTCCAGTTGCCGACCCCTCCGGTTGCCATCCCCTCAGGTAGCTAACTCCTCCGGTGGCCGACCCCTAGTGTGGCCGACCCCTTTGGTAGCCAACCCCTTCGGTTACTGACCCCTTCAGTTGCCGTCCCTTTCTGTAGTCGACCCCTTCGGTGGCTGCCCTTTCAGTGGCCAACACCTTCAGATGCCATTCCTCATCATGGCCAACCTCCCTGGTCATTAACGCAACCAGTGGGTTACAATTGTATTTTCCAGCTAACCTCATTACTCACCCACACAGTGGCAAACAGAAAAATTAAGTTCCGTCCTTCTGGTGACAAACCCTTAGTAGCAACTCACGACCTTATCACTGTCACTTCAGTTCACTGAAAATACTGACTGTCAACACTAACGGTGGTACTTTCTGTTAATGGCCAACCCTTGTATTTTCTCACACTTCTGGTTGCAGTCCTCTCAAATGGACATCATCTCTATGGCTTTGCTGTTGTGTGGCTGCCTCATGTAGCCTACAACTTTGGTACCATAACCAGCAGTTTTATCCCCTTACAGTGGTCGAATCCTTATTGCCTTTGGCTTCAGTGGCTCACTCTTCAGAAGGCCACTAATATTGTGACAACTTACATCGCTGCTGACAAGTCCTGTGATCATCACCTCTTGTTGTTGCCCTTATTACCAAATCTCATACTTGTTTACCCACACTACTGGTGACATCCCCCTCTTGGGCAAATCGGAATGGCAAGTGAAAACAAGTCACTACCCAGAGGCAGCTCTTTAGGTTTCAGAGTATTTCAGTTGTTGTATTCGTGCAGGGAACATACCCCTCCAGTTGCTGACTCTTGTAGTTACCAACTCCTGTAGTTGCCATCACCACACGTAGCTAACTGCTCCCTTGATCTACCCCTTGTTTGCCCAACTGCTTGGGTAGTCAAACAGTTTGTTTACTAACCTATTTGGTTGCCATCAGTTTCTGTGTTCGTTCCATGTGATGTCTGCTCTTTCAGGGGCCGACACTTTCAGAGGACATTTCCGAAAATAGCCAACCTCCCTGGTCACTAACGCCCCAGTGCCCGACATCTGCCTTTGCCAACCAACTGTATTTTACACCCACCCAGCTGCCAACAGCAACACCAGTGGCTACCCTCAACTGGCAGGCCGTAATTGCAACTCACATCCTGGTCACTGACCCTATAGTTTGTTGTCCATATTGATTCACAATACTAACGGTAACACATTCTGCGAATGTTCGACACTTGCAGATACTCACAACTCTCGTTGCAACCCTCCCCGCCCCTCCTCTCAAACGGCAGAGTCGTCTCCAGCCTAGCCACAATGTGATGTCTCATATAGTCCACAAGTCTGGTACCAAACTGTTATGTTGGATCCCCTGGCTGCCCCAAACTCCTTACTACATTTAGCTTGAGTTGCTCAAATGTTTGAAGAACAATCGCTGCAAATAACTCCTGTAATCGTCACATATTCTTGCAGCTGCACTTCTTACCAGTTGTCATAGTTGTTAACCCTCACTATAGGTTCTATCCTCCTGGTAGTGTACTTGGAATGGCATGTGAAAACAACTGATCACCCAGAGGCTGACCCTTCAGAGTGCTGACCCTTCCAGTTGTTGACACTTCCAGGGTACCAAACCCCTCCAGTGGCCAACCCTTCCAGTTGCCGACCCCTCCGGTTGCCATCCCCTCAGGTAGCTAACTCCTCCGGTGGCCGACCCCTAGTGTGGCCGACCCCTTTGGTAGCCAACCCCTTCGGTTACTGACCCCTTCGGTTGCCGTCCCTTTCTGTAGTCGACCCCTTCGGTGGCTGCCCTTTCAGTGGCCAACACCTTCAGATGCCATTCCTCATCATGGCCAACCTCCCTGGTCATTAACGCAACCAGTGGGTTACAATTGTATTTTTCAGCTAACCTCATTACTCACCCACACAGTGGCAAACAGAAAAATTAAGTTCCGTCCTTCTGGTGACAAACCCTTAGTAGCAACTCACGAGCTTATCACTGTCACTTCAGTTCACTGAAAATACTGACTGTCAACACTAACGGTGGTACTTTCTGTTAATGGCCAACCCTTGTATTTTCTCACACTTCTGGTTGCAGTCCTCTCAAATGGACATAATCTCTATGGCTTTGCTGTTGTGTGGCTGCCTCATGTAACCTACAACTTTGGTACCATAACCAGCAGTTTTATCCCCTTGCAGTGGTCGAATCCTTATTGCCTTTGGCTTCAGTGGCTCACTCTTCAGAAGGCCACTAATATTGTGACAACTTACATCGCTGCTGACAAGTCCTGTGATCATCACCTCTTGTTGTTGCCCTTATTACCAAATCTCATACTTGTTTACCCTCACTACTGGTGACATCCCCCTCTTGGTCAAATCGGAATGGCAAGTGAAAACAAGTCACTACCCAGAGGCAGCTCTTTAGGTTTCTGAGTCTTTCAGTTGTTGTCTCCGTGCAGGGAACACACCCCTCCAGTTGCTGACTCTTGTAGTTACCAACTCCTGTAGTTGCCATCACCACACGTAGCTAACTGCTCCCTTGATCAACCCCTTGTTTGCCCAACTGCTTGGGTAGTCAAACAGTTTGTTTACTAACCTATTTGGTTGCCATCAGTTTCTGTGTTCGTTCCGTGTGATGTCTGCTCTTTCAGGGGCCGACACTTTCAGAGGACATTTCCGAAAATAGCCAACCTCCCTGGTCACTAACGCCCCAGTGCCCGACATCTGCCTTTGCCAACCAACTGTATTTTACACCCACCCAGCTGCCAACAGCAACACCAGTGGCTACCCTCAACTGGCAGGCCGTAATTAAAACTCACATCCTGGTCACTGACCCTATAGTTTGTTGTCCATATTGATTCACAATACTAACGGTAACACATTCTGCGAATGTTCGACACTTGCAGATACCCACAACTCCCGTTGCAACCCTCCCCGCCCATCCTCTCAAATGGCAGAGTCGTCTCCAGCCTAGCCACAATGTGATGTCTCATAGAGTCCACAAGTCTGGTACCAAACTGTTATGTTGGATCCCCTGGCTGCCCCAAACTCCTTACTACATTTAGCTCGAGTTGCTCAAATGTTTGAAGAACAATCGCTGCAAATAACTCCTGTAATCATCACATATTCTTGCAGCTGCACTTCTTACCAGTTGTCATAGTTGTTAACCCTCACTATAGGTTCTATCCTCCTGGTAGTGTACTTGGAATGGCATGTGAAAACAACTGATCACCCAGAGGCTGACCCTTCAGAGTGCTGACCCTTCCAGTTGTTGACACTTCCAGGGTAACAAACCCCTCCAGTGGCCAACCCTTCCAGTTGCCGACCCCTCCGGTTGCCATCCCCTCAGGTAGCTAACTCCTCCGGTGGCCGACCCCTAGTGTGGCCGACCCCTTTGGTAGCCAACCCCTTCGGTTACTGACCCCTTCGGTTGCCGTCCCTTTCTGTAGTCGACCCCTTCAGTGGCTGCCCATTCAGTGGCCAACACCTTCGGATGCCATTCCCCATCATGGCCAACCTCCCTGGTCATTAACGCAACCAGTGGGTTACAATTGTATTTTCCAGCTAACCTCATTACTCACCCACACAGTGGCAAACAGAAAAATTAAGTGCCGTCCTTCTGGTGACAAACCCTTAGTAGCAACTCACGACCTTATCACTGTCACTTCAGTTCACTGAAAATACTGACTGTCAACACTAACGGTGGTACTTTCTGTTAATGGCCAACCCTTGTATTTTCTCACACTTCTGGTTGCAGTCCTCTCAAATGGCCATCATCTCTATGGCTTTGCTGTTGTGTATCTGCCTCATGTAACCTACAACTTTGGTACCATAACCAGCAGTTTTATCCCCTTGCAGTGGTCGAATCCTTATTGCCTTTGGCTTCAGTGGCTCACTCTTCAGAAGGCCACTAATATTGTGACAACTTACATCGCTGCTGACAAGTCCTGTGATCATCACCTCTTGTTGTTGCCCTTATTACCAAATCTCATACTTGTTTACCCTCACTACTGGTGACATCCCCCTCTTGGTCAAATCGGAATGGCAAGTGAAAACAAGTCACTACCCAGAAGCAGCTCTATAGGTTTCTGAGTCTTTCAGTTGTTGTCCCCGTGCAGGGAACACACCCCTCCAGTTGCTGACTCTTGTAGTTACCAACTCCTGTAGTTGCCATCACCACACGTAGCTAACTGCTTCCTTGACCAACCCTTTGTTTGCCCAACTGCTTGGGTAGTCAAACAGTTTGTTTACTAACCTATTTGGATGCCATCAGTTTCTGTGTTCGTTCCGTGTGATGTCTGCTCTTTCAGGGGCCGACACTTTCAGAGGACATTTCCGAAAATAGCCAACCTCCCTGGTCACTAACGCCCCAGTGCCCGACATCTGCCTTTGCCAACCAACTGTATTTTACACCCACCCAGCTGCCAACAGCAACACCAGTGGCTACCCTCGACTGGCAGGCCGTAATTGCAACTCACATCCTGGTCACTGACCCTATAGTTTGTTGTCCATATTGATTCACAATACTAACGGTAACACATTCTGCGAATGTTCGACACTTGCAGATACTCACAACTCTCGTGCAACCCTCCCCGCCCCTCCTCTCAAATGGCAGAGTCGCCTCCAGCCTAGCCACAATGTGATGTTTCATATAGTCCACAAGTCTGGTACCAAACTCTTATGTTGGATCCCCTGGCTGCCCCAAACTCCTTACTACATTCAGCTTGAGTTGCTCAAATGTTTGAAGAACAATCGCTGCAAATAACTTCTGTAATCATCACATATTCTTGCAGCTGCACTTCTTACCAGTTGTCATAGTTGTTAACCCTCACTATAGGTTCTATCCTCCTGGTAGTGTACTTGGAATGGCATGTGAAAACAACTGATCACCCAGAGGCTGACCCTTCAGAGTGCTGACCCTTCCAGTTGTTGACACTTCCAGGGTACCAAACCCCTCCAGTGGCCAACCCTTCCAGTTGCCGACCCCTCCGGTTGCCATCCCCTCAGGTAGCTAACTCCTCCGGTGGCCGACCCCTAGTGTGGCCGACCCCTTTGGTAGCCAACCCCTTCGGTTACTGACCCCTTCGGTTGCCGTCCCTTTCTGTAGTCGACCCCTTTGGTGGCTGCCCTTTCAGTGGCCAACACCTTCAGATGCTATTCCTCATCATGGCCAACCTCCCTGGTCATTAACGCAACCAGTGGGTTACAATTGTATTTTCCAGCTAACCTCATTACTCACCCACACAGTGGCAAACAGAAAAATTAAGTGCCGTCCTTCTGGTGACAAACCCTTAGTAGCAACTCACGACCTTATCACTGTCACTTCAGTTCACTGAAAATACTGACTGTCAACACTAACGGTGGTACTTTCTGTTAATGGCCAACCCTTGTATTTTCTCACACTTCTGGTTGCAGTCCTCTCAAATGGCCATCATCTCTATGGCTGTGCTGTTGTGTGGCTGCCTCATGTAACCTACAACTTTGGTACCATAACCAGCAGTTTTATCCCCTTACAGTGGTCGAATCCTTATTGCCTTTGGCTTCAGTGGCTCACTCTTCAGAAGGCCACTAATATTGTGACAACTTACATCGCTGCTGACAAGTCCTGTGATCATCACCTCTTGTTGTTGCCCTTATTACCAAATCTCATACTTGTTTACCCTCACTACTGGTGACATCCCCCTCTTGGTCAAATCGGAATGGCAAGTGAAAACAAGTCACTACCCAGAGGCAGCTCTTTAGGTTTCAGAGTCTTTCAGTTGTTGTATTCGTGCAGGGAACATACCCCTCCAGTTGCTGACTCTTGTAGTTACCAACTCCTGTAGTTGCCATCACCACACGTAGCTAACTGCTCCCTTGACCAACCCCTTGTTTGCCCAACTGCTTGGGTAGTCAAACAGTTTGTTTACTAACCTATTTGGTTGCCATCAGTTTCTGTGTTCGTTCCGTGTGATGTCTGCTCTTTCAGGGGCCAACACTTTCAGAGGACATTTCCGAAAATAGCCAACCTCCCTGGTCACTAACGCCCCAGTGCCCGACATCTGCCTTTGCCAACCAACTGTATTTTACACCCACCCAGCTGCCAACAGCAACACCAGTGGCTACCCTCAACTGGCAGGCCGTAATTGCAACTCACATCCTGGTCACTGACCCTATAGTTTGTTGTCCATATTGATTCACAACACTAACGGTAACACATTCTGCGAATGTTCGACACTTGCAGATACTCACAACTCTCGTTGCAACCCTCCCCGCCCCTCCTCTGAAATGGCAGAGTCGTCTCCAGCCTAGCCACAATGTGATGTCTCATATAGTCAACAAGTCTGGTACCAAACTGTTATGTTGGATCTCCTGGCTGCCCCAAACTCCTTACTACAATTAGCTTGAGTTGCTCAAATGTTTGAAGAATAATCTCTGCAAATAACTCCTGTAATCGTCACATATTCTTGCAGCTGCATTTCTTACCAGTTGTCATAGTTGTTAACCCTCACTATAGGTTCTATCCTCCTGGTAGTGTACTTGGAATGGCATGTGAAAACAACTGATCACCCAGAGGCTGACCCTTCAGAGTGCTGACCCTTCCAGTTGTTGACACTTCCAGGGTACCAAACCCCTCCAGTGGCCAACCCTTCCAGTTGCCGACCCCTCCGGTTGCCATCCCCTCAGGTAGCTAACTCCTCCGGTGGCCGACCCCTAGTGTGGCCGACCCCTTTGGTAGCCAACCCCTTCGGTTACTGACCCCTTCGGTTGCCGTCCCTTTCTGTAGTCGACCCCTTCGGTGGTTGCCCTTTCAGTAGCCAACACCTTCAGATGCCATTCCTCATCATGGCCAACCTCCCTGGTCATTAACGCAACCAGTGGGTTACAATTGTATTTTCCAGCTAACCTCATTACTCACCCACACAGTGGCAAACAGAAAAATTAAGTTCCGTCCTTCTGGTGACAAACCCTTAGTAGCAACTCACGACCTTATCACTGTCACTTCAGTTCACTGAAAATACTGACTGTCAACACTAACGGTGGTACTTTCTGTTAATGGCCAACCCTTGTATTTTCTCACACTTCTGGTTGCAGTCCTCTCAAATGGCCATCATCTCTATGGCTTTGCTGTTGTGTGGCTGCCTCATGTAACCTACAACTTTGGTACCATAACCAGCAGTTTTATCCCCTTGCAGTGGTCGAATCCTTATTGCCTTTGGCTTCAGTGGCTCACTCTTCAGAAGGCCACTAATATTGTGACAACTTACATCGCTGCTGACAAGTCCTGTGATCATCACCTCTTGTTGTTGCCCTTATTACCAAATCTCATACTTGTTTACCCTCACTACTGGTGACATCTCCCTCCTGGTCAAATCGGAATGGCAAGTGAAAACAAGTCACTACCCAGAGGCAGCTCTTTAGGTTTCTGAGTCTTTCAGTTGTTGTCTCCGTGCAGGGAACACACCCCTCCAGTTGCTGACTCTTGTAGTTACCAACTCCTATAGTTGCCATCACCACACGTAGCTAACTGCTCCCTTGATCAACCCCTTGTTTGCCCAACTGCTTGGGTAGTCAAACAGTTTGTTTACTAACCTATTTGGTTGCCATCAGTTTCTGTGTTCGTTCCGTGTGATGTCTGCTCTTTCAGGGGCCGACACTTTCAGAGGACATTTCCGAAAATAGCCAACCTCCCTGGTCACTAACGCCCCAGTGCCCGACATCTGCCTTTGCCAACCACCTGTATTTTACACCCACCCAGCTGCCAACAGCAACACCAGTGGCTACCCTCAACTGCCAGACCGTAATTGCAACTCACATCCTGGTCACTGACCCTATAGTTTGTTGTCCATATTGATTCACGACAATAACGGTAACACATTCTGCGAATGTTCGACACTTGCAGATACTCACAACTCTCGTTGCAACCCTCCCCGCCCCTCCTCTCAAATGGCAGAGTCGTCTCCAGCCTAGCCACAATGTGATGTCTCATATAGTCCACAAGTCTGGACCAAACTGTTATGTTGGATCTCCTGGCTGCCCCAAACTCCTTACTACAATTAGCTTGAGTTGCTCAAATGTTTGAAGAATAATCTCTACAAATAACTCGTGTAGTCATCACATATTCTTGCAGCTGCATTTCTTACCAGTTGTCATAGTTGTTAACCCTCACTATAGGTTCTATCCACCTGGTAGTGTACTTGGAATGGCATGTGAAAACAATTGATCACCCAGAGGCTGACCCTTCAGAGTGCTGACCCTTCCAGTTGTTGACACTTCCAGGGTACCAAACCCCTCCAGTGGCCAACCCTTCCAGTTGCCGACCCCTCCGGTTGCCATCCCCTCAGGTAGCTAACTCCTCCGGTGGCCGACCCCTAGTGTGGCCGACCCTTTTGGTAGCCAACCCATTCGGTTACTGACCCCTTCGGTTGCCGTCCCTTTCTGTAGTCGACCCCTTCGGTGGCTGCCCTTTCAGTGGCCAACACCTTCAGATGCCATTCCTCATCATGGCCAACCTCCCTGGTCATTAACGCAACCAGTGGGTTACAATTGTATTTTCCAGCTAACCTCATTACTCACCCACACAGTGGCAAACAGAAAAATTAAGTTCCGTCCTTCTGGTGACAAACCCTTAGTAGCAACTCACGAGCTTATCACTGTCACTTCAGTTCACTGAAAATACTGACTGTCAACACTAGCGGTGGTACTTTCTGTTAGTGGCCAACCCTTGTATTTTCTCACACTTCTGGTTGCAGTCCTCTCAAATGGCCATCATCTCTATGGCTTTGCTGTTGTGTGGCTGCCTCATGTAACCTACAACTTTGGTACCATAACCAGCAGTTTTATCCCCTTACAGTGGTCGAATCCTTATTGCCTTTGGCTTCAGTGGCTCACTCTTCAGAAGGCCACTAATATTGTGACAACTTACATCGCTGCTGACAAGTCCTGTGATCATCACCTCTTGTTGTTGCCCTTATTACCAAATCACATACTTGTTTACCCACACTACTGGTGACATCCCCCTCTTGGTCAAATCGGAATGGCAAGTGAAAACAAGTCACTACCCAGAGGCAGCTCTTTAGGTTTCAGAGTCTTTCAGTTGTTGTATTCGTGCAGGGAACATACCCCTCCAGTTGCTGACTTGTAGTTACCAACTCCTGTAGTTGCCATCACCACACGTAGCTAACTGCTCCCTTGATCAACCCCTTGTTTGCCCAACTGCTTGGGTAGTCAAACAGTTTGTTTACTAACCTATTTGGTTGCCATCAGTTTCTGTGTTCGTTCCGTGTGATGTCTACTCTTTCAGGGGCCGACACTTTCAGAGGACATTTCCGAAAATAGCCAACCTCCCTGGTCACTAACGCCCCAGTGCCCGACATCTGCCTTTGCCAACCAACTGTATTTTACACCCACCCAGCTGCCAACAGCAACACCAGTGGCTACCCTCAACTGGCAGGCCGTAATTGCAACTCACATCCTGGTCACTGACCCTATAGTTTGTTGTCCATATTGATTCACAATACTAACGGTAACACATTCTGCGAATGTTCGACACTTGCAGATACTCACAACTCTCGTTGCAACCCTCCCCGCCCCTCCTCTCAAACGGCAGAGTCGTCTCCAGCCTAGCCACAATGTGATGTCTCATATAGTCCACAAGTCTGGTACCAAACTGTTTTGTTGGATCCCCTGGCTGCCCCAAACTCCTTACTACATTAGCTTGAGTTGCTCAATTGTTTGAAGAACAATCGCTGCAAATAACTCCTGTAATCATCACATATTCTTGCAGCTGCACTTCTTACCAGTTGTCATAGTTGTTAACCCTCACTATAGGTTCTATCCTCCTGGTAGTGTACTTGGAATGGCATGTGAAAACAACTGATCACCCAGAGGCTGACCCTTCAGAGTGCTGACCCTTCCAGTTGTTGACACTTCCAGGGTACCAAACCCCTCCAGTGGCCAACCCTTCCAGTTGCCGACCCCTCCGGTTGCCATCCCCTCAGGTAGCTAACTCCTCCGGTGGCTGACCCCTAGTGTGGCCGACCCCTTTGGTAGCCAACCCCTTCGGTTACTGACCCCTTCGGTTGCCGTCCCTTTCTGTAGTCGACCCCTTCGGTGGCTGCCCTTTCAGTGGCCAACACCTTCAGATGCCATTCCCCATCATGGCCAACCTCCCTGGTCATTAACGCAACCAGTGGGTTACAATTGTATTTTCCAGGTAACCTCATTACTCACCCACACTGTGGCAAACAGAAAAATTAAGTGCCGTCCTTCTGGTGACAAACCCTTAGTAGCAACTCACGACCTTACACTGTCACTTCAGTTCACTGAAAATACTGACTGTCAACACTAACGGTGGTACTTTCTGTTAATGGCCAACCCTTGTATTTTCTCACACTTCTGGTTGCAGTCCTCTCAAATGGACATCATCTCTATGGCTTTGCTGTTGTGTGGCTGCCTCATGTAACCTACAACTTTGGTACCATAACCAGCAGTTTTATCCCCTTGCAGTGGTCGAATCCTTATTGCCTTTGGCTTCAGTGGCTCACTCTTCAGAAGGCCACTAATATTGTGACAACTTACATCGCTGCTGACAAGTCCTGTGATCATCACCTCTTGTTGTTGCCCTTATTACCAAATCTCATACTTGTTTACCCTCACTACTGGTGACATCCCCCTCTTGGTCAAATCGGAATGGCAAGTGAAAACAAGTCACTACCCAGAGGCAGCTCTATAGGTTTCTGAGTCTTTCAGTTGTTGTCCCCGTGCAGGGAACACACCCCTCCAGTTGATGACTCTTGTAGTTACCAACTCGTGTAGTTGCCATCACCACACGTAGCTAACTGCTCCCTTGACCAACCCTTTGTTTGCCCAACTGCTTGGGTAGTCAAACAGTTTGTTTACTAACCTATTTGGATGCCATCAGTTTCTGTGTTTGTTCCCTGTGATGTCTGCTCTTTCAGGGGCCGACACTTTCAGAGAACATTTCCGAAAGTAGCCAACCTCCCTGGTCACTAACGCCCCAGTGCCCGACATCTGCCTTTGCCAACCACCTGTATTTTACACCCACCCAGCTGCCAACAGCAACACCAGTGGCTACCCTCAACTGCCAGACCGTAATTGCAACTCACATCCTGGTCACTGACCCTATAGTTTGTTGTCCATATTGATTCACGACAATAACGGTAACACATTCTGCGAATGTTCGACACTTGCAGATACTCACAACTCTCGTTGCAACCCTCCCCGCCCCACCTCTCAAATGGCAGAGTCGTCTCCAGCCTAGCCACAATGTGATGTCTTATATAGTCCACAAGTCTGGTACCAAACTGTTATGTTGGATCCCCTGGCTGCCCCAAACTCCTTACTACAATTAGCTTGAGTTGCTCAAATGTTTGAAGAATAATCTCTGCAAATAACTCGTGTAATCATCACATATTCTTGCAGCTGCATTTCTTACCAGTTGTCATAGTTGTTAACCCTCACTATAGGTTCTATCCTCCTGGTAGTGTACTTGGAATGGCATGTGAAAACAACTGATCACCCAGAGGCTGACCCTTCAGAGTGCTGACCCTTCCAGTTGTTGACACTTCCAGGGTACCAAACCCCTCCAGTGGCCAACCCTTCCAGTTGCCGACCCCTCCGGTTGCCATCCCCTCAGGTAGCTAACTCCTCCGGTGGCCGACCCCTAGTGTGGCCGATCCCTTTGGTAGCCAACCCCTTCGGTTACTGACCCCTTCGGTTGCCGTCCCTTTCTGTAGTCGACCCCTTCGGTGGCTGCCCTTTCAGTGGCCAACACCTTCAGATGCCATTCTTCATCATGGCCAACCTCCCTGGTCATTAACGCAACCAGTGGGTTACAATTGTATTTTCCAGCTAACCTCATTACTCACCCACACAGTGGCAAACAGAAAAATTATGTTCCGTCCTTCTGGTGACAAACCCTTAGTAGCAACTCACGAGCTTATCACTGTCACTTCAGTTCACTGAAAATACTGACTGTCAACACTAACGGTGGTACTTTCTGTTAATGGCCAACCCTTGTATTTTCTCACACTTCTGGTTGCAGTCCTCTCAAATGGACATCATCTCTATGGCTTTGCTGTTGTGTGGCTGCCTCATGTAACCTACAACTTTGGTATCATAACCAGCAGTTTTATCCCCTTGCAGTGGATGAATCCTTATTGCCTTTGGCTTCAGTGGCTCACTCTTCAGAAGGCCACTAATATTGTGACAACTTACATCGCTGCTGACAAGTCCTGTGATCATCACCTCTTGTTGTTGCCCTTATTACCAAATCTCATACTTGTTTACCCTCACCACTGGTGACATCCCCCTCTTGGTCAAATCGGAATGGCAAGTGAAAACAAGTCACTACCCAGAGGCAGCTCTTTAGGTTTCTGAGTCTTTCAGTTGTTGTCTCCGTGCAGGGAACACACCCCTCCAGTTGCTGACTCTTGTAGTTACCAACTCCTGTAGTTGCCATCACCACACGTAGCTAACTGCTCCCTTGATCAACCCCTTGTTTGCCCAACTGCTTGGGTAGTCAAACAGTTTGTTTACTAACCTATTTGGTTGCCATCAGTTTCTGTGTTCGTTCCGTGTGATGTCTGCTCTTTCAGGGGCCGACACTTTCAGAGGACATTTCCGAAAATAGGCAACCTCCCTGGTCACTAACGCCCCAGTGCCCGACATCTGCCTTTGCCAACCAACTGTATTTTACACCCACCCAGCTGCCAACAGCAACACCAGTGGCTACCCTCAACTGGCAGACCGTAATTGCAACTCACATCCTGGTCACTGACCCTATAGTTTGTTGTCCATATTGATTCACAATACTAACGGTAACACATTCTGCGAATGTTCGACACTTGCAGATACTCACAACTCTCGTTGCAACCCTCCCCGCCCCTCCTCTGAAATGGCAGAGTCGTCTCCAGCCTAGCCACAATGTGATGTCTCATATAGTCCACAAGTCTGGTACCAAACTGTTATGTTGGATCCCCTGGCTGCCCCAAACTCCTTACTACATTTAGCTTGAGTTGCTCATATGTTTGAAGAACAATCGCTGCAAATAACTCCTGTAATCATCACATATTCTTGCAGCTGCACTTCTTACCAGTTGTCATAGTTGTTAACCCTCACTATAGGTTCTATCCTCCTGGTAGTGTACTTGGAATGGCATGTGAAAACAACTGATCACCCAGAGGCTGACCCTTCAGAGTGCTGACCCTTCCAGTTGTTGACACTTCCAGGGTACCAAACCCCCCCAGTGGCCAACCCTTCCAGTTGCCGACCCCTCCGGTTGCCATCCCCTCAGGTAGCTAACTCCTCCGGTGGCCGACCCCTAGTGTGGCCGACCCCTTTGGTAGCCAACCCCTTCGGTAACTGACCCCTTCGGTTGCCGTCCCTTTCTGTAGTCGACCCCTTTGGTGGCTGCCCTTTCAGTGGCCAACACCTTCAGATGCTATTCCTCATTCATGGCCAACCTCCCTGGTCATTAACGCAACCAGTGGGTTACAATTGTATTTTCCAGCTAACCTCATTACTCACCCACACAGTGGCAAACAGAAAAATTAAGTGCCGTCCTTCTGGTGACAAACCCTTAGTAGCAACTCACGACCTTATCACTGTCACTTCAGTTCACTGAAAATACTGACTGTCAACACTAACGGTGGTACTTTCTGTTAATGGCCAACCCTTGTATTTTCTCACACTTCTGGTTGCAGTCCTCTCAAATGGCCATCATCTCTATGGCTTTGCTGTTGTGTGGCTGCCTCATGTAACCTACAACTTTGGTACCATAACCAGCAGTTTTATCCCCTTACAGTGGTCGAATCCTTATTGCCTTTGGCTTCAGTGGCTCACTCTTCAGAAGGCCACTAATATTGTGACAACTTACATCGCTGCTGACAAGTCCTGTGATCATCACCTCTTGTTGTTGCCCTTATTACCAAATCTCATACTTGTTTACCCACACTACTGGTGACATCTCCCTCTTGGTCAAATCGGAATGGCAAGTGAAAACTAGTCACTACCCAGAGGCAGCTCTTTAGGTTTCAGAGTCTTTCAGTTGTTGTATTCGTGCAGGGAACATACCCCTCCAGTTGCTGACTCTTGTAGTTACCAACTCCTGTAGTTGCCATCACCACACGTAGCTAACTGCTCCCTTGATCAACCCCTTGTTTGCCCAACTGCTTGGGTAGTCAAACAGTTTGTTTACTAACCTATTTGGTTGCCATCAGTTTCTGTGTTCGTTCCGTGTGATGTCTGCTCTTTCAGGGGCCGACACTTTCAGAGGACATTTCCGAAAATAGCCAACCTCCCTGGTCACTAACGCCCCAGTGCCCGACATCTGCCTTTGCCAACCAACTGTATTTTACACCCACCCAGCTGCCAACAGCAACACCAGTGGCTACCCTCAACTGGCAGACCGTAATTGCAACTCACATCCTGGTCACTGACCCTATAGTTTGTTGTCCATATTGATTCACAATACTAACGGTAACACATTCTGCGAATGTTCGACACTTGCAGATACTCACAACTCTCGTTGCAACCCTCCCCGCCCCTCCTCTCAAATGGCAGAGTCGTCTCCAGCCTAGCCACAATGTGATGTCTCATATAGTCCACAAGTCTGGTACCAAACTGTTATGTTGGATCCCCTGGCTGCCCCAAACTCCTTACTACATTTAGCTTGAGTTGCTCAAATGTTTGAAAAACAATCTCTGCAAATAACTCCTGTAATCATCACATATTCTTGCAGCTGCACTTCTTACCAGTTGTCATAGTTGTTAACCCTCACTATAGGCTCTATCCTCCTGGTAGTGTACTTGGAATGGCATATGAAAACAACTGATCACCCAGAGGCTGACCCTTCAGAGTGCTGACCCTTCCAGTTGTTGACACTTCCAGGGTACCAAACCCCTCCAGTGGCCAACCCTTCCAGTTGCCGACCCCTCCGGTTGCCATCCCCTCAGGTAGCTAACTCCTCCGGTGGCCGACCCCTAGTGTGGCCGACCCCTTTGGTAGCCAACCCCTTCGGTTACTGACCCCTTCGGTTGCCGTCCCTTTCTGTAGTCGACCCCTTCGGTGGCTGCCCTTTCAGTGGCCAACACCTTCAGATGCCATTCCCCATCATGGCCAACCTCCCTGGTCATTAACGCAACCAGTGGGTTACAAATGTATTTTCCAGCTAACCTCACTACTCACCCACACAGTGGCAAACAGAAAAATTAAGTGCCGTCCTTCTGGTGACAAACCCTTAGTAGCAACTCACGACCTTACACTGTCACTTCAGTTCACTGAAAATACTGACTGTCAACACTAACGGTGGTACTTTCTGTTAATGGCCAACCCTTGTATTTTCTCACACTTCTGGTTGCAGTCCTCTCAAATGGCCATCATCTCTATGGCTTTGCTGTTGTGTGGTTGCCTCATGTAACCTACAACTTTGGTACCATAACCAGCAGTTTTATCCCCTTGCAGTGGTCGAATCCTTATTGCCTTTGGCTTCAGTGGCTCACTCTTCAGAAGGCCACTAATATTGTGACAACTTACATCGCTGCTGACAAGTCCTGTGATCATCACCTCTTGTTGTTGCCCTTATTACCAAATCTCATACTTGTTTACCCTCACTACTGGTGACATCCTCCTCTTGGTCAAATCGGAATGGCAAGTGAAAACAAATCACTACCCAGAGGCAGCTCTATAGGTTTCTGAGTCTTTCAGTTGTTGTCCCCGTGCAGGGAACACACCCCTCCAGTTGATGACTCTTGTAGTTACCAACTCCTGTAGTTGCCATCACCACACGTAGCTAACTGCTCCCTTGACCAACCCTTTGTTTGCCCAACTGCTTGGGTAGTCAAACAGTTTGTTTACTAACCTATTTGGATGCCATCAGTTTCTGTGTTTGTTCCCTGTGATGTCTGCTCTTTCAGGGGCCGACACTTTCAGAGGACATTTCCGAAAGTAGCCAACCTCCCTGGTCACTAACGCCCCAGTGCCCGACATCTGCCTTTGCCAACCACCTGTATTTTACACCCACCCAGCTGCCAACAGCAACACCAGTGGCTACCCTCAACTGCCAGACCGTAATTGCAACTCACATCCTGGTCACTGACCCTATAGTTTGTTGTCCATATTGATTCACGACAATAACGGTAACACATTCTGCGAATGTTCGACACTTGCAGATACTCACAACTCTCGTTGCAACCCTCCCCGCCCCTCCTCTCAAATGGCAGAGTCGTCTCCAGCCTAGCCACAATGTGATGTCTCATATAGTCCACAAGTCTGGTACCAAACTGTTATGTTGGATCCCCTGGCTGCCCCAAACTCCTTACTACAATTAGCTTGAGTTGCTCAAATGTTTGAAGAATAATCTCTGCAAATAACTCGTGTAATCATCACATATTCTTGCAGCTGCATTTCTTACCAGTTGTCATAGTTGTTAACCCTCACTATAGGTTCTATCCTCCTGGTAGTGTACTTGGAATGGCATGTGAAAACAACTGATCACCCAGAGGCTGACCCTTCAGAGTGCTGACCCTTCCAGTTGTTGACACTTCCAGGGTACCAAACCCCTCCAGTGGCCAACCCTTCCAGTTGCCGACCCCTCCGGTTGCCATCCCCTCAGGTAGCTAACTCCTCCGGTGGCCGACCCCTAGTGTGGCCGATCCCTTTGGTAGCCAACCCCTTCGGTTACTGACCCCTTCGGTTGCCGTCCCTTTCTGTAGTCGACCCCTTCGGTGGCTGCCCTTTCAGTGGCCAACACCTTCAGATGCCATTCCTCATCATGGCCAACCTCCCTGGTCATTAACGCAACCAGTGGGTTACAATTGTATTTTCCAGCTAACCTCATTACTCACCCACACAGTGGCAAACAGAAAAATTAAGTTCCGTCCTTCTGGTGACAAACCCTTAGTAGCAACTCACGACCTTATCACTGTCACTTCAGTTCACTGAAAATACTGACTGTCAACACTAACGGTGGTACTTTCTGATAATGGCCAACCCTTGTATTTTCTCACACTTCTGGTTGCAGTCCTCTCAAATGGACATAATCTCTATGGCTTTGCTGTTGTGTGGCTGCCTCATGTAACCTACAACTTTGGTACCATAACCAGCAGTTTTATCCCCTTGCCGTGGTCGAATCCTTATTGCCTTTGGCTTCAGTGGCTCACTCTTCAGAAGGCCACTAATATTGTGACAACTTACATCGCTGCTGACAAGTCCTGTGATCATCACCTCTTGTTGCCCTTATTACCAAATCTCATACTTGTTTACCCTCACTACTGGTGACATCCCCCTCTTGGTCAAATCGGAATGGCAAGTGAAAACAAGTCACTACCCAGAGGCAGCTCTTTAGGTTTCTGAGTCTTTCAGTTGTTGTCTCCGTGCAGGGAACACACCCCTCCAGTTGCTAACTCTTGTAGTTACCAACTCCTGTAGTTGCCATCACCACACGTAGCTAACTGCTCCCTTGATCAACCCCTTGTTTGCCCAACTGCTTGGGTAGTCAAACAGTTTGTTTACTAAACTATTTGGTTGCCATCAGTTTCTGTGTTCGTTCCGTGTGATGTCTGCTCTTTCAGGGGCCGACACTTTCAGAGGACATTTCCGAAAATAGCCAACCTCCCTGGTCACTAACGCCCCAGTGCCCGACATCTGCCTTTGCCAACCAACTGTATTTTACACCCACCCAGCTGCCAACAGCAACACCAGTGGCTACCCTCAACTGGCAGGCCGTAATTGCAACTCACATCCTGGTCACTGACCCTATAGTTTGATGTCCATATTGATTCACAATACTAACGGTAACACATTCCGCGAATGTTCGACACTTGCAGATACTCACAACTCTCGTTGCAACCCTCCCCGCCCCTCCTCTCAAATGGCAGAGTCGCCTCCAGCCTAGCCACAATGTGATGTCTCATATAGTCCACAAGTCTGGTACCAAACTGTTATGTTGGATCCCCTGGCTGCCCCAAACTCCTTACTACATTTAGCTTGAGTTGCTCAAATGTTTGAAGAACAATCGCTGCAAATAACTCCTGTAATCATCACATATTCTTGCAGCTGCACTTCTTACCAGTTGTCATAGTTGTTAACCCTCACTATAGGTTCTATCCTCCTGGTAGTGTACTTGGAATGGCATGTGAAAACAACTGATCACCCAGAGGCTGACCCTTCAGAGTGCTGACCCTTCCAGTTGTTGACACTTCCAGGGTACCAAACCCCTCCAGTGGCCAACCCTTCCAGTTGCCGACCCCTCCGGTTGCCATCCCCTCAGGTAGCTAACTCCTCCGGTGGCCGACCCCTAGTGTGGCCGACCCCTTTGGTAGCCAACCCCTTCGGTTACTGACCCCTTCGGTTGCCGTCCCTTTCTGTAGTCGACCCCTTTGGTGGCTGCCCTTTCAGTGGCCAACACCTTCAGATGCCATTCCTCATCATGGCCAACCTCCCTGGTCATTAACGCAACCAGTGGGTTACAATTGTATTTTCCAGCTAACCTCATTACTCACCCACACAGTGGCAAACAGAAAAATTAAGTGCCGCCCTTCTGGTGACAAACCCTTAGTAGCAACTCACGACCTTATCACTGTCACTTCAGTTCACTGAAAATACTGACTGTCAACACTAACGGTGGTACTTACTGTTAATGGCCAACCCTTGTATTTTCTCACACTTCTGGTTGCAGTCCTCTCAAATGGCCATCATCTCTATGGCTTTGCTGTTGTGTGGTTGCCTCATGTAACCTACCACTTTGGTACCATAACCAGCAGTTTTATCCCCTTGCAGTGGTCGAATCCTTATTGCCTTTAGCTTCAGTGGCTCACTCTTCAGAAGGCCACTAATATTGTGACAACTTACATCGCTGCTGACAAGTCCTGTGATCATCACCTCTTGTTGCCCTTATTACCAAATCTCATACTTGTTTACCCTCACTACTGGTGACATCCCCCTCCTGGTCAAATCGGAATGGCAAGTGAAAACAAGTCACTACCCAGAGGCAGCTCTATAGGTTTCTGAGTCTTTCAGTTGTTGTCCCCGTGCAGGGAACACACCCCTCCAGTTGCTGACTCTTGTAGTTACCAACTCCTGTAGTTGCCATCACCACACGTAGCTAACTGCTCCCTTGACCAACCCTTTGTTTGCCCAACTGCTTGGGTAGTCAAACAGTTTGTTTACTAACCTATTTGGATGCCATCAGTTTCTGTGTTTGTTCCGTGTGATGTCTGCTCTTTCAGGGGCCGACACTTTCAGAGGACATTTCCGAAAATAGCCAACCTCCCTGGTCACTAACGCCCCAGTGCCCGACATCTGCCTTTGCCAACCAACTGTATTTTACACCCACCCAGCTGCCAACAGCAACACCAGTGGCTACCCTCAACTGGCAGGCCGTAATTGCAACTCACATCCTGGTCACTGACCCTATAGTTTGTTGTCCATATTGATTCACAATACTAACGGTAACACATTCTGCGAATGTTCGACACTTGCAGATACTCACAACTCTCGTTGCAACCCTCCCCGCCCCTCCTCTCAAATGGCAGAGTCGCCTCCAGCCTAGCCACAATGTGATGTCTCATATAGTCCACAAACGTCTGGTACCAAACTGTTATGTTGGATCCCCTGGCTGCCCCAAACTCCTTACTACATTTAGCTTGAGTTGCTCAAATGTTTGAAGAACAATCGCTGCAAATAACTCCTGTAATCATCACATATTCTTGCAGCTGCACTTCTTACCAGTTGTCATAGTTGTTAACCCTCACTATAGGTTCTATCCTCCTGGTAGTGTACTTGGAATGGCATGTGAAAACAACTGATCACCCAGAGGCTGACCCTTCAGAGTGCTGACCCTTCCAGTTGTTGACACTTCCAGGGTACCAAACCCCTCCAGTGGCCAACCCTTCCAGTTGCCGACCCCTCCGGTTGCCATCCCCTCAGGTAGCTAACTCCTCCGGTGGCCGACCCCTAGTGTGGCCGACCCCTTTGGTAGCCAACCCCTTCGGTTACTGACCCCTTCGGTTGCCGTCCCTTTCTGTAGTCGACCCCTTCGGTGGCTGCCCTTTCAGTGGCCAACACCTTCAGATGCCATTCCCCATCATGGCCAACCTCCCTGGTCATTAACGCAACCAGTGGGTTACAAATGTATTTTCCAGCTAACCTCATTACTCACCCACACAGTGGCAAACAGAAAAATTAAGTTCCGTCCTTCTGGTGACAAACCCTTAGTAGCAACTCACGACCTTATCACTGTCACTTCAGTTCACTGAAAATACTGACTGTCAACACTAACGGTGGTACTTTCTGTTAATGGCCAACCCTTATATTTTCTCACACTTCTGGTTGCAGTCCTCTCAAATGGCCATCATCTCTATGGCTTTGCTGTTGTGTGGTTGCCTCATGTAACCTACCACTTTGGTACCATAACCAGCAGTTTTATCCCCTTGCAGTGGTCGAATCCTTATTGCCTTTGGCTTCAGTGGCTCACTCTTCAGAAGGCCACTAATATTGTGACAACTTGCAACGCTGCTGACAAGTCCTGTGATCATCACCTCTTGTTGCCCTTATTACCAAATCTCATACTTGTTTACCCTCACTACTGGTGACATCCCCCTCCTGGTCAAATCGGAATGGCAAGTGAAAACAAGTCACTACCCAGAGGCAGCTCTTTAGGTTTCTGAGTCTTTCAGTTGTTGTCCCCGTGCAGGGAACACATCCCTCCAGTTGCTGGCTCTTGTAGTTACCAACTCCTGTAGTTGCCATCGCCACACGTAGCTAACTGCTCCCTTGACCAACCCCGTGTTTGCCCAACTGCTTGGGTAGTCAAACAGTTTGTTTACTAACCTATTTGGATGCCATCAGTTTCTGTGTTTGTTCCGTGTGATGTCTGCTCTTTCAGGGGCCGACACTTTCAGAGGACATTTCCGAAAATAGCCAACCTCCCTGGTCACTAACGCCCCAGTGCCCGACATCTGCCTTTGCCAACCAACTGTATTTTACACCCACCCAGCTGCCAACAGCAACACCAGTGGCTACCCTCAACTGGCAGGCCGTAATTGCAACTCACATCCTGGTCACTGACCCTATAGTTTGTTGTCCATATTGATTCACAATACTAACGGTAACACATTCTGCGAATGTTCGACACTTGCAGAAACTCACAACTCTCGTTGCAACCCTCCCCGCCCCTCCTCTCAAATGGCAGAGTCGCCTCCAGCCTAGCCACAATGTGATGTCTCATATAGTCCACAAGTCTGGTACCAAACTGTTATGTTGGATCCCCCGGCTGCCCCAAACTCCTTACTACATTTAGCTTGAGTTGCTCAAATGTTTGAAGAACAATCGCTAAAAATAACTCCTGTAATCATCACATATTCTTGCAGCTGCACTTCTTACCAGTTGTCATAGTTGTTAACCCTCACTATAGGTTCTATCCTCCTGGTAGTGTACTTGGAATGGCATGTGAAAACAACTGATCACCCAGAGGCTGACCCTTCAGAGTGCTGACCCTTCCAGTTGTTGACACTTCCAGGGTAACAAACCCCTCCAGTGGCCAACCCTTCCAGTTGCCGACCCCTCCGGTTGCCATCCCCTCAGGTAGCTAACTCCTCCGGTGGCCGACCCCTAGTGTGGCCGACCCCTTTGGTAGCCGACCCCTTCGGTTACTGACCCCTTCGGTTGCCGTCCCTTTCTGTAGTCGACCCCTTTGGTGGCTGCCCTTTCAGTGGCCAACACCTTCAGATGCCATTTCTCATCATGGCCAACCTCCCTGGTCATTAACGCAACCAGTGGGTTACAATTGTATTTTCCAGCTAACCTCATTACTCACCCACACAGTGGCAAACAGAAAAATTAAGTGCCGTTCTTCTGGTGACAAACCCTTAGTAGCAACTCACGACCTTATCACTGTCACTTCAGTTCACTGAAAATACTGACTGTCAACACTAACGGTGGTACTTTCTGTTAATGGCCAACCCTTGTATTTTCTCAAACTTCTGGTTGCAGTCCTCTCAAATGGCCATCATCTCTATGGCTTTGCTGTTGTGTGGCTGCCTCATGTAACCTACAACTTTGGTACCATAACCAGCAGTTTTATCCCCTTGCAGTGGTCGAATCCTTATTGCCTTTGGCTTCAGTGGCTCACTCTTCAGAAGGCCACTAATATTGTGACAACTTACATCGCTGCTGACAAGTCCTGTGATCATCACCTCTTGTTGCCCTTATTACCAAATCTCATTCTTGTTTACCCTCACTACTGGTGACATCCCCCTCCTGGTCAAATCGGAATGGCAAGTGAAAACAAGTCACTACCCAGAGGCAGCTCTTTAGGTTTCTGAGTCTTTCAGTTGTTGTCCCCGTGCAGGGAACACATCCCTCCAGTTGCTGGCTCTTGTAGTTACCAACTCCTGTAGTTGCCATCGCCACACGTAGCTAACTGCTCCCTTGACCAACCCCTTGTTTGCCCAACTGCTTGGGTAGTCGAACAGTTTGTTTACTAACCTATTTGGTTGCCATTAGTTTCTGTGTTCGTTCCGTGTGATGTCTGCTCCTTCAGGGGCCGACACTTTCAGAGGACATTTCCGAAAATAGCCAACCTCCCTGGTCACTAACGCCCCAGTGCCCGACATCCTCCTTTGCCAACCACCTGTATTTTACACCCACCCAGCTGCCAACAGCAATACCAGTGGCTACCCTCAACTGGCAGACCGTAACTGCAACTCACATCCTGGTCACTGACCCTATGGTTTGTTGTCCATATTGATTCACAGTACTAACAGTAACACATTCTGCGAATGTTCGACACTTGCAGATACTCACAACTCTCGTTGCAACCCTCCCCGCCCCTCATCTCAAATGGCAGAGTCGTCTCCAGCCTAGCCACAATGTGATGTCTCATATAGTCCACAAGTCTGGTACCAAACTGTTATGTTGGATCCCCTGGCTGCCCCAAACTCCTTACTACATTTAGCTTGAGTTGCTCAAATGTTTGAAGAACAATCGCTGCAAATACCTCCTGTAATCATCACATATTCTTGCAGCTGCACTTCTTGCCAGTTGTCATAGTTGTTAACCCTCACTATAGGTTCTTTCCTCCTGGTAGTGTACTTGGAATGGCATGTGAAAACAACTGATCACCCAGAGGCTGACCCTTCAGAGTGCTGACCCTTCCAGTTGTTGACACTTCCAGGGTAACAAACCCCTCCAGTGGCCAACCCTTCCAGTTGCCGACCCCTCCGGTTGCCATCCCCTCAGGTAGCTAACTCCTCCGGTGGCCGACCCCTAGTGTGGCCGACCCCTTTGGTAGCCAACCCCTTCGGTTACTGACCCCTTCGGTTGCCGTCCCTTTCTGTAGTCGACCCCTTTGGTGACTGCCCTTTCAGTGGCCAACACCTTCAGATGCCATTCCCCATCATGGCCAACCTCCCTGGTCATTAACGCAACCAGTGGGTTACAATTGTATTTTCCAGCTAACCTCATTACTCACCCACATAGTGGCAAACAGAAAAATTAAGTGCCGTCCTTCTGGTGACAAACCCTTAGTAGCAACTCACGACCTTATCACTGTCACTTCAGTTCACTGAAAATACTGACTGTCAACACTAACGGTGGTACTTTCTGTTAATGGCCAACCCTTGTATTTTCTCACACTTCTGGTTGCAGTCCTCTCAAATGGCCATCATCTCTATGGCTTTGCTGTTGTGTGGCTGCCTCATGTAACCTACAACTTTGGTACCATGACCAGCAGTTTTATCCCCTTGCAGCGGTCGAATCCTTATTGCCTTTGGCTTCAGTGGCTCACTCTTCAGAAGGCCACTAATATTGTGACAACTTACATCGCTGCTGACAAGTCTTGTGATCATCACCTCTTGTTGTTGCCCTTATTACCAAATCTTATACTTGTTTACCCTCACTACTGGTGACATCTCCCTCTTGGTCAAATCGGAATGGCAAGTGAAAACAAGTCACTACCCAGAAGCAGCTCTATAGGTTTCTGAGTCTTTCAGTTGTTGTCCCCGTGCAGGGAACACACCCCTCCAGTTGCTGACTCTTGTAGTTACCAACTCCTGTAGTTGCCATCACCACACGTAGCTAACTGCTCCCTTGACCAACCCCTTGTTTGCCCAACTGCTTGGGTAGTCAAACAGTTTGTTTACTAACCTATTTGGTTGCCATCAGTTTCTGTGTTCGTTCCGTGTGATGTCTGCTCTTTCAGGGGCCGACACTTTCAGAGGACATTTCCGAAAATAGCCAACCTCCCTGGTCACTAACGCCCCAGTGCCCGACATCTGCCTTTGCCAACCACCTGTATTTTACACCCACCCAGCTGCCAACAGCAACACCAGTGGCTATCCTCAACTGGCAGACCGTAATTGCAACTCACATCCTGGTCACTGACCCTATAGTTTGTTGTCCATATTGATTCGCAACACTAACGGTAACACATTCTGTGAATGTTCGACACTTGCAGAAACTCACAACTCTCGTTGCAACCCTCCCCGCCCCTCCTCTCAAATGGCAGAGTCGTCTCCAGCCTAGCCACAATGTGATGTCTCATATAGTCCACAAGTCTAGTACCAAACCGTTATGTTGGTTCCCCTGGCTGTCCCAAACTCCTTACTACATTTAGCTTGAGTTGCTCAAATGTTTGAAGAACAATGGCTGCTAATAACTCCTGTAATCATCACATATTCTTGCAGCTGCGCTTCTTACTAGTTGTCACAGTTGTTAACCCTCACTATAGGTTCTTTCCTCCTGGTAGTGTACTTGGAATGGCATGTGAAAACAACTGATCACCCAGAGGCTGACCCTTCAGGGTGCTGACCCTTCCAGTTGTTGACACTTCCAGGGTAACAAACCCCTCCAGTGGCCAACCCTTCCAGTTGCCGACCCCTCCGGTTGCCATCCCCTCAGGTAGCTAACTCCTCCGGTGGCCGACCCCTTTGGTAGCCAACCCCTTTGGTTACTGACCCCTTTGGTTGCCGTCCCTTTCTGTAGTCGACCCGTTCGGTGGCTGCCCTTTCAGTGGCGAACACCTTGTAATTTTTTTTTACCTCCTTTTCTACGTAATTCTGTACCTCTCAATTCGTTCGAGCAATCAATCATTCATGATAGGAAACACAGTCATAGCTCAGTCACTCAAAATGATTCTGAAATTTTACTTGTTAGAATGAAATCAGGTGGTGATTCTTCTTCTCTGCAGGCTCGTGCTTTGCGGCAGTCTGCTAATCTGTACAAATAAAATGCCTCGTAATTTTGGGAGCGTTGTATAATCAGTCGCGAATCTCATATCAAGCGGATATTTGGCTTTGATGAAGTTTAACCTTCCGAAGAAGTAATGGAGCTCTTGGATTATTAAATGCAGGTTCGTATCCAGTTTTTCGGAAGTTCCCTTCTGATTAACAACTACGCAATATATCGATAAATATCATTAATTCTCAAATTTAAAATACACACCTTTTTTTTTTTTTGAAGGAGCAGTCTATATATATTTCCTTTTAATCGTACAGTTCGTATCAGTTATCTTCTGTGATAAATCTCAATAATCAGATTACAGTTCTTCCAAACCAAGCTCAGGCTAATCGGCACGAAGACAATCTCGGAAGCTCTCTCTTTTTTTTTTTTTTTTTTTTTTTTTTAACGACCACCAGAGAGAGTACTACAAAGAATACTTATGCGCTCATGGCATAGCTATTGTATGAACTACTTTTCGCATGGATTCTGCGAGTATGAAGATAGAAAATTAGTAAACGTCATTCAAGGGTAGAATTGTATCTGAATAATTCATCGAATATAAAGAGATATTACAATTGCCCCTCGCAGCGAGCAAAGTTAATGATAATACACTTTGCGAGCTAACAGAAAAAATTTGTTGGGTTGTTTATTCAAAAGAGGAATATTTTGAATTAGCAGAATTTTACTATTGAGAGTATAGGTAACATGGTAAGACAATAAGTTACGAGAATACCTAAGCTGTAGCTTTTACATGTACCGGGGTATACCCGCATCCCGAGTACATAGCCAGGGAAGATGTAGATTGGTGTAATTACGAAAAAGGTCTACCCATTTGGGAACTGGCCTTCACAGGGAAACCCTGGAAAACCCGGAAGAATAAACCCCAGCTCAGGTATTAAAGAAGATAGGAAAGTCTAAATCCAGTAATTTTGAAATATATAGAAGCTCTATAGATTAGATCGAAGGAAAAGTGCCTCATAGCCAAAAAAAAAAATTTACAATATTGCTCAAAAAAAAATTTTTTTAAATTCTTCTTTCGACGATGTAGCCGGCGATCTCGTTGTGAAGTCGATGGAACAGGAACACTGGGTATGGACTCCGGGTAGGCGACGTACAGCGTTTGGTGGACGCGGCACGGAGGACAGGCGATGGCTTATGGTACAGGATAGAAGCTGGTAACGTGCCGTAGAAACAGGAAGATGATCTCAGGAACAGATGGTCAGGTACGTGAACATGAAACAGGTTTAAAGTGAAATAAGAAAAGGTTCTGACTGAATAAATCCCTGGAAGAGAGTGGATTAAGGCAACGAAGTCCATATTTCATCGTTGAACTCAAAATCGGAGTGGATTCTTATATTCTTCCATCTGTACTAGACTGGTACATCCATCAGTCCTGACAATCGCGATTTTTTTTTTTTTTTTTTTTTTTTGTAGTCCTCAATACCAAAGTTGTTTTGCCTTACAACTGCTGATTGTCCAAAACATTGCGAAATAGACTGTGGGCATTTAAATTTTGTTGTAGCTCATATCGAATGTATTCCTCTCAAAAAAAATTTTAATCTAATCTTCGTTTTGTTATAGTGCAGGTGGAAGTAGAGCATTGAATCTGTCCGAGGTTTGCTTTCAATTACGAAATTAAGGATAAAATTTAAGTTTACACTTGATGAAAAATTTTAAACATAGGCATATGACACTGACTCCACAAAAGGAATAATTTGAAAAAATTTCATTATTCTTATAATTAATTGATTTATAGGTCCACTTGCAAATAAATATCATTAATGATGACGTATGTTCATTTAACAAATCATCCAATCGCAGAATCTTCTTCCTCTCATGAACATTTATGGAAATATATTTCAACAATTATGTCCATAATATGAAACACACAAACTGCTATTCTTAAAATGTTAATTAAAATTCTTAAATTAATTCTCCTGGTAAAGAAGGCATGATGAAAATCTAAACATTATAATAATTTTCTCTCGCGCAACCAGGGAGTTTCTTCAGTTGTTTGCAACAGTGACATTATCGACTGTTGCTTCATTTCACAGTTCGTTTGTTTTCTTGCGCAAACAGCGCACATCATACACACAGCGTATTTACCTACATATCCCACACTGTTCAAGTTTCACACGCAATTCTCACATAAGTGCCGTGTCTTGAGGAAATGTAGATGCACTTTCATTGTATATCACTGTGGCTTCTGCTCATAGTCCACACTTACAAACACTAGTAATTAACAAATTCTTCTACCTATCTTAAAAATTTTGTGCTAAACTATCACAGGAGTAATCTCACTGTCTCTTAACCTATCACAGGAGTAATCTCACTGTCTCTTAACCTATCACAGGAGTAATCTCACTGTCTCTTAACCTACCACAAGAGTCTCTTAACCTACCACAAGAGTAATCTCACTGTCTCTTAACCTCTAGACAACATAAACTTCTTGATATTTATATACACATTCGACTCATAGTCAAATTCCACACTAAATTCTTCTCCATATTTGGTATCACAGATCTACGATCCTTCACTAAATTTCTTAATATCATTATGCGGGAATAATCCCTTTATCGTTTTCGATTCGGGATATGCCAACAAGTATGATCCAGGATTTGGTATATTTACAATAACATATGGTCCGGTATAAATAAAATTCCATTTCTTTATGTTCTTCATCAGTTTCGAGGAATGGATGTGTCGCCTCAATAAAACCTTTTCTCCAAGATGAAACGTCTGAATCCGGTGAATCCGTTTATCATATGTCAATTTCCGTTGTATTGCCTTTTTAGTTAAATTGACAAGTGCGAGTCGAATCTTTTCCTCCCATTTTAAATTCTGGTCTTCATACTTTGGCAGATGGTTTATCCAGAAGTTCTTTTCAGTCTGACTAAACATAAGCTCTGTTGGAGTAAAGTTAGTTGAGGTATGTGTCAGATTATTAAATATTTGTTCAAATTCTGACAAATAATCAGCCCATGATGTTTGTTTACTGTGACAGTATGTACGCATAAATCGGTTTAATTCTCGAAAAACTCGTTCTATTGGACTACCTTGTGGATGGTAACATGATGTCAAAATTTGTTGAATACCAAGTTGTGTTAGTGTTTGCTTCCATTTAAATCCAGTAAAAATTCTGGCATTATCTGTAATTATGGATTTCGGTAAACCTACATGCGGAAGATAGTCACGCACCAATCTCACTACAACAGCTCTGGCAGTAGCACACTTTAATGGATATAGTTTTACATATTTTGTAAAGACGTCAAAGAATCCAACAATGAATTTTACTCCTCCTCTTGATCGTGGGAGAGGGCCGCAGATATCACACGAAATTAACGCCCTTGGCTCTCGTGGAATAATTGAATGCAGAACATGCTTACTACCTCTATTATCCGGTTTTGCCTTTTGACAGAGTAAACAGTTTTGTATTGTTTGGTGCACTTTTCTCCGAATATTCGGAAAATAACAGTATGCTCCTATTTTATTGGCACATTTAATTACACCAAAATGTCCCCATGATAAGTGGGTAAACCAAATTAATTTTTCCTCATATTCCTTCGGGATACATACACACCACCGTGGATTGTTGTCCTTCCCACGTCTGAAGAATAATACTCCATTTACTAATTTATAATGATCTAAATTAGCCCTTGAATTTTGTTGTTCCTTTAGCTGAATTATCTTCTTCCATCGACGATCTTTTCGTTGTAAATTTCCCATATCTCTACAAAGATGTACGTAATAAGTCTTGTAGATATTGTCCTGCAACAGTAATACTGGAAAATCCGAAGTATTTACTGATTCCATTTCCGGCGTTAAACCTTCTGGGGATCTTGACAGCGCATCCGCAATAATATTTTCTTTGCCAGAAACATGAATAATTTTAAATTGGTACTGTTGCAGTGTCATTGTCCAACGTGACAATCTAGGATGTAATAATTTACATGTTTGCAAAAAGGTTAGTGATTGATGGTCACAATACACAATCGTTTTCGAACCATATAAATAATAGTTAAACTTCTTGAATGCCCAGATAACCGCAAGTGCTTCAAGTTCTGTGGTCGTATAAGCTCTTTCACAGGGCGATAACACTCGACTAGCAAATGCTATCGGACAGAATGTTGGTACCCCTTTTATTTTCCTTATTTGGAAGCGACAAGCACCTAATCCAACATCCGATGAATCCGTGGACAGACAGAACTCACAATTCATATCAGGGTGATATAATAAGGATGCGTTAACGAGTTGGTCTTTAATGTCTCGAAAAGCTAGTTCACATTCTTCAGTCCATTGCCATGGCACATCCTTCCGTAGAAGCCGGTTTAATGCCTCAGAATTCATGGCTTGAGTCTTTATGAAACGACGGAAGAACGATGCCATACCTATAAATCCCTTCAGCTGTCTTTTATTCCGTGGTGATGAAAAATTTCGAATTGCACTTATCTTCTTCTCGGTAGGCAGGATACCTTTCGCACCTATCATATGTCCTAAGAACTTGATTTGTGGTAAAGCAAATTGAGACTTTTGTAAGTTTACTGTAATTCCGGTTTTCTTGAAAACAGCAAAAATCCTTTCCAAAATATGCAAATGCTCTTCCCATGTTTTCGTGGCTATTAATAAGTCGTCAACAAACACAGTTATACGACTACGCAATTCTGGTCCAAGAACATAATCCAACGCTGAAATAAATATTCCGGCACTAATATTAAGTCCGAACGGGACAACTCTAAATTGCTAACTTCTCCCAGCATATATAAATGCGGTATATTTCCTAGATTCTTCATCCATTTGGACCTGCCAGTACGAACTTCTCAAATCAACACTAGTTAAGTACGAAACATCCTGGAAATTTTGAATTAATTCATCTATATTTTCCGGATGAGTTCTTACAGGTACTATTATTTTATTAATCTCTCTCGCATCCAGAACTAATCTAACGTTACCTCCAGGTTTTGGGACGACTAAGAGCGGAGAACAATATGGACTAGTTGATGGCTCAATCAAGTTCCATTCTAACATTCTATTTATCTCCCTTTGAACAGATTCTTTTAAACGCCAGGGGATCGGATAGTGCGTGTAACAGTAAGTCTGATGTGGCTTCACTTGTAGGTGACAAATATACCCTTTAATAATTCCTGGTTTCTCATCAAAAATCTCTTTATATGCCTCTAACAAATAATGAAGCTGCTGCCTTTGTTCTCCGGTAAGCTGATTTGATTCACTAGCTTTTATCATTGTTGTTTGGTTAAAGTCCTCCTGTTGTATCAAATCCTTTGAAAGCTCCTTCCAACGACCGTTTGTAGTGTCAATTAATTGAATTATGGCACCGCGACAATATTTCTCATGCACCGTTTCCTTTCTATTTAAATCCAGTGCTATCTCTTCTCCATTTAATCTAAATTTAACTATTCCTTCCAAAAAATCTATCTGACAATCGTACTCCTGCATACTCCCAATACCAAGAATACAGTCCACTAATAACTTCTCCACTACAAGGAACGTGCATTTTATTGCTACATTTCCCATTTTCATCTCTAATTGTGTTTGTATTTTGACATTGGGAGAGCGTGCTCCAACAGCTCCGATGATTTTGCAGTTCTGTACTGGCAAAATTGGTACCTTCTTCTTCCTAATAATTCTCCGAAAAAGAGCCCCTGAGATGACATTGGCGGAAGCGGCGGTGTCTAATATCACATTCGTTGGAACTTCCTCTATTTCAACAAATACTTCCGATACCGGAACACTCGATCTGTCATTATGACAAGTTATTAAATCCTTTGTTAACTCTTCAGTCAACAGCTCACCATCATTATATCTTAACAATTGTAATTTTACCGTTTCGCCCCTAACAGATCCCCTGACCGCTCCTCTGGGGCACGATGCGGTCATGTTTAGTTTGACTGATTATTGGTCCGATTGGTATTTATCTCTTCAGCTACTTCAGTGATTATCGGTTGTTGTGGTGAATTCGGTCTATATTGTCTTGCTTGATTTGTGTAATTATTGTTGTTGTTCTGCTGGTGTTGGTAGAACTGTCCTGTGTTGCCATACATCGGATCATATCGATTAAAATTCCTACTGTTCCTAAAATAGCCCCTCGCTGCACCATTACTAAAGTTTACATTATGGTAATAATTATTGTTTGCATTTTGTCCATTTCTAAGTCTCCTCGGAGAGTGTAGTTGGTTATGATTATTGTTACTGCTACCATTACTGCCATTCCCATTCGAGTTGCAGCTCGGATTCGCTTCTGTTACTCCTCTTTGATATGACATTTCTCTTGCCCTTTTATTGTCCTCCTCAATTATATCAATATGATCAAGCGTAGTCATAAATGAGTCTATATCCTTATCATTTATATATAACAGCTGATTCCTTATACTGGTGGGTAGTCTGGACTTGAGTATTCTAAGTATAAACGGCAAAGGAATCGGTACATCCCAATACAAAGATTTATTAATGTATTTCTCAAAATATCTCTTTAGAGATCCTCTAGAAAACGAGAAAGGCTCAGGATATAATACTTCCTGCCTAAGTCTTTCTTGTATTCCAGCAGACCAATATTTTGCTAGAAAAGCCTACTCAAATTCTTTGTAACATTTACAAGAAGATGTTTGTTCGGATGGCCACAATGCTCCTGTTCCTTGTATATATCCAGATACAAAACTAATCTTTTGCCATTCTGTCCAAGATCGTGGAAATAGACCATTGAAACTTCGAATAAAGACTACAGGATGAACATTCTTTTTGTCAGGGTTAAAGATTTGAAATTGTCTCTGTTTAATCATCTTCTCCTCAACGCTACTACGATTCCAAAAATCATCCTGTTCGTACTTTTCCCTGTGGCTATCCGTTATATCGAATCTTACTTGTGACGTTCCAGTTCTGTCAACATCGGATCTCGACGTGGACGGAATGTCACGCACAGATTGAGAGTTTTGTTTCCTACTTCTCGGTGTTTCTAAATCCTCCTGCGAGAGATTTAGTGATCTTTCGATATTTTCTTTCCAACGCGAGAAATCTTCGCCAAGTTGTTCTCGAACTTCCTTTAACCCTTTGTTAAAAAAATTATCATCGGAACTCTCTGAAATGGACTGTAAAACTACTTTCACAGTTTCTTCTATGGTTTCCGAAGGAGAATTTTGCCGCTCTAATGTCATTTCTGAAAACTTTCCCGCAAGTACATTCATTCTATGTTCCACTGTCTCCTGTTTTTCCTTCACTTCGTCAAATTGCTTCTTTAGATTATCTTGGGATTCTGTTATTTCTGGTATCATAGCTACGGAACACTGTATGTCCTCTTGAGCTTGTATTACTTGAGGAAACAGTTCTACTTGTTTTTGTATCGTGTCAATTTTGTCGGATACATATTCGGTTAGTTCCGCTTTTAATTTACTATTGTTTTCTTGGCATTGTTGGCGGACCTGCTCAATTCGAGCAATAAGATTCTGTTCGGTCCTTTCTGCCTGTTCCTTTATTTCCTGTGTCTGGGTATTTAATCTCTGATCTAATTCGGTAAAGGTTGCTCTTAACTGATTTTGTAATTCTGTTTGATTTTCGGCTAGTTGATTTTTGAATTCATTTTGTATAACGGATAAGTCTCGTTTCACCTCCGCTTGGCCTTCGGCTAATAGAGACAACTGTTGCATAATAACAACTAATGTGTCAACAACAGTCTGATCAGCTGTTGTATGAATGTCTTCTGAACCAGCGGGATTATTTATATTGCTACCGCTAGCCACAACAGTCTCAGAATTACTATCCGTGGCCTCTGCTTCTGTGCAAACAGCTGAAGGCTGTTGCACGTCTCGTTGCTGATTCAATGACATTTTAAATGCCGCTCTAGTCAATACCATTAAATAACTGTCAATATCAGGTTCCAGTCACTAAATACAGTTTCAAATTTACTGTCGTAGACACACTTAACTTTCTAATTACTTCACAGATGGTATAAAGTTCACTGCTCAGATACGAAAATCACACAATATACAGTTCTACAATCTAACTACTATCTGGAAAAAAGTTCTTTCTAAATTGATTTTTCAAACTATTTTAACTACAGGAAAAAAAATTAGATTTCTCTGGCCTTGTTCTGTAGTCTTGGTGTTGTCCAATAGTTGAAATCGTTTCTTGGTATCAGCAATCTTTTACTATGGGCACCGAATCTCTCTTCAGGTTAGTTACCTCTCGTTCTCGTAGGTTTTCATGAAACAAAAAATACATATATTATATAACAATCCAAGAGAGTCCTGTCACACTGGCGCCACTGTAATTTTTTTTCCTTCTATCTTTTCTACGTAATTCTGTAGCTCTCAATTCGTTCGAGCAATCAATCATTCATGATAGGAAACACAGTCATAGCTCAGTCACTCAAAATGATTCTGAAATTTTACTTGTTAGAATGAAATCAGGTGGTGATTCTTCTTCTCTGCAGGCTCGTGCTTTGCGGCAGTCTGCTAATCTGTACAAATAAAATGCCTCGTAATTTTGGGAGCGTTGTATAATCAGTCGCGAAATCTCATATCAAGCGGATATTTGGCTTTGATGAAGTTTAACCTTCCGAAGAAGTAATGGAGCTCTTGGATTATTAAATGCAGGTTCGTATCCAGTCTTTCGGAAGTTCCCTTCTGATTAACAACTACGCAATATATCGATAAATATCATTAATTCTCAAATTTAAAATACACACTTTTTTTTTTGAAGGAGCAGTCTATATACGTATATTTCCTTTTAATCGTACAGTTCCTATCAGTTATCTTCTGTGATAAATCTCAATAATCAGATTACAGTTCTTCCAAACCAAGCTCAGGCTAATCGGCACGAAGACAATCTCGGAAGCTATCTTTTTTTTTTTTTTTTTTTTTTTTTAATAACCACCAGAGAGAGTACTACAAAGAATACTTATGCGCTCATGGCATAGCTATTGTATGAACTACTTTTCGCATGGATTCTGCGAGTATGAAGATAGAAAATTAGTAAACGTCATTCAAGGGTAGAATTGTATCTGAATAATTCATCGAATATAAAGAGATATTACAACCTTCAGAAGCCAATCCCCATCATGGCCAACCTCCCTGGTCACTAATGCAACCAGTGGGTTACAATTGTATTTTCCAACTAACCTCATTACTCACCCACACTGTGGCAAACAGAAAAATTAAGTGCCGTCCTTCTGGTGACTGACGCTTAGTGGCAACTTACGACGTTATCACTGTCACGTCAGTTCATTGACAATACTGACTGCGAACACTAACGGTGGCACTTTCTGGTAATGGCCAACCCTTGTATGTTCTCACACTTCTCGTTGCAGTCCTCTGAAATGGCCATCATCTCTATGGCTTTGCTGTTGTGTGGTTGCCTCATGTAACCTACCACTTTGGTACCATAACCAGCAGTTTTATCCCCTTGCAGTGGTCGAATCCTTATTGCCTTTGGCTTCAGTGGCTCACTCTTCAGAAGGCCACTAATATTGTGACAACTTACATCGCTGCTGACAAGTCCTGAGAGCATCACCTCTTGTTGTTGCCCTTATTACCAAATCTCATACTTGTTTACCCTCACTACTGGTGACATCCCCCTCTTGGTCAAATCGGAATGGCAAGTGAAAACAAGTCACTACCCAGAGGCAGCTCTTTAGGTTTCTGAGGCTTTCAGTTGTCGTCGCCGTGCAGGGAACACACCCCTCCAGTTGCTGACTCTTGTAGTTACCAACTCCTGTAATTGCCATCACCACACGTAGCTAACTGCTCCCTTGACCAACCCCTTGTTTGCCCAACTGCTTGGGTAGTCAAACACTTTGTTTACTGACCCATTTGGTTGCCATCAGTTTCTGTGTTCGTTCCCTGTGATGTTCGCTCCTTCAGTGGCCGACACTTTCAGAGGACATTCCCGAAAATAGCCAACCCCCTGATCATTAACGCCCCAGTGTCCTACACCAGCCTTTGCCAACCACCTGTATTATACACCCGCCCAGCTGCCTACACCAACATCAGTGGCTACCCTCAACAGGCAGAAGGTAATTGCAACTAACAAACTGGTCACTGACCCTACAGTTTGCTGTCCATATTGATTCACAACGCTAACGGTAACACATTCTGCTAATGTTCGACTCTTGCAGTTACTCACAACTCACACTCCGCTGCAGAGTGAAAATCGCATTCTGGAAACATCCCCCAGCCTGTGGCTAAGCCATGTCTCCGCAATATCCTTTCTTTCAGGAGTGCTAGTTCTGCAAGGTTCGCAGGAGAGCTTCTGTAAAGTTTGGAAGGTAGGAGACGAGGTACTGGCAGAAGTAAAGCTGTGAGTACCGGGCCTGAGTCTTGCTTCGGTTGCTCAGATGGTAGAGCACTTGCCCGCTAAAGGCGAAGGTCCCGAGTTTGAGTCTCGGTCGGGCACACAATTTTAATCTGCCACTAAGTTTCATATCAGCGCACACTCCGCTGCAGAGTGAAAATCTCATTCTGGAAACATCCCCCAGGCTGTGGCTAAGCCCTGTCTCCGCAATATCCTTTCTTTCAGGAGTGCTAGTTTTGCAAGATTCGCGGGAGAGCTTCTGTAAAGTTTGGAAGGTAGGAGACGAGGTACTGGCAGAAGTAAAGCTGTGAGTAGCGGGCGTGAGTGGTGCTTCGGTAACTCAGATGGTAGAGCACTTGCCCGTGAAAGGCAAAGGTCCCGAGTTCGAGTCTCGGTCGGGCACACAGTTTTAATCTGCCAGGAAGTTTCATATCAGCGCACACTCCGCTGCAGAGTGAAAATCTCATTCTGGAATAATGGTGATACTTTCTGTCAATCGCCGACCCTTGTATTTCCTCACACCTCAGGTTGCAGTCGTATCAATTGGCCATCTCGTCTGTGGCTTAGCTGTAGTGTGGCTGCCTCATGTATCGTACAACCTCAGTACCATAACCCTCAGTTTAATTCCCTTGCAGTGGTCGAATGCTTAATGTCTTTGGCTTCAGTGGCTCACTCTATGGAGGGCCACTAATCCTTGTGACAACTTACATCGCTGCTGACAACTCCTGTGATCATCACCTATTCCTGCAGCTGCCTGTATTACCAAAGAACGTAATTGTTGTCCGTCACTACTGGTGTCATCCCCCCTGTAGGTGAACTAGGTTTGGCAAGTGACCATACCTGACCACCCAGAGGCTGTTCGTTCAGGTTGCTGTCCCTTCGAGAAGTGGACTCCTTGCTTGTAACATACCCACCCACTTGCCAACCCTTCTAGTTGCCGACCCCTCTAGTTGCCATCCCATCTTGTAGCTACCTCCTCCAGTAGTCGTCCCTAATGTTGCTGACTCCTTTGGTAGTCAACCCCTTTGGCTTCTGACCCATTGGTTTATGTTCCTTTCTGTGGTTGATCCCTTTGGTAGCTGCCCCTTCAGTGACCATCACCATCACCCATTACTGCCAACCTCTCTTTACAATAATGGCCCTGTGGTCTTCAACTATATACGCCAAGCACTCTAATTAATAAGCGTCTATGCTGGCAACACCCAACCTCAGTGCCCACCCACTAGTGGCATTCAGTTAGTAGTTGCTCACTAACCATTCATTAACCCTTCAGTTTCCTTACCCTTCTGCTTTTTAACAGTGACTGTGAAACTTTCCATTAATGGATAGTCTTTACGGTTCCTCACCACATTGGTTTTAGTCATCTCAAGTGGCCAACTCCTTCCTGACCTAGCTGTAGTGTGGTAGAGTTCTTAATCATATCGCATTGATATGAGACCCCTCAGTTTTACCACCTTGCAATTACCGACCCCTCATGAGCTATAGTTTCTCTGTGTGACATCGTTGAACACTACCCACAATGTCCCCACCACTCTGGATGCTAACTGTTCCACTGCTCAGCTACGCCTCTTTCAGCTGCCCTTTTTCGAGTCCTTGTAGTTGTGGACCCCTACTGCTGGTGACATACCCTCTGGTAGTGAACTGGCTGCAGCTTCATTAGCTGACATCTTTGATGGTCACCCGTATTATGCCCACCTGTTTGGATGCCGATCCTTCTTGTGATCAACTTTCTTTCGTGCAGCTTTACCAACGTTTGTAGTTATGGGCTGTTGCTCTCAGTGACATTCCCCCGGTTAGTGAACCCACAATGGCAGCTGACCACACAGAGTCTGACCCTTCAGGATTTTGATCATACTAGTTGTCGACACCTCAGGAGATGGCCCCTGTCAGTGGCCGACACTTTCAGGTACCCAACCCTCCGGTTGCTGTCCCCCCAGGTAGCTAACTCCTCCAGCAGCCAACCTCTAGTGTAGCTCACCCCTTACCAATCACCTAAGTATGCAAATTTCGTGAATAATCTGGTTACAAGAAAAACATAACTGTTAATATAGAGATCTTCCAGTCTGGAGAAAACTTGTCTACCAACACTGTGGCATTCGCTCTGCGAATAGGGTATAACGGCAAATGTTTAGAGAAACCACCCAACACAACTCTGGGGAAGAATTTCCTTTACTACTGTGATATTGCTTTTGGAAAGGTGTCTAGGAATTCCTTCACGAATACCTTCTAACAATTTTTCTTCGTCTGTGTCGTTAGAAGTATAGTGTGTGTCAATTAGGGCTCATCTCATGCATGGCACTGTCAAGCTAATATCGCACAATCCATTCCTTGATGCCAAGAGTTTTGACAAGTCTATATAAATACTTCTTTTGGTATGTCGTTCGTCAGATAATAAACCACTGTTCCTTTTCTCCTGGATTTGCTACTGCATTTTCAAGATTTTCAGTTGGATACTGCCCTCAAAAGTAGCAACTTAAAACCTATGCTAACGTTTACCAGAATGTATCAAATAGTATTTGCTTATCATCAGCAGAAAATTCGTAATACTTTCTTCGAATGGATTTCTAAGTTTTCAGAATACACGCTGTAAGTAATTTTCTTGTTGCTCTGCGGCTGTAAAATCTGTTTTGTAATAAGAAGTTTCACTAACTTTCTCTCTCTGTCTATCCTCTCTCTCTCTCTGTCCATCTACTATTTCCGTCCCTTCGTGACCGTGAGCCTTGTTTATTGTTATTGCCAACGAAAGCTTGAATTGGAATTGAACACGCTTAAAATAAATGGGTGAATTACAAAGTTTCGCACGATACAGCTTCCGTAGTAGTATTCTGATCATAATGCGATAAAAATACATACAAATTTCGTTTCCTACTGTTAAAACAGACTGTGACGAAAAAAGCAAAACAGCACATGGGAGAAAAATTTCGTTTAACGGTTTAAATATGATGCTATTGTTGTTAAAATTGACTGCGAGAAGGAAAAGGAAACTGCACAGTATGACAGTAGAGCATAGCACAGCACTTCCTTTCCTGCAGTCGATTTTAACAAATAACTTGTACATGCTGATGAGAGTATCGTACAAAAATTTGAAGTAAAATGGTCAAGTACATTTCGAGATTGTTTTTTTATATGGTAGTATAAATTTGCATCCAATTAAAGTTTCTTACTGAGGTATTGTCCTTGTCTCCCTCTACGCTACGATGGTAGGACTTAAAAACTTGTTCCGTGAATAGTTCCAAGGTGCCACTAATGGCAGTAAATCCAACATTCTCTACTGATTGAGTGCTAGGAACACGAGAAGCCAAGAACATGTAGTAGCACTATACTGGCACTAAGGATACAAACTGCATTGGCAAGACGATAAAATTAATCGACCTTATTTAATTAAACTTAAGCATAAAGAACAGTATCAAATCGTATTTCATTCTGTTAGTGTCCAAAATTTTTAAGAATCCTATGATATAAACGGCAAATAAGCTTCCTTATAAAGAAATCTTAATGCGTGAAATTCGACTGTAAGGTACTGCAAGTTCTTATGAAAATATTTCTTACGATATTTTCATGGGAGACGTGTATTCAAAGGTGAAAGTGACACAGTCGACTTATCTAACATTATCTGCACGAGCGAATGCAAAAGCGCTCTTGGTTGCGGAAACTTCGGATAAGAATGAATAATTTATAGTAACCAGACTTTTCTGTATTTACAACATTTAAGTCTTGCTTTCTCCAACTCAAACTGTTTAGAAAGGTATAATAAAGACTGGATGACTGGTTCTCCCGCAATCCAGTTACTTACTCTGAATATAAATGCCGTGGCAAAGATCTTTACATTCATTAAGGTATACATGTATGTCTGTGAGAATTTGTTATGCACCCGAAGAAAGGTACAGTCGATTTGACACGTGTGTTTTGTGTATCACGGACTGGCAGAAATCACGAGATGTTCGGTGATGACTTACCTTCGGACTGGTACGGTTGCTCCGTGTTCTTACCTTCCGACTGGTACGGTTGCTCCGTGTTCTTATCGTGTTTCACCGTATTCGTAAGGTTCTGCTGACGGGACGAACTCATTCATGTTGCCCACCAATCGCCTAGACTGAGGCTGTTGCCGCGCAACGACATTGACTGCTGCAGGGACGCCTGTATTGTTGAGAACTTCGTCTCGTCACGATTTGTTGAAGTTTGCCTTACACGTAATTGTTTGATAAGCACGCATGCAAAAGCGTTTTGCGCAACTGTGGTTGAGGGTGTGTGGGATAATTCTGCGCAAGCATCAGGACTGTACATGCCGCTTGATGCTTGACCTGATTTCAGGTATGCAAGCTTGTACAAGCGTACAATCGTGTGCATGCTCGTGCGTGTGTGCGAAGAGTAGGAAGGGGCTTGTGCAAATAGCAGTCAGGTGTGGGACAGTTTCCGTACTGTGTGTACCGCGAATAGTTTCCGTAGTCATCATAATAAGCGACATTTTTTCAGCGACAGGCCTTTATATTAGCACCACATTCGAATTATCTGATGTTATACCAGCACGAATTAAGACACATTCTGTATCCTCACAAGTATTCACTTGGAACATACTGTATGTCTGGCCTATATTGGTAATTAAATAATTACATAAAGCAACAGTTGCTTTATTGCTTTATAAATACGGCGTACTTCAAGATTTATAGCATAGTGAAAAATTTTATAGTGCTGTCAAGATCCCAAAAACGATATCGATAATGAGTCTTCTGCACAAATGACAGTCGTAATTTTACATTTAGAATTACAATGTCATCGGAAAACTTCAAAGTTTTTTTGGAGGAATGCACGATCTATGCAACTAAAAGAATGCAGCTTGTTTATGCGATAGGCGTTTCGCTTCTTTTATTTGGGAAACATGATCACTGGCCTGAAATACATGTTTCCTTTTAGACATCCAATAAACGTATTGTGCGGTAGATATAATATGCTGCTATATTACATTTTGTTGTGTTTTCTCTTACTTTTTAGCTTAGAAGCAACTTCTGTAGCACAAGTTCCGTATTGTGAATGCATCGTTCGGTGTTACACAATACGGAAGTTGTGCTACAAAAGTTGCTTCTAACCTAAAAGGCAAGAGAAAAACACGAGAAAATGTAATATAGCAGCATGTTATATCTACCACATAATACATTTATTGTATGTATAAAAGGAAACATGTATTTCAGGCCAGTGATGATGCTTCCCAAATAAAAGAAGCGACACGTGTTTGGCATAACCACACTGCCATCATTTAGTTGAATAAACGGTACATTCCTTCACTAATTTAGAGCAACTAAGGGAAAGACGAAAAACAGATAAAAATGATGATTCAAAATTTTTGTTTCTTCTATCTGAGCATTAGTTCCATTTCCAAATTTCTCCTTGGTTTCCTTTACTGCTTGCTCAGTGTACAGATGGGATAACTTCTAGGATAGTCTACAACATTGCCACACTCCACTCTCAACTGCTTTCTTTTCATGTCCTTCCACTGATATCTGTACAGAGTGTAAATTATCTTTCGCTCCCTGAATTTATGCAAATCTACTAATGCTGTAGCTTAAATGCGAGTTTGGCTTTCTTCAGCACGTTTTCTAAGGTAGGTCGTAAGGTAAGTGTGTTCCTACATTTTCCGTAACCTAAACTGGTCTTTCCCGAGGTCGGTTTCTGAGCCCTGCTTCGAGTCGATAGGTAACATTAAGCTCTCAGTAGTATTCATGTTTGGCCATAGGGCTGCCTGGCAGGCCGCAGCGACAGCGGTCTTGCCCTCGGGAAGTTCGGTCGCAAGGCTTAAATCACATCTACCCGGCAGTCGACAAACCGGCATTCTTGCCGGGCCGACACAAGAGCCGCGCCTCTTCACACTCAGCCGACAGCAGCACGGCATGCCGTGCCGCGCCGTCCTTCCGCCAGCAGTTGCTTTCAGACGACAAACGGAGCCCGACCAGTTATTAGCGGGGCTTGTCTTGTACAGACGTTTGAAGAGAAGAAGAAGAAGAAGAAGAAGAAGGTTGCATTGGGTTCATCCACTCAATGTGAGAAGAGACGAAGTGAGTGCATTCTTTGTTCTTTTTGAGGAATTAAGGGGAGATGAAGATAAGTTTTTTTAATTATTTTCGGATCAGTTTACGAACTTTTGGAGATCTACATGATCGAATGAAGAGTTCCATTCAGCGCCGCAACACGTCCTTCCGAGAATGTATTCAGCCTAAACAAATGTTGGCAATTACAATCAGGTTAGTGGGATAAGCAATAGTTAAAATTTTAAAAAGTTTATTATTCTGAAGGATATACATTTTTGTAATCATATTAAAAAATTGAAACATAGCTTAAAAATTGAACGACCCAGCACATGAATTTTCAGAGGTTTGTGATGGCGTACAGGATCTGGAACATGTCCCTGAAAATTGTTCCACTGCTTGTTGGTAACACTGTGTGTCGGTTGTGGGTCGTTGTCTATTGACTTCTGCATTTGTAATTGGTTGTACCTCATAAAGGGGTAAACATGTGTATTCACGTGATGTACTAGGATGAGCGGCAGTATTATTTTTATCCCACTACTTTTTACGCTGTTCAATTTCAGAAACAATCTGCACAACTCTTAAGTGAAACTCTACTACCTCATCGTCGTCAAATGTTTCCAGCGTTGGAACTATCCGGCTGAAAAAAGACACATGGCGATTGGATTTTCTGTGCAGTGCATTGATGAGCTCTACCTCTACAGGGTCAAGCTCCCTCTTCTTGTTACTGCGTGATTTCGGTATGTCAGAATTACGTACTTCCTCTGTGAATGTCTCATTACAATCAGTTTCTGGATCCTGAGTATCGTCAGTGAAGCAAAAAGTGTCATCAGTAACTGGTCTTTCCATGGTCGCATTTTCAGTCAGCGAGAAACTGTCGACAGTTGGACGTGCTTCTGTTGTTTTCTTCAAAAATTGAAGCTGTTGGCTGTATATGTACGTTCTGGGTGGTTGCCTCTCACTCCCAGATTTTAGAGATGACTTATACATCCTCTCGCTTCTTTGGAAACAATCGCGAATATTCGCCCCTTTCTTCATAACGAATTTGCCTGAAACAAAAATGCTAGCTGAAGAGGTACATCACACTACTATCCTTACAAAAAGAAGTTTAATGTTTTTCAACCTGTTGAAAGGTGGCTACACTGTGCCACTGCGCCAAAGAGTACTATTAAGCCGCCTCCACAGTGCGTGTTAGAGCTCGTGGCAGTCAGTGCTTGTGAAGAGATCGTAGAGGACAGTTTTGTCGAGAGCTCGTGGTCACGATGGGCGTTGTACCTACAGGAATTTGACTTTAGTATTGTTTACATACAGGGTTCTTCAAATATTGTTGCTGATGCTTTATCACGTGCACCTATGGGTTTGAAACAAAGTGCTGAAGAGGACTGTAAAGAAAACAATTTTTGTTTGATGTATATTCAAGGTGTTGCTTTTGAGAACTTTATTTCGTCTTCGCTCCAGGACATCGCTAAGGAGCAAAATAAGGATCCAATCTGGAAGGACATTAAGGAGAAGTGGAGGAGAAAGGAGAGCGTGGCGATTAGACAGCATTATCTAGTTCGCAATGACATTCTTTTTAAACGAAAATCGGTCGACAACTCCGTTTGGTTAGTTTGTATTCCTGATGAGTGGGTCAATAAATTGATTTGGTATACGCATTTCAGTTATGCACACTTTGGTCCCAGAAAATGCTTTCATAAATTACGAGAAAATTGTTACTTCAGTAATATGGAAAAACGTATTCGATCTGTTCTTGCCAAATGCAAATTATGTCAAATGGCTAAGCCTCCAACGATTTCTCACAGAGCACCGTTGTTTCCCATCATTCCAGCGAAATTAAAGGAGATGGCTGCAGTCGATTTGTTTGGTCCAGTGGTTCGTTCTACTAATGGTTTTGCGTACATTTTCGTAGCAGTGGAGTTGACGTCAAAATATGTATGTTTTACACCTTTACGCAAAGCAACAGCTCGTTCAGTATCTAACGCTTTTATCAAACATTTTCTTAAAGAAGTTGGTCATGTTGATAAGGTTATATCAGATAATGGATCACAGTTTCGTTCTAAAATTTGGCTTCGTACACTACGGCGTCGTAAAATTAAACCAATTTTCATTTCACTTTTTCACCCTCAATCTAATGCTTCAGAGAGATGGATGAAGGAAATCAATAAATTGTGCCGTCTTTATTGTCATCAGAATCACAGAACTTGGGATCAGTATCTTCATATTTTTCAAAACATTCTGAATGAACTTCCTAATGACTCAACTTCTTTACCGCCTCTATTGATATTAAAAAACAAAGCACCGACAAATCGTATTTCTGAAATCGTTCCTTTTCCGCCTTCACGGAAACTACGGCATTCTGAAGTTGTGAACATGGCTCTACGAAATATTGCATCTGCGGCTGCTAGAAGAGAGAAATCAGCGAAACGTCCTGGTCGTTTAAAAACTTTTTCAGTTGGCCAAAAGGTATTAATTAAGTCCCACCGTTTGTCTCACAAAGGAAAAGGCTTGTGTCGCAAATTTTTTCTGCTTTATAACGGTCCATATAGAATTCGCAAAATTATACATGATAACACTGTTGAAGTAGAAACTCTTAAATCACGACGCTCTAAAGGAATACATCATATATCTAACGTAAAAATTTTTGTGGAATGACATACTTTAGAGAACTAACAGCTACATGTAAACATGCGGAGAGTACAAGGATACCGCGCTGTGTTTTGGCGGCGGCACATACTCAAAGCAACAGTCAAGTCTGCGCGCCGCACAAGGCAGTCGTTGACCGCGAACAATAGCTTCCTACGTCACGCGCCTACAGCTGATCGAGCGCTCAGTGCGAATGCACTGACAGCCGTAAACAAACACACAGTCTAATTTCTCCGACTAAATTCTGTATAAGCTATAGTGACTTGATGAATTCTGTTATTAACATTCAGTATTTTCCAGGATATGGTTGTGTAAAATATTTGAGAACTTCAGGTAAATTCTGTGTGTCTCCGACGTTAAGACGACCTGCTATCGAGAAATTTTCAGGAAGAATGTAATTTCGAAGAAGAAACTAATAAACTAAAAAAAGGGTAACTATTAATTGAGTTCATTTTACAGGTAACCTATTTCCACTTAGGTACGTACTTTAGACGTAATTTGCTGCTCGCGATTACGTGATTCATACTTTGTGCTAAATTTTATGTTCTATGAATTTACTTGTGAAGCGACGTGCTTGTGTACATTTACTGATTTTGACAATGATTATTAATGAACTGGGTTGTAACTTGTGTATATTATGCATCGCTTGGCTGCACTGCTTTTTCACTGATGTCATATTTTTTTTTTAATTATGTGCCTGCTGTGCTTATTTATTTAAATTATAATTGTAACCTGATTTATTGTGCTGACTGTGGTTATGTATGTAGGTTATACTTTGTGATTTATCTGCTTGCGCCTTCATGTTTACTTATTAAGATGACATATGAACATTTATTTGCTTAGGCTGATATGATGCTAATGACTTGTTTATTACGTAAGATATATGTTTGCTGCTTTTTGTATGGATTACATATTTACACATTTCTGTTTTGTTGCCATAACTGCTCTTTAATTTGGTGTATAGCAATGCTGATATACTGTGTATGAACATAGAGTTTAGGTCACATTACTGTATTAATTATAGATTGTTCGCTTGGCAGAGCCTCGTTGTAGGAATTGTGCTGCATCCACTTGTTGACATTCTGTTCTTTACTGGTCTATTTACTCGCTATTGCTTGTTTTGCTTACGCTCAGTGCCTTATATTTTTAAGATAAGAAAATTCACTGCTATAATTCGACGAACGACATTAGTACAAGAAAGTCATTGAAGTCACATGAGCTGAGGTTTTATGGAAGCTGTATAGATTTATGCTAATAGGAAGGAAGCTAACGACATGACATACCAATACTAGGTTTAGACCATTGACAATTATTACACTGCATTTTTCGTGAGCAATTGAAATAGGAAGTGACACTTGACACAAAAAATACTCCACATGTTTGCTTCTGCTATGATTCTTGAAGTGGTGTACACACTGTGAAATATTATGATCATTCACACTCCGTAATCGTACTTAATTACTGAGAGTTATTCGAACTAAGTCTGTTAGAGGTCAGGTATGCATTTCTTTTATTTAATGATGGACAAGGAACCAAAATGTATCTTATAATTTATAATGAGTAGAAAATTTGGGTCAGATGGATTACACAGAGGTTGTGTGTTGACAATGTGTCTTCGGATTGTATGGGATGCTGACTTGAAGTTGCATTAGGATTTTATCTGTACTTGTTCGAGGAGACTGACTAGAGGAAAGAGTTGTGATGGAAGTGAGATGATATTGGTGCTGAGGTTTATATTTATCGACGTATTATTGAGGTATGATTATTGGAGTTTTTGTGGACAAGAGGTAAGGTGATATTGGTGCTGAGGTTTACATTTATCGACGTATTATTGAGGTATTATTGAGATTATGTGATGCTGATAATTATTGGAGTTTTGGTGGATAAGAGGTAAAGTAAGTGAGGAGCATATTTTTTTTGTTGGTCTTATGGAACAAGAGGATGAAGAGAGCAGACTAAAACACTAAAATAGAAGGAAGATAGTCTATACACACACTTTGTTATATCACTAAGCAGTATATACTTTTTTTTTGAAGAGAGGAAGTAATTGCATATCGTGGCTCACTGACAGTTGTTCAACAACAGTACATTTTGATCTGGCTTGGCAAACATTGGTCTTGACATGATGACTATGACGTTGACTAACTATTATTGACTGTTATACATTGCTGCCAGTACTAGTTGATACACATGATGAACATCAGATTTTGACAGAATTACATTTACACAGTTAACACTATTCAATTACACAGTAGTACTTAATGTGGATGAAAGATGAGTGAGTGTGTTTTGTGTGTTTTCCTTTCCTAATCCTACCCACCTATCTCCTAAATATTATTTTATTTGTTGGTAGTGGCTTGCACTGACACCCATGAATATTATAGGTTTACTGGTATTTGTGTATTGTAATAGTTAATAGGACAATTATCTGACATCATTTGTGTGTTTGTTATGATTTGTATGTTACTGTAAAAGCATTTGTATGTGCATTCAAACTATTGTTCATGCCTGAACTGTCTGATTAGTGAAGATAAATATTCTGAACTGTTACCTGCACTTTTCAACATGATGTGTGACATTTGGTTGATGGAACTGCTTCTGTTGAGAGATGTGACTTTTTGCTGTCTGCACCTACTCAATATTGCTGGGTGCAACTGATGAACTGCTTCTACTGAAAAGATGTCCCCTGTTGCTGTGTGCACCTGATCAACATTGCTGATGCCACTAATGGACTGTTTTTTTTACTGAAATGAAGTCACTTGTTGCTGTCTGCACCTACTCAACATTGCTGGGTGCAACTGATGGACTGCTTCTACTGAAATGATGGTCACTTGTTGCTGTCTGCACCTACTCAACATTGCTGGGTGCCTCTGATGGACTGCTTCTACTGAACTAATGTGACTTGTTGCTGTGTGTACATCTTGAACTTTACTGGGTGCCACAGATGGACTGCTTCTACTGAAATAATGTCACTTGTTGCTGTCTGCACCTGCTCAACATTGCTGGGTGCAACTGATGGACTACTCCTACTGAAATGGTGTCACTGGTTGCTGTCTGCATCTGATCAACATTGCTGATGCCACTGATGAACTGCTTCTACTGAAATGATGTCACTTGTTGGTGTCTGCACCTGCACTCAACATTGCTGGGTGCAACTGATGAACTTTTTCTACTGAAATGAAGTCACTTGTTGCTGTTTGCACCTGCTCAACATTGCTGGGTGCAACTGATGAACTGTTTTTACTGAAATGAAGTCACTTGTTGGTGTCTGCACCTACTCAACATTGCTGGGTGCAACTGATGAACTGTTTTTATTGAAATGAAGTCACCTGTTGCTGTCTACACCTGCTCAACATTGCTAGGTGCAACAGATGGAACTGTTTCTACTGAACTAATGTCACTTGTTGGTGTCTGCACCTGCTTAACATTGCTGGGTGCATCTGATGGATTGCTTCTACTGAATTAATGTGACTTGTTGCTGGGTGTACCTGCTAAACTTTACTAGGTGCCACTGATGGACTGCTTCTACTGAATCATTGAAAGCATTTTATGTGAACATTTGTATAAACTGATTTTTTTTGTATATTGTGTAAACTATTATGTAAAGCCACGTGTATGAAAAGAATTTGTATTGCCTACTGTACTTTATATATTAGGTTAGTAAAAGGTCAGTGCAAGCCAAAATTTTAACTAATTATGTGACATTTAGGTATTAATATTATCTTTTATTTTTGTCTGTATTTTTCTGGACGAATTTGGTGGTATTTTCACCACCAATGCTGGCAAAAATACCATCAAATTCTGGCCTGTGGAGGAGGGGCATATGAAAGGTGGCTACACTGTGCCACTGCGCCAAAGAGTACTATTAAGCCGCCTCCACAGTGCGTGTTAGAGCTCGTGGCAGTCAGTGCTTGTGAAGAGATCGTAGAGGACAGTTTTGTCGAGAGCTCGTGGTTGTTGTGAAGTTGGAGCAAGATGTTGTAGTAAAGAGTATAGTTCCATGTCTTATGCAGTTATTTGATGGGAGAGATAGCAGATGTTATTGTAATGAGTGCATTTCGTCAATATATATGAAGGTAAAATTTATAATGTTCCTTTATTAGTTGTGTATCTGAAATAATGTGTCACTACAGGTTCAGTCAACAAAGCATCTGGCTCGTGTTCTTGTATTAGAGTGAATTTTGGTTTTCTTGCGTAATTATAGTTTTTCTAAATTTCTTTTGTCACGTCGGTATAATTGGTATCTAAGAATTCTTGTCTTGTTGGAAAAGAACCGTGCCAGATGTGGACGTTGAGTCACACTCCCACATACAGAACAGTTACTCTTGTGCTTATTGGTGTTGTAGGTTTTATAGTTGCTGGGGGACTTAATTAATTAACTGTATTTACGAAAATTTTCTTACATTGTTTGTTGCAGTCAGATAGCGTAAATATACTAGTCAGGGCCAGCCGATTACGAGACTTACGTAATCGGACAGACAGCTACTAAAATCATTTTCAATTATATATATAAAATAAGCCCCCATGCACTGTCTGATATAAAAGCGTTATGAAAGCCGGAAAAATTAAAGTGTCTAGTGGTCTAGAAATTAACGTTTTTAGAAAACCAGTGTTGCCCATAATATAAAAAGTATTGTAAAGCAGTAGGAGAATGAAATTTTGCATTGTAAAACCGTATGTTGATAAGTTATTACACACGAAGTTTAAGGTTTATCATGCAATTTCTTCTCGACATATGAAAAGCCTGACCTCACACTTCTTTCAAGCAACTATTTTTTCGTCAGTCTTCTTTTCAAATCGCCTTTATGAAAATTGGTCATGCAATTTTTTTTTATTTCACGTAAGAAGGCCAAAACGTTGTACAATATGTCGTAGATTTGTTTCTTTCACAAATATATTTCCAGAGATGTATCTCAACGTTGTCGAAAACTAGGGGCGGTCTGTTGAAAGGTGCACGATAGGGTCAAATATTTCCAGAAGTATTTAATTGGTTAACGTTAAACATTGCCATTGGTCATTGGGGATATGTGTCAATGTTCATACTTCATACAAAATTTAATCAAAATCCGTGATGTGCATGCAGGAATACTATCCTATTTTAGATCACTGTGCATGGATTGGGTCTAATATAGGATAGTTCATTTTATTGCTTACTTTACAGCACATGCTATATTCAGTTTACTTTTCCAGAAAGCTACACAGACATTCTACAATAGTGAAACTTTCTTTTGAGATATATGGCCAGTGGCTGTACGTTCACAGCCGTTCTCTGGACACCAATTAACAGTTGCTAAAAGAGCCTTCAGTTATCGCCTGTCAAGAGCCTGGAGGTACGTAGAGTATCATTTGGGATACTGACTAATAAATGGAGGATTTTCCGCAGAGCTATAAATTTAAAACCCGATTTTGCTCTTGACATTGTTAAGGCATGTGTTGTTTTGCACAATTGTGTTCTTAAAAGCGAAGGCTACAACTCCGAGGGTATTGTGTCCATACATGGACTTGAAAGTATAACAAGAAGTGAACGTGCACGTGGGGGAATTTCTGCCAATAATGTACGAAAAATCATGACGGACTATTTTATAACACCTGAAAGATCTGTGACATGGCAATTACCTCAAATTTAATGTGCCACTGATTGTAAAAAATGTTGTGGATGAAGGATCTGTGAAATGGCAATTATCTAAAATTTAATGTACCACTGGTTATACAAAATGTTGTGGATTTAATATAAAAAATAAAGATATGTGCTTACCATAGTTGTCTCTATCCTTGTCACACATCCGTTCAAAACCTTCGTTCAATTCTTTGCAGACTTCAATCCATGCATTCCTGGTTTGTATTCTGTCCTTAAAACTACTTGAAGTCTTGTCCCATAAAACTGGTCGATCCTGCACTAATGTTATCAGAATTTCGACATCGATTTCCGCCATGGCACACTAGAAATCTTCAGAACAGGCTGAACCACCAGAACAAAGCAAAACGCCCTTGATCGGCAGACGACAGTAGATGTGAAGCCCTCTGTTGCCTGCCCCACTACACGCGCCGGCACCGGGCCGACACAGTGGGGGCCGCCGGCATCCCACGGCATCGGCTGGCTGTCGGTTGTCGTCCAGCCGGCCACGTCGCCTGCCGGGTAGGTGTGAAGCGTCCAGTAAACTCTTCACCCCCACAAACGGATAGCCGGTGTCGGCTGCCGGCTGGATGTGAAACAAGCCTGACTGTGGGGTGGGCGCTTGGGTCGGGGAGCAGAGGCGAGATTGTTGGTCGCAATGTCACTCGGTGTTGGCTCGAGTGGCCTCATATTCCGGATGCGTGTTTCGTCGCCGCGGTCTTTCCTGGTGCACACGAGGCGTGCTGGCCGCGGCTACTCGGACAGATCAGAATGGAACCGGCCGCAAGAGTAAGCCGCCTGCCGTTTACCGCCGTAGCAGCGTTCCTGTGGACAGCGGCTAGCAGAGAGGGAATCCTACCGCTGGGGGTACGCGCCTCTCACATCGACGTCAACTTGGGTTTCCTAGCATATTGCCGGATTTTGTTACCGATGAGCACGCTTTACAAATTTCCCGGTGGTTAACGTCGTTGCCTCCCACTTTGTGGTTTTGGTGCAAGAAAGTCTGCAGTGCGGCCAAATCTTTCAATCTCGTCTGGCTCATTACTGGCTGATGTAGATCTCATTTTCTGGGACCGGCCAAGCATGCTTCAGATAGGTAAATAGTGTTCGGTACAACTCGGCGCCCCTCAGTATTCATGATTTTCGTAATTATGCTTTTAAGAACTGTTCTCTCTTATGTTTTGTGATTAAAAAAAAAAAAAAAAAAAAAAAAAAAATCGGCAGCGCACCCCCCCCCCCCCCCACCTCTCACCCTCCCGCTTCCTGCTTGTGTTTCTGTCTGTCTGATCAGGGTAATCTGTAAGCGAAATTTGTGAATTAATTCTGGCCCCTTCTGGTGTGGTAACGGAACGGGAGCAGGCTTTTGCTTGGCACGGTTAACTCGGGACTCAGCAAGCCGTAACTGTTGTTTATACGGCGAAGTGGGTTCGCGTGGAGCGTGTTTTGGCATTTAGTTTACATGTTGAAGAATTTGATTTTTATTAAACTGTTAGTTTGAAGTTGTTTGAGCGCCTGTTCGCTCATTAGTTAATTGTTGAGTAGAATTCGGCCTCTGTCTTCTAGTTCAAGTGCGAGTGCACTTGCATTTATTTAAATCATGTGAGTCCAATATCATGTTTAAGGACTTTTAAATTTCTTGTCAACTGTTAACCTTTCGGTTCTCGTTTAAGCGCATGTGCGTTCGTTAAATCTCGGAGACTTTGCTGTCAAATTCTGGTGCGTGTCTATTTGTGCCATCTGGTGTTGTTCATAATTGCCTTGAGGTGCTCGTATTTCTCGCCGTTTCGAACACACATGCGGATTTAGGAAAGACTGGATGTTGATTGCATTCAATTTAAATTTATTTGTCTTAAGAGAAAGGAGATTCTTGTGACTAATTGCAATATCTAAGGTGTACCCGTCATCAGTTGTTATCAAACGCACATTAATATTATTTTACGACTATATCTTAAAATGAGACGGTGTCACAGATCCTTGTTCAGTCTAGCAAAGTGAAGCGTTCCGATTAGCCGATAGGTCGGAATTGATACTTATTTCGTTTGACTTCAGTTGACAGCACTCATTGAATTTTTAACTTCTATTATTTCTCATAGAACTTGGGCGTTGTAATGAAGGGTGTTTAAGATTTTTTTGTCTCACTAATGGTGTTCAAATCCTGCTTGCCCAGTTCTTCCATCCTCAAAATAACCAAACTGCAGGCGCGTAGCAGTTTCCGCTAGTCTTTCCTTTCTTTTGTAAACAATTCATGCCGGTATTTCGTAACCATAACTTACTAAACTGATGTCTCGGTAGCATTCATACTGGTCAAGTCCTGCGTTCTTTGGGATAGGAATTGTTTCATTGTTCGTGAAGTCTGACAATATTTCTCCTCTCTCATCTATCTTGTACATCAAGCGGAATAGTTTTGTCATCCCTGGCTCTTCCAAAGATCTCAATAAATTTGAGGGAATGGCTTCTGCTTCAGGGTCAAACTTCTGCATTACATTTTGTAATTTTTGCTTTGCACTCACCTCACCAGAAATCCTGTTCTTCCTGCCACTACACTTCAGTCTGCTTTCCTTTTTATGTTCTCTATACTACCTACCCGATTAAGGGATATAACATTCCACGTTCCGACCCGCAGAATGCCAGTTTAGTTCTTTCTGATGACATCCTTCTTAGTAGCCCCTGCCGGAGATCCGAATGGAAGGCTGTTTTTCCTTCTGAATATTTTACCCAAGAAGATGCCATTGTGATTCAACTATAAAGTAGAGCCGCTTGCACTGAGGAGAAATGACGGTTGTAATTACTCCTTGCTTTCAACTGTTCAAATTATCAGCGTAGTAAGGCCAGATTAAAACTGTGTGATGGACCGATAATCGAAATCGCGACTTTTGCCTGTCGTGGGCAAGTGCTCTACCGTCTTAGCTACCCAAACACGACTCACGGCCCGTCCCGAACCGTCCTCACAGCTTTACTTCCACCAGTACTTGTCTCCTTCATTACACACTAAAGAGCCAAAGAAACTGGCACACAGGCCCAACATCGTGTAGGACCCCCGCGAGCAGGCATAAGTGCCGCAACACGACGTGGCGTGGACTCGATTGATGTCTGAAGTAGTGCTGGAGAGAAGTGAACCATGAATTCTGCAGGGCTGTACATCAATCCGTATGAGTAGGAGTGGCTCTCTTCTGAACAGTACCTTGCAAGGTATCCCAGATATGCTCAATAATGTTCATGTCTGGGGAGTTTGGTGGCCAGCGGAAGTGTCTAAACTCAGAAGAGTGTTCCTGGAGCCACTGTGTAGCAGTTCTGAACGTCTGGGGTGTCGGTTTGTTTTGCTGAAATTGTCCTAGTCCGTCGGAATGCACAATGGACATGAATGGATACAGGTGATCACACAGGATGCTTACGTACATGTCATATATCAGAGTCGTATCTAGACGTATCAGGAGTCCCATATCACTCCAGCTGCACAAACCACCATCACAGAACCTTCACCAGTTTGAACAGTCCCCTGCTGACATACAGGGTCTATGAATTCATGAGGTTGTCTATATACCTGTACATGTCCATCCGCTCAATATAATTTGAAACTAGACTTGTGTGACCAGGTAACACGTTTTCAGGCATAACAGTCCAATGCCAGTGTTGACGGCCCAGGCAAAGTGTAAAGCTGTGTATCTTTCAGTCATCAAGGCCTCGAAAGCCCATATTGATGATGTTTCGTTGAATGGTTCGCCCGCTGACAGTTTTTGATGACTCAGCATTACTGAGCCTCCACCAGCTTGAACGGTCGTCTGCTGACATGCAGGATCCATGGGCTCATGAGGTTGTCTCCATACCGTCTATCCGCTCGATACAATTTGAAACGATACTCGTCCGACCAGGCAACATGTTTCCAGTCATCAACAGTCCAATGTCGGTGTTGACGGGCCCAGGCGAGGCGTAAAGCTTTTTGTCGTGCAGTTAACAAGGGTACGCAAGTGGGCCTTCAGCTCCGAACGCCTATATCGATGATGTTTCGTTTAATGGTTCGCAAGCTAACACTTGTTGATGAATCAGTACTGAAATCTGCAGAAATTTCTGAAGGGTTGCACTTCCGTCACGTTGATCGATTCTCTTCAGTTGTCGTTGGTCCGGTTCTTGCAGGATCTTTTTTCGGCAGCAGCGATGTCGGAGATCTGATGTTTTTCCGGATTCCTGATATTCACTGTACACTCGTACAGGAAAATTCCCACTTCATCGCTATCTCGTAGATGCTGTGTCTCATCGCTCGTGCGCCATCTGTAACACCACGTTCAAACTCACGCCTATACCAGTTTCTTCGACGCTTCAGTGTAGTAAGACAATGTTGGCTAATCGTTACAAGGCCAGGTCAGTCAATCATCGAGACTGTTGCCCCTACAACTACTGAAAAGGCTACTGGTTCTCTTCTCGAACATGTTTCTCTGGCCTCTCTTCAGGTACTCTTCCGTTGTGGTTGCACTTGTAGTACGGCTATCTGCACCACTGAAGCAGGCAATTCGCCCCCTCTGCAAGGTCCGTGGTCCGTGGAGGAATTATTTCAATAAATCCACCGTTATCTCCTTTTACTAGCGTAAAATTTATTTCATGCATGGCATTCACAGCATTGTAGATCTATGCATATTTAAAAGTTTTATCTAAATGTATACTTACTGCAAGTTTTGCACATGGTGTAAATCGCAGGCTCATTCGCCAAATTGCGAACATGAACACCTACACAAATATACAATGTTTGCACAGATACATCGATATTGTGAGCCTGCAAAATTTATTTCGCAGTTTAGTGGTCGAAGCAGTTACGGAATCAGACTCGATGTAACTTCCTAGGGAATTTTTTATGCCTGGGACAGCTCGCATCACAGCTTTTCTGTGCCATCACAGGTCGTAGCTTCGGCGATCCAGGCATGTCAGACAGATAGTTTCCTGTATATGACGACGAATAAAATGTTGTAATAATTTCCAGTTGGTCTAATAACAGTAGCAGTATTCTTAGCTTTAGTATAAGATTTCTTCAGCCGTTTGTATACGGTATTTAGAATTTTCTGTTAGTCCAGAGTAGAGCTTGTATTATACGGAAGTATTATACGCTAGGCGTGTTGAAATGGCAAGCCACAATTATCAAGTGGAAATAACAGCATTTACATCTAAAGGATGATTTTTTCCACCTAGTACAAACTCTAGGGGTTGATCGATGAGAGGATACGGAACACAAAAGGCCTGATGTTTTGTCTCATACGCTCATGTCGGCCAGGCTGCATTCGATCAGTGTCAAAGGCAGCATGAATACGGTGTTACAGTATGACCTCATCTGGAGTGGACTCGGCATACACGGTACTTTGGAGATTGCCCCGTAATCAGAAATCGCACGGGTTTAGATCCGGTGAACAAGCAGGCCATGCAACTGGACCTCCTCGTCCGATCTATCGACCAGGGAAGACACGATTGAGATGCGTCCGGACGTTAACGGCGAAGTGGGATGGACCACCATCATGTAGCAACCACGTAACCCATCGAATCATCAATGGCACTTCTTCCAGCAGGGGAGGCAAAGTCACCCACAAGAAACGCCGATCGTTCCGGCCTGTTATGTGACGTGGAAGAAAGACTGGTCCAAAAATACGATCGACAGTTATCCTGGCCCACGCATTCATGCTGCACCGATGCTGATGGTTTGTTGTCACCATAACATGGGTGCTCTGCATACTATCCCGCAGATGGCTGTTATGAAAGTTGAAGATACCACTTCCCGTAAAGGTGGCCTCATCTGTCAATAGGGTGGATGACACAAATCCCGGAATGCTGGTTACCTGGTAAAGAAACCAGTGAAAAAACTGCACCCGATGTAGAAAGTCTGTCGCTAGTAAGCCCTGCACGCGCTACAAGTGATACGAGTACTAACAATTGTCGTGCAGAATGTGCCACATGGCTGTCTGAATCACCCTGTACTGGCAGGCCAACTGCCTGGTACTCACACGGCAGTAGGCTTCCACAGTTTAATCACATTTTCCTCCAAGTCCGGAGTCCGAACTTTTCGGGTATGTCCTTCATAGTTTCCTGCTTCCTGAAACGACCCTGTCTCAGGCAAACGGCGAAACGCTTATGCAAATACTGAATGTCGTTGTTGTCGGCGGGGCTAGGTCTCTTGATACAACCTTGCTGCCCGCTGCCTGTTGCCATTTACCTTCCCATAAATGAAAACCATGTCGGCAAGCTCTCGATTCGAATAGGGAACCATTTTACACAACGCTGTTATCACATCCGCTACAAGCAGAATCAGCAAGGGAAGTGAATCGGATACGACACTACCAATTACTGTGGCAGGAGAGGGCGCTAGGGCATGACGTATGAGGAACAGTAGCACTCTCTAGGAGGAAACAGTGCATACTATAACTGTGGCTGCATGGTACAGCGCGTGTTAGAGCACAGTCTCCGTAACAAAGTGTGATTGAACAAATGGTATCTAGGATGGAAACCATTCATTACCGGACATAAGTTAAGTAGACCTGTTTTGTTCCGTATCCTCTCATCGATCAATCCCTAGAGTCGGTATACGGTGGAAAAAAATCACCCCGTATAACTGTATTCCATGCTCTGCAAACCAGTATGAGACGCATGGCACAGGATAGTTCCCCTTGTAGAAGTTATCAGGGCTTTTTCCCTTTCCATTCACGTATGGAGCGGGTTAAGAACAACTATTTGAACTGCTGTGTGCGGGCTATAATTTATCTAATGTTGTCTTTGCGTTCCCTCCGGGAATTACACACAACGTGTTGTAGTATATTCCTAGACTCACCGTTTAAAGCTTGCTTTAGAAACTCTATAAGTAGTCTTTCTCGGAATTGTTTGAATCTTTCTTCAAGAGGCTGTCAGTTAAGTTTTTCGATATCTCTGTGAGACTCTCCCATGAGTCAAACAAACCTGTGTCATTCGTGCTGACCTTCTTTGTAAACGTTCAGTGGGCCCAATTAGTCCTGTTTGGTACGGATCACGCACACTTCAGCAATATCTTAATACACGTCACATGAATGGTTTGTGAGTAAACTCCTTTGCGGACTGATTGCATTTCGCTGTTCTACTATTGAACCGAAATTTGCCACCGGCTTTACCTACTACTGAGCCTACGAGATCGTTCCATTTCATATTCCAACGGCGTGTTACACGCAGATGCCAAGAGGTGGGCAAAAATTTGGAAACGCAATTCAATGCAATGCCTAATAAGCCGTAGGAAAACCGTTGGCGTTCAAAACTCTTGTAAATCCTCGTCGCCAGTTTCTTAATGGCCTCGTTGCTGTTGCTGTGGAGGCCGAGTTGTCAACGTAACTGCTGTAGGCAGAGCTTGTGGGTTCCTGAAACGGCTTCTGGTGCATTACACCGATAAGACAATTTCTCACTGCCACGATTAAACAGCTGTGACCCAGGGTGACGTAACAGGATAGGAGAACAAAGGTTCTACAACACTCCAACAAATTAGTAATAAAGTCACACAAATGAGTTAAAAAGGTTTACTTGTCTTTGTGACTCACTGAATAAGTAAGTCTACAACACTGCTTGTAATGCAACACAAAAAGGCCCTCAATGGCTAAGTGCAAATAATCGTAGGTAAACTTCACAGTACATAGCAAATGCAATGTACAACAACTGTCTGTTCACTTCTCAGAGTTAACTTAACGACGTTCCCTGTCTAAGTCAGCCCTGGACGATGATTAACGAAGAGGGCGATAGCTGTTCTTTCATCTCCCGAGCAGGCGTCTCCGTTGTCTCGTCACTGGCAGGATTGTACTCCGCCGGCAGTTGGCCGACGTGGAGTCGATATCATTCATCATCAGCGCGTTCCATGGCGCTGGAGGAACTCTCGCATGTGGCGATTCTCTAAGGCACTGGCACGAGGTCGCGTCTTTGCGCCTGTGGTGCTTTTGGCCTGCCTGTGTCTTGCTCGGACGACACAGAACTCCTGCCCCCCAAACCGCCGCACCGTCGTCAGGTACGGTCGAGCACCATACCGACAGTGAGAGGGAGGCGGGGGTGTTGGAACCAGTGTTGGAGCTGCGACCGTTGCTGTAGTCGAGTCCAGTCGCTGCTCGAAAAACGACACAGCGTGGGCGTCCCAGCACCCATCGGCAGGGCAATCTGCTAGATGGCGTGAATCCGCAACGGCATCTTCCTAACTGGAGGCGCTTTGTTAGCCTCGGCGCGGGGTGGACCGAGCGGCGGTGGCGTGGCAGACGCCGCCGGACGTCCGCTAGTGGACGGATGTGGTGTCGGATCGATGTCCATCGGCTCGAGGTCCGGAAAGAGCGCCGCGTGACCCCACTCTGGTGGATGGCGCTCGGGTTGCGTCGACCGGGAAGGTCAGGAATCTGTGAACATACGAGAAGCGGCAGAACGTTGCAACCGACAATGGCGAATTTGAGCGAGGTGTTGCTTCTGCAACCCACCGGGACCTCGAATCTGAAACATACCCGAACCAGTTGAATTAGTAAAGAGGTGGCGCTGCCGTGACATTTCTGCCACAGACTCTGTAAAACACAGGTTGGCTAATCTGACACGTTGGCTGACTGGAGTCTGCAGGCACCCACCGGAGCGGGGGATGAAGCAAATGCAAGAGCGTCGCCCATGCAGCAGTTGGGTGGGCGAAGGGCCGCTGCGGGGCTGGAATCGATAAGTGGAAGAGAAGCGAGCAAGGCTTGTTCGCGTGCATGATGCAACCGAAGTTTGTCCATTTGCTGTTTGAACTTGTGAACAAAACGTTCAGCCTTACCATTCGATTGTGGGTGGAATGGTGCTGAGCTGCGATGGCGTATGCCGTTCGCTACACAGACAGACAAATTGAGGTCCGTTGTCCGCGACGAGCAATTCAGGCAGACCTCCGACGCAGAATACGGACTGAAATGCCTGCAAAGTGGGGCGAAATTTGTCGATGACATGGAAACAACAAAGGGGAATTTAATATATGCGTCAACTACTAACCAGCCTGTGTTCCAGTAAGGATCAGCAAAGTCTACGTACACACGCTGTCAAGGCGCCGATGCCTTGTGGAAAAAAAAACGTTGTGGGGGTTCAAATGGCTCTGAGCACTATGGTACTTAACATCTGAGGTCATCAGTCCCCTAGACTTAGAACTACTTAAACCTAACTAAACTAAGGACATCACACACATCCATGCCCGAGGCAGGATTCGAACCTGCGACCGTAGCAGCAGCGCGGTTTCGGACTGAAGCGCCTTGAACCGCTCGGCCACAGCGGCCGGCTGTTGTGGAGGGGAAGCCTGATGTTCCGCACAAGTTTGACGCCGTTCAGACATCCTTTCCATCTGCGCGTCCATGCCAAACCATGTGCAATGTCTGCGCGTTAGTTGTTTTGTGCGGACAACATCCCAATCACCTTGATCCAATAAGCTGAGTACATGTCTTTGAAGAACTTTCTGTATCACCACACACTAATGTCCTGTCTATGTGAAGCAAAACGACACCAACAGAAAGATCATGCCGACGCACTAAATACCGACAACAATGGGGCTAATAATGTACTTGATAGAAGATGGCCATCCGGTACGAATGTATCGGAGCAAAATTGGCAAATCTGGATCGGAAGAAGTGGCTTGCGCTACTTTGCGATAATCCAGTGAAAACTGCTCGACAATGTCAGTTTCTTGTGCATAAATCTGAAAACATTCTGCATCGAAAGATCGAAGTCAGCGTCAGGTCTCATAGGTAGACGTGAGAGAGTCTCTGCATTCGCATGCTTAGAAGCGGCCCGATAAATGATCTCATGCGGGTAGTGGGAGAGAAGAAGAGCCCAACGTTGCAATTTCTGAACAGTACGAATATGAATCGGTTTGGCCGAATTGAAGAGTGAAGGCTTGTGGTCCGTGACCAAATAGAATTGTCGACCATGTAAGGTGAAATTTAGTCACTCCGAAAATGATGGTGAGAGTTTCCTTTTCTAATTGGGAATAGTTCTTCTGAGCTTTGTCCAGAAGAAAGGAAGCGAAGGCAATAGGTCTGTCTGACGAACCAATCCGGTATGCCAAAACAGCAGCAATTCCATAGGAAGAGCGTCCGTGGCCAAATTGACAGGTTTGTTTGGATCAAAATGAACCAAGCATCGATCGCTGAGCAATGCCGCTTTCAAATTCTGAAAGGCTATGTCACAATCTTGGGACCAAACGAGAGGAACATTTTTGCGGCGAAGGCGATGCAATGCTCTATATGAGCCGCGTTAGGAATGAAGAAAATGTGATAATTCAGCTTGCCTAAGACAGATTCCAATTCTTTCACATTCTGAGGCGGTTTGAGATCACGTATTGCTTGCAAATGTGCCCGTGTAGGGTGAACGCCTCGAGAATTGATAACATGCCCTAAATATTTTATTTCCGTCTGGAAAAATACACACTTTTCTTTATTATACTTGAGTCTAACTTCAGACAAAACTTTAAATACAGTGCTCAAGTTGGCAGATGTTTTTCTGCTGAGTGGCCAGTAGCTACAATATCGTCCAGGTAATTTGTACACGAAGGTACAGAAGTAGTCAGCTGTTCTAGGTAGCGTTGGAAAATGACAGGTGCTGATACGCTGTCGAAAGGCAAACGAAGGAACTGGAAAAGTCCTAAATATGTATCGATGGCAAACACATTGTGCGAAGATTCATGAAGAGGAATCTGAAGGTAGGCATCGCGAAGGTCAGTTTTTGAAAAATAGCGACCTGCGGGTAAGCGTTCCATGAGTTCGTCAGGGCGAGGCAATGGATAAATATTCACAACTGTCTAAGAGTTGACAGTGGCTTTGAAATCAGCACAGATCCTAATTTTTCTTGATGGTTTGCCATCTGGAGAAGACTACTGACTTGCAGAGATTGGTGCGATTATGCCGCCAGTTCTTTTGCAACCTGTTCACGAAGTGTAATAGGCACTGCACGTGTTTTGAAAAAGCGCTGCTGCGCGTTGTCTATAAGGGATAACGTGCGCTAAAAAGTTATTGACTTTACCTACGCCAGGAGAAAACAATTCTTAAAATTCGTCACAGAGCTTAGCAACACTGTCACTTGAATTGAAATGAGACACAGTTAGCTCACTGGTGACAATGTTGAGTCCAAACAAGTCGAACAAAAATTACCTGAGTGTGTACTTTGTAGCACTTGAAAGGAAGCTATCTTCTGCAGCTTCTGATACTGGGCCGCAGTGTTAAATATTCCTGTCACTGTAATGTTCCGACCATTGTACGCTGTAAGCGTATTTGTAGATTGACACAGTTTTTGTTTGCCTAACAGTTCATAAGTTTCATTAACAAGGACACAGATGCACCTGTATCGAATTGAAGTTTTACTGTATGGCCAGCAATCATTAAAGACATGTACAATTTGTTAGAGAGACGTTGCTCAGTGGAACTAGTGTTCTGAGTAACTGCACACGATTGTTTTGTGGGAGCAGCCTGTTATGAATTTACACACAAAAAAAAGGCTCTGAGCACTATGGGACTTAACTTCTGAGGTCATCAGTCTCCTAGAACTTAGAACTACTTAAACCTAACTAACCTAAGGACATCACACACATCCATGCCCGAGGCAGGATTCGAACCTGCGACCGTAGCGGTCGCGCGGTTCCAGACTGTAGCGCCTAGAACCGCTCGGCCGCCTAAGTCGGCTATGAATTTACAACATGCACTTTCATAGGAGGGCGCAATTGTTTCACTTTGTGACCCGGGGACTTTTGTCTTTTTAAGCAAGCACTTTGGACATCTCCAGTTCGGTTGCAGGAGTAGCAAGTGGCTATCTTCTACAGATTCTGAAACGGTGCCGCAGTGTTAAATGTTGGTGTCACTGGAATGTTCCGACCATTGTACGCTGTAACTGTATTTGTGGATTGACACAGTCGATGTTCACGTTTATGTGCTGTATAGCATCGGAGGCAAGATTTCGAATCACGCTGTTGGTGAGCGAAACGCGGCTTGTGATTAAGCTGTTGACGTGTTACGGCGTTCTGTCCGCGAGGCTGTTTGCGTGCCCGTAAGTGTGGCTGTTTACTGGACCGCGTAGCGCTAGAGTTTCTGTTCTACAGCGCACATGTGACCAGACTGCTGAATACAGTCTACAGCAAAATCACAAAAGTCTTGGTAATCAATCATCTACAATACCTGCTCAAGAGTAGGATCGGAATATTTCAAATGGTTCTAATGGCTCTAAGCACTACGGGACTTAACATCTGAGGTCATCAGTCCCCTAGAACTTAGAACTACTTAAACCTAAGTAACCTAAGGACATCACACACATCCATGCCCGAGGCAGGATTCGAACCTGCGACCGTAGCGGTCGCGCGGTTCTAGACTGAAGCGCCTAGAACCGCTCGGCTACACCGGCCGGCTGGAATATTTCAGAATCTTTTCTCTGACCCTATTGTCTGACACATTCTGTGTGATTGCGTCCCTGATAATAGTCGCTGTAATATTGTCCACGTTCGCAACAGAACTTGCATTTCCGCGTTAAGACTTGTAATTCAGTCACCCACCGACGGTACGTTTGTCCTGGCTGCTTCTTTAAACGAAAAAACTTAAACTTGTCAGGCGCAATGTTACTACGGTCTTCATAGTACGAGAGTAAGTCAATTACTATCCCCAAAGTTGTTATAAAATTTTATTGTAATCAAGTAGGAAACTTAGAAGAACATCATTTTTCAAGATAGTCTCCTTGCGTTTCAACGCACTTTGTCCAGATTTGTACAAGCTTCGTGATGCCCTCATAAAAGAAGATTCTCGGTTGAGCTGCGAGCTAGGAATGCACCGCTTCTTTCACTGCTTCATCAGAGGAAAATCGACGTCCCCTTAATGCCTGTTTGAGTGGACCAAACAAGTGATAGTCAGAAGGGGCAAGATCGGGACTGTATGGAGGATGATCCAGTAGCGCGGCCGCTACGGTCGCAGGTTCGAATCCTGCCTCGGGCATGGATGCGTGTGATGTCCTTAGGTTAGTTAGGCTTAAGTCGTTCTAAGTTATAGGGGACTGATGACCTTAGAAGTTAAGTCCCATAGTGCTCAGAGCCATTTGAACCATTTTTGATGATCCAGTACTTCAAATTTGAGTTCCTGGAGCGTTTCAGCAGTGTGGGCAGCAGTATGCGTACGGGCATTCTCGTGCAACAACACACCACCTTTTGACAGCAATCCTCGGCGTTTGCTTCGAACTGCAGGCTTTAGCCTAGCAGTAAGCATCTCACTGTGAGGTACACTGTTTATTGTTGTCCCCCTTTCCCCATAATGTTCCAGTACTCAACCTTATGCGTCCTAAAAAGCCGCAAGCATCAGTTTTCCTGCGGACGGTTGGGTCTTGAACTTTTGCTTGCTTGGCGAATTTGGATGTTTCCATTCCATACTCTACCATTTGCTCTCCGGCTCGTAATGATGAATCCATGTTTCGTCACCAGTAATGATCCTGTCTAAGAAGTTGTCCCCTTCGTTACCATAGTGATCCAAATGTTTTTGGAGATGTCCAAGCGCGTTTGTTTATACAACTGTGTGAGTTGTTTTGAGACCCATTTTGCACAAACTTTATGAAACCCAAGTCTGTTGTGGATGATTTCGTAGGCAAAACCGTGACTAATTTGCAGACGAAGTTCTACTTCGTCAATAGTTAATCGTCTGCCTAGAAGAATCATTTCACGTGAACGCTCAATGGTTTCTTCATTTGTGGCGGTAAACGATCGTCCGGTTCCTTCATCGCGCGTAACACTTGTGCGACCATTTCGGAATTTTTCAATCCATTCGTAGACATTCCGTTGTGGCAATACACTGTTCCCGTACTGTACTGAAAGCCTTCGATGAGTTTCGGCCCCTGGTACGCCTTCCGACCAGAAAAAACGGATCACTGAACGTTGCTCTTCTTTGGTGCAAACAGACAGCAGTGCTCCCTTGATTAACAGCACGGCAGCGATAACGGAACTAACCAAGCAGCTTGAAAATTGCAAAGATATAACAACAAATAAACAAATCATGCGTCGTCAACGTAAAATTATAGTACTACCAAAATAAAAATATAACTAAATTGCTGATAATAATGGACTTAGCCTCGTATTTATGTAATGCACTGACTAATGTCTCAAAGGGGACGTCTTCAGGACGTGATGCAGTGAAGGGTCCTATTCTCTGAAACACTAACGACGGAAAGGAAGTAAGGCTGCGTCACAGTACCTGATATTTGGTGGGCCCTGGATTGTACATCATGTTGCGTCCACTCTTCTGATTTTTCGTCGAAGGCGCGATACTGCGGGAGGAACCGTGGGACGGAAGCTGCAGGCGTGGCTGCTGACGCACTGCTTACTGCTTGAGCTGCTGCTTGTGTGACGAATTGTGTCATGATTTCGGCGAGCTTCTGAAGCCATTGCATCTGAATCCGAAGTCAATGTATTAAGATCCTGCACGATTGTACATCCATATGTTGCAATTGCTCGGTAGGAGCAGATACATTTCGCGGATTCTGCGGATATGGGGCCGAAGTCGGTGCAGGTATAGGTGACAGTTGCGTCACGGGATAGTGAATTATAAATTGTGGTTCAGTAGTGGGAGGGGTTGACACCGTAACTAGTTAGACAACAGCAATGGCACAAAAGCAAAATGTGTGACGTACACGACGTGCTCCCACAAGTAGAACAAAAAATGTCATAAATGTGCAGTTTTGGATTAGTGGAAACAAGGGAAACAAGAACACTTCAAATTCGAAGCGGAAGTCATGCCAGCTGTTATCGCCATTGCTCCTGGCTTGGAAAGCCGCCACTTCGTCGCCAGGTTTGTAAAGGCCTCGTTGCTACTGCTGTGGAGACCGAGTTGCCATCGGTAGGCCGAGCTTGTGGGTTCGTGAAACGGCTTCTGGTGCAGTACACCGATAAGACAATTTCTCCCAGCCACTATTACACAGCTATGCCCCAGGGTCAGGTAACAGGATAGGAGGACGAAACGTCTACAACACTCCCAACAAATTAATAACAAAGTCACACAAATGAGTTAAAAAAGTTTACTTATCTTCGTGACTCGTTGAATAAATAAGTCTACAACACTGCTTGTAATATTTCTAAGAGTTCAATAACGACTTCCCTGTCTAAGTCAGCCCTGGACGATGACCTATAACGAAGTGGGCGAGAGCTGCTCTTATATCTTGCGAGTAGGCTTCTGTCCACTGCCAATCGGTCACTGGCGGATTGTACTCTGGCGACAACTGGCCGAGGCGAAGTGTCGATATCTTCATCCTCAGCGCGGCCCGTGGCGCTGGTCTACATCTACATCTACATGGATACTCTGCAAATCACATTTAAGTGCCTGGCAGAGGATTCATCGAACCACCTTCACAATTCTCTGTTATTCCAATCTCGTATAGCGCGCGGAAAGAATGAACACCTATATCTTTCTGTACAAGCTCTGATTTCCCTTATTTCATCGTGGTGATCGTTCCTCCCTATGTTGGTCGGTGTCAACAAAATATTTTCGCATTCGGAGGAGAAAGTTGGCGATTGGAATTTCGTGAGAAGATTCCGTCGCAACGAAAAACGCCTTTCTTTTAATGATGTCCAGCCCAAACCCTGTATCATTTCTGTGACACTCTCTCCCACATTTCGCGATAATACAAAACGTGCAGTCTTTCTTTGAACTTTTTCGATGTACTTCGTCAGTCCTATCTGGTAAGGATCCAACACCACGCAGCAGTATTCTAAAAGTGGTCGGACAAGCGTAGTGTAGGCAGTCTCCTTAGTAGGTCTGTTACATTTTCTAAGTTTCCTGCCAATAAAACTCAATCTTTGGTTAGCCTTCCCCACAGCATTTTCTATATGTTGTAAGATGGCAAGAACTACATGAAGTTATTAAAGATCACCTAACTCACGTTGAGCGAACAGTAGGGCTGAACAAAAATGACTGACAAGGCACAATGCATCTTGTACTGGGTATAGTATGGACATATTGAAATAATTAATGTCAGGTGATGGTTTTAAAGTAATTCACATGACATGAAAACTTTGTGGAAACGCGTCGATTTACTGGAGGCTAGTTTATCCCAGGGAAGTACTCAGAATTGACCGTGGCCGCTGGGGGAGCGCCAAAGGGAAGTGACAATAGGCAGCTTAGGGCAGCTCAAACTCTGAGAAAGCGGAAACGGGGCGCGACCTCCAGCCGCCTTAAGATGAGTGACAGTGAGTGGGTGGTTGACCCTATGCTGTTGTACCGGCAAGCAGACAGAGAACTTGTACGCCTGTTGATAAATGTCCGTCGTCCCGTTTTCAGTGAAAAATGCGAGAAAGCCGCGCAAAGCTACGGTGGAGCAGTCAACAGAGGTCAAAATATGCGTGTTCGTGACTATAGCAACTTCACGCTGAATTCACGGTCCGCAGAGTTTGAAGTAAATCAGGTGACGAGCGACAGAATGAAATAGGCCGGCCTCCGATGGGAATGTAGGACCAAGGAATTTGAAGTACTCTCCTGGGAGTCAGAATCCCGGAAAAATTGGTGTTTGTGCAGATGCTAACCTTGATGGGTGGCCTGGGAGGAGCTAAAAGTTGAGAGGAAGGGAAATTTTGTGGGAATTTGTTCACTTTCCAGAGCATGCACTGGTTGGCGCTGGGAAGCGACGCATAATTAACGCGACTTGCGCTGCAATTGGCGTAAGTGATTTTGCTGGAGGGGAAACCGAGGCGAAGAGTGGACTGTGAGAAGTCTCCATAGGGGTCTTCCGTTCCCAGCTTGCCTAGAGTGCGAACGTGACGTTCTTTACGCACCTTGCCTGAGAAAGAGTGAGCATCTCTGCAGTTTAGGACTTAGCAAATGAAACTATTGAGCTTGGAGATAGGAAGTTTTGGTTCAGCTATGCACTGAGCAAGATAGCTAGGAATGAATAGATGAGCGCAGCCTTGCAGCACCACGATGTCGGCTGACGTCCACACAATGACACCGCTCCGCCACGCTGATTTCGGTGTACTGCGCCCATTCCGGCCATTGATTAATTTGTTGGATCACATCGGCAAAGTTTCCATGAGGGTTTCATGGGCTGTGTATTGTAGAATTCTTCTCGCACTTCGCATTACGCCTGGGTCAGTCAATAGGAATTACTTCTGATTTATCGCGCTTTACTCCTCACAAACGCAATTTATTACCACTGCCTGTTAGGAGAGTCATGTAATGTGATAATTGAAGGTCGTGAGTTAAAATAAATCTCTGCTAATCGACTGCATCTGTTTTCAATCAAGTAGTTGAAATCCCAAGTCACTTTCTTAATTAATTTTATGTTCAACATTTGCATCTGGTATTCGATAGCTTAATATAACATCAATGTGCATCCCTTTTTAATTAAAAGGGATCAATTCTGAACCAATTAATGTCAACACTGCCACTGCAGTTCAATCAGGAGTCACAGGGCCACATTACTTTTTTGCGTTATCCGATATTGCGGCAGTTTTGCACTCTCTGTTGATCTGTTAGTCAATTACCTGGTGTGAACACACACCAAAACCAGATAAGTGATGGGTGGGGTGTTACAATGTTCCTTCCAATTTAAGTTGTTCGTAATTGTAATTCGTAGGTATTTAGTAGAATTTAGGGCGTGTAGATTAGACTGATTTATCGTGTAACCGAAGTTTAACGAGCTCCTTTCAGCACTCTTGTGGATGACCTCACACTTTTCGATATTTAGGGTCAACTGCCACTTTTCGCACCATTCAGATATCTTTTCTAAATCGTTTTGCAGTTTGTTTTGATCTTTATTAGTCGATAAACGACAGCGTCATCTGCAAACAACCGAAGACGGCTGCTCAGATTGTCTCCCAAATCGTTTATATAGATAAGAAACAACAAAGGGCCTATAACACTACCTTGGGGAACGGCAGAAATCACTTCTGTTTTACTCGATGACTTCCGTCAGTTACTACGAACTGTGAGCTCTCTGACAGGAAATCACAAATCCAGTCACATAACTGAGATGATACTCCATAAGCATGCAATTTCACTACGAGCCGCTTGTATGATACAGTGTCAAAAGCCTTCTGGAGATCCAGAAGTACGGAATCGATCTGTAATCCCTTGTCAATAGCAGTCAACACTTCATGTGAATAAAGTGCTAGTTGTGTTTCACAGGAACGATGTTTTCTAAACCCATGTTGACTGTGTGTCAAGAAAGCGTTTTCTTAGAGGTAATTCATCACGTTCGAACACGTTATTTGTTCCAGAACCCTGCAGCATATCGATGTTAATGATATGGGCCTGTAATTTAGTCGATTACTCCTACTACCTTTCTTGAATATTGGTGTGACTTGTGCAACTTTCCAGTCTTTGGGTACGGATATTTCGTCGAGCGAACGGTTGTATATGATTGTTATGTATGGAGCTAATGCATCAGCATACTCCAAAAGCATACTGTCTAGAGAAGAAGACTTGCTTTTATTAAGTGATATAAGTTGCTTCACTACTCCGAGGATATTTACTTCTACGATACTCATGTTGGCAGCTGTTCTCGATTCGTATTCTGGAATATTTACTTCGTCTTCTTCTGTGAAGGCGTTTCGGAAGGCTGTGTTTAGTAACTCTGCTTTGTCAGCACTGTCTTCGATAGTATCTCCATTGCTATCGCGCAGAGAAGGCATTGATTGTTTCTTGCCGCAAACAAACTTCACATACGACCAGACTCTCTTTGGATTTTCTGCCAGGTTTCGAGACAAAGTTTCATTGCGGAAACTGTTATAAGCATCTCGCATTGAAGTCCGCGCTAAATTTCGAGCTTCTGTAAAAGATCACTTATCTTGGGAAGTTTGCGTCTGTTTAAATTTGGTATGTTTGTTTCGTTGTTTATGCAACAGTGCTCTAACCCGTTTTGTGTACCAAGGAGGATCAGCTCCGTCGTTTGTTAATTTATTTGGTATAAATCTCTCAATTGCTGCCGATACTATTTCTTTGAATTTAAGCTACATCTGGTCTACACTTATATTATTAATTTGGAATGAGTGGAGATTGTCTCTCAGGAAGGCGTCAAGTGAATTTTTATCTGCTTTTTTGAATGGGTATATTTTTCGCTTATTTTTCGAGGATTTGAGGATTACAATATTCAGTCTCGCTACGACGACCCTGTGTTCACTTACCCCTGAATCGCTTTTGATGCTCGTTATTAACTCAGGATTATTTGTTGCTAAGAGGTTAAGAGTGTTTTCACAACCGTTTACTATTCGCGTGGGCTCGTGAACTGCTCGAAATAATTTTCAGAGAATGCGTTTAGCACAATTTCGGATGATATTTTATGCGTACCTCCGGAATTAAACATGTCTTTTCGGCAACATATCGAGGGTAAATTAAAGTCACCACCAACCATTATGGTATGAGTCGTGTCTTGTTGAAATCAAGCTCAAGTTTTCTTTGAACCTTTCAGATACTGTATCATCTGAATTGGGAGGTCGGTAAAAGACTCCAATTATTATTTTATTCCGGTTGCCAACAATGACCTCTGCCCATACTAACTCACAGGAAGTATCTACTTCAATTTCGCGACCAGTTAAACTACTTCTAACAGCAACAAACACTCCACCGCCAACCATGTTTAGCCTATCCTTTCAGAACACCGTTAGGATCTTCGCAAAAATTTCAGCTGGTCTTGCGCAAGTGACGCCTCTCCATGGCAGTGGAACCAGCTCGCATTTCTGCGCCTATGGTGCTTTTGGCCTGGCTGTGTCTTGTGCGCAAAAACGGATTCCAGTTGTCTCGGAACTGACAATTACGGGTCTTGCATGGTTTTCAATTGAATCTTACAGCATACATCCTGCTAAACAGCGACACTTTCAGTTAACGTTGATGCACAGGGATCACATAGACCTCGCTACAAAGTAAGGCATATAGGACCAGTAATATTGAGATCTGGTTAGTGTGCTAACCAGAGGAGATGAGACCGTTTATCCTCGTGCTAACAAAACCAGTCCTGGACGATATGAGCTGTGTGATCAGGAACCCTCTCATTTTGGAACACGCGTCACCACTGGGGAAAACATTATACTGTGGGATGGACCTGACCAGCCAAAAGGTCGTATAATCCTTGGCAGTAATGCCAAGTAACCATGGGACCCACAGGATACCACAATATGGCTGTCCAAATCATCACCAGATCTGCACCATGTTTAACTCTTGGGACGTAAATTCGGCCAGAAGTTGGAAATTGTGTGAAATAAGACTCATCCGACGAGACGGCAGTCTTCCATGCATCTACGGTCCAGGTTCTGTCTCTTCGACACCGCTGTTCCCTGCTCTTGGAGCTTCCTTCGTGTTGTTGTGCTGCTGACAAGATTCGCAACTGTGACATTGAGGCTGCAGTGATTTTTGTAGCTGTCGTCGTTTCGTGTTTCGTCACAATCCTCTCCGATGACCGTCCGTCACCATCACTCCAGACACACTCTCATACGCGCTGTAACAGCGGATGATGTTTTTTTTCGCTTTCTGTGGATGCGGTATAGATGTTCGATATGGCGCTTCCAGCAACACCACACACTTCGGATAACTTGGTTGTGGAAGCACCCGCCATGTGAGTACCCACGTTTGGATTGATTTAGCTCCAACATAATGCCCTCACAATTACACAGAGCCCTGCTTTGACCACTAGTGGCACCTGCAATGTATCGAGGATATTGCACAGGTGCCGTTCGTGGTCAAATACCAAGGTACTACCTGCAGGGCTGGCTGGCATCTGCGTTTACGTTCAAGCACTGATTTCTCGCGGTGTTTTCTTTTTTTGTCCAGTACCTGTATTATTACTATTATTACTGTCATTGTTATTAACGTATATACAAGAGTGCACCTTAGGAAACAACGACATTAATTGAATAAAGTTCTGAGACGTTAATTAGTGTGTAATTAATTTTTATGCATAAACATAGTAAGTAGTCTTATCGTATTTACTGCTAAATTAACTGAAAAATGTATTTCTACGTATATAGTTGTAATATGAAACTACACATTAACAGTTAGTCTAAAAATTCTAGCTGATTTAGTCGCACAGTAGTAACGCTTTCGTGTCAGAGCAAAAAACGAGACTATGGCAGTATCGACATAACCGTTCTAGTTTCATATGAGAAAGACTTAGGAATATTTGTTGAAAGGAACGACATACTGAGCACGAGTTAATGACATAATGATAAACAAAGCAAAGACGAAGGTGATGTTAAAAGCAAGTACGAGAGGTCGCCGTAAAGTTTTAATTTTCATCTCGAAAAAAATCAAGTAGTGACCATGAAACATGGTAAGGATTTCATTCCTCTGCGGATTCACTCTTAAACGTGACACTTGTTTAATTTCCACTGGCCATACATTTACAAATAAATTCATAAAACTTTTTCAGCAGGACCAGGAAGAATTCAGGATTTACACTCATAGCTGTGGAAGTTCAAAAACGTAAAAAAAACAGTTTTTTTAAATGTGAAATTTATCATTCTTTTCACTTACTACTTGCTTCATTTGTTTCTATAGGTACACATTTCTTCGTAAGTAAGAGAGATTCTTTGATGAATTTTGCACAGCATACAAACCATACATACAGGTGTATGAAACTCTAGAATTTATTTAATTTACGAAAAAATAAGCTATTACATTTTAAACTTCCCATGTTTAGAAAAAGCTCAAATTTTATAGTTAATTACCTAAACTTTTATTACAGTTTTTAATAGATTTGGAAAATTCACGAGTTTCATACACCTGTAAGTGTGGTTTGTATGCTGTGCAAAATTCATCGAAGAATCTCTATTACTTGTGAACCAAAGTGTGAAATGATGAAATTTCACACGAAAAAAAAGTTTTGTTTTAGAACTTCCAATGCTGTGAGTGTGAATACTGAATCCTTCCTGGTCATGATGAGCCAGTTTATGAATTTAAGAGTAAAAAAGTATAGAAAGTAAAAGTTAAAATGTCCTGTCGTGCCTCTACTGCTCGAAGTCTTCCCGTTTGACGTCCTACCCCCCCCCCCCCCCCCCCCCTCTCTAACCACGTTGAATGCCTTGGCGGAGACCTTGGTAGCAGAAGTCTACAATGTGGCCATTCAGTATACGTTCCACCTCGAAACGCACCTTGGTAGAAAACGAACCCTTGTAGTGCAACCTCATCCACCTGTCTTCTTCTCGTATTTACAGCAGCTAATAATGTTATCAACTTGATATGTAGACTAGTTGTAAGAAACAATCATAACAAAAGAAATCTAAATGTAGATCGAAATTTTAAAGTAATGCTGCGAGGTTAAGTGAGGCATATGAAAATTTTTACGTGTATGATACATGACGTTCAAAGCTAAAATATCAATTTCCTAAAGCAGTTGAATACTGCTCTCAAAAATTCTCCAGAGAACAGACTACGAAGTTTTCAAAGTGCGCATAATATTCAATTGAGAGACTGATAACTCGACGAGCAGTGTAGCCCTCTAGTACGATGCTAACCTATGTGGAGGGCCAAGGTACGATTCCCAGGTGGGTTGTGCTTTGAAACGTAGGTGCATACCTGATATACGATCCGCGTTTTTTAAGTAAGTACCGTTTTGAAATTTAAAAAAAAGACGTGCTAAGATATCTCAATAATTTTATTGAGATATCAGACAGGGCAACGAAAATGTATCAAAATATAAAAAAATCTTTTGGTAAATTAACTAAAATGGAACAGTTTAAAGTATAATAAGGCTTGTGGTAAAGACCAGATACACGACCAGTTATTAAAGAATGGAGCACCACAATTGGAATTGGACTTACAGTCGTTAATAGAAACTATTTGCAAGACAGAAACCATATATGCCGACTGGAAACCCACAATTATATTCCTCATATTTAAGGAGAACGTTTTTGGAAGGTTATTCTCAACAGCCGTCAATTAATGTATAAAATGCATGTTTGACCATCAGCTGTTTTTATTTTTGGCTTGCTTCTATAAGTTCTGTGTCATATACTGATATTCCTGACATGCTCTACACATTATTTTAGTAATGACAAATGTGGTATGGTGGCTTAAACTATTTTAACCCTTATCCGTGAAGATGGGCCGCGACAGGAACTGATAGATATTTGGGTTTAAAATAAAAACAGCTGATGGTCAAACATGCATTTTATACATTAAGAAGAATGGTCTCTTGAGTGCGATAATTACTGGATGTCACTTACAAAATCCTATCAATATACCTGTTAAACAGGCTGATTTCAGTAACGGAAGAACTAATGGGGGACTACCACTACGGCTTCTACAGAAGTAGATCCACATTAGATCATTTACTTACTCTAAGGCAAATAACTGAGAAGAAGTGGGAATTTGTCAGTGTACACATATCATTTCTACATTTATGAAAAACCTATGATACAATGAACCGTCTGTCACACCTAAATAGGAAGACGGATTCTCAAATACCCACAAAGTTAAACAGGTTATTCAAAATATGTATAGATCAAACTTTACATCGTGTTTTGTAATGACACCAGTAAGAAAAACTGAAAACTTCAAGTTGTACACTGGATTGAGACAAGGGGACCTCATTTCACCTTGCTGCGTCACGAATAAGTACAAGCGTGAATTTGAGGAATTCTCGTAAATTTCGCGCAGTTGTGGATGGAAGGTAGCAATTAAGGGACCGACTGGCAGGTTTACGACACCGCTCTCAGACCGGAAGGCATGGCCCGGCGGGCACTACATACAGGTCTGAAGTAATCAGGGGAGCATAGAGCACTGACGTGCTGTGAAGAACCCACACATTGCAGTTGCAACAGCACTGTGTGACCTGTGTGTAGGGGCCGAAGCGGGCTGAGGAAAGATGACTTTGTAATTATTAAAGGGCACTCCACTTGTCCCTTCCAGAGGAATTACGTTAGAGGCGTAGGGAAAGGACGTACAAATATGCGAGACCGGAGATTCAAATCAGGCAGTCGTGTCGCCATTCTGTCCGCACCTAGAACCGGAGAGAATGACGATTGTTTAAGTTGCAGGCCAACCACGAAGATCTTTTGGTGATGGCCATCACCGGCCAACCTCCGCTGCACGGACACGTCATAACTGTGGCGGGGTGCGTCGCACCTTGGAGCTCCACTGTCGGGAGGAAGCGTGACGGCTGCTACCCTCCTCTCCCGGGTGACATCGTCCGGCGGACTGCAAGCTGCCGTCCGCAGGGGCGACGCCCGGGCGCGAACTCGCGGCCTTCCGGGTGCAGAGGTGCCTGCGGGCACTGAACGAGCTGCCCTCGGTAGACGGTCGGAGCTGCTAAGGATCACTACAGCGACGGAGGTCGGCTGTTTCCCTTCGGCGCTCTACACGAGGTCCACGAGTAGTGAGTGCTTCAGGAAGCAGTCAGCCATGTTCCGAGCTATTGGGCGCAGCTAATGCACGCGGCGGGCACTTAGCCGTGACGTGTATAGGAGCGCTACGTCCGGAAGGCTGGGCATTCGCGACTGTCGCCGACCCACGCACGCTGCGCGGCGCCATCTCTGAGTTCAGCAGAAGGCCTGCTGTGTACCTTCGATGCAATAAAGTGAATGACACACTTGCCGGAGTTCCCCTGCGCGCTTTGGGGGTGAGTCACCCTTCTCTCCCAAACCATGCCTCTCGGTCGTTTTGACGTATTACAACCCCTGAGCTCGGGGGGTTGTAACAATTTGGTGTCAGGAAGTGATCGTTTCTCTTTTGCAACATAATACGTTGTGTCGTGGCCCGGTCCCTACGCCAAATGCCACTGCCTCACTCACCACTCACCAAAGCCACATCTCTCACCAAAACTGACACTTTCCGAGACGAGGTATTATGTTGGAAAACGTCCGTCCACATCCAACACTACGTACTGGTGAGAGATGTGGTTTTGGTGAGTGATGAGTGAGACACTGGCACTTGCACATAGCGACCACGCCAGCACAACATGTTGCGATGAGTCTAAGTTTTATTTATATTATTTTTTATGTTTGCTCTCTTTGTCGGAGTTAGTTGTGTGAGCTAGGGTACACGATGTTTAGAGTGATTTTTGTAAAGCCACAAGAACCCGTGACTTATCTTTGTTTAGAGGTACTGGAGGACGTGGTAATTTAGTGCCAGTGAAATGTTCATTTTGCAGCTTGTCTGCGCGCGATTTGTCGTGTACCAGAGGTGTAGGAGACGTTTGTTCTGTATGTGGGAGTAATGGTCATCTGTCTAGTAGTTGTACTGAGAGTATATGGGCGATATTCGCTGGAGGAATTGTTTTATGTTTACATTTTTTTGTAGTGCAAAATGGGAGTTTGTGTTTTGTCTTTAAAGAAATCAGTTGAATTAAGGTGGAAGAAGACTACGCAAAATGGTGGAAACACATGCTTCTACTTCGGATGCAGTTGCTGCTTTAACTCAGCAAGTACAAGAGTTAACAGAGCAGTTCGAGAGCGTGAAGGACAGAGATTTTGAATTTCATCCGGAGTTAGAGGCTCGTAAGGAGAGTCATGATCAGTCGCAATCAGAGTCACGGGAGAGTAAGTCTGGGTTGAGAATACGTTCTGTTTCGTATGTCCCGACAGTGGTCGCACTGATTAATCCCTTCTCATGTAAGACAATGGAAGACGTGACAATTTTTGTTAAGGGTATTAGGAACGCTTCGTAGGCGCGTTGGTGGTCAGATGAAGTAACCTCGTACGTTGCTTGTACGCGTTTCGCAGGGGACGCCAAAGCTTATGTTGTCTACCATGAGACATTGAGTAAAGCACATACGTTCCGGGAGTGGGCAATTGAATTGTACCAGCAGTACCAAAAGCAGAGAAGTGCGCGATTTTTGGTGGGAAATTAACTATATTGTCGATGCAGCGCAACGGGTGTGTGGAAGCATTATCGGATAGAATACGTAACCCAACTGCGAAGAAATGCCAGGTGTAGAAGTATGAGTGTAGAAATTTGGTTGCAATAATTAAACGTCTGTTGCTTGAAGCTGATGAACAATATTTTATTCAAAATAATCTCCGTTGTTATTTATACATTTCTCCCACCTCTCCGGCAGGCTATGAATGCCACACAAAAAAACAGTTCTTCTTTTCAAGCAAACCAGTCAGCGAGCCATTTTCGACATTTTCATATGAACTGAAGCGTTATTCAGCGAGAGCGTGTCCCAGTGATGCAAATAGACGATAATCGGACGTAGCCAAATCTGGAGAATAAGCTGCATGCCCTAGTATTTCCCAACTGAACGCCGTGATCGTTTCCCTGACCGGTTTTGCTGTGTGTGATGGGGCGTTGTCATGGAGCAATATGACTTTGTGTTGCCTTTTTCCATACTCCGGTCGTTCTTCAAGTAATGCTCGATTCAGATCGGTCATTTGATGTTGATAGCGATCAGTGTTAACGGTTTCATCAGGTTTTAGCAATAAATGGTTAAAATGGCCTTGAGCACTATGGGACTTAACTTCTGAGGTCATCAGTCCCCTATAACTTAGAACTACTTAAACCTAACTAACCTAAGGACATCACACACATCCATGCCCGAGACAGGATTCGAACCTGCGACCGTAGCAGTCGCGCGATTCCTGACTGTAGCGCCTAGAACCGCTCGGTCACACCGGCCGGCAGGTTTTAGCAGCTCGTAATAGACGGCACTCTTGTGATCCCACCAAGCACAGAGCATTGTCTTCTTTCCAAAGCAATTCGGTCTTAGTGGATGTCGATAGTTTGCCTGGATTCACCCATGATTTTCGATGCTTACGATTCTCAAAATACACTCCTGGAAATGGAAAAAAGAACACATTGACACCGGTGTGTCAGACCCACCATACTTGCTCCGGACACTGAGAGAGGGCTGTACAAGCAATGATCACATGCACGGCACAGCGGACACACCAGGAACCGCGGTGTTGGCCGTCGAATGGCGCTAGCTGCGCAGCATTTGTGCACCGCCGCCGTCAGTGTCAGCCAGTTTGCCGTGGCATACGGAGCTCCATCGCAGTCTTTAACACTGGTAGCATGCCGCGACAGCGTGGACGTGAACCGTATGTGCAGTTGACGGACTTTGAGCGAGGGCGTATAGTGGGCATGCGGGAGGCCGGGTGGACGTACCGCCGAATTGCTCAACACGTGGGGCGTGAGGTCTCCACAGTACATCGATGTTGTCGCCAGTGGTCGGCGGAAGGTGCACGTGCCCGTCGACCTGGGACCGGACCGCAGCGACGCACGGATGCACGCCAAGACCGTAGGATCCTACGCAGTGCCGTAGGGGACCGCACCGCCACTTCCCAGGAAATTAGGGACACTGTTGCTCCTGGGGTATCGGCGAGGACCATTCGCAACCGTCTTCATGAAGCTGGGCTACGGTCCCGCACACCGTTAGGCCGTCTTCCGCTCACGCCCCAACATCGTGCAGCCCGCCTCCAGTGGTGTCGCGACAGGCGTGAATGGAGGGACGAATGGAGACGTGTCGTCTTCAGCGATGAGAGTCGCTTCTGCCTTGGTGCCAATGATAGTCGTATGCGTGTTTGGCGCCGTGCAGGTGAGCGCCACAATCAGGACTGCATACGACCGAGGCACACAGGGCCAACACACGGCATCATGGTGTGGGGAGCGATCTCCTACACTGGCCGTACACCACTGGTGATCGTCGAGGGGACACTGAATAGTGCACTGTACATCCAAACCGTCATCGAACCCATCGTTCTACCATTCCTAGACCGGCAAGGGAACTTGCTGTTCCAACAGAACAATGCACGTCCGCATGTATCCCGTGCCACCCAACGTGCTCTAGAAGGTGTAAGTCAACTACCCTGGCCAGCAAGATCTCCGGATCTGTCCCCCATTGAGCATGTTTGGGACTGGATGAAGCGTCGTCTCACGCGGTCTGCACGTCCAGCACGAACGCTGGTCCAACTGAGGCGCCAGGTGGAAATGGCATGGCAAGCCGTTCCACAGGACTACATCCAGCATCTCTACGATCGTCTCCATGGGAGAATAGCAGCCTGCATTGCTGCGAAAGGTGGATATACACTGTACTAGTGCCGACATTGTGCGTGCTCTGTTGCCTGTGTCTATGTGCCTGTGGTTCTGTCAGTGTGATCATGTGATGTATCTGACCCCAGGAATGTGTCAATAAAGTTTCCCCTTCCTGGGACAATGAATTCACGGTGTTCTTATTTCAATTTCCAGGAGTGTATATCCATTTTTCATCACCTGCCACTATTCGATGGAGAAACGACTTTCTGGCGAGTAGCATTTCGCAAGTGGTCTTTCGATTTGCTAACTGTCTTTTATTTATTTCATGTGGAACCAATTTTCCCACTTTCTGCACCTTTCCCATAGCTTTAAACTGAAGAGAAACGGCTTTTTGCGTCACATTCAATTGTTCCGCGAGTTCCTGTTGAGTTTGAGAGTCGTCCTCAGCCAATAACACGCGCAATTCGTTGTCTTAGAACTTTTTCGGTGGTTCCCGCGCTCGTCGTTTCTCATGCCTAAATCACCACTTTTGAATTTTTTAAACCACTCTGAACACTGTGTTTGCCCAAGAGCATATTCACCGAAAGCTTCGACAAGCATTCGATGCGATTCTGCAACAGTTTTCTTCAAAAATAACAGAGAATCAATGCTGTCCGCGATTCGTCGTTCGTAGGCACAAAACTCGACATGGGTTACTGTGTGTTGACATTCGTCATCAGCCGTCACAGGAAGCAGATGGCACTGCAGACGCGGTCTCACAGGCCCTACACTGACGGTTAGCACCATGTATAGGAAAATTCGGGTTTCATACTTCTACACCTGGTATGTACAGACCCGGAATGCAGAAGCTAATAGGGTACTGTTACAGGAGGCAGAAAACAGAGCGGTAGATGTTTTTTTTTGCGTTGTACACCCACTGAAATATCACCTCGCAGTTCGCTTCAGAAGTCAAGTGCTATAGATGTGATCGGGAGGAGCATGTAACCCCCCTCCAGTACACCTCTTGCAATATGCTGATAACACCGCATTCCTCCCTCGCTCCTACACTCCAACGGTCCCAACGCCTTCTCCAGAATCACCTTGACCTTTTTGCTGCATGGTGTAACCAATGGCTCCTGAAACTCAATCCTTCCAAGACCCAGGCAATCATCGTAGGTCGTACCACTCGCTCCTTCCGGCTCCTGGATTTCTCCCTTACTGTCTGCGCACATCCTGTCCGCCTCACCCCCACCCTCACCTACCTTGGCCTCACCATTGACCGTCACCTCACCTGGATACCTCATCTCCGCTCCATCCAATCCAAAGCCCACAACCGCCTCCGACTCCTCAAACTCCTCTCTGGCCGGAAATGGGGGTTGCACCCCTCTACCATCCTCCACACCTACAAATCCTTCATCCGTCCCATCCTCTGTTATGCCAGTCCTGCCTGGATATCTGCCCCCCCCCCAAATTTTATCAGTCCCTCCAGATCCTTGAGCGTCATGCACTCCACCTCGCCTTCCGTATCCGCCTCCCGTCCCCCACGCGGATCCTCTATGATCTCATTCCTTTCCCCCATCTGCTCCTATTCCTCGAACATATCCGCATCCTCTACACCTCCCGCCGTCTTGAACCCCCTCACCCCCTGGTTGCTCCTCTCCTCTCCCATCCCCGCCCCCTGCCACGTCTTCACCGTTGTGTCCCCCCTACCCTCCATCTCTACACCCTCCATCTCCTTTCCCAAGGTGGCTTCCGTCAACTCCCCCTCCCGGATGATGCCCTCTCTCCCTCCATTTATCCTTCCTATCAACTCTGATCCTCAATCCCCCTCCTTTCCTCTGTCCTTTCCCTGGGCTCCCTCTCCCCCCCCCCTTCCGTCCTGTTTTCTCCCCGCTAAACCTCTCCCTACCTCCCTTCTCCCCACCAGTCCTTTTGTATTCCCCTCCTCTGCCTACCCCACTCCCTGTCGCGTCTGCCCCCCACCCCTCTTATGGGTCCTCATCCTCCTTCAGCTCCTTTCCCGGCTCCCCCCTTCGCTTTTACTCTCCTTTCCCCCCTTTTTTGTTTTCCCATCTTCTGTCCAGTTTCCCCCCACCTGCTCTCGACTGTGGTGTCACATTTGCCAACTTTTTAGTGCAGTGTTCCAGTGACTATTCAGTGTTGTTTGTCTTTCTCGTGTTGCGAACAGAAACCATGCTGTCGCTAGGTGTGAATTTTATGTCCTTTGCGAACAGAATCCAGACTGTCGCCGTGTTTTTTTAATTGTCTATTGTTTTCCCTGTCTGCTTCGTATGTATTTCTATTAGCGTCATCATCCCTGTGTTGTTGTTTTAAGTTCCACGATTTCTTTTCGCCTTGTTACTCTCTAAGTCTCCGATTTTATCGCCTGTTTTTTATTATTTGTTCTCTTGATCTTTGTCACAAAATGTGTCGGCTGAAGAGCGGCATACTAAGCTGCTGCCAGCCCGCCCCCTTCGGGGGGAATTGAAATTCAATAAATGAAAAAAAAAAAAGAGCATGTAAGGAAACAATGTAAGCAGCCAGAGTGCTATGCGTGTGGATTGATCATCAGGATAAAACAACAGCAGTTACGTGAAAGATAGTGTGGGTTCCCGTTGATACCGATTTGCCGATGGAATCTGTGGTTGAACCGCTCTTAAGCAATGAAGAAATGGATAGTTTGCACTGTTTATCCCCAGGAGTTTAGCGTATGTGAGTGACAATGATGGGGAACAGATGATTCCAGTTAGTGTGGATAACTTTGGCGGTGGGGAAGTGACTCTGTCAAAGGGTGCAATACAGCCACACTGAAAGTCTTGGAAGATGAGGACTTCGGTAGGTCGAACCTAGAGGAAAGCTACAAGGAAACCGTCGATCCGAAAGAGTTACGGGGGAAAGTAGGTCATTTGAATGACAGTGATCGAACGGCTATGGACAACTTGTTGTTGAAGTTTATTTTTTGCGAATGAAGGGTTACCGGCAGCGCCGCTGCCGCAACGCCACCTACCGACAGTGAATAGTGCACTAATTCAAAGCCGCGCGGTCTGAGGCGCCTTGTCACAGTCCGTGCGCCTCACCACTTCGGAGTTTCGAGTCCTCCCTCGGGCATCAGCGTGAGTGTTGTCCATTGCATAAGTTAGTTTAAGTTAGATTAAGCAGCGTGCAGGCTTAGGGACCGATGACCTCAGCAGTTTGGCCCCATAACACCTTACCACAAATTTCCAATTTTACCAATTTATAGGAAGTCATTTATGTATTTATTGAACAACTTTTGTGGGATGAGATCATAGAAACGAATGATACTCCCTGGAGTACAAATATTGTCATCGTACCAAAAGAGTCGGCGGACAGGACACGGAATTACAGATTTTACTGTAACTACAGATCTAAACACGCGAACCATTTCGGTTGCTCATCCAATTCCAAGCATCACGGGAACTTTCGATAATCTGGGTCAGTTCTTTACAACTATGGACCTCAGGGGCGGATACCATTAATTGGCGGTGGCGCCTTAAGATAGGCTGAAAACAGCGTTTACCATCCCAACATGATATTGTCATTACAAAGGCATGCCATTTGGACTAAAAACGTCACTGACAACTTTTCAACGATTGCTAAGTGGGGTACGGAGAGAATTAAAGCTAAAAACTTTTTTGGACTATCTTGATAACATAATTGTCTATCAAAGGATTCACCGGAGCATGTGGGACGTTTAGAGGACGTCTTTAGTAGACTATGATCAGCATGTTTGACGTTAAACGTGAACAAGTGCCATTTTGCGCAAACTCAGGTGAATTATCTGGGGCGTGTGATTAGTGAGCATGGCGTACAGGCCGATCCTCGTCTTATAGACGCAGTTCAAAATTATCCGATACCACAGACAACTAAGCAGGCACAGTCCTTCGTTGGCCTGTGTAATTATTATAGACGGTTCGTAAAGGACTTTGCGGAAATAGATGGACCCTTGAACAAGCTACTGAAGAAGGGGACCAAATTCCATTGGTCACAGGAATGTCAGGGGTCATTCGAAAAATTGATAGAAACATTAGTTTCAGATCCAGTATTGTTTTTTCCTGATTTCGAGAAAGACTTAATCTTTTCGTGTGATGCTTCAAATGAGGTAGTCGCCTGTGTTTTGGGACATATGGTTGACGGGAAAGAACATCCGGTAGCTTACTCTTCAAGGCAGTTAAGCAAAGAGGAGCGTAACTGCTCAATAACGGAGAAGAAGATCTTGGCGGTCATATATGGTATTACATATTTTCGTGTTATCTGTACGGTAGGGGCCGGCCGAAGTGGCCGTGTGGTTAAAGGCGCTGCAGTCTGGAACCGCAAGACCGCTACGGTCGCAGGTTCGAATCCTGCCTCGGGCATGGATGTTTGTGATGTCCTTAGGTTAGTTAGGTTTAACTAGTTCTAAGTTCTAGGGGACTAATGACCTCAGCAGTTGAGTCCCATAGTGCTCAGAGCCATTTGAACCATTTTTGTACGGTAGGAAGTTTACGGTCGTGACAGACCATGCCTCATTGAAATGGTTGCTTGTTTTGATAGATCCATCTAGTCGATTAACTCAGTGGGCACTTAAGCATAGTGAATTCGAGTAACAGGTAATCCAAAACCCAGGGAGATGGTATGCAAATGCAGATTCGTTAAGCCGCAGGGTAGTAATGTTAAGTACGCTAGGGAAAAGCGTTGGAGTGGCAGCGGGCAGAGGCAAGGGATAAGGAGTGCCAAGCATTTAAGTCACAACCACATTTCCTTACGCATGAGGGTTTGTTGTGCAGAGCGACGATGTGTGGGTGTGGAGAACGTGTGGTGGTTCCAGAGGGCTCTCGAAAGAGAGTTTTGCAGCAAGCTCGCGACCTCATGTTGTCTGTTGATGGTGGGTGACGTGTGAAAGATAGACATGTAGCAGAGCAGCTTTGGTGGAGGAACAGCAAGCGTGACGGGAGCAGTATGTTAAGGGCTGCGTGCCATGCGCGCAGAGGGCCAACATCACGCATCAGAAAGTGCTGTTGCAAAGGTTATCAGAGGTGTCCCGCTCATTTTCTATGGTATGGATGAATGTCCTCGGGCCATTTAATAAAACACCTGCAGGGAATATATACATTCTCACGATCATCTATCATTTTTCTCGATTTTTGGTAATGGTACCGACGCCAGATCAACGGACTAGTGCTATAGCACAGGCGTAAGTAAACAATTGAATATCAAAGTCTGGGGTGCCTGAGGCCATAATTATAGACCAAGGCACGAATTTTGTCTCGAATTTAATGAAGCAACTATGTCGCGTGTTGTGTATACAGAAGTTACGGACGAGTCCGTTTCATCCACAGACCAATGGAAGAATGGAACGCAAACACAAGAGAACTGCAAAGATGGTTGCGCTATTACGTAGGTTCCAGACACTGACGATTGGGACGCCTCTTTACCATATGTACAAGTGTTCCTATAATTCGAAGGTTCGTATTGCAACGGGCTCGTCGCCATTTGAGGTGGTGTACGGCAGGAAAATGCCATCTACCTTTGATTGCTAAACGAGGACCAGATGGTGAGCTGATGAGGCAGCTTTCCAGAAGAATTAGGGAGGTTTGGAGGAATGTTCAAAAGGCAAACACGAAGGCGATCGAACGCCAGGAACAACCAAACAGATGCAAGGGTAAATTGCCGCAATACCGCGTGGGACAGTGGTTAATGGTCACTAGTCCCTTTATGTCAAAGGAGAAAGGAGAAAACTAAGAAATTTTTAACAAAATACCAGGGACCATACCAGGCCGTGGAAATGACCGCACCGGTCAACGTGAAGATATAATTCCTCACAAAAACATTTGTTATACACGTCAGTCATGCAAAACCGTTTAAAAGAATGGTGGCGTGAACCACAACCAGGAGGTAAAAGTTAGAAAGGGTAAAAAGAAGGAACATGGAATTGGTGAAAAACACAAGGTACATGATGTGCTGTACAGGTTAAGATCGCGTAATTAAGTTGTAGAATTATAATTTGTTGGTTTTTTAAATTTTGATTTAGTAAATCAGGGAGTACGTATTTCTGTGCCTGATATGCCGACATGTAAAGCGAATTAGTTTCTGGAGGAAGTAAATGGGACGAGTTTTGGGAAAGAGCTTTTGTCAGCCCGAATGTGCTTCCGGAAGGTGGGTACTCATTGGTTATACTCCATATTCTCGCCGGAAACTGCTTAAACCTAGCTAACCTAAGGACATAATACACATCCATGCCCGAGGCAGGATTCGAACCTGCGACCGTAGCTGTCGCGTGGTTCCAGACTGAAGCGCCTAGAACAGCTCGGCCACCGCGGCCGGCCAACACACCAGTTACCAGTAGATGGGTGGCCGGCGTTTGTCAGGGAAGCAATTAGTTTTAAGATCTTAATTAGTGTACAAGGGTACGATAAGCGATACATGGTAGTAGTAAAGTGCGAGTGTAAGTCCTGTAATGTGACTCCGGGAGATCGTCATCAATATGTAAATTATTTAAGGTAGTTGAAGGGCGGAGGTATGCTGAGCCACGAATAGCACAGGAGTGGATCGAGGAATTCTTGCAAATTTCGCGCAGCTATGGCTGGAAGGTAGTAGTTAAGGGACCGATTGGCACATCAGATGGCAGGCGCGAGCAGTGCTGACATTGTACAAACGATTCTGCGAGACACGTTTATGACACCGCTTACAGACAGGAAGGCACGGCCCGGCGGACACTGTATACAAGTGCGAAGTAATCGGTGCAGTACAGGGCACTGACGTGCTTTGAAGAACCCATCCAAAGTGGGCTGAGGAAAGCTGACGTTGTAATAGTTAAAGAGCACTCCACTTGTCCCCTCCCGAGGAACTATGTCAGGGGAATAAGGAAAGACGTATAAATAAGCGAGACCGGAGGTTCTAATCAGGCAGTCGTGTCGCCATTCTGTTCGCATCTAGAAACTGAGAGAATGACGATGAAGTGTAGACCAACACGACGATCTTTTGATGATGATTATCAGTGGCCAACCGGCCCAATGAAACTGCCTCCTACCTCTGCTGGAGGGACAGCATCATAGCTGTGGCGGGGCGCACCGCACCTTGGAGCTCCACAGGCGTGATGAGCGAGAGGGCTGCTTGCCTCCGCTCTCTGGGTGACACCGTCTGGCGAACTGCAAGCTGCCGTCGGCAGGACAGAGGCAGGGGCGCGAACTCGCGGCCTTCCGGATGCAGAGCTGTCCATGGTTACTGGCCGAGCTGTTCTAGGTAGGCAGTCGGAGCTGCTAAGGCTAACTCCAACGACGACGGTAGGCTGTTCCCCTTCTGCGCTCTGCCTGCGGTCCACAAATGGCTGTTGAGGAAGCAATCAGCCGTGTTCCGGGCTATCGGGCGCAGCTAACGTATACATCGATCACTTAGCCATGGCGTGAATAGGAGCGCTACATCCGCAAGGCTGGGCGGCCGAGTGCGACGCTGCAGATTCCGGCATTGGCATTGATGCTGACCCACACACGGATGGTGCGTAGTTCGTGGTGCCATCCGTTCAGCAGAAGGCCCACGGTGTACTTTCGATGCAATAAAGTCAATGAGACACTTGCCGGTGTTTCTCTGCACGCTTCGGCGTGTGTCACCCTTCTATCCCAAATCATACCTCTTGGTCGTTCTGACATATTACAACCCAAGAGATCGGGGGGTTGTAACAACCTGTTTTATTCAACCTTGTCTTGGAGAATATCGACGGAGTATTTACTAAAATTAATCCACAAGGGATCCGACTGCAGAAGGTGAACATTGCTAGATTTCTTTTTCAGATAATGCAGCACTCATAAGTATACTGCTCAAGATAATTAAGGCTCACTTTTTGGAAACTCCGCAATTATCTACCACTGCGAATCAAAAGTTTCAGATTCGGCTCTGGGCTTCCTACAGGCTACCTATGTAATCTCTGTACGTCCATCTTTATGCATATGACTGCAGGATGTCGAATGAAAAGACCTTGAGGTATTTAAATTTCCGAACTGCTGACTATTCGGTAAGTGGTGATCGACGGGATCATAGTGTCAAGAAGAAATTCGCGGATACCAGTCACTGAATGAGGTGGGATTCTTTCTATACGTCGCTCACGGAGCCTGAAGATGGAGTAATGTAATGCTGAAACTGGTTGCTGAAATAAAATAACAGGAAATTTAGACGGCGGAAGGTGTTATCATTCGACGTTTTATTCCTCGGTAATGGTGCAAAACCATGGCGCCTTGCTACGTCACCCTCGTGCTTGGCGACGCTTCAAACACCAAAGTGTCGACGCATGCGAAAAAATGGCCCGAGTTCAGAAGTTCATGTGAGGTACAAGGTTGGTTAGCAAAGTCACATTGGCACCAAATTTCATTACAGTTCTGCCCAACGCCATCGTGGACGTGTCGTACAATGGGAAGGTCGTCATACCTACTCTTACCCACATTTCACCTCTTCTTTTGACGCCTCTCCGATGTAAGTCAGAAACTCGGCGTCCATCGTTTACGTCAAGCGGTTTTCTTATGGGTGACTGAGGAAAACACTACAGACATACCGCTGCTCGGAATCCACACGAAAAGGCCCCAGTGTGTAGCATAAAGAGCGTCAATACAGTCACTCCGTCCCTTGGAGCGTTGATTTCCAAACATTTTGGGGTTCAAAGCGACATTTCGCATTGTAATGAGCAGCAGGACGACGTTCTTGCTTTAACGTTCGACACTGCTGGCGATTCAACCCTTTGCCAAGGACATTGTGGGGCTACAACCACATCGAACGTGATCTGACCTCTTTGGAGTGTAGCGCGATAGTAATTTTTGAACTAATTTACAGGATCGAGCTACTAGGAACCGTTCAAAACTATTAGATGAAATTCGAATGTAATCCTAAGCAGCAAAGGGTGTTTTTACGCTGTTTCAGGTCTCCCGTTTCACACCCTTCCGTGGTTTGATCGTGGGGAAGGGAGAAAGGTGCAAGATCGACAAGTGCATGAATACATCGGCAAAGGGTCCCTCTAAACTCCCCATTTCGGAATACCGTGCAACATCGACAAGTTTTTTGTGCAAGACAATCTCTGCGGTCGAGTACTCGGTCTAAATGGCGTGATTCAGATCCACAGCCGCCGTTGTGTCCTGATGCCAGCGTCCTGAAGCGATGATTTTCAACCGGTATAGGTGATCGGAGTAACTCCTGTGTCCCCGTCTACTAAGCTTTACCGAGGTGAACCAAATACGAGAATAGATGCTCGGCTGCATGGCCGAGAGGTGGTCGCCCTTATAGAGCTGGGACACGTGCCGCTCACATTTCTGGTCGAGATAAGCAAGTTGAAATCTGTGTAAGGGATTGGTGTTGGGTAGAACTGTCCTTTCGACGACCCGTACATTCTGTATGCCAGCAAGCAAGATACTAGAGCACCAATGGAAACAGATACTCGGTTGAATGGATGTCGAGTCTGTGTACATCTAAATTTTTGATGTAGTCAACAAAGGAGTATGGGCTGGAATGAGGGTCCTACGACCTTAAAGGGTGGGGGGAGGGGGCGTACAGGGACTCATTGCCGTTTTATTCACGCACCTATCAATGTTTCTCGCTCCTCCCCTCCCCTCCCCATTCCCCCACCCTCCCTCTACCCTGGCCCTCCCCCCTCCATAATCACGACACAGAAGTGAAAAAGGAGGACTGAAAAGGCGTAAACATTCTTTGCTGCTTCGGATTACGTTAGAATTTCGTCAAAATGTTTGGAAGGATCTGGAACGGTTCCAGCATATATACAGGAGCAAAAAATCGCTATCACGTTACACTGCAAAGGGGTCAGATGACATTCGGTGAGGTTGCAACAGCACAATTAACAACCTTACACCATCAACTCTGAGTTCTTTTTAGCATCCGTCGACGCCTTCATGTTTGAAGCGTCGCCGAGACCGGGGGGTGACCTCGGGAGGCTCCATGGTTTTTCACCATTTCAGAGGAAGATTGTGTGCGCCTTTGGACCAAACTTCAAATTTTTGCTTCGTAATGGTAGATAGTTACTGAGTTTCGAAAAATTATCCTTTAATTACAGAGCGCGGTGCAGTTACAAATTTTTGGTGGTAAGTTCCTGTGGGACTGGATTGCTGAGGTCATCGTACCTTAGGCTTACACAGTACTTAATCTGACTTACGCCAAGGACAACACACACACCCATGCCCGAGGGGGGACTCGAACCTCCGATGAAGGGAGCCTCGCGAACAGTGACAAGGCGCCCCAGACTGCGCGGTTACCCAACATGGCTGTAGTTACAAAACAGCATTAAACAGAATGATGCAAAACTCTTGCAAAATCGCTGAGAAAACAGAATTGCGGTTTAATGAAGAAAAGACAGAATACCTGGTCAAAAGTAGGAAAGTCAGAAGTGATGCAGCTTTCCCTATAGATTGATTCACTGGCAATACTGTTGACCACTTCGTACGTAGGGAGTCTTTTTGCTAACAACAATACAGGGGACATAGAAACATATGTCCGTCTAACAACAAGGAAGAAAGCACTTTTTAGTTTCACCAAAATTCTAAAGAAAAGGTCACTTACAAATAACTTCAAAATCCGCTTGTACAAATCGACTATTATGCCGGCAAAGTCATACGAGTGTGAAGCATTAATATCGAGGAAGAAAGAAGAATAAAAACTGTTATTATTCTAAAGAAAAACACCACAGAAAATTTTTAAACCTGTATATCATGAAAATAACATTGAATGGAGGATAAGAATAATGTAGAATTAAGAGAACTGTACAAACAGCATAATATCATCGAAGTGCTGAAGATGAGAAGTTTGAACTGGCCAGGCCGTACAACAAGTGGACGGAGAATATACTATCCAGAATAGCAGTCTGAAAAACAGTAGATAGAACGAGAAGAAGAGGAAGACTCTGAACTAGGTGGCGAGATGGCATCCGGGAGGGTACAGCTAGGATGAACATCAACACCAAATGGAGATACAGTGCACTCGACAGAAGGAAACGGCAGAGGCTCGTAGAGCAGGCTTATGCTCGGTAAGGACATTGCTACATGTAAAGTAAAAAGATGTACTGTTGTCCCTGACGAATTAAGGGGATAGTTACCTTTGAAACTTTCAAAAAATCGGTTTTTCTGGCTTAAAAATGGTCTGTGAGATGTCTGCTTTATTGTAGTGTTCATGCCAAGTTCTTCAGAAACTCCGTTACCGAGTTACAGGGCGATTTGTCAAAGAGTGTCTGCCGAAATCATTCATAGCTGGAAAAAAATAGTCAGAATTTTATTTCAACGATGGCCTAATGGCCGTTATGGGTATACGAACTTGAGATCGTAGCAGCCTGTTACAACTTCAGCACAAAAGCGCATGAAAAGCGTATCGAGCGAGCAGAGCAGCGGATGACAGAAGCCGCCATGGCCTCATGCGGACTGTGTTGAGTGTGTGAGTATACATAGTGTACCACGAATTTTACCTGGAATTGACCTAATTTCTAATGTCTATGCTGTATAATATGATATCGTGTACAAAATATGTAGTTACTCACTTCTCTGGCTAAGTGGATAATGCTAAAGGCCAGAACATTTTTTAAAAATGTATAAGGATCTCCTTTTGGATCTGGAAGGATTGCTTTATGGTCCAGGCACCATGACTAGAGGTATGCTTAATTTAAGTATAAAAAATGTAACACTTAACTTTAAACACGTTTTTCTCGAAATCGTATTTTTCGAATTGGCGGGAAACGCAACTTGAGAACGGTACCTACGATTTTGACCGAAATTTCATGACGGCTTCCTACATTGAATTCTCTGTTAGCGTATGTAGCCGTTTTAGAAAGTTTGCAAAAGTCTGTTTTCGATGCACGCTTTTACCTTGATTTTGTGGGCGAAGAAAAGGAAATTTGTTTCAACACGTCATCATTTTATTACAACTTAATGCTTTGCAATTATCTTATGTATGCTGATAGGAAATGTATTGAAATCGACTTAAACGAAGGTATTTTGTTACAGATCTGATGAGAAGGCTTCAGGAATTCCCGCAGATGACCGCCAGCGTACTGGGTGCAAGGGGTCCTTCCACCTGGTGCAGCGGTTACGGGAGAGTCCGATGCGCACACAAAAATATGATTTCTCAAATACAAAATTGTAAGAAATAGTACCTTATCATAAGATTTAGCGTTACTTTTTGTATTATTTGAAAAAAGTTACAAAATCACAAACTTTTCATGAGTTCAAAGAGGCTACCCCCTTAGGGCCAATGCCGGCCGGGGTGGCCGAGCGGTTCTAGGCGCTACAGTCTGGAACCGCGCGACCGCTACGGTCGCAGGTTCGAATCCTGCCTCGGGCATGGATGTGTGTGATGTCCTTAGGTTAGTTAGGTTTAGGTAGTTCTAAGTTCTAGGGGACTGATGACCTCAGAAGTTAAGTCTCATAGTGCTCAGAGCCATTTGAACCTTAGGGCCACTGCCAAGGCTAGAGGCGATATTACCGTGATGTCTCCTTTAGGGGGGGGGGGGGGGGGGGATATTTTGTAGGATGTGCTGATTGTTAAAAATAATGTCCTGTCGTATGGTGCTGGACTTCAGTTGTAGACGACTTCTAAGACAACTCTCAAGTTGCTGCGGATTGCACCAATTAAATTACTATTTCTTATGCCTTTAGATAAAGTACGAAAGACAATGTTTGACCTATTTGGTTTATTTAACGAAATTTCTGGACTTTATCTTTTTAGGAATTCCGACATTTCACTATTAGAGATGTGCTTTAGATGCCCGAATTTTGAAGATAGCTGAAATGAAATAGCTTTGTTGCACGGTCTTTATTGGTAGATTTGTGGGTTCCAAAAAGCCCTGCGCAGTAGGGAGGTGACACCCTGCTATGAATTATATATTACTGGTAGGAAGGACGGTGAGGAACAAACAGCTGTTTAATCATTGGCGACATGTTCCCGCCACACTCTCGAGTGCCGCACCGGTCTTCACAGCCCTGTACTTAGCTTCTCAATCATTCAGCAATCACATGCCGTCAGATTGATCTAGCCCCTCTTTCATGGCCTTTCAATGCTTACAAAGTCGTTTACACATTCCTCTGACAAGTTAAAACTGGAACCTAGTGACCTAGTTCTGCTTTTTTCACCGGTAACGAGGAGCAACGCTATTCGTTATTTTGTAGGGTCTACCACATAAGTACACAATACATATCAAAAACCAGTCTCGTATATTTACTTTCTTAAGATGTTCCAGAAGCACTTGCAAAAGAAGATTTTTCAGCATCTGAGTTTGGTGCAGTCATGGATTTCATAACCTGTCCTTCAAGAATGGCTTTTACTAACAACAGGGTTTTATTATTTGACGTAGGGAAACGTAAAGGGACGCAATCCACTGAAAAATTTCCAAATAAAGTATAATTAATATCACACAAAAAATTAAAAAATTCTTAATGAAATGTTTTGATAATCAAGGTCGCAAGTAAAGAACATTAAGTGATGACTAGTTTTGGTTGATTGTATAGCCGTCTTCAGATCTGGAATAATAACTGATAATTGCACTACGATAAGACATGAGAAGTGATTGAAAACCTTAATACACAATATATATATATAAATAAAACGTGTACAATGTCTGGTTTGTGAAAGGAGACTGACACAATATCTGCGTCACAGTGGTCATTTATCCGAAAATGGATGTCAGTAAAATGACTGCATATACTACTGCGATAAGGCATTAGGTATACAAGACCTAAGAAATGAATGAACGATATCAATACATAATAAAACACAAAACGTCATGAACTAAGCCAAGCATATGCAGAGTACAAACCCACCTTACAAACTGTGTTTTGCAAGCAAAATCGTCACACCAGCAATTTGTCAACTATATGTACTGCCAGTAGCATGCGTCCCCATTCCGAGTTGCAACAAGACTATGCATTCTTGCCCAGCTCATAAGGAAAAAGCAAAATGCCGATAGGCGGCATGTGAGTACACTTAGTTATAAACAGCCGCCTCCGTAGCATAGCGGTAGCGTTTCCGCCTAACACGCAGGGTCCCGGATTCGATTCCCGGCAGGGGACTGGGTGTTCTGTGTCCTTCATCAGCACTGACCCGCAAGTCGCCGAAGTGGCGTCAACTAATAAGGATTTGCAATACGGCGGCCGAACTCCCCCGCATGGGGCCTCCTGGCCAATGCTATACAATCATTTTCAGTATGGAGAAATTAATATACCTAATGAAATGGAAAAAGTGAACAGTGTATACCACAATTAATTAACAAATGCATGCTAAACATCAATATACCGAGAGTGGTTAAGAAAATATACACTCATGAGCAAGAACATTATGTCCATCTGCTTAATGGCTTGTTTGCCCGTCTTTGGAACGAAATACATCACTGATTCTGCTTTTGTTGGTAGGTTTTTGAGATGTGTGACATTAGATGTTTACGTACAGGACTTGTAATTCGCGTAAATAACGAGCTGCTGATTTGCGTACATGGTGATGGCGCCCGATATTGACCGAGGTGAGTTCCATAGGATTTAAAACGGGCGAATTGGGTGGCCGAGATATCAACTTGAGTTCACTTATTTTATGTTTAAGTTGATGCATTGTTGTTGCTCTAACCAGCACAGATTCCTCGTCTGAAAATCGGCCATGGAGTGACTGTCCCGGGATCAAAATTTGGGCCTTTATGTATCATCACAATAATGGGTACTGGAACTATACATTGTTTGATATTTAATTCATAGAAATTACATCTAAAACGTAACTCATTAACCCTCTGTCGCTCGCGCGGATGACACTCGTCATCCACATGACTTTCCCGCTCAATTTTGTCTGACAGGGCAGGATTGAGATCGCACCATTTTCAGTACCTTTCTGTTAACTCTCCAGCAGTTAGCTCCAATCATTGTTGGCTTTCAGTTACGAAAGATACATTGTTTATGAAACATTATTATAGTCTGGAGGACACCAGTCATCCGCGCGAGCTCTGCTGCCACAATCTGAAACAAAGTAGGTCTGTATTACTTTATTGCATTCCGAGATTCAATCGATCTTTCATGTGCGTAAATTGGGACTTATTGAAACTGACTCAGCTACCTTCCGTATTACTCAGTATTCTCTTTCTTTTTAGATTGTGGAAGAAATGTCAAACCGGAAAGCAAAAGAACCTCGGACAGAGTTTAGTAGAGATCCTAATGTATGGTTGGAATGGTTCAATGAGCTGAGTGATGAAGATGCTCTCAGTTATAGCGCTGACACAGAGACTGAGGACTGTGTTCGTGAAAGAGGTCCTGATTCAGGAACAGAATAAGAAGTGCCAGAGAATGATGAATATGAGTCGTAGCAAGAAGTAACTCAAGAGGATGCATTTCTTTTATGGAAAGATGGAATAACTAAACGGAGGAAAAAATAAATATCCTACCATTGTTAGAAGCAGACCTTGTAATATTATTACGCATTTGCCTGGACCAAAAAATCAAGCTCGTATAAAAAAGAAATAGAAATTCTGAATTTGTTCTTGGATGAAAACATAATTAGCATTATCGCAACATGCACTAATATATCCATCAGTGAAGTTCATGGTAACTTCTCTAGGGAAAGGGATGCTAAAGAAACAGGTGCGATAGATATCAGAGCTTTCATTGGTTTGTTATATCTGTGTGGATCTTTGAGATGTTCTAGGAAAAGTATATCGAAATTGCGGGATAACTCAAAGGGAAACGGACTTGAATCATGTTATTTATGCATAAGAGAAAACCGATTCAGGTTTCTGTGTTGAGATGTCTTCGGTTTGATATCCGTGATAGAGTGTTCACAGAGAGACTGACAAGTTGGCTCCTATCAGAGAGGTACTTGAACTATTCACGAACAATTGCCAAAAATATTTTTCACGTAGTGAATATCTTACGGTTGACGAACAGCTTTTGGCATGTAGAGGAAACCGCCCATTCCTAGCAAACCAGCAAAGTATGGGTTAAAAGTGTTGCTTTGGTTGATGTTTAAAACGGCTTACACTTTGAATTTAGAACCGTACGTCGGTAAGCAACCAGAGGGACCATGTAATGCCAGTAATTCAGCTGAAGATATTGTTCGTCGAATGGTTGAACTAGTTCAAACGTTAGAATATATTATACTGTGTACGAATATTAAATGTAATATATTTAGATTTAATAAAAAATCATAAAAATCAGTCATAAATACCGTTCAAAGTATACAAATAGCCCGCTTGCTTTGTGGATGACACCTGTCATCCGCGCGAGTGACCATGTCACGAATTTTCGCGCGGGTAATGGAGGGCTAAATTAACCGAATATACAGAAAAATTCTCTCTTTTTAACAGTTTCTTCTACCACAAAGATTAGGCCGAATTATTTGTTTAAATAATGAAATTAACATAGTTATGCAAACAAAAGACGTAATTACTTTGGAATTAATTATGAGCTGGCTTTGCTAACATGTTTTCGAATAGAGCCAAACAAATACTTAAAGATTATACACACATATGTCAATGATAATTAGTCAAAAATGAAAATAAACACCGAATTTAAGGAGGCAGATTGCAAAGCAAATCAGGAAATAAAAGGATCCCACCTTGCTTCATCACAACCAGTGGCAAGTTTCCGTGATGAACGCCAAAACTAGAAATTGGAAAAGGATAGGTTAAATCAAGTTGCACAAGGGTATGTTGAAAATGACAAAATCTGACAGTCCCTTTTGAGCACCACTCTGTTAGTAAGTTTCCCTTCTCACCCGACATTTTTGTTCCCATCGCTTACATTTAAAAGTTGTTATTGTTGTGGTTTTCAGTCCTGAGACTGGTTTGATGCAGCTCTCCATGCTACTCTATTCTGTGCAAGCTGCTTCATCTCCCAGTACCTACTGCAACCTACATCCCTCTGAATCTGCCTTGTGTATTCATCTCTTGGTCTCCCTCTACGATTTTTACCCTCCAAGCTGCCCTCCATACTAAATTGGTGATCGCTTGATGCCTCAGAACATGTCCTACCAACCGATCCCTTCTCCTAGTCAAGTTGTGCCACAAATTTCTCTTCTCCCCAATCCTATTCAGTACCTCCTCATTAGTTATGTGATCTATCCATCTAATCTTCAGCATTCTTCTGCAGCACCACATTTCAAAAGCTTCTATTCTCTTCATGTCCAAACTATTTATCGTCCATGTTTCACTTCCATACATGGCTACGCTCCGTACAAATACTTTTAGAAACGACTTCCTAACACTTCAATCTATACTTGATGTTAACAAATTTCTCTTCTTTAGAAATGCTTTCTTTGCCATTGCCAGTCTACATTTTATATCCTCTCTACTTCGACCATCATCAGTTATTTTGCTACTTTAAGTGTTTCAGTTCCTAATCTAATTCCCTCAGCATCACCCGACTTAATTCGACTACATTCCATTATCCTTGTTTTGCTTTTGTTATGTTCATCTTATATCCTCCTTTCAAGACACTATCCATTCCGTTCAACTGCTCTTCCAAGTCCCTTGCTGTCTCTGACAGAATTACAGTGTCATCGGCGAGCCTCAAAGTTTTTATTTCTTCTCCATGGATTTTAATATCTACTCCGAATTTTTCTTTCGTTTCCTTCACTGCTTGCTCAATATGCAGATTGAATAACATCAGGGGATAAGCTACAACCCTGTCTCACTCCCTTCCCAACCACTGCTTCCCTTTTATGCCCCTCGACTCTTATAACTGCCATCTGGTTTCTGTACAAATTGTAAATAGCCTTTAGCTCCCTGTATTTTACCCCTGCCATCTTCAGAATTTGAAAGAGAGTATTCCAGTCAACAGTGTCAAAAGCTTTCTCTAAGCCTACAACTGCTGGAAACGTAGGTTTGCCTTTCCTTAATCTAGCTTCTAAGATAAGTCGTAGGGTCAGTATTGCCTCACGTGTTCCAATATTTTTACGGAATCCAAACCGGTCTTCCCCGAGGTCGGCTTCTACCAGTTTTTCCATTCGTCTGTAAAGAATTCTCGTTAGTATTTTGTAGCCGTGACTTATGAAACTGATAGTTCGGTAATTTTCACATCTGTCAACACCTGCTTTCTTTGGGATTGGAATTATTATATTCTTCTTGAAGTCTGAGGTTATTTCGCCTGTTTCATACGTCTTGCTCATCAGATGGTAGAGTTTTGTCAGGACTGGCTCTCCCAAGGCTGTCAGTAGTTCTAATGGAATGTTGTCTACCCCTGGGACCTTGTTTCGACTTAGAACTTTCAGTGCTCCGTCGAACTCTTCACGCAGTATCATAACTCCCATTTCATCTTCATCTACATCCTCTTCCATTTCCATAATATTGTCCTCAAGTACATCGCCCCTGTATAGACTCTCTATATACTCCTTCCACCTTTCTGCTTTCCCTTCGTTGCACCAGATGAGTGTAGCCCCCATGTTTGTGGTGGTAGCGTAATGGTGGTGTACACATACATGGAGAACTTGTTTGCTCAGCAATCGCCAACATAGTGTAGCCGAGGCGGAATATGGGGAACCAGACCGCATTTGCTGAGGCAAATGGAAAACTGCTCAAAAACCATCCACAGATTGGTCGGCTCAACAGACATCAACACAAGTCCACCGGGCGGATTCATGCTGGGGACCAGGCGCTCCTTCCCAATCCTGAAAGCCGTGCGTTAGACCGCATGGGTAACTGGGCAGCTTCACTTTGCTTACTTTCACCATGACATACTATGCAAACACTGTGAGTGTTGTCACATGACTGAGGAAGGAAAGTTGTTTTTTGACAACATTCCTGTAACAATGAAAAGCTGGTGTGCCTTTAAAGATGAGATGCCACACAAAAAACGGATTTTCCCAACTTGCCACGGATATTTCCAGAAGACTCTTCGATACCTGCAGCCCTTGTCTATTTATCTGTAGAGACCTGACCTTGAGATTGTACCTGCAGAATGCAAGAATGAAATATTCACGGCATCACTCATGCCTCATAAGTGGTCCGAGAAACAAGGTTTTGGCAAATGATAGCACAGGAACATTTTAGTACAAACATATGAAAAATTCTTATCTACCACTTTATACGAGTAACTGTAGATTTAGGCAATGGAATGACATTATTTTTTTATGTTCTTGATAGCTGCTAAAATAAGAATTAGTGTGGCTTTGCAGCAACGTAAGTTAAGAACTAGCACATTTGTTTTTATACCAAAAATGTGATTTTTCATGAACTTTTGACCCAAACTGCCCACATTTCCTCACTTAGAAACCACTGTTTCAGGATCCTGTCACAACTGCAAGTGCATTAAGACATTGTGCAAACTCTGCTTCATTTTGCCAAAAGAAGTAAATTTTAATAAGGAAACAAGAGAAATGTAGCTGTTACTCGAAGTTCACCACTTCTGAGTGAGTGGTTTTCAAGAGACAGCAAGTTTTAGTCACTACAAATATAATGACAGGGCTGGACCAATGACCATATCGAAAAAGATACTATTGTACCATGAAACACCTTGTTTGTGAGAATTGACACATGAAAATTACACAAATAAGACAATAAAAAATAGGGCGTACAAAAAGATGTTAGAAAAACTCCTATACAGTATTCAAATTGAGGATCACAGTATTGTTATCAAAACAAAGATACCAAATGTGAAATGAAGTTTCAGAAAAAAAATTCTTTGGTTTTGTGACCATATTGTTCATAGCTGCTTTATAGTAACAGAAGATATTTTAAATCTGTCTCTGCAGCTGGGGTACAAGAAACAATAGTTGCTCAAATGACAAAATATATTTAAAAAAAATTGTGTAAGAAGATGGTGTTTCCTGGTGAGAGCAAAAATCTTAAGTACTAACATCAACATCTTTTGTAACAGTTTTTAGATGGAGAAAGCAAGCCAGATGGTATATGTGTTTCATTAAGACCACTGATGTTATTTTATTTCAATAAAATGAAACACATTTGGTGACAAAAATATGCATCTTCTTGGAGTCACAAAACAGATTTAAAAAAATCTTCACTGATTTCAGAAATGACCTCAGAAAAAATATAGGTCTCTTGGAAGAAGTGTATAAAAAGGGAAAGAGTTGTATAAACTGACACTGAAAGTGACCACCAGTAGTATGTTGGTTCTATGGTGTTCATTATTGTTAATTATTATCTGTTGTGCTACATCTATTATTTTACAGATATTATGTAATTTTTCTTTTGAGAAATATATGAGTACATAGTCTACAAACTGCCAATGACTACCACAGTTTTATTCTTATTGTCCCTATTTTCTAATACATAAACTACTTTTGAAGTGCTGAAATGTACTAAAATAAATAAAATGTCTATAAAATACCACACCATAGAGTGTACTTGCGGTGAGATAGTCACAATTCTTGAAATCCATCACCTGCCGAGGAGCTCTGCAGTCCTGGGCCCACGGATAAACCATGGGAAACCCGCCGCATTACACCACACAGAAACAGACCCAGCCTGCGGGCAGATTGGTGAGACTAGATGCACCAGGCAGGGCTTTCACATTACTGGGAAACGATGGGTTTCGGATCGTCAGTTAAACATACCTGCAGAAATGGTCTCTGGCTTTGGCCCATCATGGAAATCCACTCATGTGACCAGCTATTCATGAATCACAGAAACATGTTGATAAAATGAAGCCATGATGATCATTCTATGCAACAGATAACTTGTGGGAATAGTCTGAGGATCAGTAATAACGAGGATCGGTAGCAACCCACTGTAAGTATGATCACTGAGCCACAGACATGCATGTAATAAGGACAATTACACTCTCACAACCAAATTTTCGGCCATAGCCTTTGTCAGAAAATAAGAGCATACACACAATCACTCAGACGTAACTTATGCTCACATGACCACCATCTCCAGCCACAGCATCTACAGTATCTGAAAATCAGAGCCCAACAAACCACTCCTCATGCCTGCCTCTCATTGGTAGCGGCTAGGCTAGTGAAAGAAGTGATGGCAGCTCTGACTGCAAGCTGAAGGGAGTGGCAGGAAGGGGAGAAGCAGTAGGAATGATGGAGTAGGGAAGTAGTGCACATATTCAGCTGCACCCATCCAGCAATGATGCATAACATATCAGTAAACAAACCATTTCATGTACTGAGACAAAAACAACGTTTTACCAGTGGTTTCTCTCTTTTTCTTTTTTTTTAAATTTCCCTGTTATTGGTATTTCCCTGACACATTTTAAAGTCCCTGATATTTCCTCATTTCCATTTCATTGTCTTAAAAAAAAATGCAGTGTTATGGTTTAATTCGAGTGAAAATGTTATTCTTTGTTCAGATTCCCCTGGTTGTTGGCTGTGAGCTAAAGATGTTCAACACTTCCTCTAATCTGTAATTTTAGCATTTCGAGTTTTAGTAACAGTAGTAGTAGTTGTTGTTCTTCTTATAGTACCATCTGTGATGTTCAGGAAACTTACAGATTTTCCTAATGGTATATGCTTTGGTCGTAGTCATTTTGAAAGGTATAACCTGTTAGTATTTCTACAGATTTAAAAGTCAACAGAATTATTTGAAGTAAAATGGGTGTATTTGAAGCAGTTCCATATTTTTGAATGAAATAGTAACAAATAAAGAATTCTTCTGCAGCTCTAATTATGCATCATGTGTCAAACACTTAGGATGAAAGCAAAACTTTAAGACGAAAATTATACAACCTTACAGGATTTTATACTGAGTAGTTTGAGACAAGGAACTAATGGTTGGAAACCAAGATGTGGTATTTGTGATGTAAACAACCCAAAACCTTATAGCAATTACTCAATATGACAACCAACATTCTCAAGTGGTGCATCACAACAGCAGCAGTCGTTCAAAGATTCCTGCTGTCTTTTACACACTCAGTGGCACAGGCTGCTAGGATAGTGCCAAACGTTTTCTCTTCAGTTTCTACTAGGATACTCTCCACACTGAATTCTTCAAAACGCACACTTCATGGGCAAGTTGATGGCTGGCTATTGATGAATCTTCACCCACACAATTCAACAAAATTTTCTAAAACTCTACTGTGTGAAGCACACTTTTTTAAGACCTGAGCCATACTCTGTGTGGTTAAAACTGCAATTTCTCTTAAGCTTCCCTCTACAGTGATAAGTTTCTTTCAATTAGGATGTGCGCAATTCTTCTCTATACATTTATTTAGCTTAGCAAGCACTACATTCTTCTGCACCAAACATTAAATACCTGTGTGTATGTTCCTGTAACATCAATATTGTGAAAAGGATAAATTGCTACTCACCATGTAATGGAGATATTTAGTAAACACAGTCACAACAAAAATCCTGCTAAACAAGTAAGCTTTTGGCCAAAAGGCCTTCTTCTAAATTAGACAAAACACACACACGCACACCCACCCACACACCCACCCACACACACACACACACACACACACACACACACACACACACACACACACACACACACACATTACCACTGTCCCTGGCCATTGAGGTCACATTTCTATGAGCAACAGCACATGACAGAAGATGCAGCCGGGGGGGGGGGGGGGGGGGGGGGTAAGGTCAATGCTGGGGTAGGAAGGGTGGGATTGTGGGGTAGAGGTGGATAATGGTAAAGTGCTGCTAGTGGGAGCATACAGATAGGGGTAAGAACAGGGCATTGTAGCTACTTGAAGTCAGGAGGTGTTGGGGAGGGGGGGGCTAGAGTGGAAAAGGTGAGAAGTAAAAAATGAGTGTGTGCATTGTTGTAACAGAGGGCTGTGTAGTGCTAGAATGTTAACAGGGAAGTGAATAGGTGAGAGTTATGGGAACGTAGAATATATTACATGGAGCAATCCCATCTGTGCAATTCCGAAAAGCTGGTGTTGGAAGGAACGATTCTGTGGTACAGGCTGTGAGGCAGTCACTGACATTAAGAATGTTGTGTTTGGCAGTGCGCTCATCAACTGGATGATGTAAAGGGATAACCTCCCCTAGCATTACTTTTCCTCAACAGAAGTAGTCGATACCAAAAATATATACAAATTTTTAAACAGGTTAATATTATCTCAACTGTTTTTTTCTAAAAGAATTGCATATGATTTTGCACTCGATGTATTATAGTTCAGGCTAAAACGTATAAAAAGAAATTACTTATTTTCGTTGTTACAATCAATATGTTCTAGCTCTGAAAATACGGTTAAATTACTTTTCTTTTAGAAACATTTGAAATTATGACACATTTGGCATACTTAAAATTTCTATTGTTAATTACATTATATGATGATAATTATTTAATTTATTTCTGCATTCATTTATAAAATAATAATAGAAATTAACATAAAGTCATTTGTCAAGAAAATTTGTAAACTCTTTGGAATATTATTAGTACCGCAGAATGGATTAGTAGTGTGCATGCCTCTAATGTGATCGGACATGTTTTTAATTTTGGGAATAACAATGTAATTTTCAGTTTTGTTCAAGTGGAAATCGTATAGACAATATGATATAGAAAAATGTGAGAGAATAAAATTAACATAAAAACAAAAATTACTGCTCAGGCAATTCTTCAGAAGTTATTACATCAGTTGGAACCATGAGAACCTATAGTGTTCACAATTTCAGCTTCAAGAATCAGCCACTAGACTTAAAGGACTGAAGCCAACTACAAGAAAAGAGGATAAGTAAAAAGTTTATGCTAAATCTACTCCTCTCAAAGCTTATTAAGTTTTCTACAAAAGACAAATGATGTGAGGGAGCGGTAGGTTACAAGTAGTGATGTAATCCAGCATCACTTGATTAATAATGAACTTTGGTCTGTTGCAGAAGAAGGCAGATTGATTTGTGTCATTTGCAGTTTATGTATAAATGGATTTGTGATCACACAAAGAAAGGAGACTGAGAGCTGCCCAACAAAGTAAGTTGCATCAACAGTGATGATGTACTATCAACAATGACAGACCAGATTGAATGACAGGATTTTACTACTTCAACCAGGAACATCAAGAAGAAAAGACAAGAACAGACTATTTGTGAAATAAATTTTTTTGTGGACTCATATGCTTGTTAAGAAAATGAATAGAGATGAGGGCAGGTGCAATGTAGAAGTGAATGCTGTAGGACCCATTCAGGGCATGTAAATCATAATCAGCAAAGAAACAGTAAAAATGTATATTTTGCAGTTAATTTAGGCAGAGATAGAGGAAAATGGAGACAGATAAGAATAGTAAATTAGATAGGCTGCAAGATCAAATGGACCAACTTAGTATTAAGTTTCAGAGCTAAAAAACGGATTGTCAGAGGAGTTAAAAAGTGTGAATGAAAAAGTTGATGTTTCAGAAAACAAATTTATTTTTTTGGAAAATGAGTTGATAACCGAATCGACAAGACAGGTGAGGAATGTTAATGACATCAGAATTGAACAGAAGGCTGTAGTGGAAAAAATGGAACAAAAAATCGGCAGGTTACACCAAAAAAATTTTAAATGTTGAAAACAATATGCAAACTAATGTAGCTGTTTTACATAAAAAATTTCAGTACTTCAGGAAAGCTGCATTCACAAAAATCTGTATTTAAACAGTGGTATTGTGTGGTCCAACACTCCATCAAAAGGTTTCCCTCAGACAATTTACATCCAGTGGATTTTCTGCACCACTGTAGAGACGGTTTCGTCTCAGGCATGAGTGACAATCAAAACATTAAATTTGTTAAAAGATATCTTGAAGGCAAAGCTCTATCATGGATAAATTTAAATTTACGTCAGTGGGAAATTAATCAAAATTTCGAGAAAAGTTTTAAAATAAATTTTGAACAGGGGAGAATTAAAAGTGAACTTCTGAATGGTCCTAATTATAGGAATACTTTGAAAGAATTTTGTAAGAATCAATTTAAAAACTTAGCACACCTTGACAAACCATTTGATGAAATTACATTGATTGGTGCAGTTAAAAGGAGAGTACTACAACGGTTGCAGTGGGATTTAGTACACGGACCTGATGATTGTCTTGAACAATTTTTATGATATGTTGACAGACTGGATAGGGCAGTAGAAAGAAGTATATATCTTAACAGTCAGAATGGCATGGGGTAGCCGTGCACTCTAAGGTGCCTTGCCACGGTTCATACAGCTTCCCCTGTCAGAGGTTCAAGTCCTCCCTCGGGCATGGGTGTGTGTGTTGTACTTAGCATAAGTTAGTTTAAGTGAGATTAAGTAGTGTGCAAACCTAGGGACTGATGACCTCAGCAGTTTGGTCCCATAGGAACTTACCATAAATTTCCAATTTCCAAATCAGAATGACAGAAATCACAATGGGAATAACTACAGAAACAGAGATAATGGTAATTTCTATCAGTAGACAAAAATTTTGAACATCAGCAAATAGGAAAAATGGAGATAATCATGGGCAATTTAATAGGAGAGACAATCAGAGAAGTAACTACCCGGGAAATGGCAGTCAGCCTCAGTGAAGGTCCACATTTTTAGAATGAGGAAACACAACAAGTACAGGACCCCCTCCCCCCCCCCCCCCCCCCCCCCAAATTAAAACTTGCAATTAGACAATAATAACAGTGTTAATAGTATGGCACATTTATCTGAAACTGAACAGAAGGAATATCAGCTTTCCCATTTATATTTTGATCAAAAGTTTTGGATACTATGCTTAATTATTGTGATGAAGGTACTAATCGCAAACCAGAATGTGAGAGTAGTGAGAATTTTGATGTAGTATGTACTAATGATTTGTTCTCTTGTTCAAAATACAGTGTTATTAATGTATATAAATTAGGTGATGAATGTATTGGATCTGAACTAGGTGGTATTTTTTATGTAGGTGTAAATGAGAGCTGTGAAATAACTGAGGTTACAAGTCTGAGACTGATAGCTTATTGCTAATGAATTTAGGTGTGGTATATGACTTTGATGGAATGAAGTTGTTGATTAAGTAATTTTGTAAGAATATGATGATGAAAATGATGAGGATGACGATGATGAGTATCAGGTATTTGTGAAGTTTAAGAATAATGAAGTTTCAGAGTTATTTGTGAATGATGTTGACAATACAGATAAGGTAAGTGATGTATGTGATGATGTGAGTGAGAGTCATGGAATACCAGTCCAGTCAAAGCATTTTTTCATTAATATCTTGCAGAGTAATTATTCAAAAATGAAGGTGAGCCATCTGTGAGCCTAGAGAATAAAGATGAAAACTTTTTGAAGTTTGTTCAGGACAAGATTGATGATAACATAGATAAATGTGCATTCTGGAATAAGTTATCTGTAGTTGGTCAAAATTTGTATCCAAATTGGAGGAATGAAGTGAAAGAAGATCTAAGCAGGAAGTGTAATTTTGATGGTAATATATTTTGTGTTCCATCTGCAATAAGTGATGTTAGTGATGCCATGGAATCCATTCAGTGTATTCAGTCTTTACCTGACAATGTGAGTAACTGAAGCAAGGCCATGAAACCAGTAAATTTGATGAAATCTGGTAAAGACAGTGTGGATGTAGCATTTGGTGGAACTGAAAGTGATCTTTTATGTGAAGTGTCTAGTTACAGAAAAGATGATTTGGGATTTTTGTGTCCTTAGATTAAGTTTAAGATTGATCAGTGGGAAGGGAACTGTTTGATTGATATAGGTAGCCCAATTTGTGGTACATCTGAACAATTTAGAGACAAGAATGTCTGTTGCATGTGTAAAGATAATAGGAGCTACTGATACGCAAAGCAAGTACATAAAATGTCAAGTACTGTTAATTTTTAGTATAGAAGAGAAGACTTTTGAACATGGATGCATAATGATCCCTGGTCTAGAATAAAATATACGTTATGTTTGCAGATTCACAATTTTGAAATGGGACATTGTCATTAAATGTCTAGTAGTGAATCCTCATATCCTGTACTGTAAAAATTAGGAATAGTATATTATTATATCTGTGTGTATCACCTTATTAATTCATTTTTATTGCATTTATCTCTGTTCATTAAAGTTTCACATATGAACAGTTTTTGATCCTGTTTTTGTTGTGGTCTTCAGTCCAGAGACTGGTTTGATGCAGCTCTCCATGCTATTCTATCCTGTGCAAGCATCTTCATCTCCAAGTACCTACTGCAACCTACATCCTGCTGAATCTGCTTAGTGTATTCATCTCTTGGTCTCCCTCTAAGTGTTTTACCCTCCGCACTGCCTTCCAATACTAAATTAGTGACCCATTGGTGCCTCAGAACATGTCCTACCAACTGATCCCTTCTTCTAGTCAAGTTGTGCCACAATTTCCTCTTCTCCCCAGTTTTGCGAGGTAACCCCTCATTAGTTATGTGATCTACCTGTCTAATCTTCAGCATTCTTCTGTAGCACCACTTTTCGAAAGCTTCTATTCTCTTCTTGTCCAAACTATTTATCGCCCGTGTTTCACATACTGTCAAAGTCACAGTTTGGATTTCTAAAAGGTTCTGATATTGAGAAGGCTATCTTCACTTACAGTGAAAATGTGCTTAATTCATTAGACAAAAAATTGCAGGCAACTGGTATATTTTGTGATCTATCAAAGGCATTTGACTGTGTAAATCACAATATCCTTTTAAGTAAACTAGAATATTATAGTGTAACAGGAAATGCTGCAAAATGGTTCAAATCTTATATCTCTGGCAGGAAACAAAGGGTGTTATTAGGAAAGAGCTTGATACATGTCTATCAGGCATCATCCAACTGGGAACTAGTTACATGTGGGGTCCCACAAGGTTCCATTTTGGGGCCCTTACTTTTTCTTGTGTATATCAATGACCTTTCATCAGTAGCATTACCAGATGCCAAGTTTGTTTTGTTTGCCGATGATACAAACATTGCAATAAATAGCAAATCAAGTGTAGTCTTAGAAAGATCAGCCAATAAAATATTTGTGGACATTAATCACTGGTTCCTAGCCAATTCTTTGTCACTAAACTTTGAAAAAACACACTACATGCAGTTCAGAACTTGTAAGGGGTGTCCCAAGAGTATATGTCTAACATATGATGACAAGAAGATAGAAGAAGTGGACAGTGTTAAATTCTTGGGATTACAGCTTGATAATAAATTCAATTGGGAGGAGCACACCACAGAACTGCTGAAGCGTCTTAACAAATCTCTGTTTGCAATGCGAATTTTGTCAGACGTAGGGGATATAAAAATGAAAAAGCTGGCATACTATGCTTACTTTCATTCCATAATGTCATATGGGATTATTTTTTGGGGTAATTCATCAAGCCAAGCTAAAGTTTTCCGGGCACAAAAACGTGCAGTAAGAATTATATGTGGTGTGAACTCAAGAACATCCTGCAGAAGCCTGTTTAGGGAACTAGGGATACTAACTACAGCTTCCCAGTATATTTATTCCTTAATGAAATTTGTCATTAAAAATATATCACTTTTTCAAACCAACAGCTCAATTCATGGAATCAATACTAGAAATAAGAATAATCTTCACAAGAATTTAAAGTCACTTAGTCTTGTACAAAAAGGTGTGCATTATTCAGGAACACACATTTTCAATAACTTGCCAGCAGCCATAAAAAGCTTAACAACCAATGAAATTCAGTTTAAGAGAAGCCTAAAGGATTTATTGGTGGCCAACTCCTTCTACTCCATTGATGAATTTCTTAGTAAAACCAACTGATTTGTATATAAGTACAACATAACTTCTGCACAATTTCAGTGCAGTAATGTGTTCAATGAAAATTTGTGTGTGTGTGTGTGTGTGTGTGTGTGTGTGTGTGTGTGTGTAAGTATAATCTAACTTCTGCACCATTTCAGTGCAGTAATGTGTTCATTGTAAATAAGTATTACAGTAGTTGTATTACATGTTTATTACCTTATAAATAAATAAAAAACGTTTTTTATTTTAAATTCAGTGCAATAGTATTTGTAAAATGACTCTTAGTGTTCATTAAAAATGACGATCATTCCACTTGGGACCTGTGGAATGGTACATTAGTTTATTTGTTTTAGTTGTAAATATTTGTCATGTATTGTTGTTTTCCTGACATGTTCCACATCCAGGAGGACCTCCTCACTACGGATCAATTGGAATGAAAGTAAATCTAATCTAATCTAATCACTGCCATACATGGCTACACTGCATACAAATACTTTCAGAAAATACTTCCTGACACTTAAAACTACACTCAATGTTAACAAATTTCTCTTTTTCAGAAACGCTTTCGTTGCCATCGCCAGTCTACATTTTATACCCTCTCTACTTTGACCATCATCAGTTATTTTGCTCCCCAAATAGCAAAACTATTCCGTTACTTTAAGTGTTTAATTTCCTAATCTAATCCCCTCAGCATCACTTCATTTAATTTGAATACATTCCGTTATCCTTATTTTGCTTTTGTTGATGTTCATCTTATATCCTCCTTTCAAGACACTGCCCATTCCAT